>NC_057398.1:54899380-55499380 GCF_019320065.1 Cervus canadensis | reverse complement strand
ACCAAGGTTTCCATCTTTCTCTTGATTCTGAGTATGTGGTTACTTTTGTCCATGGCATCCTAGGGCAAGTTAATTTTATTAAGAACATTTTTAGAAAGCTAGAATGTCAGAAGTTGACACTGCTCTCTTTCCAGCCCTCTATTCTTGGTAACATCATGAAATATCGGCTGGCCCCAAAAGTGAGTTGCACCTTTTTTCAATCTAACAGCCATTCTGTGGATAGCATTTGTTTTCCATTGCTGCCAAGGAGACAATCTGGCTCTCATTTCCTTTGAAGAAGAGCCCATTATGATGAGTCAGGTCTACAGTGGGAATAATTAGGTCAAATAAATGAGCCCTTCCAGCTGCCTGTGGCATCAGGAACACCCCCATGTTGCAGATAAAGAAGACAACACTGGATCTAAAGCAGAGTTTATCTCTTGTGAGTTCCCCTTATCTCTGGCCCAAGGGATGTTATCAAAATGTACACAAGGTAATTACGGCTCCTCTCTTTGCATCTGGAGAAGTCAAAACTGGTCCATAGAATTGTGTGGTGGTCCCAACGCCTGTCCACTCTACGAGAGACGGCTCCTGTCCCAGCTGGCAGGCTCAAGACAGCCTCTGCCTTGAGTCATATTTGCCCCCATGATCTCCCAGTCACCTTATCCTGGGCTGTCATGTCCACTAGTAGGAGAAAAAGGAAATTAAAGGAAGTGGGAGTCATATGCTAGCTCTTGTTACTATGCGATCGAAGCTGATATCTGCGGCTCATCCTTCAAGCTAGACTCTCTGGTAGTTTGTTCAACATCTCATACACACAGGAGGAGACTAGGGTCAAATTAGAGACGCCAATCTGCTACCCAGATTGAAGAGCTCCCCTCCCCTGCAGGAAGTGAGGGATGCAGAGAGAAACAATTAGAAAATAAGCTAGCCTTTCTTTCAAGAGTCTCATTACTCAGAAAAAGAATCTCTAGTTTTGTTTCTTTGTAATCTTTTTTTTTCTACTTTATTAAAACATTCAGAAATTACTATAACATAAGAGCTCTCAAAAGTCACAACATCAACTTAGGATTTCATCCCTGATGTTGGCATGGGTCACAGACCTCATCCAAGGGCTAAAGACGCATCTCACTCTACATCAGGCTGACCAAACCAGATGCTCGTTCCAAACAATATGCTGTCTTAAAGATGCTTCCACTCACTTGTTAAACCTAAACGCCATCTGAAGGCTCTCATGCAAGTGGATTCTCTTGAGTTGTAGTTACTTTGTTTCCCCCAAGGGTTCCATTGGTTTGGGTTATGCCGGCAGCACAGGAAATAAGAAATCTCCTATCTTTTAAAAATTAAAAATTAGAGGAATTTGGCTTACATTGAAGTAATAGGTAGGAACCAAACCACTGCTCACCAGTCCTTCCTTCAAGTTGTGTACAGTAACTGCTACATCTCACACTTGATGCCTGAGTAGAACTTTGGGAAGGAGGGAACAACCATGAACCTCAAAAATGAGCACATTTTCAATGATTCTGGGGTAATAAACTCTCAAACAAAATTTATCAAAAAATGTCTTTCACACACTCATTAATTAATTAAAATATTTATTATATGGGCTTCCCTGGTGGCTTAGACAGTAAAGAATTGCCTACGGTGCAGGAGACCTGGGTTCGATCCCTGGGTTAGGAAGATCCCCTGGAGAAGGAAATGGCAACCTCCTCCAGTATTCTTGCCTGGGAATTCTATGGACAGAGGAGGCTAGTAGGCAATGGTCCATGAGGTCCCAAAGAGCTGGACATGACTGAGGGACTAACATTTGAATCCACTATATTATTTATTATATATTTAATTTATTAGTTATAGCTAACTCAATCATTATCTATTTCTATCATTATCATATCTATTTCTAACACTGAATTTATTCATTATATTAATTAATTAATCACTGAGTAACTGCGAGACATGAGGCAATTTTCTTTCCCTGCTCCCCCTGCAGGTGTGAACACCAGACCTGCTGTCCATCAGTACAGTAAACCCTGAATCCAGGCAGCCTCTTCTCCTCAAGCATCAGGACAATTCACAAGTATGGGAGGTGAGGAAGGTTTGCCTTGGGAGACTCAATGTAAAATGGCAATGCTGACTGACAGTTCAGCTCCTACACGAATGTTGCCCAGTTCTGATTTCCTCCGATATTGCCTGTGGGTTTACCCAGGGAAAAGGACATCATAGCCCCAGACTAAGAGCAATTAAAATGTTTAATATCTTTACAGCCTTTAAACAATTTTATTCGCTTGTCTTACTCTAACCTAACTTCCTCTCCTGGGCTGTGTCCTTTCCTAACTCATAAGAAATGCTGGCATCCATCAGCAGATGAATGGATAAGGAAGCTGTGGTACATATACACCATGGAATATTACTCAGCCGTTAAAAAGAATTCATTTGAATCAGTTCTAATGAGATGGATGAAACTGGAGCCCATTATACAGAGTGAAGTAAGCCAGAAAGATAAAGAACATTACAGCATACTAACACATATATATGGAATTTAGAAAGATGGTAACGATAACCCTATATGCAAAACAGAAAAAGAGACACAGAAGTACAGAACAGACTTTTGAACTCTGTGGAGAAGGTGAGGGTGGGATGTTTTTGAAAGAACAGCATGTATATTATCTATGGTGAAACAGGTCACCAGCCCAGGTGGGATGCATGAGACAAGTGCTCGGGCCTGGTGCACTGGGAAGACCCAGAGGGATCAGGTGGAGAGGGAGGCGGGAGGGGGGATCGGGATGGGGAATACGTGTAACTCTATGGCTGATTCATATCAATGTATGACAAAACCCACTGAAATGTTGTGAAGTAATTAGCCTCCAACTAATAAAAAAAAAAAACAAACTAGTAATAACTTCCAAAAAAAAAAAAGAAATGCTGGCATCATCACACCTTTGACTTGTGATTCCAGCACTTCCATTTCCATTCCATGTTCCCTAATGAAGCTGCATTTAACCTCCCCCAGGAGGCTGGATCCCAGCACAGTACACAGAGAGAAGAATGAATAGATGTGGGAAAGGAAGGCAGGAAGATCCCTTCACTGGGGCAGAGAAATGACTTCAGGTCCCCTGCCCCCCGTGGAGGAACTCAGCTAGATTGGCTCTGACAGCCAATGCTGGAGGAACAGCTCGTTTCTCACGTGCACCAAGTTCAGTGTGTGTGTTGGGTCAAGGGCGGGAGTGGATATGCTCATGCCTGCAGTCACTGAAGCCCAGACCTGTGCTCAGTAAGGCGAGGATGGGGAAGCTGACGTCTAGCAGGACCTGTTAATTCATATGAGTGTTGTCCTAGTTAGCTGGACTGGAAATGAATTCACAGCAGAGCGGCCTCATGGCCCCTGCTGTTATAATCAGGGCGAGAACTGCAAAGAGTTTTAAGCTGAAACTCCAATACTTTGGCCACCTGATGCGAAGAACTGACTCATTTGAAAAGACCCTGATGCTGGGAAAGACTGAAGGCAGGAGGAGACGACAGAGGATGAGATGGTTGAATGGCATCACCGACTCGATGGACATGAGTTTGAGTCAACTCAGGGAGTTGGTGATGGACAAGGAAGCCTGGCGTGCTGCAGTCCATGGGGTCGCAAAGAGTCAGACACGACTAAGTGACTGAACTGAACTGAATATAAATGGAACAAAATTTTAAAATACTATTTTCTCCTCTTATTCCCCTATTCTGTATCTTTGATCTGTGATTGAAAGGATATAAAGATCGTGAACCACTGTATGGAAGAGAAGAAGGAAAATCCTGTGATGTGAAACATTCTCAAGAGAGAAAAGGGATCGGAGAGATCTGGAAAATGACTACAGCCATTTTGCCCTTTTCTTCATTTCTCTCATGCTCTCTCCAAAAGTTCTCCCCACGACACAGTAAACAAGGTGGTAGTTTGGGAGTGCACGTTTTTACTGGAATGGAACAGAAAAGAAAGATGTCAAAAGAAAGCAGAATGAACCCCTCTTTACACCTAAAGTAGGACAAGACCCATGGCCACCATCACTTGCCTGAAGCACCAGCTTGGGGTGGAGCTGGGTGTTGCTGATAAGGTCTCAGCAATTCCCCTGTTTGCAGGATCTGAAACTCCTTTGTCTGACAATGGATGGACAAGTTCTCTTTTGTGAGACAAGAATGGGTGACCTTTTCCCCCTGAATTCCCATCGTGGGGGCCAGGGAAGACAGCTTAGGATCTCATCTCTTGGCCTTCACACCGTGGGAAAGAGGATCCAGAGTTTAAATGCCTGAAAAATGCCCTGGAACAGCTTTGAAAATCATTCAGCGTGAGCGACTGCCCCCTGATCAAATGTCTAAGTTGTATCACGACAGGAATGCCTCTCAGGTCGTTGACCCAGCCCCAGACACAGAGCCTGTTCGCTTTGTCAGCAGATTCATGCCACTTGTCTCCTTTCTGAAACCACTTTCTAAAGAATAAGCTGGTGATGTCAGTTTCCTAGGAGAATCCATCATGTGTCCCCAGCAGATACTTCCCCTCCTTGCAACCCATTAGGTAAATTTAAAGAACAAATTAGTCCACAAATTAGGCCACTCCCACCCACAGTCCAACTCACCACTTAAATCATGCTATTTTGTCAGTGGGTTTAAATCCAAGCTTTCAAATCAGAGTCCTCCAACCATGAATCTATAACTCATGAGAACAATCACCGAACAACTGTTTCTTCAGTTTCTCCCATCTGGTATCTGCTCCCTTATGAATGGGGTACCCACCAGCAGGAAGGGTTCGAGTTAATGTAAGTTAAGTCTTGAAAAGAAGGAGATAAGGAAAGAGCAGCAAAATCAAACCATCCCAGGAGGCAGGGGTTGGTGGAGGGTTTGAAACCCTTCAAGATCTGTCTTGATTTCTCCCACCTCTCCAGTTTTCTGTACCTGCCACCTTAGAAGCTACGCCCTGCCACTCATCAATCAATAGCTAGGAACTTTATTTTTGTTGTTGTTGTTTTTTATTGGAATATAATTGCTTTACGATTTGCGTTAGTTTCTGCTATACAATTGTGTGAATCAGCTACATGTATGCATATACCCCCTCCCCCTTGAGCCTCCCTCCCTGCCCCCATCCCGCCCCTCCTGGCCATCACAGAGCGCCAGGCTGATCTCCCTGAGCAGCTGGGAACTTATGGAAAGTGTCAGTTCCTCATCAGAAGCAGAACAAAACCTGTTTTGATTCTGTTGGCATCCACGTCACTGAATGAGGGATCATAACAGCACAGTTTAGTAGAAAAAGCAGAGAGTTCAGAGGCAGGCAAGTCACAGTCCACATTTTGCCTCTGCCACTTAGGTCAGTGTGATCAAGGCAGGTTCATCTCTGAGCCTCTGTTTTCTCCTCAGTAACATTGGAATCATTATACTTACCTCATATGACTCAAGTAAGAATAAAAATTGAAAAAAAGAATAAATGATGACAGGAGTTTAACACACTGGGGACAGTGTGATAAAAAAATAACACCTACTTCCCTTCATTCTAGCTGAGACATTGTCATTAACCAGTTCTGACATTTTGACATATCTTGGTTTCTTTATTTATAACAATTGGCAAACAATGTCAATAGACAGTCCAGTTACTGATAGTGCTTGTAATATTTATGCACCAAACACCAAAACAATAATATATCAAATGATAAAGGCAAGTATTTCCAACAAAAGGGGAAAAGGAAAGGCTGGAAAGAGATGAGAAGTGAATTCACAACTTTAGTAGCACATTCTCTCAGAGAAAGGAGTTTTACTGTATCTTAATATGTCATTTTAACATCCAGTATAACATTACAGAAGCACATTTTATTGAATTATTGAATCTCAGGGCCATTAAGTCCAAATCCTTATCTGATATCTGAACACCATTTAAAATGCCTTTTACTTTTAATTTACTTTTTAGTGCACTTTTTTAGAAAGGTTATTTAAGGATTCCCTGTGATACACAAAATGGCCACAACCAAAAATAAGAGGTTAGAAGTGATAAAGAGAGGTCATCTTAAGGGAATCCTCTTCATTCTTATGTACTGAGCTGTAGCAGGGTGCATACCCTACAACTCTTCCAAAGAACTGGTTGCTCCCTGGAGGGCCTGGGCTTCCCTGGTAGCTCAGATGGTAAAGAGTCTGCCTGCAATACAGGAGACCTGGGTTTGATCCCCAGGTCAGGAAGATCCCCTGGAGAAAGAAATGGCAACCCACTCCAGTACTCTTGCCTGGAAAATTCCTTCGACAGAGCAGCCTGGTGGACAACATCCCATGGGGTCAAAAAGAGTCAGACTTGACTAAGTGACTAACACACACCCTAGGGGCTCGAGGCAACTGGGAACAGATTACGGAATGAAAGGCAAAATTCACTTTCTAGTTTCTCTAGTATTCCTCAAAGGGTGGTGCACAGCCCCAGAGAAACCTAAATCCTCTAGGGAAGGTGGGGTGATGATGGTGGATATTGAAAACAGGGCTTTGGGACTTCCCTGGTGGTCCAGCGGTTAAGAATCTGCCTGCCAATGCAGGGGACATGGGTTCGATCCCTGGTCTAGAAGACTGGCCCACTCCCTGAGGCAACTAAGTCTGCACACCACAACCGCTGAGCCCGCGTACCACAACTAAAATCCGTGCAGCCAAACAAAGAAAGGAGATAAACAGAAAATGGGGCTCCATCCGAGAGCTCCTGAACAGACTCTGAAGATGGTACTGCAGTGGGCATTTTTCACAAAAATTTGCATTTCTTGTAAATTCTGAGTATGAAACCATATTTGTAATATGTGAAAGAAAGTGAAAAGCCAAAGCAGTTTACTCATCATTAAAAACAGGCAAATATTACACACTGAGGAAACCAGATCTGAAAGAGACACATGCACCCCAATGTTCATCGCAGCACTGTTTATAATAGCCAGGACATGGAAGCAACCTAGATGCCCATCAGCAGATGAATGGATAAGGAAGCTGTGGTACATATACACCATGGAATATTACTCAGCCATTAAAAGGAATTCATTTGAACCAGTCCTAATGAGATGGATGAAACTGGAGCCCCTTATACAGAGTGAAGTAAGCCAGAAAGATAAAGAACATTACAGCATACTAACACATATATATGGAATTTAGAAAGATGGTAACGATAACCCTATATGCAAAACAGAAAAAGAGACACAGAAATACAGAACAGACTTTTGAACTCTGTGGGAGAAGGTGAGGGTGGGATATTTCAAAAGAACAGCATGTATACTATCTATGGTGAAACAGATCACCAGCCCAGGTGGGATGCATGAGACAAGTGCTCGGGCCTGGTGCACTGGGAAGACCCAGAGGAATCGGGTGGAGAGGGAGGTGGGAGGGGGGATCGGGATGGGGAATAAGTGTAAATCTATGGCTGATTCATATCAATGTATGACAAAACCCACTGAAATGTTGTGAAGTAATTAGCCTCCAACTAATAAAAAAATTTAAAAAAAAAAAAAACAAAAAAAAAACAGGCAAATAAATTATATATTAATGGAGAAAAAGAGGAAAAGCAGAAAGCTAGACATCTTAATGTGCTTATGTGTAAACACAATTCATTTGGAAAGCATCTATGTAACTCATTCTCAGCTCAACTGTACCTGGGAGAATCTCACTAGAAACATTACCCAGGCTTCTAAAATGACTCTCAAAGTTTAGTCATATTTAAAATAGAAGGGTAGAAGCAGAGGAGATTCATTTGCCTTAGCGTATTACTCAAACACTCAATATTACATTTTTCTTAAGAGTCAAAACAGGAAGTTATTTAGAGAAAGACAACTCAGTGGAAAAAAAGCAATTTTGTTTTGTTGAGTATGACCAACAAAATTCTAGAAACCTGGTTAAGTTGCATTCAGTCACATGAGGATAAATTCTTCAGACAGATTCTCAGGAGAATTGTTTAACTTAACATTATAAACAACAAAAAAAGAAAAATTCTTAAATTTCCAGGAATAAGAAACAGCACCCTCTTCCAGTTCATCGAGAGACATGGAAAGTGTGACTAATATCTACCAAAGGCTAAGTTCCTCTTAGTCATTCTACTCTAACTAAAGCTCCTAAGAATCTAACTGTAAAATCTTATCACAAGTTAAAATATTTTGAAATAAAAAGAGCAAAACTGTAATTGAGAAAAAAATCAAACTCATGAAATAGAGTCTGTAATTTCACCTTGGTCATGAGACCATGTAACCTGATACTTATCAACATTCTCCTTCCACTTCCCTTATTTCCATATTTTTTTATTCATAAATAGGCAGATATTAATAGATGTGTGATAAGTCACTTCAGTCATGTCCCACTCTTTGCGACCCTATGGACTGTAGCCCACCAGGCTCCCCTGTCCATGAGATCCTCCAGGCAAGAATTCTGGAGTGCCCTCCTCCAGAGGATCTTCCTGACCCAGGGACTGAACTTGCATCTCTTACACATCCTGCATTGGCAGACGAGTTCTTTACCACAGGTACCACCCGGGAAGCCAAGTATTAATAGATAGATAGACGTTAACAGGTAGATAGATAGATAGATAACAGGTAGGGAGAGATAATCACATGTCATATACCTAAAATCAGACTGAAGGGATTGTGTAAAATAATGAGATAAAAGTTAAAGATATATTAAGTATTACAAGATCCTTAAAAATTAAAGATAATGCTAACTGAGGTGATCAAAGAAGATTTCATAAAATTTTAAAGAGTCCTGATAAGAAGTGTGGAGTTCAATAAACAGGGATAAATAAGAACGGACATAACAAAAAAGCAAGAATATGAGCAAAAACATGAAGGTCAAAATTAAAGAAGGGCATGGCTCTCTTGCTGCTTTTTCTCCACGTATGTTACCAACCTCCATGTCTTATCTATTAGACTCCTTCAGTGTATCTTCCATCTTTGCTTTATATCCAATTCCCTTTACCATTTTCCCCATGTGGACCTTCAGCGCTTTCCTCCACCTAGGCTACAGTGACGATCTTCCACTCACTTTTCCTCTTCGGATTAATTCATGCACTGCTTTGTTAAACACAGATGACAAACGTGATTGAGTCCCCAACACCTACTGAATGAAACCCTAAATCCCTACCCTAATATTTAATGTCCCAATTCATCATTCTAGTTTTGCGTTTCAAAATTGCTCTTAATGCAGATACACAGAGGTCAAGGAACAAGTGAAGAAGTCAAGTCACAAGAGGACTGAGAACCAACTAAGAAAGTCATGTGTGACTTTGGAGAGTCCAGTCTCAACAGAGTGATGGGACAGAACCCCAAGGAGCATGAAAAAGCTAAGGCATAAAGGGGAGCCAAAGAGGTCCTCCAGCGGGGCCTCCACCACGTCTCTAGGAATCCCTGAGAAGTTATAGAACATTTTGTGAGTCCTCAAGACCAGCATCAATGGGCGGTGGGAAACTGCCTTTGTCATCACTCCAGTGAAGGGCATGGAGCTCTGGTATACTCACGCGGTGTCGAGGAAAGCAGACATCAAGCTCTCCATGAGGGCGGGAGAGTTACAGAGAATAAGGGGGCACGTGTGATCACCACCATGTAGAATCTACGCCAGTGCAAGATGCCAGATTGTTTCTTATGGACAGAAGGACGTGAAGGATAGAAAATACAGTCGAGTCCTGGCCAACAGTCTAGATAACAAGCTCTGTGAAGGCCTGCAGCAACTGAAGAAGATTTGGGCCCACAGAGGGCTTCCTGCTTCTGGGGACCTCGTGTCTGAGGCTTACACACCAGGACCAAGGGCTGCTCTGGCAGCACCATGGATGTGTCCAAGAAGAAATAAATGTGTGGCCTTTGTCTGTCAAAAAGGCAGAGGGTGGGGAGCTGAAGAGCTGACGGTAGCTAGAGGACATAATTTAAGAGGAAAATTAGCCCTGAAAGGTGATAGGCTGTTACAGTAGGGGAGTCAGAAGTAACAAGTAGCGGCTTCTTGCTGGAGTTGGTAGTAGAAGATGGTGGCGGTTGTGTTTCTGTGAGTGCTGGGCTGGATCGGAAGAGAGGAGATAGAGTCTCCTAGTCCCTTATCCAAAATCACAGCAGAGAGAGGTGCTCACCCACAACCAGGGAAAAATGAGGAACAAGTCAAAGGCTCTCACCAAGCCAACCATCTGCACAGAAATCTTGAAAACATTTTTAAGAACCACAGCTTTGAGTAGAAAATTCGTTTCAGCATATTTTTGGAAAGGAGGAGGGAGTATTAATTAAATATAAACTTATTTGCATATTTGTTTATTCCCCCAACTCATCCCAGAAAGAATCTAAGGCAGCCACAAAGCGCGATGTGCTGGATAAAAGCCACCACATCCTGGATATGAGCTAAACTCCTTTGGCCACCAGTCCTATAAGACCCAAGCAAATTGATCATAAACAAAGAGCTCAAAGCACCAAGCTTTCAAACAGAAAGAAATAAAACTAGGAAGGGCCATGATGAGAAGGGGCAGTTCCCCCAGGTGTACCTGAGTGCTGAGCTGCTTCCCACCACATCAAAAGCAATGGCACAGCCCCTAATTCCAATTGCTGAAACATTTTAACAGCTGGGAATTAAAATAAGCTGTCAGCCAGCTCAAAAAGATTTTTTAATTCAAAATAAATCAGGCTAACAACCTGCAGATGTTTGGAAAGAAACTGTTTGGGTGACTCATTTTCAAAACCCAATTCCCTAACTTTGCCATTTCAGAGTTTCTGAATGGCTGCTACCTGCCCTTAGCTTCTAATTGGAAGACAAACAGTTATGCTGGCATTTTCAGACTTAACATTGGTCTCACATGTTGACAAACATCATGGATTCTGTCTGGTCCACTAAACTAAGATTGGGAAGCAAGGGCAGAGAGCTGGTCAGATGATTGAAAGTGTTGTGGAGTCCTTGGTCCTCCAGGGATCCCTCAGTCTTAAGAGTAGATGGATATAAACCATTCTGCCCAGAAGTCTTTTCACCCAGGGCTGCATGAGCTGTTTTATCGCATTTCTTAGAATAAGTAGGGATACTCTCAGTTATGGGTTAAATAGAAACAAGGGGAGAAAAGGGGGGAATAAGAGACTGCAGGAAGAGTGAATAGTATCACAGACTCAGGATAAATGGCCAAAGGCAAGTCAGCATCTCAGCATCCAGACCAAGGATGACCATGAGAGGTGCATACATCAATGGCCATCGGAGGAGGAAGAGGATGAGGCTCCAGCTTCTCCACCTGAGAACCATCTAGGTCTGTTAGGGCTCAGCTTCTTTCACCTGTGGAATATGAAACAGACTGTAATAATACATGTGGTGCTAAATCTGGGGAGCTGTTGGACATCAAAGTTCTACAGTAGAGGTTTCAGATTGCTGCCCGTGGGATTTAAGACTTTCCACCCATTCCTATCCAGGAGGTGATTTTGCCTCTCCTGTAAGTCCTTGCCTTTCTCTTCACTTTCCCTGTCTTAGTTTAGGCTGTGATCCCAAAGTTCCGCAGACTAGGTGACTTATAAACAACAGAAATGTATTTCTTATAGTTCTGGAGGCTGGAAAGTCCAAGATCAGGATGCCATGGGCAGGTTCCAATGAGAGCCATCTTCCAAGTTGTAGATGGCTGACTTCCCATTGTATTCTCATGATGGAAGGGGTGAGGTTGCTCCCCTGGGTCTCTTTTATAAGGCATTAATCCCATATGGCTTCACCTATGAAAGTGTTCAGGGCTCCCTCGGTGGCTCAGCGGTAAAGAATCCACCTGTAATGTAGGAGACATAGGTTCGATTCCTGGGTCAGGAAGATCCCTTGAAGAAGGAGATGGCAACCCACTCCAGTATTCTTGCCTGGAAAATCCCATGGACAGAGGAGCCTGGAGGGCTAGTCCACAGAGTAGCAAGAGTCAAATATGACTTAGCAATAAAACAAACAAAACAAATGGAAGTCTCCCCCTCATAATACTGTTATGCTGGGAGTGAGGATTTTAATATATACATTTGGGAGACACAAGATTTCAGCTTATAGCACTCTCCTAGCCTCTAGCTGCCAATGCTAGGAAGCTATCTGTGGCCTCTGTGTCCGCCTCTTTGGGACCCATAGGCTTTTGCGTGTTCCCCACTGAGAGCTCACATAGCAAGTACAGCACTGACCTGCCTACCAGTCCTTCTCCATCTCTCATTCCTGAAAGCAAGAGTTGTGTCTTGCCATCTTTGTACCCCAGCACCCAACACAAGACCTAGCAATCAGTAACAATTTGCTAAATTATTTAGGCAAGTTCATTAAATAGAGAATTATTATTTTTATTTTTTTTGAAAGCAACATTCCTCAATGGATGAATCTTTCCACCTTATTCAAAGAGGTTTTAAAGAGCAAAGCAAAACCAAGTCTTTGTTTTAGTTTTGGTGGAGCAGAAAGTTATTATTTTTGAGGAGGATAAACTCAAATATCTCAAAAAAAGAATGTTCTTTAAAAATAAACATTTTCCCAAAATTTGAATGACCTCTCCTCAATCAAAATGGCCTCCAAGACTGGAAACTGAAACAATAATAGAATGTCTTGACTAGAGACTATTTGATCATACTAAGAATGAGAAGAACGATTTCTCAGAAACAGAAAACATTTATTTCTACCTTTGGAGCTCGCTCATGTCTCAATGATACAGCAAAAATGAAAGAATCTCCACAAATTTCTTTGAGCCAGAATTCAAAACTAACAAAGGGTGAAGGTCACTGATATACGGCAATAAGAGAGGTTGCCGTTTGCTTTTCTCATCACATCCACCTGATTGGGAGAGAGGTAAAGCATCCCTACTCTGCCAACTCTGTCAGCCTGGTAGCTCAGATGGTAAAGAATCCACCTACAATGCAGGAGACCCAGGTTTGATTCCTGGGTCAGGAAGATCCCCTGTAGAAGGGAATGGTAACCCACTCCAGTATTCTTGCCTGGAGAACTCTGTGAGCCTGTGGGCTACAGTTCATGGAGTCACAAAGATTTGGACACGATTGAGTGACCTTCACTTTCGCTTCTGCCATCTCACATACATCTAAAGACTGGCTCACCAAAGAGATGACATCCTTGATAAATGAAAATCAGTCGACGACCAAGCCTGTGTTCGTTTCCAGCAAGGCTCTGTGGCCAAAGGACATGTACTGAGCATAATCTCTTCTATTAAAGAAAATGAACTTTCTGTAGCCGGGACAATGTCAAATCTGAATTGTCAAAGTCAACTCCCTCTCAGTTTGACTCTATTCCTTCCTAGCTGTGCCACCCTGGACAAGTCATGTCGCTTTGTCAGTCAGCAAATATCAGTTAAATGCCTGCTCTGTGCCAGGCCATGCAAGATGCTGGGACATAATGGAAAATGGATGGATAAATGGGGTCCCTGCTCTCCCAGAGCTTCATCGGGTCCTCCCGACCTCAGCACCCCTTATTGGTAAACGTAGGCTCTTGATAGAAAAGTTCCTAATCTAAAATTTTTTAAGTGTCTAATTAAGAATAAGTGAGATAACATATGTTAGATGTCAAACACAGAACATGGTCAATAACAGGAGCTCATTAACTGGAAAAAAAAAAACTATTATAATTAACCAAATGAGATAGTGTCAACTTTTTTTTCTTTGGCTGCACTGGTAGGTTTGCAGGATCATAGTTTCCTGGCCAGGGATCGAACCCAGGCCCTTGGCAGTGAGGGTGCAGACTCTGAGCCACTGGACCACCAGGGTAATTCCAGTGTCAAAAATCCCACTTCTTATAAACTGCAAAGTAAATGCCATTGTTCCTGTTACCATTTCTATTATAGAGGTTTTTAGAACAAATTGTTAAAGCCAGCACATGCTTCCATCAATAAAAACTGCAGAATTTTATGCACATCTAAACAAACGTGCAACTCTGACAGCCAATGCACAAGGAAAATGCTAGAAAATATTTCTAAGCAGCCTCACCTCCCAGCAACCCCCGCTAAGTACTCTATGCACCAGCTACGCCAATAGCTTGCAGTGTCCTAATGTAGCAAGTCCACTCACTGCTGCTGTGGGATCCCATGCAAAGGGGATTTTGTGGCATCACTTCACTGCTTGTCTTCTCACCCAGAAGTCAGGGCTCTGAGGACAGGAGTCATGTTCTACCTTAGCTTTCTAATCCTAATGGCTTCTAGCTTAGTTTCTGGAAGGGAGGAAGGATTTGGTCCATAAATGTTCCCTAATTTAAAAGTAATGAATGAACAAGAGGAAAAAAACAGAATATATCACTTATGCCTTCACCAGCTTCTTATATGTAAAATAAATCATGCTAAAGCCTAGCTCTTTATGCTCTCTATTCATTTGGAATACGACATGCATCTAACAAACACAACATTAACTGTGGTGTGCCCAGCTATATACGAGACCCTATGAATGATATAAAACTTTGCACACACAGTACAAATTTCAGAATGACTGCACACACAGTGCACACATTTTCAAGTTTTAGAGGTTATAAAAATCTGTGGACATCATATTATTCAAAACTATTGTTCTATCAGTTATGAACTAAAGTTCACAGCCTTTGACTTATCCAAGACTTTAAAAAAAGCAATGACAGCAAACATATTTACTTATCTTGTGCCAAATTCTTTATGGGTATCATCTCTTTTAATGCTCAAAACCACACTATGAAATAAGCACTAGTATTATCCTCTTTTCACAGATGAGCAAACTTAATATTAGGAAGATTAAGTGATTCGCCCAAGACAAAAACCAAATCTAAGAAGGAAGCCATGTCACACACACACATATACAAACACAGTCCAATTCCTGGGCTCCTCACCACACCGACTAAACTGAAAGATCTGAAAACACGTGAGCTAACTTCCACACAGGAACTCTGCTAACGTGCTACCTCTCAACAGAGCAGAGCGACCCTGGCAATGGCAGACCCCCAGCTTCCGCAGCTCCCCAGAGGTCCACCCACGAGGGTGCGTGACAGTGTGGAACTTCCTATCTCTCTTGTTTAAATTCGATTCTGGTCACTTCCATAATAGGTAAGCCTGTGTGAAGTCACTTCCGTCGTCCGACTCTTTACAACCCTGTGGACTATAACAACTTGCCAGGCTCCTCTGTCCATGGGATTTTCCAAGCAAGAATACTGGAGTGGGTTGCCATGCCCTCCTCCAGGGGATCTTCTTCACCTAGAGATCAAACCTGCATCTCCTGGGTCTCCTGCATTGGCAGGCAGGCTCTTCACCACTGAGCCACCTCAGGAGTCCCATAAAAGGTAAAAAGTAGGAATCTTTCTCTTTTCCCTACCCATTTCACCCCCGTCTGTCTGTCTCTGTCTCCCTCCCTCTCTCGTTGTCTCTTGGGGACAAGCATAGAGGCAGAAAGCAACTGTGGGGGGCTACAGGCCCCGAGTCAGAGACCCAAGCCACACATTCCCTCACTTCACCAGAGCAGGACGTTCCAAGGTCCACCCTTAACATCTGCCTTACCTCCGGCCTGCTCCCCCACCCCTAGAAGCTATCAAAGTCCTGGGTAAGGAAATTAAACTCCTCTACGAGGCATGTCTGCCACCTAGTGTGAAGAGATATACGTGAAAAGATTTGGGTCGATAAAAGAAGAAACACAATACAATCTCTGAATTGCAAAGCATGTTCAAATAAATACCATTTACTCTCCCCAGACTATTTTATAAGCTACAAAACAAAGGAGCATTCATACGTTAAATGCAGTATATTGAGGCCGTGATTATAAAGCAGCTGAAGACTTTTTGAAGCTGGACTGCAAAGAATGAACCGTGAGGAGAAATTCCAAGATCTGCCACACTCAACTTTAAGATTAAAATTGTGTGTACAAACTGCAAAAAATCTCAAGTCAGCAGGGACCAATCCAAGGAGATTTTATTTGTACCTACTATGAAATTGGTTTTCCCAAGAAACCACAGTTTGGGAGAAACACATTTTTCCTGATACTGAGACATGGGAGATTCTATTAATGCTTTTTTGTTGTTGTTCTCCTGGTCAGCAGACACAGTGTGACACAGGTTCATGTTTTCCAAAACTTCCTGACAATAAACACAATATGCTTCACACAGTTGCCTCTATGTCATTTTCTCAGTGTAGGCAAAATGCGTAACAACACAGTGAAATTCAGTGAAAGCATGCGTTCACAAAGCCATAACACATTCCAGGCACGTGGCTCCCGGAGGATTGCAGGCCAAGTCGTGTCCGACTCTTTGAGACCCCACAGACTGTAGCCCACCAGGCTCCTCTGCCCGTGGAAAATTCTCCAGGCAAGAATACTGGAGTGGGTTGCTATTCCCTTCTCCAGGGGATCTTCCTAACCCAGGGATCGAACTCATGTCTCTTACGTCTTCTGCATTGGCAGGTGGGTTCTTTATAAGTGATTTTATTCAAAGATACAGTGAGGTATGGAAAGCCTGATTCTACCTTTCAGAAAAGTCTCAAGAAAAACTGTATCTCACATCTGGCCACGGAAAAAGCTTGGAAAGAAAAGAGTTGAGGTTCATAACTTCTGGGAACCTTGGAATGCAGATATTCTACAATTCTGGTTTATACTCATTTTGTTCACTAATCAGCCAGGAAATGGGTAAAGCTAACGACCTGTAATGCAACAGTCCCCAATGTTTTTGGCATCTTAGAAGACATTTTTTCCAAGGGAGTGGGGAGGATGGTTTCAGGATGATTCAAGTATGTTATATTTATTGTGCACTTTATTTCTATAATTACTATGCCAGCTCCACCTCAAATCATCAGGCATTAGATCCCAGAAATTGGGGACCCCTGCTCTAATGGGAACTAAGGGGTCAAACAAGCCCTGTTTCATGGTGAATGGACAAAAAAAAAAATGACGGTAGGTAGAGTTGCTCTTAATCAGAATCAAATCCAAAGAACTGAAATTCACAGCACTTGCCCCACCCCAGCGCGTGCCCCCTCCAACAAGCACAGTACAAGCAGAACATACAGTAATCTTCATCTCTCAAATTATCTAGGAAATATAGACCTTTAGGGAGAAATGCTGCAAACCAGAGGACCAGTCAGATCAGGTTCACCGGCTGGCAAGCCACCAGTGACTCATGTGGGAGAACAGGAGTGAGTCTGAGAAACGAGACTCAAGCACACGGAGTCGGGTTACATCACAGGAGGTGAAACCACTTCAAAGCCTCGATATTGGCAGGCTGAATCCCACTAAGGATTGAAATGAAATACTACCTATTTCACCAGGCCTGGAGCTAACGAATCAAGCAACTTAAACCCCTCACAGAGCCTTGGGTAATGACCAAGATGCCCGTCTCTCCCTGACCCACTCAGCATATTGAGGGCAGTTTGTCTTTATGTATGTGTCTCATTTTTTGTATACATCTTGTATATAAGATGATGGAAAGGCATAAATTAAAGAGGCATTTTTAGGGGAGGAGAAGGCATATTTTTTTTTAGCCCTACCACCTGCAAAGTTCTTCTAGACCTGCAACCAATAGAAGCTGAAATGCTAGAAGCGAAGGAGGCAAAAAGGGAGAGTCACACTGTAAAAATAAGAAAGGGTCCAGGAATGTGGCTGTAAGCCCAAGACTTTAAACTGGTTATCTAGCACAATAATTCTTTAAAAATATTCTACAAGGACAGAGGCTCCCATCCCTGGATTGAGATGATGCCAAGGAGCTCCTAAACCCCAGTATGGCATATTGCCTTAGAAAAGTCTAGAAAGATCAAGGAAAGATAAGTTTAAAGACATACAGAAGTCCTACTGCATATCCCCCCAACATTCCTTCTACTTTATGTCCACGAAGTCCCTTCATGCTTTTTATCACCTCCTGGTCACTCTCATCTCCAACTTAGAGTGTTTTTCTTCTTTTCTTACAACTGTTAAAATTTCATACCCAACATCTGCTGCTGCTGCTGCTAAGTCACTTCAGTTGTGTCCGACTCTGTGCAACCCCATAGACGGCAGCCCACCAGGCTCCGCCGTCCCTGGGATTCTCCAGGCAAGAACACAGGAGTGGGCTACCCAACATCTACAAGAAATTATTTTTTCTGAAAATCACATGGATTTGTAAAGCTCTCTCCTAAAGTCCTGCCATGATTATAAGCCAACTGTCTGGTACTTTAGTTTCCTAATCGTTCTTATATTTGTTCTATTTCCGAGAAGACTATTTGTTCTGCAAAAGTAAAACAAATTTCATTACACACCAGGACTCCCCCCAGCACCTACTTAACCAAACAACATAGTAGATAATCGGGCTTCTCTGGTGGCTCAGACAGTAAAGAATCCGCCTGCAATGCAGGAAACCCAGGTTTGATCCCTGGGTTGGGAAGATCCCCTGGAGGAGGGCATGGCAACCCACTCCAGTATTCTTGCCTGAAGAATCCCCATGGACAAAGGAGCCTGGCGGGCAGTGCATGGGTTGCAAAGAATCGGACATGACTGAGTGACTAAGCACATAGTAGATAATCAGTAAACAGTTGATGATTGACTAAGGTCTAGATTAACTGCAGAATTTAGCCTGAGTTGGGTCTCATACCTCTAAGGTCCTGGGATGTAACCAGTAGGGTAAGGGGGAGTGGTGTGCACGGGAAAATGCACACATTCTAAAGAAGGAATGAGTTTACCATGGTTTTTGTCATTTCCCTTGCTCTAAGCTAGAGATTTTTCTTGTCTCATATTCAAAGACTACAAATGACAGTTTACACGTTTAGAAAGAATAGAACAGCTGCTTTAAGAAATGGCACAAGAAATTCAATATAGGACTTCCCATCCCATCTCTATCAAGGCCTAAAAATTTTGGAGCCTTTGACCAAGATCAGTACAAATATCATATGTGTGAGAAACTCTGGCAGACTTGGGGTGACTCTGAGAAATCAGTGCCCAAGCAGAGAGAGATGGGTTTCAAACACAAGGGCCTGCATCCCCGAGAGCCTAGGAATCTGAGATAACACTGCCACTTGCTATGAGCTAGAGAGGAAAATTGTTGTTGTTGTTTAGTCGCTAAATCGTGTCTGAAGCTTTGTGACCCCATGGACTGTAGCCTGCCAGGCTCCTCTGTCCATGGGATTTCCCCAGGCAAGAATACTGGAGCAGTTGCCATTTCCTTCTCCAGGGGATCTTCCCCACCCAGGGATCAAATACGCATCTCCTGCATTGGCAGGCATATTCTTTTACCACTGAGTCACCGGGGAAATCTCTGCACAAAAACCGATGCAGTGGATAAGCCAGATTCTGACTGAGTCAGAGCAGCCTGAGACACCATTTTCAAGAAGGCAAAGTTGGTCCTGAGCTCCCCAGCAGCACCCTTTTCTGTATCTGTCTTTCTTCTTCCTGTTTACTATCCTCCAAGAAGGCCCTCGTGCAAAATGCTAGATTCTAGGACTCAACTCTGGGCCCCACCCATGACGGCTTCTCTTCTTTTATTTATTTATTTTTTTGGCCACACCACAGGGCATATGGGATCTTAGTTCCCCCACCAGAGATTGAACCCATGCCCCCTGCAGTGGAAGCTGGAGTCCTAACCTCTGGGCCACCAGGGAAGTCTCCATGACGGCTTTTCTTAATGATCACTCATTCTCTAACTCATCTCATGTCTGGAAAGCCACCCAACAAACTCAGAGAACTGCAAACTTTCTAAGCAAAAGCATTACTTAGAGATAATGTTACCTGACCCCTTCCATCAAGTGGAGGCCACAGAGCTGTGGAGATTCGCCCTCAGTCCCACAGCTAAATAAGCAGAGGCAGAACCAGAACGAGCCTAAGCCTCCTGACCGGCAGTCCTATGGTCTTCCTGTCACACCATTCAATTATTTATTCAACAGATTTTCATAGAGCACCAGCTACATGCCAGATCCTGTGCTAAACTGCCAGATTGGGGTCAGCAAGATACTAGAGACGAAAGTTCAATATTTCTCTTTAAATCACTTATTCACTCAGTAATAATTCATTGAAGAAACACCCTGGAGTAGTTTCTGCTTAAATGCTCATCTCAGGAATATCTGAACAGGAATCATTGTGAGGTCTTTGTATTTCAGCAGCTGAGCTAAGTTGGAAGTGAGTTTCCCAGAATTCCACCCTCTGTATGGTGCAGATCAAGGAACAGCCTTATTCCATATATCTCATAGTGATTCTCCTTCCCTGATTGAACCCCGATGTAAGAAAGTGTGAAAGTGAAAGTGTTAGTCGCTCAGTCGTGTCCGACTCTTTGCAACTCCATGGACTGTAGCCCGCCAAGCTTCTCTGTCCATGGAATTTTTCAGGCAAGAATACTGGAGTGGGTTGCCAATTCCTTCTCCAGAGGATCTTTCCTGACCCAGGGATCAAACCTGGGTCTCCCACATTGCAGTCAGATTCTTTACCATCTGAGTCACCAGGGAAGCCCTCTGATATAAGAAAAGCTCCCTTAAATTTCCTTTAATCCAGTACTTCTGAAATATCAGTCCTGTTGGAACTCAAAAAATGTTTGCAGTTTCATAGTGTTGAATAAAATTGAATAAAATTATTTTAATTGTGACCTAAATATGTACAAATGTTGATCAAATATGTACAAATATTTATATGTAACTATCAAATAAACTTTAAATTTTATTTATCAAGTAAACTCAAAACCAATGACAACCAAGTCAGTTACATGTCAATATCATTTGGCTGAAATGGTCATGAATGAACCTTCAGGACAGCTTTCTTCAAGGACCCGAGATGGTAACACCAGGTACCATATGATGATTCAATACTTCTGGACCTCTTTTAATTACAAAGCCTTCTTTTATACAGATTTCTGGGGTTTTATTTGGTCTTCACTTGATGCAAACATATCATTCAGATAAATTTAAACCTAAGACCTCCCCAAGTTAACTTTGCCCTTGTTGAGGTCTCCCTCCTCGATCCCTCCTTCTTCCCCTCGGAGAGGGGGACACTAGCCAGGCTTAGCTGAGTAAGTGATGCTGGAAGGCTTCTCAGAGGAGTGATATTTGTCACTGAAGAAAGAGTGGCATTGAGCATGGAGAACCAACTATGAGAAGAGCTGCAGGGGACCCAGGGGCTGGTGTTTCCCCAGGATTTCTAGGTCCCACCATAAGTCAGGGTGATGGGCAACAGCAGGTCCATTTTCACAGAGAAGAAACCTGAGACTCCGAGGGGTTAACTGACTCGCCAAAGGTCACAGGCTGTAAATCTTAGCCCAGAAGTCCTCTGCTTTGCTAAAGATGGTGAAGCTAGCAAGCTGGTCACTGAATGCATAACGCTTCCCTATTGTTCTTAAAAGTTGCCACATTTTGCAGATCATTTGATGAGTCGACCTTCAAACAAGAACAAAGAGGAGTTTGTTTTCAGGGCTGGTCGTCTTTACATTCTTTAGTCTCTCCTGCCCCCCAGTGGTTATACCGGTTACAGCCATCTGGGCTTTCTTGCTATAGCTAAGGGAACCCTGCTCTGAGCAGGGTGGGTGGGAGGGTGTGGGGGTGTGTGTGTTGGGAACCCTGCTCTGAGCGGGGTGTGTGTGTATCTGTGTCTGTGTGTGTGTGTGCTGGGAACCCTGCTCTAAGCGGGGTGTGTGTGTGTGCATTAGTCACTCAGTCATGTCCAACTCTGTGACCCTGCAGACTGTAGCCCGCCAGGCTCCTCTGTCCATGGGATTCTCCAGGCAAGATTACCGGAGTGGATTGCCATTCCCTTCTCCAGGAGATCTTTTGGACCCAGGGATCGAACCCTGGTCTCCTGCATTGCAGGTAGATTCTTTACCATTTGAGCGACAGGGAAGTCCTGCTCTAAGGGTTACCAAGCTGTTTTCACATACAAAGAGGTAGTGCCTCCCACTTTAGAAAGCCCAGCTCAAGAGGAACTGAATGTCAGTGTAGATGGTGGAACCTAAGGAACAGAGTGCTGGGAAAAGGATTGCCCTAGGCAAGATTATTTTAGATTCTGGAGCCCATTGGCTTGTCCATCTTTGCTGAGTAGGAACAGTCTCTTCAGTCAGTTATGAAATAGATGACTGCCATCACCAGAGAGATGAACCCCCCAGGCCCATGAGGACCAGACCTCAGTCTCGGTCTCAAACAAGTATTTGAGAAATGACTGCCAACAGCAGTTAATTACCAGTTTTGCCTTCTATTCTTTAGAATCCTTGCTAACTTCGAATGAGTACAAGTGTGAAACAGACATCGCCCCATCCCCTGGGAGGAGACTATAACGTACAACTAACAGAGCATTTCATTATCCAAGACATAAGACTTTCATTGCCAAGAAAAATGGCCAACATTCACTGCTCTTAGGGGAGACGGTAGGAAAGAGGGATTAAAGCACAGTGAAGAGTTTAAGTTAGACACAAGGAAGAACCTTCCAAAGGGAGTGTGAGGATAACACTGTATGTTGCAAAAGGAAATTGAACTTAAAAATCTTGCGTCTAGATTTCAGTTTCTGCTTTGTCACAAACTAGCAGCGTGACCTTGGGAGGCTCCTGCCACCTTTCTTGATCCCCTCTTCTGCAAAGAGAGCATCACACTAGACAATAGCTGTCTATTCACCCCTAAATGCTTATAAGTCTAAGTTTCTATGATGCTTCCTCTTGGAGGCTGTCAGAGAGAAAGGTAGGGAGGGGTGAGGAGGGAGGGAGCAGAATATTTTTAACTGTTTCCATTGGTTTGGACACAGATGTACTTGTAACAAGGGGAATGACAAAAATGACCTTCCAGATGACCTTCTCTTCCAAATTCTGGGGAATTTAGGGATGCTTCTCTCTTGGCCTGTTTGCTAATGAATAGAATTCTCGCATCTCAAAAATTTTAAACCATAATGATAATCTAACCCCCTACCTTCACTGACGTTTGAATCTTAACACTAGCATTTCTCTCCTTCTTAAGAATGTCCAATGCCCTGCAACTGGCTCTTCTCAAGACAATTCAGGAAGTCCCTTGAAAACCTGGGCATTAGAGAGATCTGCATAATTAGCCAAAAATCTGCTTCGCAGTAGCTGATATCATTGATCCTAGTTTCTTTGTAGTTAGAAAGAATGGATCTAATTCCTCTTTCTCTTACTAGTTATTCAAGTATTTAAAGGTATTTATCAGCTTCCTGTGAGTCTTTTCTTTTAGGACCCACAGTTTTCAACTTATCTCTGTGTGTGTGAGAGAGAGAGAGAGTTGCTCAGCTGCTCAGTGGCGTCAGACTCTTTGCGACCTCATGGACTACAGTTCGACAGGCTCCTCTGTCCATGGAGTTCTCCAGGCAAGAATACTGGAGTGGGTAGCCGTTCTCTTCTCCAGGGGATCTTCCCCACCCAGGGATCAAACCCAGGTCTCCTGCATTGCCGGCAGATTCTTTACCATCTGAGCCACCAGGAAATCCCCTCTGTTGTCTAGCTTGATTTTAACTCCTTTTACCATCATGCGTATTCTCTCCTGTCCAGATATCTTCCAGGTGTCTGAATACAATAGTCAGCACAGTGATCCAAAGCATAGGTTCCAAAGCTGTACTCCCTGGGTTCAAAATTTAATTCTTCTAGTTAAAATTTGCAAGACCTTGGACAAGTTACTATTTATGTACCTTTACATTACTAATGGAAAATAATTTTTCTTTTTGGTTTCCAATTAAGAATTTTATTTGATCAGACCCAATCACACAAGGCTGTCAGGTCTTGAGTTTTGTGTTGCTGTTGTTAATTTAACCTTTTTTTAATTGAAGTATAGATGATTGACAGTGTTGTGCCAATCCCTGCTGTATAGCAAAGTGACTCGGCTATACACACACAGACATTATTTTTTTATATATTCCTTTCCATTATGACTCATCACAGGACATCGAATATAGTTTCCTAGGACCTTGTTGTCCATCCATCCTACATACCATGGTTTGTATTTGCTAACCACACACTCCCAGTCCTTCTCCCCTTCCCCTGCCTCCCCCTGGGAAACCACAAGTCTGTTCTCTATATCTGTGAGTCTGTTTCTGTTTTTTAGATAAGTTCATTTGTGTCATATTTTAGATTTTACACAGAAGGGATATCATATGGTATTTGCCTTTCTCTTTCTGACTTACTTCACTTGGTATGATAATCTCTTATTGCATCCATGTTGCTGCAAACGGCATTATTTGGGGGTTTTTTGATGACTGAATAATACCTTGTTGTATATATACACCACATCTTCTTTATCCATTTGTTTGTAGATGGACATTTAGGTTGATTCCACGTTTGGGCTACTGTGAATAGTGCAGCTATGAACATGGTGGTACATGTATCTTTCTGAAATATAGTTTTGTCTAAATACATCCCTGGAAGTAGGATTGCTGGATCATATGGTGATTCTATTTTAAACTTTTTGAGAAACTTCCACAATATTTTCCATAGTAGCTACACCAACTTACATTCCCATTGACAGTATGCAAGGGTTCCCTTTTCTGCATACCCTTTCCAGCATTTGTTATTTGTAGACTTTTTAATGATGGCCATTTTGACTGTGAGGTGGCATCTCATTATAGTTTTGATTTGCCTTTCTCTAATAGTGATGTTGAGTATCTTTTTATATGCC
This sequence comes from Cervus canadensis, assembly GCF_019320065.1. Classification (NCBI taxonomy): domain Eukaryota; kingdom Metazoa; phylum Chordata; class Mammalia; order Artiodactyla; family Cervidae; genus Cervus; species Cervus canadensis. Next base: position 55,474,953 of record NC_057398.1, on the reverse strand, counting down.
TACTGGCCATCTGTATATTTTCTTTAGAGAAATGTTTGTTAAGGTTTTCTGACCATTTTTTTATTGGTTTGTTTGTTTTCTTGTTGTTGAGTTGTATGAGCTATTTTGGAGATCAGGCCCTTGTCTGTTGCATCATTTGCAAATATTTCCTCCCATTCCATAAGTTGTCTTTTTTAATGGTTAAAGGAATATAATTTTCAGTACAAAATTCTCTACCCAGCTAAACTCTCAATGAAGTGTCATGACAGGGTTACCAGTTAGCTTTTGCCATAAAATAAATCACCCCAAGATTCATTAATTCATTGAATGAAGCAAAACCTTGATTATTTATCATAATTCTCTGGGTCACTGGCATGGTTTTTCTGCTGACTTGGTGAATCTTTGCAGTCAGGGGCTAGATCCCTTGTACACACACGTTGCAGGCTGGGAGGTCTAAAGCAGGAGGAAGAGGGGCCCTCAATTGAAATAGCTTATCTCTGTTCCACATCACACAATCTCTCATCTTCCAACAAACTAACCCATCTTCTTCCCATGTTGGTTTTTGGGGTTCCAAAAGCTGCAGGAGAGGACACCACCAATGTACAAGCATTCCCATTTCTGCTCACCTCGTGTTTGATACTGTCCCATTGACCAAAGGGCTTCCCAGATGGCTCAGTGGTAAAGAATCCGCCTGCCAATGCAGGAAACACAGGAGTCGTGGGTTTGATCTCTGGGTCAGAAAGATCCGCTGGAGGAGAGAATGGCACCCACTCCAGTATTCTTGTCTGGGAAATCCCATGGACAGAGGAGTCTGGTGAGCTACTACAGTTCATGGGGTCACAAAGGGGTTGGTCATGACTTAATAACTGAGCACAATGGTATGAATTCAAGATGGGGGATTATTGCAGCTGTTTGGTAAACAAATTACCACAGATAGACTAAAAACAATTTTTATATGCAAGGTCTCCCCAAATTGATGTTTCATGCAATATTTTTCAGTTGTTGGAGAAAGTGCTCCACCAAAGGAAAGAAGTAAATTAAGAAAAAAGGAGACCTGGAATCAATAAAATGGAGGATCTATCACAAAAGAAAATTTTAGAAAAACATTCTTAGGAGGTCACATGAGGACAGATCTATGGCAAACCCAGAGAACAATCAGTTCAAACTGAAGTAAACCAGGAAAGACTCTAAAAATGACATTTTCAACAAGGTTAATTTGATAGAACACCTTATGTATTTCAACCTACCCAGAGTCTTGACAATTAGGGAGAAATGGTTGGAACTGACTTTGTGATATGTAAATAGAAAACCAGATGTAATAAGCAAACCATAAAAACAAAACAATTTTATTAGTTCTAGGAAAACAAACATTGTGCAAGAAGGGAAAAACGTCTGCACTTGTCACCATTATAGGACAGATCAATTCTGTTTTGCATTTATTTTGGAACCAGTGTATTGAGGGATTAAAATTTCCAATCAGTGGGAAACAAACAAAACATTTTTAATGACTGTTTTCACTCACAATCTGTCAGATCTTCCTTCCCTGCTCAACAGTAAATCCTTTAACACCTCGGGCAGAAAGTTATGGGTAACTTTCTATTAATGTTCAGCTGTTAAAGCTCAGTCCCATCCTGTTAACAGGTCTGGGCTCATATCTGATTCAAAACTTTCCCTCCCCTTCATTGCAAGTCAGGCATTTGGCTTGAAGAACTTGGAGCGGGAAGGAAGACATTCTTTCATGGCTGCCCCTCCTCCATCTGCAGATTCCAGATGCTTTGGGGACAGAAAAGGTGAGGAAGATTGGGAGGAGGGGTATTGGTGGAGGAAAAACATCCCCTTACTTAAGTGGAGTCATTGGAGGCCTCTCTCTACCCAATCTTGACTGGTCAGTAAGGCAAGGCGTGTGGGGCAGACACCCAAAGCTGACTCTCTTGTGTGGTTCATGAGTGTGTTGATGGGGATATCAGAGGAGCCTCCTCACTCCATAGTACACTGATATGGGATATCTATCATCCCACCTCCATCTATTCTATTCTCCAAGAGGCTGGTCTATCCAATAGCCCCTTGCTATTGGGGGGCCTTCATCCTGTGGGCAGCCCTCTTATGCGAAATATCAGCAAAAGAGCTCCAGGTCAGCCACCTCCTGGATGGTATGTTCAATCCACTAGAGACTGAAGTCTTGTGTATTCATCTCAGCTTGAGACTGCAAAAGCATACCAGTGAGAATTTCATTTACAGAATTTCATTTTCATTGATGGTTTTAGGCTCTCTTTTCATCCTCTTTCACTGCTTTTATTCCTCATTCTCACAGACTTTGCTAACCTCAGAAACAATGATATTAACACCATATTAAAAAGAAGAAAAACAAAAACATTTTTCATCTAAAGTAACGGGATGAGAAATTTTTAAGAACCCTGGTATTTTTTACGTAGAAAGGCTTTTAAATTTTTCCACGATTCTAGGATGATATAAAATAATTCCTTAAAGCTTCAGAATTTTGCTTTGCAAATGCTTCCTAAGAGTCAGATCAGGAGAGGGAGAAAAACAAAAAGCCTAGCTTCCCCATTGCTAACTTTTTATTTATTTCTTCCCAAAGATCCACCTTCCCAGGAATATAATTCATCAGCATTTCTGAATGTCTGAGCCATGAAAAAGGACCAGAAATCTAGAATCATGGATTGCCCCCCTAACACTCTCAGCAACCTCCTGTGAGACTAAACGAGTAATTCCATTTGGTTTCCATTTGGTTTCCTCATTTGTAAAATGAGGAAGCTGAAGTTCCTGAATGCTGTCTCCCTCTAAAATCCTATAATTTTATGATTTATTCAGTAACTCTAAGAGCCATGAAAAGTCTGACAGCAATAAAATTTCTTCTCTAAAGAGAAAATAATTTCCAAACCAAGCATAGTAGACAAATAACACCCTCCCCCAAATCCCCACCAAAGATGCCCACACTTCTCTGGATTTTGTGGATATGATATATTACAAAGAGACTGCAGATATAATGGTTATAGGCCTCAAGATATAGAGATGGTCCTGAATTATCTGTGTGGGCCAAAATTAATTACATGAACCCTTAAAAGCAGAAAAATGTGGCACAAAGGGAAGTCAGAGAGATTCAAATGGTGAGAGGGACTCAGCTTCTGTTGAGCCATATGGAAAGCTTGAGGAGGAATGCAGACAGCCTCTAGGAGCAAAGTCTGCCTGCCGCCCTCGCTGACAGCCAGCAAGGAAACATACCTCAGTCCTTCAACCCCAAGGAACCAAACTGGGTCAACAGCCTGAATTGGCTTAGAAGAGATCCAATCCCAAAGTCTCCAAAAAAGTAACATAGCCCTGCCAACACATTAATTTCAGCCTGTGATACCCAGAGCAAAAGAACCAACTGAGCCGTGATACACTTGGACTTCCGACCCATGAAAACAGTAAGACAAGAAATTTGAGTTGTAAGCATCTGCTGCTGCTGCTGCTGCTGCTAAGTCGCTTCAGTCGTGTCCAACTCTGTGCGACCCCACAGACGGCAGCCCACCAGGCTCCTCTGTCCATGGGATTTTCCAGGCAAGAGTACTGGAGTGGGTTGCCATTGCCTTCTCCGTAAGCATCTGCATTTATAGCAATTTGCCACAGTAGCAACAGAAACCTTGTATGCCAAGTATACTTATATTGTTTTTACCCTGAATTTTCTCCTTGTTTCTGAAGAAGAAAAAAAAGGAGAAAATAATGCTCCACAGTCAGCTATTGGATAAAAACTCATCAGGCCTCACTTTCACTGCTGCTAGTTAAGTGTGCTTTAGTTGTCTACAAATAACATCCTTGCTGCTTTCCCCCTTTGAGTATTTATTTTCCAAAGTTGTCAATATTAACCATTCTGAAATCAATCTTTAGGTTAGGAAATTTTAATTAAATTATGCTAAGGAAAAAGGAATGATGTTTTACTTTCAGTTTTTCCAACTCCTTTGTCTCTGGTCTTCAATGTTGTGCCTTAATCAGAAGGAAGAGGAGGAGGAAAAAGTGCTTTTTATCATATTGGCAACCTTCACGCAACCCTCATTAAGAAACTTTTAGCATTTTTATTACAACTTCCTCTGGCCAAAGAATTATACCTCAATAAACCTATTACATGACATCATTCCCTCCTAAGTGCAATGTTTATTCCTTATAGAACAATGACTGTATGCCAGTCACTGTGCTAAGTATTAGATCTGGTTTTTCTTACTGTGGGTCCTAAATCATTGACGGATTGTAAAATTTAACTTAGTCGATCATGACCAGAATTTCTTAAAATATGCAATAGAATGGAACAGAAAATATCAGAGAATATTACACATAGTAATGGTGACCATTGTTTCATGAAATTTTTGTTAAAGTTATGTGTCTCTGTGTGTGTGTACATTTGGGTACATTATCTAGTAATGCAAAAAAGAAAATGTATTTCCTGCTGCAGATTATGGTCAAAATAATTGAAAGCACTTTTGATCCATCATCTCATTTAATCCTTGCAACTATACTAAGACTGAAAAAAGCATGATCCTAAGCAGCATCCTTAGGATCAAATGGCTAATCAATACTGGATTTGCGATTCAAAATCTAGATCAGTTGATTCAAGTTCATGCTCAACCATACTGTGTCTCTCTTCACAGGATTAAAAAACAGAACAAGAGGCCATGTCCAAAGCTATGTTCACACCTTTCAATAAGTAGTCTAATACAGAGGAAATAACATATATTCCTAGATATACATTTATTTTCTTAACCTCTCACTTGCATAGATCAATTCAGCTTTCTACCCTATGGGAGTCATTTTACATGAATCACGTTTAGGATGAAGACTGATTTGTGATATTTACCAAAACAAGATGTACCAAAATGACAGTAAAATCAATGAAGTTAGCAATATGCATTCAACAGGGCAATACTTTCCCTGTTACTGTGTTCATCACTTGACTTGAAGGTAATGTCTGTGTCAAAGGTTATTTGGGATTCTCTATCACTCTCAACTAATCCTTCCATTGATTTTCTCAAGTTGCACTCCATCCCCACCCCCTCCTCTACCCCCAGCCTCAACTCCCTTCTCCAACCCAGCCGGAAAGGCAGCTGGACTGGGGTGGTCCTTCTAGCTGTCAATCATCCTGCCATGTTCCAGCTGTGTGTTACAGTCTCCATCTAACTCATCCACACACACAGCAGTGGAAATGGAGATACCGCACTCCAAAAACCTCAACAGTATTTTTCATAAATCATACACATCCTTAGAAATAGCAAGGAGTTCTCTGATACTCCTCTGTCTGTCCTACACTTCCCTGTCTGTCTCCCCAGGTTGTTTCTGGCAACCTGATTTCATGAGGGCATCAGGGAACCCATCAAACACATAAAGCCATCAAGTCACACTTATTAACATTTCTTCCACATAATTTCTATGATTGGCATTAGAAACGGACATAGAAAAAATATTTTAAAGGAATGTGATTTATTTTTCCTGATACTATCTTCTTATCCTCCCTGCATTTTTTGTGGCGAGAACTGGCAAACAAATTGAGAAGAAACTTCCAAGAATCACTTGAAATTATCCAGTCTCAACAGGTGAATGATAAGGTTTTCCATAGAAGTAAAACCAGTTCTTTTTCCTGCATCATGTGGCAGTTTGAACAGCTTGCTGGCTTTCTGTATGGTTTTGCAGACTTGACCCAAATAGGTAAAAACAATTATAAGTATCTGATTCCTTTCACACTCCAATGTGAGTCCTGCCACTTTGCAAGGATTAAAGAAAAAAACGATAAACTTTCTGCTGCAACCCTCCAATAACACCCTGTGAAAACCTGCACAGAAATAAGACCAGACGGCTCAAGGTACAGCATTTGGCACTCAAATTATGTGCATCTAAAAGGGATATTGCATGTTCCTTTAAATTGTGTGTGTGTGTGTGTGTGTTAGTTGCTCAGTCATGTCCAACTCTTTGCAACCCCAAGGACTGTAGCCCGCCAGGCTCCCTTGTTCATAGAATTCTCCAGGCAAGAATACTGGAGTGGGTTGCCATTCTCTTCTCCAGGGGCTCTTCCTAACCCAGGAGTCACACCCAGGTCTCCTGCATTGCGGACAGGTGTTCTGCCATCTAAGCCACCAAGGAAGCCCTTCTTTAAATTACGTTACATTAAATAAGCCCCTGATTTCTCTAATCCTTCCCAAGAAGGGTTGTGAGGGATGAGGAAGCCTCTTTTAAGTAAACTGAGGAAGTCTTCATTTACAGCCAGAGACAAATGTAGCCCCACTACAGATCCAAAGAGCCCAACTGACTACAGGAGTACCAGCCTGAATGCCAGAATTCATCATCTACCCTCCCCACCCCAGAGCCCCAGAACTACAATGAATGAACTCACCATAAAAACCATCCAAAAAGCATTAAAAATCCTCACATGCTTCTCCCCTGAGCAAGGTAAGTCCAGTCCTTGTGCAGAATGTCCCAACAATGCCAGAGGGAGAGCGCAGGACTCTTCCTGGGCTTCAGAGCTTTCGCTCACAATCCCCTGGGAATGTTCTAGAGTTACGTTCAAGCAACTAGTTCAGTCATTTTGACTCAGGCAAGCAAATTATTTGGCCATGGATAAATCAACCAAATTTGATGCTCCAATTGATTGGTAAGTTCAACCAGCTCAACACAAGCCAGCTGACAGGAAAGATACCTTCTTGGTTCTTGGGAGAATTCAGATGAATAACAAATATCTCAGATACAGAATAAAAAAGAAATTTCTGGTACAAAAAAATGGAGCATTTCTGGTAGCCAGACAGCCCATAACCACCAACCTCGAGAACAGCACTTGATTCAATTATTGCTGCCAGGGGATTCCTTGGACCACGCAGTTTAGGGAGCTGCCACCCCAAAGTACTGACTGTACTCTGACCTCACCCTCGAGCTGCCTGGACCATTTCATTTTTAAAAACTACCCCAAGATTGTCCTGATTTTTAAAAGTGCTGTTGTATCCAATGTTGATGCTGTAGAAGAAGCCAACAAATCAGGCCACACAGATTCTGGTCCAGGAATGCAACTAACCAGAAGAGCCTTCTGCCCTAAGTGACATGGGGATATGCCTCAGAGCCTTTGTGGGGCCATCAACCTCTTTGTAGCAGCATATCCCAAAAACGGAAAAACAAAATGCAAATACACATGAGGGTTTGTCACACTAAGTCTCCACCTTCCTTTCTCTACCAGCCTCATAAGGGATGAAAACAAGAAACAGAAGTAAAGCTCCAATCTTACCCATCATCTAACATCTTAACACTCCCTTAGTTCTTCCAAAAATAAAGCATGAGTGTTGGATCTGCCAGCAGACAATTCTACCCTTCTCTGACCCTGGCAACATTGAAAGAGCACTGCTTTCCCACTGATCCAATAGTCCCTATTTGAATAATTACTCGAGATAATCACTACAAATAAACTTTCTCCCTATAATAGTAGCTGTTCCATTTCTGGCTTTAATGTTATTCACCGTCTTCCAAATAAACATCATTTCCCAATGCCTGGAAAGTTCCCATCTTGTTCCAAATTTACATATTACTTTTCCATTATCTCAGGGCAGCAATAATAATAATAATAACAGTTATAACATCTTCTTGCTCCTAGAAGAATCCTGGCCACTTCTTACACTTTTCTGGTTTGGAATTCTCCTATGGGCTTATTTTTTTTCTTTCTCCTCCTCCTCCTTAGTGGAAAATGTTACTGCTAGCTGCTGGATTTAATTTAATTTAATTTAATTATGGTATTTTCCACACATGCCCACAGGCTCTTGGTAATAGTTGCATTTTTAATAAATCTAATATATAATAATGACTTTGTTTTTAATTTTCCACTGAGAGTTGGATCCTGAGTTGAATGCAGAGCTCCAGACAGGGGTGTCTGGTTCACTCCATGCGATTGGGTTTCAGGGAGCCAAAGGGATCCTAATTGGAAAATGGTTGTGCCTTTAGCCCTCCATCTGCACCTGTGTTTCATGTCTTCAGCAAACATCCCATGGGATATGTAATGACCAGTTGCTCCAGTCAAAGTGACCAAATGGGTTATGTGGGTATTCCTCAGGCTGGCCTATGAAAGGAAAATGGAGGCGTGTGCCTGGTCCCTGGCCAAGACCATTCTACAAAGAGATTTTTGTGGACAACACTGTTTGATGATGGCCTTTGCCAAGTGACTTGCCACCTGTAGCCACAAGTCGCTGGGTCAACTCAGAGGTAAAATTAAAGGCAGTCCAACCAAAAGATAAATCACGTGACCATTGATCTCTCCTTTACAAAGATCACCATATGAGCATTGTCAATGTTCATTGATTGATCGCTTTATGACTGTCCATGTTCCACTAATTCAGCTACATGGTAAATTAAGAAAGCTTGGGGGTTTTTTCCCCCTTGTCTTTCTTTCCTATCCCAGGAACTCCCTAGAAAGCTCAGCTCCATGGAATGTTCTCAACCATAACTAAGGCTGCATTCATTGGGTGCTCACCATGCATCAGACACCACTGGAATACTACCTGAACTGCTTCATACAACTTTCTCAAGCAATTGTCCCCAGTCTATGGATGAGGACTGGAGAGCTACAGAGGTGAGAGAACTTGCTCAAGTTCACCCCACTAGTCAATGGCAGAACCATCCAAGGACAGAGTCTAAGCCACTGACCACTAGGCTGTGCTTACTAAACAAAGCTCGCGTGCTGCACTCAGTCACTACGCTGTGTCTGACTCTTTGCGACCCCGTGGACTATAGCCCACCAAGCTCCTCTGTCCATGGCATTCTCCAGACAAGAATACTGGAGTGGGTTGTTGTGCCCTCCTCCGGGGGCTCTTCCTGACCCAGTGATTGAACCTGCATTTCTTATGTTTCCCGCACTGGAAGGCAGGTTCCTTATCACTAGCACCTCGTGGGAAACTAAAGCTCAGGGCAGCAAAATCAGCAGCAGAGCACTCAGAAAGCAGTCCCTTTTCTTAATAAAGTGGGTGCATCCTCCCGAGGTCAAGTGTAACAGACCTAAGCTCTCTGAGCCTGTCCCCGAGACCCACCCAAGGAAAACTTCAAGATGGATTCCAAGCAACTAGGAGAAAACCAGGCAAGCAGGACAAGCCAGAGCTCCAATATGGAGGCAGTGCAGCCCTGCCCTAGCCCTTCTCACTCAACCATCACGGGGGTGGCTGCTTCAAAAGGATGGCCAAGAGCAAGGGCTCCACCAGGACACCCTGGCCACCTTCCATGGATCCGTGTAGGCCACGCAGGAAGGGCCTGAAGCACAGCTCACCCGAACCTTCAAAGAATATCTCATGATCCCCCTAGAATACAAGAGCATGGGAGGCCTGGGAGAGGCAGCCAAGAGGCCCCTGCCCACTCACCTCCAAGGCTGTCGGGAGACAGCACTCCCGGCCTCCCAGGTTCTGATGAGGTCTAAGGCTTTTTGGCCTGCCTCCATCAGAGCAGAAACGCAGAGGATAAATCCTCTAGGGTCCTAGGATGTGACAGGTAAGGGGCAGGGGGAGGGGAGGGGGGAGGGGTGTGCCCAGGAAAATAGTTGTGCCATCTAAAGAAGGAATGAGTTTACTGTGGTTTTTATCATTTTCCATGGCCTAAGCTAGAGACTTTTCTTGCCTCATACTCACACTTTCTCGCAGCTCACAATTGGCTCTGCAACAACGGGGACTTCCATAACCCATGTTGCTGTGGTCCAGCCGCTTTTATTCGAGGTTGTTTTTAGGCTGGGAAAATGACCACAGGGAGCTTAGTGCTATCAGTTGTTTTTCCCTTTGCTGAGTATATGAGTAATAAAATGGCCTGAATCTGAAAGCGGCTCATTCTATCTTTACCTAATCAGTCAGGCCCTGGCCTTACATTGTGTCTTGTGTGTGTTTGACAAACTGTCCCATCAAGGATGTCACCTACTCAGACAATGCAAGGAAAATCAGCCAAAAGGATGTTTAAATAAGAGTGCACTCATTTACTGCCTGCCCAATATGTATATACATAAATACACACATATATCACACACACACATACAAACATTCTTCTGTGGAAGGCATCCCTGAGAAAAAGAGAAAAGTCACTAACCAAGGAGGATTTGCCTCTGTTTGCCTTTTGTTAAGCAAGCCGGTGGTAATTTGGGAAAATAAATGCAAATGCATTCAGTCTAACAAAATTAATATGTATTTTCTATAAACCAACTCGGCAGAATCCTCAGTGGGCACTTACTTTAACATCAGAATTTAAAATTAAGTATGAATTCTGTATCTCAGAATCTGTATGAATCCAAATGCTGAGACGTGTATGAGGATGGATCCCATTCAGTCATCAAATCCCAGACGGGCCATAACAATAAAAAAGAATGCCGGGAACTCCCTGTTACCTGGCAGGGCTTGAGAATAGGCTGTTCTGGTTAACAAATGCACAGATTGCCAATTTTCAAATAGCTGTGTTCAAAGACGATGTGGAAAAGGATTAACACTAAAAGTACCACAAAGTTCTTTTAAAGTTTTTTGGATTATTCAGGAGTCACTCACAAGACAGAGTAAATGAGTGATTATTAAGGGATTTAATTACCGTAGAGGGCTTCCCTGGTGGCTCAGTGGTAAAGAATCCACCCACCAATGCAGGAGGCTCAGGTTTGATCCCTGGGGGATAAGATCTCCTGGAGGAGGAAATGGCAACCGGCTCCAACATTCTTGCCTGGGAAATCCCATGGACAGAGGAACCTGGTGGGTGACGGTCTATGGGGTTGCAAGAGAGTTGGACATGACTTAGCAACTAAACAACAACAAAAATTACTATCGAATACTGAATATATATACTAGGTAGAGGAGACAACCCTCATCCCAAAGTCCCAGACACTCTGTTGAAGAGGTAAGATTTTCATTAATCACATTAGAAAACAAAGGTATTTCGGAGGCTTCAGAATTACCTCTGGGAAAACCAATTCTCACTTATCTGGCAGGGGCAGTTAAAAATTATCCAACAAAAGAACAGCAACCAACCACATTTTCATGTTATAATTTTTTCAAATGTCTTTCCATTTCATTCAGTGGATCAGCCCTTATAAATCCCAGGTACAATTAGCCTCACAGACATCATAGACAAAGGAAAGTTAAGTTACTTCCTTCTGCAAAATGTGAACGCATCTAACATGCCCAATCCCACTTGTCTACTCAACACATACACAAAAAGTTACTACAAAATCATCAACCTTTCCAGTTGGACTCCTCAACTCTGTCTTATTAAGAATGATGTCATCATGCACAACTCCTTAGTTTACTTTTAAAAAATACATTTCTTCTCCCCTCGAAGCATCTAACCATAAAGACAATCTACAGACTAGAGTCATTTGAAACTCATCCAGCAGGTTTCAAATACACAAGGGAGAAGCCAGAGGGGTGGGGAGGGGCCTGTTGGCACAGATGATCATAACAATAATTTTCATTTAAAAGCACTTCAAGTGTGAAGGCACTCTGGTAAACCCTTAACAAACACCTAATTTAATTCTCACAAGAAGCCCAAGGGCTAGATTTTATTATATCCATTTAGTGACTGGCAAGATGGGGCTTAAGCAGTTGAGTAATTGACCCAAGATCACTTGCTTCACCCCGGGTCTCTGTCCCTCACCCTGGTCAAGTCACAGAGACTGGTACCCAGAACCCAGCGAGAAAGCTTCAGCATGCAGATGGAGCCCAGGATCAGCAGTCAGGAGGCCACCACCTTTGAGCTCGTAGCTCTTCCGTGGATCTGAAGTAGGGAGCAGCCAGTGTCACAGAGACCTGTAAGAGGCAGGCTGCTGCCAGGGACTAATCTGCTGTTTCTTCTCATTAAACCCTTTAAGGACAGACAGTCTGTCTGCTTAATCTTCATCCTCTAGTTCCTGGGATGCTGCCCTGTGCAATGGAGGCTTTAAATAAACCTCCTCGAACTGAGCTTCATAATTCTGTTCGTGGAACAGGTTTGAATGGAAAACAGTTGGCTGTAACCAAAACAGAGCTTCACTCTTTTCCCCACTTGCCTCTTCAAACGCACCAGTGACCAAGTTCTTTCTCTGCCTTAGGTAGATCTCAGAACTCTCCCAAGCACTCTTAAACAATGTAAAATGTGATCGACTCAAACAATCACCCAACCCTAGTCCAGACTGATGCTGTATCCAAACTCCAACACAGTTGGGAACTCCTCCCCCTCATCCCTGCACCCAACCCAGACCCACTGACCGGAGAGGCGAGGATGCTCTTACTCACAAATTCTCCCTCTGCCCCTGGTGCTTCCCTGTGTGCACTAGGGCATGGGGTAGCATGTCTCTCCTCTTGATAACTTTGAAAAACAAACTATTTTCCAGTGACGAGTCTCCTGATCTGTTGGCCTTATTATACCTCACATTTTTTATGAATACACTGTATTTTAAAACAGGAAGGCATCAAGGTAACTAGAGGGTTACTATCATATGTAAAGGGCTCAGAAATCATAGGCATATGGGGGCCTTGAAGATCTAAGACACTGGCTTCTAATTATGCATGGGACAAGACATACCTAGCAGATACATCATTAAAATGCACCCAATGTCAGGACTTCCCTGTCAGTCCACTGGTTAAGAGTCTATGCTTCCAATGCAGGGGATGCAGGTTCAATCCCTGGTCAGGGAAGTTAGATCCCACACACTTTTGGACGCAGCCAAAAGATTTTTTTAAAAAAACAGAAAAAAAGTACCCAATCTCTGATGTTTGATAAAGCTGGCCTTAGCACCCCGAGCCACTTGAGGACAAAATCTGACTTGATTTCAAAAATCCACCCAAAATTAGTAAGCACCTTCTATATTCAAATACTAGAAATATATATATAAATAAGATGTGGCTCCTGGCCCTCTAAGAGCTTACAATCTAATTTCATCAAGTGGAGAATGAGGGGAGTGAAAACAGATACTTTTTTTTAATTGGAGTATAATTGCTTTACAACGTAGTGTTAGTTTCTACAGTAGGAGGAAGTGAATCCGCTGTATGTACACATATGCCCTCTCCGTCTAGGACCTGCCTTCCACCCCACCCCATCCCACCCCTCCAAGTCATCACTGAACACCAAACGGGGCTCCCTGTGCCATTCAGCAGGCGCCCACTAGCTATCCATGTTACACGTGGCGGTGGACATGTGTCAACGCTACTCTCGCAGTTCGTCGCACTCTCCCCTTCCACCGCAGTGTCCACATGTTCGTTCTCTACATCTGCTTCTCTATTCCTGCCCTGGAACTAGGTTCATCTGAACCATTTTTCTAGATTCCACATATTCGCTTTAGTATACGAGATTTTTCTCTTTCTGACTTACTTCCCTCTGTATGATGACTCTTGTTCCATCCACATCTCTACAAATGACCCAATTTCATTCACTTCTAATATGCCACAGTGAAGATAATCATTGTAGTAACTCCAAGGTCATTTGAGAGTAAAGAGAATAGCCAAACGGGGGAGGAAGTCTTCAGCAGAAAGCAACAGCTTTGTCTTGAAAGATGAATGGGAATTAACTTGCAAACAGGTGAAAAGGAAGAAGTGATAGAGGGATGCTTCAGGCAGGAGACAGGACCTGAATCTATTATCAATCTAGTTCCAGGTCCAGAATTACCAGTCATTTGATCTCCTGGAGAGTCAAATTCAAGGCAAGGGGCAACAGGTGAAAGAAGCAGTCTGGGTAGGAGCAGAAGTTAAGCCATATTAGATAGCTTCAGTTTATGTCAACTGCAACTCATGGGGAATTAGAGAGAGATCAATAAGCGATGCAGGGAGATTAGCATCTCCTCAGAGAGAAGGGGTGGAAATTGAGTAAGGGACTTGAAGAGAGTGCAGATTGGAACATACGTGTTCAAGTGTAAAGTCCTGTTAAGCTAAGCTTTTCCAAACATATCAACTCAAGTTCCCATTTTTTTGTCCCAATTCATGTAGCTCTGTGAGCATTGGGGATATAGTGATGAGCATAGCTGCCTTCCATTTAGCTCTATGAATTCTAGAGTCTGCAAAGCAGATTCAACTGATCAGGACTAAATTAAGATGATCTTTTAGTCAGTTGCCCTAACAATTTTGTGTATATTGAGATTATTGTGTTGTATGTCAACCTCTTGAAGGCACCAATACATAACCAGGAAGGAGAACTCTTCAACTGAGTTTCAATCCTGGCAAATCCTTCCTTGCTAGTTTTTCCCTTTACAAATTTGCTTACTGAAGATTAATTTTCTATGCAACCTGAAGGTCCATAAGTTTAACTTGAAAAAAAGAGGGATTAATTTTGAAATTTAAAATTAATAAGAAAACTAACTGTTACAATCATAAGGTGAACAATATAGAAACAACTGCACTTCAAAAGCATGTTTTTTATCTCTAGCTGTCAAAGACTTCTACGGGAGATGAATCTCATGTTTCACCTCTACAGCCAGAGATTTCAATTAGTGCACAGGAAATTCTACATATAAATGTGCTTTGTACACTTAAAATATTATTCAGATTTTAATAACTATTATTATTAGTATCCTATGGCTGACTAACTTCAGTAACCATGTCTATATATTTTGCAAGTAAAAACAGAATATATCTGGTCATTATCTTCCTTACTAGTTTCAATATGGTGAGAAAAAAATTTTAATTACTTGCTAACTGTAGTATCTCCTCCTTTAAAGTATAATAAAGATTTAATCCAGGAAGTTCACCCCGGCTTACATTAATTTCATCACCTTTCATGAAAATTGATCCAGGGAATAGTTTTAGTCAGTGGTGGAAATTTTTTAAAAGTGTACAAGCTGGAAAATTCAAAACCCATCAGCCAAAAGGCAACTGGTTTACAGTATGCAAATATCTTAGCCGGAATCTCCATGAAAATTATTTCCCCTTCTCCTCTTTGAATTAGCCCTTTGGAGCTTTAAACCTTAAAGTCAGAAGTTCCCTTTTAACAAAGGTCAACCCTGGAAAATCGCTCCCTACCCCACAAAGCAAACTCCCTTTTGGGATTCTCAAGCTGAAGTTGATTTCCTGAATTTACCAAATGCTTATTCTCATTACTGTTTTATGTCCTCTAATTGAGGAAATTCTCTCTTTCCAAAGGCGTAACTATTCCCAACAAGATCCCACTGCTTCTCCATGAGAAGCATGCCAGGAAAATCACTGCTATACATTTAAGTGCTTCCTGATTTCTGCCAGCGGCAGGGAGGAACTTCACCAACGTCATCCCCTCCCTTCATCAAGATTTCTTTATTTCCAAATACAACACAGGCACTAGCAGAGAACAACTTGCTGATTCCCTTGAAGCAAGAGGCTTATAGGCCAAAGTTTTAAACTGCTGCTATTTATTCTTTCTTCCATGTATTATAAAATATATCCATATTTATCCCTATGTCCTCACTCACACAAATAAAAAAAAAAAATTGACTTGGAGTCAAGGGTTGGGAGTGTGGGGAGTAAGACATTGTCAAAGAACACCAAATAACCAAAGCAGTGTATCTAAAGAGAACGGAACACTTCTGATGTGGGGTCAAAATTACAACAACTATTACTGTCCTATTAGATCTGTGTAGAAAACACCATGCTCAGAAAATGAAAGAAAAGCTCAGAGAATTAAAGAGACTTACTGAGCGGCGAAGAATTGATGCTTTTGAACTGTGATGTTGGAGAAGACTCTTGACAGTCCCTTGGACTGCAAGGAGATCCAACCAGTCCATCCTAAAGGAGATCAGTCCTGGGTGTTCATTGGAAGGACTGATGCTGAAGCTGAAACTCCAATACTTTGGCCACCTCATGCGAAGAGATGACTCATTGGAAAAGACCCTGATGCTGGGAGGGATTAGGGGCAGGAGGAGAAGGGGATGACAGAGGATGAGATGGCCGGATGGCATCACCGACTCGATGGGCATGAGTTTGAGTAAACTCCGGGAGTTGGTGATGGACAGGGAGGCCTGGCGTACTGTGATTCATGGGGTCGCAGAGTCGGAAACGACTGAGCGACTGAACTGAACTGAACTGACTGACCCAAGGCCATGTAACTAGACAAAACCAAGTTAAGGGTCTGGAGTCTCACATTTTGGGGGCTGCCTGGCTCTACACCCCATGTTCCCCTCAGGGTGTCTGCCATATTAGAGGAAGTGAACTTTCATCCTGCTGAGATCTATTGGAACAGTGGTGACATTACACGATACATTAATAATGAGTGCTATCAGATTATATAAACCCAGGTTTATAAAAACCATCTCAGCCATTAAATCTTATGATACTATGTGCTTTATTACTTCCTAAATAATGCCGTCCTAAACTGGAATGTCACCCTTTCATAGCACAATTTCACTATTTAAATAATCTTACTGACACCCCATTTTCAAATGACAAAGTCTGAATTCCTTGGTGGTTAACAAAGCACTTCATTTTGTTCTGGTTTTTGTTTTTGCCCATATCACATGTCATGTGGGATCTTAGCTCCCCAACCAGGGATTGAAGCAACGCCCTCTGCACTGAAAGTGCCAAATCTTTACCACTGAACCACCCACGAAGTCCCAAGCCCTTCATTTTGAAGCAGGGACTTTTGATACTGACCCACTACGGGTTCCTCCAGTTTATTAAGCTGGAGAAGACTAAGGTGAGCCAAGAGGTTAGGTCAAAGCAATGATAGCTACCTTCTGTCTACTGTTGGTATATTTGAAATTTTACCATAATAAGAAGTATTTTTTAATTACATTGTAAGAGTATAGTATTTCCCAAATTTCAGATTCCATGTACCACCTTCATAATTTGGACCATTTCTGAGCAATATTACTCTATAATATCATGTATAATATTTTTCTTTTTATTAACTGTAAATTGATCAACTGTTTTACCAAGACCTGTGTTAACACTAATATGCATGAAATCACAATTTTAACGTATTTGTGCCATCATTTTGTAATATATATTAAAATCAACATATAACTATCAAAACACTTCTACACATGTCATCCACAACAATCACTGGTAAAAACAAAGGTATACAGATCCTACTTTGGGAAACATCAAGAGGAGAAGAAGAATTGAGGTTTGGCCTTATCGAGAACAACAAGTAGTTCAATTACATTGAAACAAAAGGAATATTGGAAAGAAAAGTACATACTGCCTTTGTAAAGCTTGAATGAGGCCAAGGTGAGAAATGCTTCTTTGGGTTTTGTTTGCTTGTTTTGTTTTTTTTGGAGTACAATTGCTTTACAATGTTGTTAGTTTCTGCTGTACAATGAATTGACTCGGCTATATGTACACGTATACTCCCTCCCTGTTGGATCTGCCTCCCACCTACCCCCATACCAGACATCCAGGTCACAACAGGGCACCAAGCTGAGCTCCCTGGGCTAATTTACAGTAGATTCCCACTGTTGGCTGGTTTTGTGCATGCTCAGCCGTGTCTGGCTCTTTACGACCCCATGGATTGTGGCCTACCAGGCTTCTCTGTCCATGGGGTTCTCCAGGCAAGAATACTGGAGTGGGTTTCCATGGCCTACTCCAGGAGATCTTCCTGACCCAGGGATCAAATCCACATCTCTCATGTCTCCTGCTTCAGCAGGTGGATTCTCTACCACTAGCACCACCTGGGAAGTCCCCCAGTTCAGTTCAGTTCAGTTCAGTCGCTCTGTCGTGTCCGACTCTTGGCGACCCCATGAATCGCAGCATGCCAGGCCTCCCTGTCCATCACCAACTCCCAGAGTTTACTCAAACTCATGTCCATTGAGTCAGTGATGCCATCCAGCCATCTCATCCTCTGTCGTCCCCTTCTCCTCCTGCCCCCCGATTCACCAGCAAATCCATTTGGTTCTACTTCAAAATAAATGCAGCCATTTCTCACTATTCCACAGCTATGCCTCAGAGAGACTTGTTTGACTCTTGCTTGGATTATTCAAATAGCCTTCAAATGGCTTCCAGTTTCCATCTGATACCCCTATCGTCTCTTCTCTACAAAGCAGCAAGAGGTATCTTTTCTTGAACTAAATTGCTCAACATGTATTTTATAAAAACATCATGTCCCTACATAACTACGGCAGAGTTAGCAAAATCCAGACAATCAAATTGACCCAGTACTACCATCCAGTCCACAGTGTATTCACTTTGCATCGACTGCCCCAATAAGGTCCTTTCATAGTTATTTGTTTCTTCACTGTACAGGATCCAGTCTTAAACCACATGTTACATTTAGTGGTCATGCTGCTTTAGTTTCTCTTAAACTGAAGGAGTTCCTTAGCCTATTTCATGTTTCAGGAGCATGCTATTTATGAAAAATAAAAGCAAGTTCATCTGCAGAAGGCTTCTTAATTTGGATTTGTCTGATATTTCTTCAAGATGTGACTGCATTTTGGTGAGCACTTCCTTATCTCCTGCCACTATAAGATCCTCCAGGCTAATCCTGTGTTTTCCCTGCTCTCTACCTAGAACTAGCCATTTTTCCAAGGAGCCTGATTCCTTTAACTGGAGAATGGTATTTAGAAAACAAAATCTGGGTGCTAGTTGTGCTTATTCTCCTGGAGCGGTACTGATTCTAAATCAAGTGGCTTCCTCTTAACACATAACAGAGAATGAGCAATGGTGGTAAGAGATGAGAACTGAGAAGTCATCAGCTTTTGTTGTACTTATCCCAGTCAGGGACAAAGCAGCTATTTACCTTCTGATTCCTCTTGGAAAACATAATAAATCCTACAGACCAGTTAGCTGGGAGGAAAAGTGAATGTTGCTGAAACAGAGGATGCCAGAATTTGAGAGAAATAGAGGGCAGAGCAGAGTGACAGGCAATGAATGACCATTTGTCCTGGTTTGCCAAGGATGGGCTAAAGTATAAGCCTATTGCGCAAGTATAATCACCAGCAGCACCCCTTTCACTCTCAAAAATGTCCCAACCTGGTCAAAAAAATTATCTGTTCACTCTAGAAACTGCCGTAAGATTAAGATGTGTGGTAGATAAACCACAATGTGAGATTTAGGGTGTTTTGCTATGTCAAGCAATATTGTCATTCCTTTGTACCTCTTATAGAAATCCATAAAGATTCAACCACTTTGCAGTTTTCCTTGGATTTCCAATGTGTCTCTATTAATCTTTCTTTCTGGCTTCTGGCTTACCTTTCTGAACTATGGCCTCCAATAAGGCCAAGGGCAGGGCATCCATCCAAAAAGTCTAGTTTTTCCTAGTCAATTAACCCCAGCAATTTTGCAACATTTATAATCTCCCAGCTCCTTACACCTAAGGCCCCTTTGGCCCCCTAAGAGCAGACACTAAAAATAAGAGGAAAAATATTTACCTTTTAATAATTTATTCTCGCTTGCTGAATCCTCTCTCAGCCCACTTTATGCCCGGAATTAATCTTCACCTCATAGGCACACCTTCCCCCTTGTCATCCTCCAAGATCCCATCCTGAAGGTAGAGTAGATGAGATGTAAACCTGTTAATAACTCAGTCATCTATGATTCAGATTCTGATATTTGGAATTGATATTTATACAGAAAAAAATTTCCTTTTAGATAAAAAAAATGCTTTTTTAAAATTACAATTACACAATGTAATTTGAAAACTCCAATTGATCACTCAACAATTTAGAGTTCCAGTATTTCCTGTCAATAGTAGAATACAGGGAAAATACATATAGAGCTAAATTTGGCATCTAGAATGAACATGTACTTTTAAATAGGTTTTACAAAGCAGTACAGGTTCCAGGACTTGTGGTCCTAGAAAATTTAATCAACTGCAGAAGAATCATTATAGTTTGTGCAAGTTTGATAATTAAATGGCTTGAAATAGCTGGAGTAGAAGGGTCTCCTGGTTTCTTTCAAACCAAGTTGCTCCAGCAAGGGTTACCTAAGTGCAAGCAAATCCAGGTGACATTTTTATATTTCCAGGAAACTGTGGAGCCAAGATTCAGCCCATGGAGAATGATCAACTCTTCATTAAAATTCCCCAGAGTCGAAACGGAGACCAGGAAATAAGACTTTCTCGCCCCACCGATGTGTTTAGCACCAGAGCTCAAACTTTGAGAGCTGCTCAGGAAGCACGTCTCAGTCCTGGCTGAGAGTTCGTGTAAAACCCAGGGCTCCCGCAGCGCTTCCTGCAGTGAGGACAGGGGTCGTCCCCAGGTCAGCAGGCGGGCGTGACACAGCCTCGATGGAGAGGCTCCCTGGCATTCTGAGCGGCCGAGAATGCGGGTCAGAGCGCATCCGGGGAACATCTGCGGACTCGGCCTGAGGTTGGGAGTGGTCCCTCACCCCTCTACCCGCTTATCCACACCCCCACCCCGCTTCTCTCCTCCCGCGCAGGGTCAGGCCCCACCCTGGAGGGATCTTGCTAATGGTCTGTATCAGACTCACCTCAGAAGAGTCTTCACGCCGCACACACCTGCTTCCGCAATTCAGAGCAGTAATTCCAACAAGAGTTTCACCTACTAATTTTCACCGATGCTAGCACTGTTGGGGTTTGAGCGAAGTAGGGAGGTGGTTGTGAGGTGAACGCCGGACTGTAAATCAGGAGACTTCTCCTGTTGGCTTGCTCCTCTTCACTTGCAGACATTGAAGTGGACAGACATGACTGAGCCTCCCTGGGATTCAGTTTTCTCATCAATAAGGGAGAGTTTGGGGAAGTATAGTGTAATGGAAAGGTCATGGGACTAGGGGTCACAAGTCCTGATTTCAAAACCTCAAGCATGTAATTTAACCTCTCTGTGCCTCAATTTTGTTTCCTTTAAAAGAGACGAGAATACCTGTACTACAAGGCTACTTTGAGGGTCAAATAAGATAAAATGAATGTTCTTTAAAAACTTATTTTTTTACGTTTTTGTTGTTGCTGTTGTGGACCATTTTTTAAAGTGTTTATTGAATTTGTTTCAGTATTGCTTCTGTTTTATGGTTTGTTTTGGTTTGGTTTTTTGGCCCAGAGGCATGTGGGAACTTGGCTCCCTCACCAGGGATTGAACCTGATCCCCTGCATTAGCAGGTGAAGTCTTAACCACTAGACTGCCAAGGAAGTCACTAGAAACTTTTTAAATGATAACAGACATCCGTCTTTATTCCAGTTGTCTCTGCTCTACCATATCGTCTATTTTTGTTTTCTAAAACCACGATTTCAAAAACTTTCAAAATGAAACAATAGCTACTATTCATGATACTTCCATGACTCTACCAAGGACTTTTCCAATTCTTCCTTGAAATGGGATCTCCGAATAAATGAACCAAAAGCCAGCTCCAACAGGCATCTCTGCCATGATGAAAAAGTGCCTGTCTCAGATATGCTTGGGACACATTGAAACCATGTAAGTCCCAAACTGTCCGCCAGGGGGCAGGGTGTTTAAAAGGGATTTTTCTCATGTTAAACCTTAAGTGCTTCCCAGCTGGTGGGTTCGATCCATCAGTCGGGAAGATCCCCTGGAGGAGGGCACTGACAACCCACCCCAGTATTCTTGCTTGATAGTCGCATGGACAGAAGAGCCTGGCGGGCTACCATCCATGGGGTCGCAAAGAATTGGACGGGACTGAAGCGACTTGGCATGCAGACACACCTTAAGAAAGGAAGAGTGTCCATGGAAAATACTTCATGCACTCGGAGAGTATTAGAAATAGAACTAGGATGTTGGTATATTCTGACTGTGTTGTCCTTAAAAGTGCTGAAGCATGGCAGTGTTTTTCCTACTTGTAGAACTCAAGGTCCCAAGTTGTGTTCCTGCTTTTAAACTTCAGGAGGTAACAGATAACATTCTTCACTGTGTTGATGGGTTTACAGGCGTGGGATTTGTCAAAACCTATTGATCAAAGGGGCTTCTGTCGTGGCTCAGTTGGTAAAGAATCCGCCTGCAATGCAGGAGACCCCGGTTCGATACCTGGGTCAGTAAGATCTGCTGGAGAAGGCATAGGCTACCCACTCCAGAATTCTTGGGCTTCCCTTGTGGCTCAGCTGGTAAAGAATCCACCTGCAATGTGGGAGACCTGGGTTCAATCCCTGGGTTGGAAAGATTCCCTGGAGAAGGGAAAGGCTACCCGCTACAGTATTCTGGCCTGGAGAATTCATGGCCATGGACTATACAGTCCATATAGTCCATAAGGCCATGGACTATACAGTCCATGGGGTCACAAAGAGTCAGACATGACTGAGCGACTTTCACTTCACTTCTTGAATCAGAGTGTGCTTTGAACAGGTGCCATTTATTTTATGCCAGTTAAATCTCTTTAAAGGTGTTTTTTAAAAAGAATGTATGGTGTTCAGTGTAGTCAAGACATCTTAAAGGACTTGTTCCAGCTGTTAACAGAAGCTATGGGAATGGAAAATCTGGGTACCTCATGAGAGACGCACATGAGGAAGGAGGTTTGCTTTTTTCCTTTCATACACTTCTGTGTTGGTTGATTCTTTTAGCATGATCATATATTTCCAGTTTCAAATTTTAATACATTTACTTTCAAACTTTAACAATTAAAATTTACTTTTAAGAATTTGCATGCTTATTTTAATATGTTTACCTTCCAGTTGTATAGATTTCTGAGAGGGAATGAAATATTGAGAGAGATGCTTTGCTAAACCGGAGGAAGGGTATCACAATGTAGGACACGGGATTAGAGCGGGGAGGGGTGGCAAGACCCCAGATGGAGGTCAGATGGAGACTTTGAATATCCAGGAATAGCCTAAAGAACTGCTCCAAAGCAGCTTCAGGAAGAAACCAAGACTGGGAATCAAGAGCCTCGCTTCTTCATAAATTCTACCACCACTCACTGATTTGATTTCCAGGTGGGCCTGGGCTGGGGATCAGAACCTGCATTGTATATCTCCATGCGATTCTGAGGAACCACCGGGCTTAGGAATCACTGCTTTTAGGAGTCTAGAATGTTGATGCTCAGCTCTATTTAGAATAAAGACTGTCCAGTAGATGGCGCTGCTGTCACTGAAACCGAACTAAGAAAAGGGTCCGCATCTTTCCAACAAAATGAAAATTTGGATACTGTAAAGTAATTAGACTCCAACTAATAAAAATAAATGAAAATAAATAAATAAAAATATATAACAGTAAAAAATAAAATAAAATTTGGAGACAATGGTTGAAGCCTTGCTGTGGAGAGCATTGACTGGCAATCCAAGAAGTTTGAGTTTGTGTAAGTTCATCAACTGTGGCAACTGAAGAACTGTGGATTAAGGTTCGTGACATTATACAGGAGGCAGTGATCAAGACCATCCCCAAGAAAAAAAATGCAAAAAGGCAAAATGGTTGTCTGAGGAGGCCTTGCAAATAGCTGAGAAAAGAGAAGCTAAAGGCGAAGGAGAAAAGAAAAGATATACCCATTTGAATGCAGAGTTCCAAAGAATAGCAAGGAAAATAAGAATGTCTTCCTCCATAATCAATGCAAAGAAATAAAGGAAAACAACAGAATGGGAAAGACTAGAGGTCTCTTCAAGAAAATTAGAGATACCAAGGGAACATTTCATGCAAAGATGGGCTCAATAAAGGACAGAAATGGTATGGACCTAACAGAAGCAGAAGATATTAAGAAGAGGTGGCAAGAATACACAGAAGAACTGTACAAAAAAGATCTTCATGACCCAGATAATCACAATGGTATGATCAGTCACCTAGAGTCAGACATCCTAGAATGTGAAGTCAAGTGGGCCTTAGGAAGCATCACTACAAACAAAGCTAGTGGAGATGATGGAATTCCAGTTGAGCTATTTCAAATCCTAAAAGATGTTTTTAAAGTGTTGCACACAATATGCCAGCAAATTTGGAAAACTCAGCAGTGGCCACAGGACTGGAAAAGGTTTGTTTTCATTCGAATCCCAAAGAAAGGCAATGCCAAAGAATGTTGAAACTACCGCACAATTGCACTCATCTCATGGAAGCAAAGTAATGCCCAAATTCTCCAAGCCAGGCTTCAGCAGTACATGAACCACAAACTTACAGATGTTCCAGCTGGTTTTAGAAAAGGCAGAAGAACCAGAGATCAAATCGCCAACATCCACTAGATCCTTTAAAAAGCAAGAGAGTTCCAGAAAAACATCTACTTCTGCTTTATTGACAACGCCAAAGACTTTGACTGTGGAAAATTCTTAAAGAGGTTGGAATACCAGACCACCTGACCTGCCTCCTGAGAAATCTGTATGCAGGTCAAGAAGCAACAGTTAGAACTGAACATGAACAACAGACTGGTTCCAAATTGGGAAAGGGGTACGTTAAGGCTGTATATTGTCACCCTGCTTATTTAACTTCTATGCAGAGTACATCATGAGAAACCCTGGGCTGGATGAAGCACAAGTTAGAATCAAGATTGCTGGGAGAAATATCAATAACCTCAGATAAGCAGATGATACCACCCTTATGGCAGAAAGCAAAGAAGAACTAAAGAGCCTCTTGATTAAAGTGAAAGAGGAGAGTGAAAAAGTTGGCTTAAAGCTCAACATTCAGAAAACTAAGGTCATGGCATCTGGTCCCATCACTTCAGGTAAATAGATGGGGAAACAATGGAAACAGTGTCAGACTTTATTTTTTGGGGCTCCAAAATCACTGCAGATGGTGATTGCAGCCATGAAATTAAAAGACACTTGCCCCTTGGAAGAAAATCTATGACCAACCTAGACAGAATATTAAAAAGCAGAGACATTACTTTGCCAACAAAGGTCCGTCTAGTCAAAGCTATAGTTTTTCCAGTAGTCATGTATGGCTGTGAGAGTTAGACCATAAAGAAAGCTGAGTGCCGAAGAACTGATGCTTTCAACCTATGGTGATGGAGAAGACTCTTGGGAGTCCCTTGGACAGCAAGATGATCAAAGCAGTCAATCCTATTGGAAGGACTGATGCTGAAGCTGAAACTCCAATCCTTTGGCCATCTGATGCAAAAAACTGACTCATTTGAAAAGACCCTGATGCTGGGAAAGATTGAGGGCAAGAGGAGAAGGGGACGACAGAGGGTGAGATGGTTAGATGTCATCACCAACTTGATGGACATGAGTTTGAGCAAGTTCCAGGAACTGGTGATGGATAGGGAAGCCTGGCATGCTGCTGTCCATGAGGTTTCAAAGAGTTGGACACGACTGAGCGACTGAACTGAACTGACTGATTGGGGGTTGTTGACAGTGGATGACTATATGGGTACGGGAGGGCAGTGCTGTACAAGGCCTAGTCAATCAGTCATGACCCATTCTTTGTGACCCCATGAGCTGTAGCCCGCCAGGCTTCTCTGTCCATGGGGATTCTCCAGGCCAGAATACTGTAGTGTATTGCCATGTCCTCCTCCAGGGGATCTTCCCAACCCAGGGCTTGAACCCAGGTGGCTGCATTGCGGGCGGATTCTTTACCCTCTGAGTCACCAGGGAAGCTTCATGGGAGGGGAAGTGTGTACGGAAATTCTGTACTTTCTGCTCAGTTTTTTTGTGAATTTACAATTGCTCTAAAAAATAAAGGTTATTAATTTTTTAAAAAAACAAAGAAGTTTGAGTTTATCATATATTCAATGTGAGCTCAATCCATGCGGAAAGCTAGAAAAAGAAATGAGGAAAGGCATTTACTGGAAAAGTTAATTTGATAGAAAGCCAAAGGATGAGTTACAGAGGACAGTGAGTTGTTCAAGATGGAAAAAAACAGAAGGACCTTGAGCTCCAAGAGTTTACAGACAAGGGGTTATTGATAATAATAGTTACTGATAATAATAATCAGTGGTTATTTAAGAATAGATAATATAATAAATAATAATATTGATAATGATAGATAATATTGTTAATAATAGATAATAATTAATATATTAATGAATAAAGTTATTAATATAATATCATATGTGTGTGTGTGCTCAATCTCTCAGTTGTGTCCGACTCTTTGCAACCCCATGGACTGTAGCCCACCGGGCTATTCTGTCCATGGGATAGAGGCAAGAATATTGTAGTGGGTAGCCATTTCCTTCTCAAGGGGATCTTCCTGACCCAGGGACCATGTCTCCTCCTTGGCAGGTGGATTGTTTACCACTGAGCCATCTGGGAAGCCTCTAATATATAATACTGTATCATTTATTTATTATTATAGAACACTCAGGTACTCTTCTAAGCACTTTACATAATGTTAACTTTTTAGTCCTCACAGCAAAGCTACATAGCAGGCATTATTATGAAGCCAGTTTTACAGAGAAGAAGACTGAGATTGAGTAACTTGCCCAGAAGCAGCCAACTGGTGGTAAGTGTTGGAGCTGGCAGTGGTGAGATAGTCAAATGTGAGTGGTCTGGCTCCAAATGGTTTTATGTTTCCCAACATCAGTGGTAAGTAATAATCATAATAATACCATGGCACAAAGAGGGCCATCATGAGAGATGATTGAAGATGAAGATAAGATCATGAGCCCAGTCTCACCCACACTGAATTCAAGGTGAGGACAGGGCTTGTGGCATTGGCTATCTGGTCTACCCTCACTCAACACAGGATCCCTTTATGATTTTCTGGATGGTTATAATAAAGTCTAAAACGGCAAATAGGGTCCCTTTCTCTAAAGATCCTATCTCTTCCTCATGAGCAGGTTCTTCCCTAATCATCAGAATGAAAGGTGAGTAAGGTTTCCTTGCAGCTTCCTCTGTTGCTCCATCTCTGCTCTTCCACCTGCCCTAATTTAACATGGTCACATCCTGACATGTCCCAGAAACAAGGACAACTTGGAGGTCGATGGGGAAAAGGTTCTGTGAACAGTGTTTATTCTTTATGTAAAAATACATTTGTCAGTTTTCATTTGCGTTTTCACTTGCATTTCATTGCAAAGCGTTCAAGTCACTTTCTCCTGAAAGAGCGAATCTCCAATGGACCATAAATTGGTGAAGTATCTAGGTAGAATGAACTGCAGGAACCTGAAGGTAAGAAGGAGAGAGGACCCACTCTGGAATGGAACTGGCCACTGACCCACCCGAATAGCAAGATATAAACTGGAGGCTTATGGATCTCTATCCCAAGTCCCAAGAGCTGTTCCTCAGCTCCATCAAACTAGTACAAATTCATGAAAATCTCCTAACCAAAGATCCTAGAGATCGCTGGACTTCCCAATATATTTAACTTGAGATTTTCTGTTAGAAAGTTTGAATATATATATATATTCAAATCCTTGCTGGTTATATAAATTTGGGCAAGAAACTTAAATGTCTTTGCCTCAGTTTCCTTGTCTAGGAAGGAGTACTGCCCCCCCCCTTGTAGGAGAGTTGACATAAATCAATGAAGTAATAGTTGCAAAGCAGTGAAAACCATGCCTGACACATCCTAGATACTCAGTAAATTGTAGCTGTTACGTTTATATAGCACGTTATCTCATTTGAGTCGCCTAGCAACCATGAGATAAGATGGGTGCACAGTATTATTTTTATTTACAACTGAATTTCACAAAGGTTATAATACTTTCTGAGTCATCCAGCTAGTAAGTCTGTGAAAGAACTGGAAAAAACCATTTGACATATAGTAGATGGTCACTCAAAATGTGTTGTTCCTGTCATTGTGACTTGACATTGCTGGGTTTTAACCACAGGTTTTCTGGTTTTGGCTGCTCTGGGTCTTCATTGCTGCATGTAGACTTTCTCCGGTTGGTTCAAGCTGAGGCTACTCTCTAGTTGTGGTGTGCACTTTTTTTTAAATTAAAATACAGTTGCTGTACAACATTATGTAAGTTACAAGTGTACAATATTGTGACTCACAATTTTTAAAGGTTATACTCCTTTCATAGTTATTGTAAAATATTGGCTATATTCCCCCATTGGACAAGAGAGCCTCGTAGCTTATTTTATATGTAAGAATTTGTACCTCTTAATCCCTTTCCCCTATCTTGACCTTCCCGCCTTCCCTCTGCCCACTGGTAACCACTAGTTTGTTCTCCGTATCAACCACAGATTTTCTGACTCCAGTCCCAAGTTGTTTTTCCTTCTTTCCTTCCTTTGTTTTCTTCTTGCTCTCAAGTCTCTATGGTGAATAGCAATAGAGTTTAAAGCTGGAACCCTAGTCATATCCTATATGTGACATCATTATTTATAAAGCATTTCAAACACCCAGGTTATCCAAGTCTTAATAAAGCAGAGTAATTTAATGCCTCAAATTAAAACCAAGGCTTAAAAATTCAGATAGCAGAAAATTCATACTCAAGCCTTTGATCAGCTTCAGTGTTTAATTTTTATCTGGAGGCAATTCATTTTTTTTCTCTACACTTTGAGAAGCAGACCAAAAATGTTCATACTAATAAGTAAGGCATGGTTATTTCTTTTATGACATTTCTTTGGAATGTTGATGGAATTGGAAGAAATAATATTGAGGGGTGAGGAGAATGTGGGAGGAAAAAAAATGGTGGGAAGAAAGCTAAATACATATGAGCTGGGTTTGAGACAAAATCACACCTTTCAGTAATTTTGAGAAGACACACCAATCACTGCGTTACATTCCAGTCCCCTGAGACTCTAAGTATTTAAAAGTTAGGTAGTTTGGGTTTCTGTGAAAATCAAAGGGGACCATATATTTATAGGTATTTTGATTTTTTTATTTCAAATCATTAGAAATAAAAACCTTGTTCAAATAATAATTATAATAAACATAGAAATCTTTGGTAGACTTCTTAAAAATAAATGTAATGCTAAAATATTAAAAATATCACTATATTAGATTTTCCATTTTATAAGGATAAAAAACTATGATTTACTAGGTACTCAGGGAATACAATTTAACTCAGTTCTCTGAGATCCTTTGTAAAGATATTTAATATATATTTTAAATCTATGCAGAATTCAGTCCTTTAAACACAAGGTAAGTTGAATTTGGGATAAATCTTAAGCACTGTATATGTTTTCTGGTGTTGGCAATTTTTATATATAGAAAACCTGCATTTTCTATTTTCTATCCATCTCTAAATGCTAGATATGAGTTTTAATCTGTACACAATAGTCCAAAATGCAGGACAGGTGGGCACTTTTTCTGTAAGTAACAAAGACATCTTAAGATAGATGGAATGTGAAGAAGGAGAGTGTGGAAGAGTCAGAAAAACCATCTTCTTTCCAGGATGGTGATGAAGGTGGAAGAAATCAAAGTATTGGGTTGGACAAAAAGGTTGTCAGATTTTTCCAGAACATTTTATAGAAAACCCCTAACAAACCTTTTGGTGAACACAATGCATAGCTCAGCATTCGAGGCCCCTTTAATATCATCAGACCTAAGCTCTCTGCCATTTTGCTATAATTTTCCCCCATAAATCAATAATGTGATGCTCAACACTCATGTAAGTATCTCTAAAAAGTAAAATATAAACCCATTTCTTTGAACTTATCTACAAAAGAGAAACAGACTCCCAGATAGAGAGAACAGACTTGTGATTACCAAAGAGGAGGGGTGGGCTGAGAGTCTGAGATTAGCAGATGCAAACTGTTTTATATAGAATAGATAACAAAGCCCTACTGTATAGCACGGAACACTGTATTCAATATCCTGTGATAAACCATAATAGAAACAATACGAAAATATATGAATTGTAACTGAATCACTTTGTTGTTCAGCAGAAATGAACACAACATTGTAAATCAAATATACTTCAATAAAATAAATTTACAAAATTAAAAATGTGTTTAAACATTTCTTTAAAGAGGAATGTATTTCTTTGTTCATTTGCTTGCAAATTTTCACAATTCAACCAAGAAATGAATATAGACATGCCACTAGAATTAAAGCTGCTGAAGCAACCTATATTTTTATCCTAATAGTCAGCATAAGTAAATCTTCATCCCATCATTTCTAGGCACCTTTGGAAGCCACCCTCCATGAGTCCAGGAGGCCTTCCGGACTCCATCCTTTCTGCTTGTCTTACACCCCTACATCCATGCATTCCTTTCTGCTGGTCCACTCAGGCCACAAGGAGGCTTCCAGGCCATGACGCACTCTCCTCTGCTGACCTAGGCCTCGGGGGAATGAGCCACAGAAGTGGGTGGTCTCAAGAACAAAGACTGGGTTTGCAGACTACATTCCTCCAAGGACCAACAAATCTGAGAGGAAGTATGGTCACTAAAATGACCCTATTCAAATAGACACAGGTGTCAACACAGGGTTTTTTTTTTAGGACACTGTTTTCTTTATAGACGGCCCTTTCAAGATAATTTGAAAGCCATAACACGAAAGGAAAGCATTGCAACTGTAATGTCCCATTTATTTGACCCTCTGTCTGAGTCTCCCAGGCTTACTCCTCCTACCCTGGAGAATTTGCTTTTACGGAACACCTTGAGCTGAGTGAACTGACAGCCAGACTCTATCTCCTGGGTAATTCCAATTCAGCAGCTTTTTATGGGGCTGTTATCACATTGGAATCTCGCACTTAAAGTCACCGAATCTGTCTGTTATTACCTCCAGTATTTGCTTTGGCAAACCTTGGTTGTAAGGTTCATTTGGTTACATATAATCAAAACATAAGTTATGGATTTATTTAATCAAACAAAGCTGAATTCACTCTTCCCAGTTAGAGATCATAACTACTGTCATATTCAAGGAGGCTGGACCTCAGGCTGGGATGTCTTTGTAATGCCCACACACCCCAATACCACTTCCAGGACGTGGCCCAGCATCTTCACATGGCGAGCACTCAAACAGTATGCCATGAAAGACTGAATAAATGAGTCCCTATTTCTAATTAAAAGAAATGATTCATTTTATGTTTTCCTGTATTTGTTTAATAAATAGATAAAACTCCAGAGGAAATTTTGTCCTGTGGTGGACTCAAGCTTATTATGTGTAATGCTGCCCTAGGAGTTCTTAAAATCTATATCTGTGGCTGTAGACGAGAATGTGTGGTTGAGCCAGTGACCAAGGGTGAATAACATCTCTTCCTCCTACTACACAGTGACTCTAGAAGCCTGGGTGGTTCCTTAAGAAGCTAAAGAAAGATATGAAAAAAATTTCTAATCTCGTATTGATGTCAAAAGTTGAATATTCCTTCTCCTCTATTCAGAAAGAAAGTTCTGGGCAGTCAGAGAAGTCAAGAATTCAGCAAAGGAGAAAAGTGCATAAACGTATTCCAAGATGTAAATGTGCATGCATGCTTAGTTACTCAGTCATGTCCGACTCTTTGCAACCCTATGGACTGTAGCCCACCAGGCTCCTCTGTCCATGGAATTCTCCAGGTAAGAATACTGGAGTGGGTTGCCATGACCTTCTCAGTTCACATAAATATATTCTCCTTTTGTTTACAGACACAATATTAGAGGATGGGCTATATACAGAGATGAATCAGCGATGTTTCTTGGTAAGATTCTGGTCACCAAGTACAATGTGTGTTTGGGATGGGGTGGAACATTCAGCACTAGCTCTGTGTTCTACAGTGTAACTCAATTCTGACACTATGAACCCACAGATCGCATCAGGTCCCACACGTTAAGGACTCAGTCCCAGACTTCTTCCCCCACACCTCAGACTCCAGTCACGTGTCCAGGTTGCTGCCTGAGCTTCTGACAGGCCAGCTTAGACTGGAGGTTCCAAGAACTCCCTCCTTGGGTTGAATTAACTTGCTAGAGTGACTCACAGAACTCAGAGAAACATTTTACCTGTGAGATTACCATTTATTGTCAAAGGATATAACTCAGAAACAGCCAGGAGGAAGGGCACGTTATAAAGAAAGAGCACAGAGCTTCCATACTCTCTTGAAGTATGCCACTCTTTAAGTATCTCCATATGTTCACCATCCCATAAGCTCTCCAAAACTAGTCCTTTGGCATTTTATGAGTATTCTTGCCTGGAGAATTCCATGGACAGTAGAGCTTGGCAGGCTGCTGTCCACGGGCTGCAAAGAGTCAGACACGACTAAGCAACTGAGCATGTACATGTCACATAGGCATGATTGAATAAATCATTGCCCATTGGTGATTGAACTCAATCTCCAGCCCCTCAGCCCTCCCCTCATGTCAGAGAAGTAGGATTGCAAGTTCCAATAAACACTTTGCTTGTTCCCCTGGCAACCAGCCTCCATCCTTAAGCGATGTCCAAAGACCATCTCATTAACATAACAAGAACACCTTTCATCTCTTAAGAAAATCCAAGGGTTTTAGGAGCTCTGTGCCAGAGATTCGGACAAAGACCATGTATCTATTTCTTGTAATAAATCACAATATGGGACACTTACCCTCAAAAATCCAGTCCAATAAAAGAGATGAAAGATGCATAGCATAATACAAGGTAAACTATAGCGGATGATGACAGAGTAGAATGGAAAGTCATGAATTATGTCATCAGACTCCATGGTTTTCAAATTCCTACATGGTTTGAGTCAGTTAATATATCTCCCTGAATCTGTTTCATCATTTGTAAAATAGAGAAAATGATAATCATCTCCTAAAATGATTTTGAATATTCACTTAGCAACTGTCGCAGTGTCCGGCACAGAGTGGTCAGTCTACAAACGGCAGTTGTTACATTTTTGCTCTGATGGTGAAAATGAGGAGGAGGAGGAAGAGGAGAAAGATGATGATGAGGGTGATGAGGTGAAGGATGGTGTTACAGAGAAGGACAGATGAGGCGGTCTCAGAGAAAGATTACTAGCAAAGAAATTAGAGAAGTCTAAATATAAGACAGACATTCATGATGAATCCCGGCTGCCGCCACTACCAAAACCACAACCCCTCACTCCACTGGCTAACTTTGCCTCTCCCATCATAAGCATCAGACCCTGGCAGAGTCTCCATTGCAACAGCCTCGGCAGAAGCCCCTTCATCCCTGGTAAAGCCCACCAAGCCTACAGAAGTCTGGGTACCTCCTAGCACTTCTGGACTTAAATCAAGTGTCACAGCACAGGACTTGGGATATGGTTTTCCCAGGAGTGTCCGGAAGGGGCCTGATTACACAACACAGGGAAAACAGGAGCCAGATGATACAGCACAGAATGAATGCACCAAGAGTGGACTCGGACCAGTGGGAGAGGAGTCAGGGGAAAAACAGGAAATAAATTGTTCTTCCTTTCGTCTTCTGGTGAGGTTTTCTGAAGCATCCAGTTCCTGTCATAAAGAGTTGAATCTATTTCCACATGTCTTAAATCTCAGCTGGTCCTATGACTATCTTCACTTAATAACACACAATGGAAGTGATGTGTGCTGTTTTCAAGGCTGTCTCTCAAAAAGCCTTACATACTTCTGTTCTTCCTCTTGCCCCTCTGCCTCACCATGGAAACAAGACCAGGCTGGCCTCCTGGAGAACAGGCGGAGCATTGCCAAGTCAAGTAGTTGTCCCAGCTGAAGCCCCAGATGCATGAGAGAGTCTGTCCAAAACCAGCAAAGTCACCGGGCTGACTCAGAGCTGACCTTAGATGCAGGAGGCCTGCTGAGCCCAGCTCTGAGCAACAAAAGCAGCAGACCCACACAGCTGGAAGCAGAAAGAAATATTCGCTGGTGTGTATCATTGGGGTTTATGATTCTTCATGCAGCACTGCTGTGACAATAGATAACTGATTCAGAAATTGGAACCAGAGGTTCAGTGCTGCCATCACAAAAACCTAAAACATGTAGCATTGACTTTGGAGACTGGAGAGTGGGAAGAAACTAGAATAATCAGAGAGAACATTGCTATAACAGGCAGAAAATGGAAACCCATGTTGGGTAGTGATAAAGCAATTAATAAAACCATCATTCATGGCAATATGAAAATCTGGAAAAAATCTTTGGACTTGAGCAAAATGATTACCAGGGCAAAATGCTCAAAGGTTCAGCTGACTGTTTCTCGGGTGCATATGATAACATACTGCAAGAAAGAGATGAGCTAAAGAAAAACTGATGTAATTGCAAGCATAAATTAAAGGGAATATGGGACTTCCCCGGTGGTGCAGTAGATAGGAATCTGCCCGCCAAGCAGAGAACATGGGTCTATTTCCTGGTCCGTGAAGAGCCCACATGTCGCGGAGAAACTAAGCTCTTGCACTATGACTACTGAGCCTGTGCTCTGGAGTCCCCGAGTCACAACTACCGAGCCTGCAAACTGCAGCTACTGGAGCCCACAAGCCCTAGAGCCTGCGCTCTGCAACAAGAGAAGTCATGCAATGAGAACAGCCCCCACTCACTGCATTAAATGACCCAAGTCTATCTCACAGTTGGTCCAGTGGGACTATGGACTTTACATTGGCTCCCCCAGCTATACATAAGGGCTGTTGTGGTAACCAGAACCAAGTGAAAGCCTCTGAAACTGAAAGATAATGCATCAATAGCAATATTGAATTCCTCGAGGCATCAGAGTTTATCACCACCATCAAAAACTCTAAAGGAGGGCTTCCCTGGTGGTCTAGTGGTTAAGAATCCTCCTGCCAATGCCGGGGACATGGGTTCGAGCTCTGATCCAGGAAGATCCCACATGCTGTGGGGCGAGTAAGCCTGTGTGCCACAACTGTTAAGCCCATGAGCCTAGAGCCTGTGTCCCACAATAAGAGAAGCCACCACAATAAGAAGCCAGCACACCACCACGAAAAGTAGCCCCAGCTCTCCACAAGTAGAGGAAGCCCACACACAGCAACAAAGACCCAGGGAAGCCAAAATCAATCAATCAAAAAAAAAAAAAAGTCAAATATGTCTTTAAAAAAAAAAACCTGAAGGATGCAAGAGCATTAAGCCTCATCCTATCACCTGCCCGACCTCTGATCTCTAAAAATGAGATGAGTAGTGGTGGTTAATGGTGAGCTACCACACACTTGGGGCTTCCCAGGTAGCACAGTGGTAAAGAATCAGCCTGCCAATGCAGGAGTCCCAGGAGATACGGGTTCAATCCCTGGATAGGGAAGATACCTTGGAGTAGTAAACAGCAACGTGCTCCAGTATTCTTGTCTGGAAAATTCCATGGACAGGGGACCCTGGTGGGCTACAGTCCGTAGGGATGCAAAGAGTCAGACATGACTGAGCATGCACACCACCATCCTTAGTTTATGGGACTTCCTTTGTGATTCAGATGGTGAAGAATCTATCTGCACTGCAGATGACATGGGTTCAATCCCTGGGTTAGGAGGATCCCCTGGAGAAGGAAATGGCTACCTACTCCAGTATTCTTGCCTGTAGAATTCCGTGAATAGAGGAGTTACTTCCATGGGGTACTTCCCCAATAGGGAACTTCCCCATGGGAAGGGCTACTTCCATGGGGTCACAAAGAATCGAACATGACTGAGCTACTAACCCTTTAAGTTTCATAGTTGATTTACAATGTTGTGTTAGTTTCAGGTGTACAACAGAGTAATTGGTCATACATATACATGTATTTATTATTTTTCAGATACTTTTCTCATTTAGGTTATTATAGAATATTGAGCAGAGTTCCCTCTGCTATATAGTAGGTCTTTGTTGATTATCTATTGAAATCTCTAGTTATAGAAAAATAAGACGATAAATGGGGGCTTTTGTGAAAATACTTTTGTGACCTTTTAGACACATGCAAGAGATTCCAAAGTTCATGAAGATTCTTTATTATGCATGTTAACTCAAGGAGCTTTGACTTTGCTTTTCTTAGATAGGAGTGTTGCCTAATAGAGAGGTTTAATTGACACAATTTAATAATACACTAATCATGCAAGTTATCCTTATTTATGACATTGGTTGTATGAAAGTTAATATTCTTTAAAACAAATTGTTTTTAATTTTGAAACACTAGTTTAAAAGTCTTGTTAAATAAAGAACAAAGATTTTTAGCTGAATTCATATTCAATTACAGTATAGATTATTCAAGTTTAGAAAGTCAGAATTAATGAAATCCATATTTAAACCATGTATCAGAGGAAAATCTTTTAAAATATAGAAACAAAAGCTTCCCATGAAAAGGATATCCAAAAAAGCACCAATTGTAGTCTAGTATCTAGTATATCATAATTTTTTAATAAAGATGACAGCAAGTTATTTCCTAATATATTGGGTTTTTTTCCTCTGACTTCTGTGGAAATAGAAAATAAGGAACATGCAAGACTGCCATCACTATTACTAATCAAGCCATATGTCAAATATGACACCAGTCTATTATTTATAGCCAGATTTCTTCCACAATGAGTTATAGACCGTTCTTTAAGGATCTGCTAGACCTTGATCCTCGAGATTTTTTTCAAATTGAACGATAGTTGATTTTCAATATTGTGTTAGTTTCAGGTATAAAGCAAAGTGATTCGGTTGTACATATATTTTTTCCCAATTCTTTTCCATTATAGGTTATTATAAGATACTGAATATAGTTCCCTGTATTATACAGTAAGTACTTGTTGTGCATCTATTTTACATAGAATGTTATGTATCTGTCAGGGCTTCCCAGATGGTGCTAGCGGTAAAGAACCCGCCTACCAATGCAGGAGACATAGGAGATGCCAGTTCGATCCCTGGGTCAGGAAGATCCCCTGGAAGAGCGTGTGGCAACCCACTCTAGTAGTCTTGCCTGGGAAATCCCATGGACAGAGAAGCCTGACGGGTTATGATCCATGGTGTCACAAAGAGTCAGATAGGAATGAAGCAACTGAGTACGCACACAGTTCAGTTAAGTTCAGTTGCTCAGTTGGGTCGAACTCTTTTCAACTCCAGGGACTGCAGTACACCAGGCTTCCCTGTCCATCACCAACTCCCAGAGCTTGTCCACCAACTCATGTCCATCGAGTTGGTGATGCCCATCTCATCCTCTGTCGTCCCCTTCTCCGCCTGCGTTCAATCTTCCCAGCATCAGGGTCTTTTCCAATGAGTCAGTTCTTTGCATCAGGTGGCCAGAGGATTGGAGTTTCAGCTTCAGCATCAGTCCTTCCGATGAACATTCAAGGCTGATTTCCTTTAGGACCGACTGGTTTGATTTCCTTGCAGTTCAAGGGACTCTCAAGAGTTTGCTCCAACACCACAGTTCAAATACATCAATTCTTCAGCGCTCAGCTTTCTTTATGGTCTAATTCTCACATCCATACATGACTACTGGAAAACACATAGCTTTGACTAGATGGACCTTTGTCAGCAAAGTAATGTCTCTGCTTTTTAATATGCTGTCCAGGTTGATCATAGCTTTTCTTCCAAGGAGCAAGTACCTTTTAATTTCATGGCTGCAGTCACCACCTGCAGTGATTTTGGAGCCCAAGAAAATAAAATCTCTCACTGTTTCCATTGTTTCCCCATCTATTTGCCATGAAGTGATGGGACTGAATGCCATGATCTTAGTTTTAGCCTGTATCTTAGCCTGTAGTTCGAATGCTACACACACGCATATATCTGTCAATTCCATATTCCTAATTTATTCCTCCCATCCCAAGGGATTTTAGCTCCTGATAAACACAGTGAAGATGCCCCAGTCATACTAAAATGAAGCAAAAATTCTAAATTAGGTGGAGACCCATTTTCATGAGTTAAAAACAAAGACCTAAGTGAATTTAAGCTCTTTGTCTTTGTCAAGCTCATCCTCTCTCTACCCCATCTTCTTGCCCAGCTACAGTTAAAAAGCTTCCTCCGCATCTTATTTTGTTAAAAGTAGGAAATTTTGATCTACAGAAGAAAAACAAAAGCTACCAAAACACATTACATGTTCAAGTCAAAAAACGCACCAATATGAATCTAGGGGGCTGTGGAACATAGAATCATTCTTCTCTGTCCTAAACCTCAAAAGAGCTCACAGTATCACATTTCAGAAGGCCCAGATGCTGACCTCTGATGGCTGAAATCTGGTTACATTCCAGGCATGGCAGTGCTTGGCACCAACTGGAAGCCCTTGTTTCTCCTTCTAGGAAGTTAATATTAAACACTATATGCTTAGGAGATGCCTTCTCTAATCTAGTTCATCTATTTCATCCTACCAGAAAAAGGCAACAGTTTGAGATGTGAAGAATAATGACTACTGAAAACAGCCACACAAAGTGAAAGATCATCCATGCCCTTAGATAACTTCGCAATACGGCAGGTTCTTTGCTTTTTTATTAGTGTTGAGCAAATGTTATATAGTTTTATTATTTTATGGTCCTTTGAACCCCAAGACCTCCTCCTCCCTTGTTACATGAACCCATTAAACCCTTCCAACATCACCGGGTTGGTGGCAAGTTTTCTTTCAGTTTTTTTATACTGTGTGCTTCTGATAGATGTGGTGAAACTGCTTACTCACCAGTGGTCATTGAGTTCATTCGGAAGGTGAACTGCGTGGCAACTTAGAAGTGTAATATCTAGTATCCTAGAATGGCAGGCACCAAAAAAAAAAAAGTCACTCCCTGTTGACTGGGTCAGGACTAGTGCAAGGCAGAAAGTTACTCATCTGGTGTTGGTAGGTAGGAGGTTGAAGGGAGGAGTGTGCAGAACCTAAAAGGGAGTTTAAAAAAAAACTTAGAAATCAAGAAAAATAGTATTTTGACACACTCTTTTTAAAAGCAAATTTTTTTGCTGTGGTGGATTGGGAGTTTGAGATTAGTAGATGCAGACTTTTATATGAAAGTGAAAGTCGCTTAGTCGTGTTCAACTCTTCGTGACTCCATGGACTGTATAGTTCTCCAGGCCAGAATACTGGAATGGGTAGCCTTTCCCTTCTCCAGAACATCTTCCCAACCCAGGGATCGAACCCAGGTCTCCTGAATTGCAGGCAGATTCTTTACCAGCTGAGCCACAAGGGAAGCCCAAGAATATTGGAGTAGGTCGCCTATCTCCAGCAGATCTTCCCGACCCAGGAATCGAACTGGGGGAAACTTCTATATGCAGAATGGATAAACAAGGTCCTACTGTAGAGCATCGGTTTCCCAGGTGGCGCAGTGGTAAAGAATCTGCCTGCCAATGCAGGAGACTCAAGAGACTCGGGGTCAATCTCTGGGTCCAGAAAATCCCCTGTAGTATCAACTGCACTGAAGTAAAACAAATTTTTAAAATAAAAATGAGAAGTTAGTGTAGAGAATCCATGATGAACAAAACGGTCAAAAATTTAAATACAAGATTGCACCCTGCATTTGCACGATTCAGCTTCACTTACCTCATTCTAATCTTGACTTTTCTGTACTGACTCAATGACCCCGGAAATTCCACACTTCAGGAGCTCCTTTTTTTATAGTATTGTCTGCAATTAAAATGTGAGTCTCCTAGAAGGGGCAACATATTAAATCTCAGCAAATGTATATCCTGATGCCTTTCAAAAAAACAGATTGGTGTGGAGGCTGGAAAGAAAATGAGATTATGGGTGCTGGGTCTTCAACAGACAGCAAACAGGACAGCAGCAAGTTAAAGCCCAATTCTGTTGCTAAAAGTCTAAGACCAAAGTCAACAGTTTCGATTTTTCACTTCAAGATTTAGACATCATTGAGTTCAGTTCAGTCACTCAGTCATGTCTGACACTTTGAAACCCCATGGACTGTAGCACACCATCACCAACGCCCGGAGCTTCCTCAAACTCATGTCCATCAAGTCAGTGATGCCATCTAACCATCTCATCCTCTGTCGTCCCCTTCTCCTGGCTTCAATCTTTCCCAGCATCAGGGTCTTTTCCAATGAGTCAGTTATTTGCATCGTGGCCACAGTACTGGAGCTTCAGCTTCAGCATCAGTCCTTCCAATGAGTATTCAGGACTGATTTCCTTTAGGATGGACTGGTTTGATCTCCTTGCAGTCCAAGGGACTCTCAAGAGTCTTCTCCAAATTTAGATATCATTTACTTTATATTCTAGATCCCAGACAGAAGGGGGCGCTGCCAAGCCATAGATGAAGACTCAACTAATTTCTGCTTTAAATTGCCAAAACTCACTAGGATCTGCTACAACCTCGAAGAGAAAAAATTTTTTTCAACAGACACATTTGGCGTTTATAGATTTTGCAGCTGCTGGGAATTTATCTAACTACGGAGGATTTCTAAAAAACTCATCTGAATGAAGAGGACCTGTAGAAACTTCCTTTGGGTCACAGGGTAAGTAATATGCAAAGCTAGAACAAAAACATTTAATAATAACAATGATAATAAGGCTATCAGTTTTCTCCATTTTAGCCATAATTTGCAAATAAGATAATTTTTAAAATTAATTACAGTATTTTATATAAATATGAACACTCTTAAAATTTTAAAGGTGCTTATTTTTAGTTAGACAGTCAGTATACTTTCTTAAGCAATGGTAAGATAGTGTCTCAGGCTGCCAATGCCAAAAACTGTGCAATAAAAAAGAATTTAACCAAAACATCTTCAGTGGGATTCCCCCTCTACCTCTAGCTACAGTTTCTCTCTCCTCCAAAGAAAAAGTGATCATTTATTTCTTTCTGACTAAGCTCAGTAAAAGAAGTTTGTGTGTTAAAATATCAAATAATCTCTTCATTGCATTTGTGGGGGGGTTTCTTCTTTTCAAAGTGTCTAGAAATGAAAGAATTTGGTATTCATTTCTCAACCTTTTCTGCTTTCATTTTTCCTGATCTTACCAAAAAATATACAAATGTACAAAAAATATATAAAATACTGGTATTCTAAAACTAAAGATTAATTTTAAGCTTTGATGAGGCGAAAAAAGCCATTTTCCTGAAAGAGATTAAAATGGTTAAACCATCACTGGAAAACTCAAAGACTCGCCCCAAAGTAAGTGAAATGGGCAAAATCAGGTCATCCCAAAAGGAATGCAGTAGTGGCAGTCAATCAAGACCGAAGGGAAGGTAGCCTATAATTTATAATCTCAGAAAACTAAGCTTCTAGACACAGTGCAATTTTTGCAGGACATAAGGCTTCATATCGGAAAGTTGCAAATGTGGATACAAGTTCAGAGGGAAAAAAGGAAAGAATGATCAGTTACACTGAAAAGGAAATGGAAAGATATTGATACCTCTATTTCACCAGAACAACAGACTGGTTCCCAATAGGAAAAGGAGTACGTCAAGGCTGTATATTGTCACCCTGCTTATTTAACTTATATGCAGAGTACATTACGAGAAACGCTGGGCTGGAAGAAGCACAAGCTGGAATTAAGATTGCCGGGAGAAATATCAATAACCTCAGATGTGCAGATGACACCACCCTTATGACAGAAAGTGAAGAGGAACTAAAAAGCCTCTTGATGAGAGTGAAAGAGGAGAGTGAAAAACGTTGGCTTAAAGCTCAACATTCAGAAAACTAAGATCATGGCATCTGGTCCCATCACCTCATGGGAAATAGATGTGGAGACAGTGGAAACAGTGTCAGACTTTATTTTTTTGGGCTCCAAAATCACTACAGATGGTGACTGCAGCCATGAAATTAAAAGACGCTTACTCCTTGGAAGGAAAGTTATGACCAACCTAGATAGCATATTAAAAAGCAGAGACATTACTTTGCCAACAAGTGTCCGTCTGGTGAAGGCTATGGTTTTCCCAGTGGTCATGTATGGATGTGAGAGTTGGACTGTGAAGAAAGCTGAGCGCCGAAAAATTGATGCTTTTGAACTCTGGTATTGGAGAAGACTCTTGAGAGTCCCTTGGACTGCAAGGAGATCCAACCAGTCCATCCTGAAGGAGATCAGTCCTGGGTGTTCATTGGAAGGACTGATGCTGAAGCTGAAACTCCAATACTTTGGCCACCTCATGCGAAGAGTTGACTCATTGGAAAAGACCCTGATGCTGGGAGGGAATGGGGGCAGGAGGAGAAGGGGACGACAGAGGATGAGATGGCTGGATGGCATCACCGACTCGATGGGCATGAGTTTGAGAAAACTCCGGGAGTTTGTGATGGACAGGGACGCCTGGCGTGCTGCGATTCATGGGGTCGCAAAGAGTTGGACACGACTGAGCGACTGAACTGAACTGAACTGATTGTAACGGACACATCTGTGTTTTTTCTTTAGTTGGCTTTAAGGAACTAAAGGCAAAAGGTATGCATAATACAATTTTCTGATGATGTACCTCGTGTGAAATGCAGAGAATGTTTCAAGTTGATGAAAAGGAAAATAATGTATTTAACAAAATATAAATAAACATAATACACTAAGAGGTAAACTGTTAAAGTATAGCTGATGAAACCTCCAGAAAAATAATCTCTTAGAAAACAATTCAATTGGGGCAGGGGAGCATCATTAAATTTAAGAAAACCTTGGACAATTTTTAATGTTGATTATTAAATTACCTTTGCTGATTCTATTCTATAAATTTAGTTGGTTTTATATTGCTACATACTAAATTTATCCATATTAAAAAATTGCTTAACTAATTGCTAATTGGTTATTTATGCAAAGGTTTTTTTCCTTTGTTTTTACACTATGTGTTGATAACATAGGGGTCTTCCCTGCTGGCTCAGACAGTAAAGAAGTTGCCTACAATGTAGGAGACCAAGATTCCATCCCTGGGTCTGGCGATTGATAAGCAGGAATGAATTTTGGACACATTCAAGTTCTATTTAGACTCATAAAACAAAGCCTGTTTCTTTAAGAGTCGATCTCATAAATCCTGATGTTGCCTGGATAAATCCCTTGACAAACCTGCAAAATAGGAAGCTTGACCTCAGCTCACACACAGGACTAAATTCCAGACTGAGTTTAGAGTTCTGCGGTGCCTATATGGGCAATGCAGGCTTTTGCTTTTGTCCTCTAAGTCAATCTTTGCCAGAAATTTTTCTCTGCATCTTGAGAATTTACAGAGTTCTAGTGCCATAATTTTTAAAAAAATATGTTTACTAAATGCTGGAGCTTGAAAAATTAACATTTAATATTAAAGAGTCTGCACTGCTTTTCTTTGTGGTTTAAAAAAGATTAACTCTGTGAGCAGATAATATACTAACATCAGGTTACAAACATGTCTTCATAGCTATTACAAACAAAGCTATAATCATATCAGAAAAATGAGTTTATTTTCAAAATTATCAAATAACTTGTCATATAAATGTGAATTGCATTACAGCCAGTGAGGTAAGCTGATGAGTCATTCACAGTTCAAAATATTGAATTCACAGTCGTTCACAGTTCATT
Source organism: Cervus canadensis (assembly GCF_019320065.1). Classification (NCBI taxonomy): domain Eukaryota; kingdom Metazoa; phylum Chordata; class Mammalia; order Artiodactyla; family Cervidae; genus Cervus; species Cervus canadensis. The sequence goes on along the minus strand of NC_057398.1, from coordinate 55,432,178 downwards.
CATAATTAATTGTAACATCATTTTCCTTCAACTAGGACGTTTTCAAAACAAAACCAAATACAGTCCTGTTATTCGATTTAAAAACATTAAATGAGAAAATGCTGAATGTGCTTAAAATTTTTAAATAGCTCCATTAATTTTATAGAACACATAAATTCAAATTAAATATAAATAATATTTTATGGACAACCTAACAAATTTTTTGGCCAACTCAGTGTGTTTCAGGAATAAATAAAACATATAATTACACTGAAAAGGAAATGGAAAGATATTAATACCTCTATTTCACCAAGTCTATTGCAACTGATCATCCCTGAATGAATGGAGAATAGATTTTGAGAATTAAATATTTCTGACTTTTAATATCATGCTAAACAATTCTAGATGACATCAGATTTCTAATAAGAAATACTAGATACTTATGAAAATAAGCAAGATATTTAGGAAGAAAATAAAGCATTTCAGATTCTTTGTTTCTAACCAATTACATATACATATGGGAAAAAACTATTGAACTCATAAATTTCCTGTCATCTTCATGCTTGATTGATGTAAAGTTATCATGGTTCAGGATATAAAACTTGATATTAAGAAAATAAATACATGTGTACAAGTTATATGATACTGACTCTGTAATATTCTTATTACCAAGTGTGTTATTGACTCTACAAAAGAAAATTAAATCACTGAATAAGTACATTGAAAGTTTAACAATCAAAGGAATATTTCACTTTGAAAATATTTCAAATATGAAACAACTGAAAATTGTTTCTTATAATACTTGACTTCTTGGCTATCTTAGATAAACTACAGGTCTTAAGAAATATAATGAGATTATTGTCAGCAGGAAATTTGGAAATAAAAAGCTCATTTGCTTAATATAACACCTCTATAAGCCGTTAATAGTATCAATGATTTATTTTCCCTTAGCCGCTGAATCAAAGTGTTTGATTAACGGTTCACTTTGCAAATCAAAAGTAAATATCTAACTGGCATTATGTTTATATTGGTTCTCTTATTTTGTAACCAATAATCATATGGTGAATTCATTTTCACTAGTATAATAAAATGCTTGTTTTATTTATATTTGCTATTTGAGGGCAATTTTTTTAATGACATCTGCATCTTTACCCTTTAACTGAGTGAATTAAATTATGTAACACAAGCAACATTAAATTTGTCCTGGAACTAGTTAATGCCGAATGGAAATTGTCTATATTCTGAAGCATTAGGAGATCTTTGTAGCTAGGATGTTAGTCTCTCACTTGAAGCCTTTCTACTTTTTGGAATAAAACTAATAAAATTATTCCCTCCACATATGAAAATTCTTTTTATGGGGAGGGAGGTGGGAGGGGGGATCGGGATGGGAAACACATGTAAATCCATGGCTGATTCATGTCAATGTATGGCACAAACCACTACAATATTGTAAAGTAATTAGCCTCCAACTAATAAAAATAAATGGAAAAAAAAAAGAAAATTATTTTTAGCCACTTCTCTCACTAGTCTTTGACAGAATTTTTAAAAATTAATTTTAAAAAACATAGCTTAATCAATAATGCAGCAAAAAGTACATGTCCATGAAATTTACACCCTTTGTATATTTTGGGGGGAGGGAAGGTGTTGGTTTTCTCTGTATCTAACACAAGGTTTTTATCTGACTTATTACCTACACCTCTGTGTGTGTATTTATATAAAACTGCTAAAACGCATAGCTAATAAGTCTCTCTGCATTTAAGTTGTAGAAAGGTGAAAGTATTTTACTGTCATTATCTTCTGAATCCTTTCTACCCCCTTGGGAATAAAGATGATAAAGCAGATTTTCAGCAATGACAATAGTGTTCTATTTTTTTTTTTCCAAAGCATAACATGAAAGCTGGGTCTTTGATATTTGAAAATAAACAGCATTTGATATAATTGCTACAGACTTTTGAGAGGGAGCATCAAGTAAGGGCTCTGGAGCCAGACTTCCCAGGTCCAAATCCTGGCTTTGGCGCTTACTAACTGGTAAATTTAGACAAACCGCTTCATTTTTCTACAGCTCAGTTGTTTTTCTCAGAGGAATGAATATTAATAATTACCTGCTTCTTGAATCATTGAGAGAAAAAAATGAATTTAAACTGTGAACTGCTGAAGACAGGCAGTAACTGACGTTTTAAGTGATTATTGCTTTTTGTGACTTTGCAGTTTAATCTCATTACAGTGGTAGTTTAATTTTCTCAGTTTTGCCAAGACTGGGTATCAGAGTTCTACCATTGTTTTCATTTATCTTTTTTTTTTTTATTTATCTTTAAGACTTTATCATGGCTGAAAATAGCAACTGGAAACATCAACTTTTATTTCAGATCTTTCCTCTTTCTATTTAATGTTTTACTGTGAAAAACATTAATAAGTAGTCGTTCATTTGTGCTTTTGAGTTTATGTGTCTATCATCTGGATTAGAGGCAAGATGACTATTAATTTGTGATAAAAAATAAAGATGCTTCATCCTAACATCTCATTAACAAATGTGGTTATTGTTAAGGAATGTAAATTTTTATGTTATCTTATCCACCTGTTATAAAAAATTTCAGTTTAGGATTAAGTTTTTTCAAGACATGACTATCTGTCAATAAATGGTCAAAATGGAAAAGTATATTCCCTTGTCAAATAATATGCCCAGATGATATTTATTTGAAAGTGTCACATGGGAATGAAAGATTCATTCATTCATTCATTCAAGAAACATTTAGTGGTTATCTATTTTGTTGTTGTTTAATCACTAAGTCGTGTCCGACTCTTTTGCAACCCCATGGACTATATATAGCCTGCCATTCTCCTCTGTCCATGGGATTTCCCAAGCAAGAATACTGGAGTGTGCTGGCATTTCCTTCCCCAGGAGATCTTCCCCACCCAGGGATCAAACCCGCGCCTCATGCACTGGCACGAGGATTCTTTACCACTGAGGCACCAAGGAAGCCCAGATATCTATTATTTGCTAGAATAAACTAGAATTCGAAACTGGTCCTATAGGAGTAGTGAAAATTTGTTATAGAATCTAGGAACAATTTCATGAACACGGATCAAACCATTTCTTTCTCACCAAGGAGTCAATATACAAGTCTATGAAAATAACGTTCAATTTACCTTTAACCCTTATAAAGTTGTCAAAGGGCAATAAAAACAGCTACGGCTTCCTGCATCAAAAAGTCAAGCTTACAACCTTGCTAAGTAAGTCAAGCACAAGAATGGATACATAAGGGGTCAGTAAACAGTCCTTGGTCAACTTCATGCAGTCTGCATCATCCAGCTGCTCATGCTGTCTTTTTAAAATTGAAGTTTGGTTGATTTATTAGTTTCAGATTTTTATATACTGCACTGTGCTTAGTTGCTCATTGTGTCCATCTCTTTGCAACCCCATGCACTATAGCCCACCAGGCTCTTCTGTCGATGGGGTTATATGCTATTTAAGATTATTACAAAATAATGATGTGTGTCCTTGTTGTTTATTTATTTTATACATAGATACACTTTATATATCTTAATTCCATATCCCTAACTTGCCCCCCGCCCCCGCCATCCTCTCCCTACTGATAAACACTAGTTTGTTCTCTATAGCTGTGAGTCTGTTTCTATATTGTGATTACATTTGCTTGTGTTCTTTTTTAGATGCTACACAATAACATAGAGCATTTATCTTTCTCTGACTTACTTCTCTAAGCATAATACCCTCTAGGTCTATTCATATTGTTGCAAATGGCAGAAGTTCATTCTTCTTTATTGCTGAGTAATATTCCATATCTATATATCTATATGATATCATTGCTCATGTTTTTACAGTCTTCTGCCATCTCAGTGAAACAGAATATATCATTGCAATCTATGCATCTTTTCTCCTCTAAGTAAATACACATGGAAAAGGGATGGATGTCTTGCAAATCTGTAACTGTGATGCAAAATTACTCCAAGTTTGAGAGACACAGGCCATTTCCTGAACTAAATAAAGCCTGCCTTGGGAAGCAATTGAAAATCAGAATTCTGCTTCTACATTGCTCAGTTACCCAGGCAGCTGGAGCCTTTTCAGCCAAGTCTCTAAACAGTCCCTCAAAAGCAGTCTTTTTAGCCAGGATGAGAACAGTTCTTCTGAGTCATACTATTAACTCCCCTGTACAAGCAGAGGTCTGGTTAATGCTCAGGAGGCTGGGAAGAGAAACAAAGATCTTCTTTCTTCCAGGAGAAAAAAAAAAGAGATTAAAAAAATTCATCAGTCTACTTTATACTTGAGTAATAGGCTCTTGGGACAAAAAAATTTTGAGGACTCCCATTGTTGGTTAAAATAATAATTATTACAGCGTTACTTAGATAAACATAAACATAAAATCAGGTTATATACTTTAGCTTATTTACAGCTTTAAAAACAAACATACTTAGAATTTTATTTCCCCAAAAGCCCCCACATTTCTGGCCTTCATTTAATGCGATAAATCATGTTTTGCTGAAAATAAATCTACTGCCCACATGTGAATATAGTTCTAATGTTATGGTGAAGAATTTTTTTAAGGTCAGCATCCCCAAATTATTCTGTAGTATGTAACGAATCCACTCTCCCATACTCCCTCTAGATAAACTGTTATCAAACCCCAGAGTTCTGCAGTCAGACTGCCTAAATTCAAATCCCAGGACTACCACTTCCTGGGTCCTGAATGGGGGACCACTGGCAAGTTACTTAACATCTCTGTACCTCAGTTTCATAGGGCTGTGGAGAGGCTTACTAGAGTTGATAAACCTCATGTACAGTAAGCATTCAATTGACATTAATTATTACATTTCACTAACTCAAGCTCCACATAGTTAGTCCACAAGGATTCGAAGCTCAGTTCAGCAGGCGTACTGGACTGTGGAGAATGGAACTTCTACTTCCTCCGGAAAACAGGAACTGAATTCAAACCAGGCTTTTTGCATAAAGTTAGGGGCCAGGTTTACCACTTGCTTACCACTGTACTTGTTCACCACTGCAAACAAGCTGCTTTCTTGGAAGACAGACAAAGACACACCTACCGCCAGGTCGTGCTCATTGGCTCCTGGGATGGGGGCTGTAATTTCCCCAACTGCAAGCCCCAGAAGTAAAACTGCTTCTCAGTTAAGGTCACCTGCATCATCATGTTCTCTTCTCCACTGATTTATTCCCACCCATGTGTAAGTATCAGTTCAGTTCAGTTCAGTCGTGTCCGACTGAACCCCATGAACTGCAGCACGCCAGGCCTCCCTGTCCATCACCAACTCCCAGAGTTTACCCAAACTCATGTCCATTGAGTCGGTGATGCCATCCAACCATCTCATCCTCTGTCGTCCCCTTCTCCTCCTGCCCTCAATCTTTCCCAACATCAGGGCCTTTTCAAATGAATCAGCTCTTCGCATCAGGTGGCCAAAGGACTGGAGTTTCAGCTTCAACATCAGTCCTTCCAATGAATATTCAGGACTGATTTCCTTTAGGATTTGATTTGATTTGATTTGATTTCCTTTAGGACGGACTGGTTGGATCTTCTTGCAGTCCAAGGGACTCTCAAGAGTCTTCTCCAACACCACAGTTCAGAAGCATCAATTCTGCACTCCAGGTCCTGCTCATTGGCTCCTGGGATGGGGACTGTAATTTCCCCAACTGCAAGCCCCAGAAGTAAAACTGCTTCTCACCTGCATCATTATTTCCTCTTCTCTACTGATTTAGTCCCACCCATGTGTAAGCATCACTTAATATTATATACATGCTTTTTCCATCTTTATTAAGATGTAATTGACATGTAACATTGGGTAAGTTTAGGGTGTACAACGAGATTTTATCTTCTTAAATATTGCAAAACAATTACCACCATAGCATTTGTTAACACCTCCTGCACATCACATAGTTATCATTTCTTTTTTGTAGTGAGAACATTTAAGATCTACTCTTTTATCAACTTTCAATTATATAATAAAATTATAATTACCACATTGTAAAATATATCACCAGAATTTTTGTCTTATAACTGAAAGTTTGTACCCTTTGACAAACATCTCCTCATTTCCCCATACTCCTACCAACTCCACCTCAGCAGTCACCAATCTGCTTCGTTTCATTCAGTTTGGTTTTCTTAGAGTCCACATATAATGTGATATCATATAGCATTTGTCTTTCTCTATCTAACTTATTTCACTTGGCACAATGCCTTCAAGGCCCATCCATGTTGTCACAAATGACAGAACTGCCTTCTTTTTATGGTTGCAATATTCCATCATATATATGTGTGTGTTATATATATATATCCACCTGTTCTTTATTTGTTTCTGTATCAGTGGACTCCTGAGTCACTTCCTATCTTGGCTATTATAAATAATACTGCAATGAACAAGGCTGTGCAGAAATCTTGAGATAGTGATCCTGTTTCCTTTGAATATAAACCCAGAAATGGAATTGATGGATCATATGGTAGTTCTATTTTTTATCTTTTGAAGAACCTATACACTTTTTTCTATAGCTGCTATGCCAATTTACATTCCCATCAACAATGCATAAGGTCCCCTTCTCTCCACATCATCTCCAACACTCATTATCTCCTGTCATTGACAACCATTCTAACAGACGTGAGATGGTATCTCACCGTGGTTTTGATTTTCACTCTCCTTATGATAAGCGATGTTGAGCACTTTTTCTCGTGTAACTGTTGGCCATTTGTGTATCTTCTCTGGAAAATGTCTATATAGATCCTCCGTTCATTTTTAATTGAATCATTGGGGATTTTTTTGCTATTGAGTTTTATATATTTTAGATATTAAGCCCTCATCAGATAAATGATTTGAAAATAATTTCTCATTTCATAGGTTGCCATTTCATTTTGCTGATTGTTTGTGCTTTGCATTAGCTCTTTGTGTTTTGGGTATCATATCCAAAAAATTATTACCAAAACCAACATCAAAAAATTTTTTCTCTGATTTTCTTCTAGGAATTTTCTGTGTTTTTAATCTTACGATTAAGTCTTTAATCCATTTCAAGTTAATTTTTTTAAGTGGTGTAAGTTAAGAGTCCACTTTCATTTTTCTGCATGTGATTATCCCATTTTCCCAAAACCATTTATTGAAGACCCTGTCATTTCTCCATTGAATATTCTTGGCTTCCTTGTCAAATATTAGTTAACCATATGTATGAGAGTTTGTTTCTGGGATCTTGATTCTGTTCCACTGGTTTAGATGTCTATTTTTATTCCAGAACCAAACAATTTTGATTACTGTAGTTTAGTAGAATGCTTTGACATTTAGGATGTGTGCTGCTTCCAGTTTTGCTCTTCTTTCTCAGGATTGCTTTGGTTACTGTGAAGCTTATGTGAAACAGCTTACAAATAGAACACTCTATTTTATGGCGATATCAGCTTAACTTTGATCACTTAACTTACCCCTTCACTCTCCCCATTTTTATGTTTTTAATGTCACCTTTTATATCTTTTTATACTGTGTACCCATTAACAAATTATCATATCTATAGCTATTCTCAATACTTTTATCCTTTAATCTTTATACTAGAGTTAAGTAGTTACAACATATTCATTGGAAGGACTGATGCTGAAGCTGAAGCTCCAATACTTTGGCCACCTCATGTGAAGAGCCGATTCATTGGAAAAGACCCTGATTCTGGGAAAGATTGAAGGCAAAAGAAGAAGAGGGTGGCAGAGGAAGAGATGGTTGGACAGCATCACCAACTCAATGGACATTAATCTGAGCAAACTCTGGGAGATGGTGAAGGGCAGGGAAGCCTGGCATGCAGCAGTTCATGGGGTTGCAGAGTCAGACGCTACTTAGCAACTGAACAACAAGTAGTTACTGAATTTCACAACATGCTGACCTTTACTAGTGTGCTGTAGATAGACATTTTCATGTTACTTTTAGTATTCTTTCATTTCAGCTTGAAGAGCTTTTCTTCCTGCATTTTTCTATAAGGCAGGCTTAATGGTGAAAAATTCTCTCAGCTTTCGCTATTAGGGAAGTCTTTATCTCATCTTCACTTTATATCTCAGCTTCACTTTTGAAGGACAAGTTTGCTGGGTAGAGTGTTCTTGGTAGGCATTGTTTTTTCTCCTTTTTGTTTTCCAGTAGTTTGAATTTATCATCCCATTCTTTCCTGACTTGAAAGGTCTCTGTTGAGAAATCCACTGATAACCTTATGGGAAATTCTTTTGTATGAGAAAAAAAATTTTTTTTCTCTTGCTACTTTTAAAATTCTGTTTTTGATTGGAGAGAGTTTTATAATTATGTGTCTTGGAGAAGTTGATTTTGGATTGAAATTTTGGAGTGACTTTTTAGCTTCATGAACTTGGATGTCCAAACCTCTCCCCAGATTTAGGAATTTCTCAGCCAATTTTTCTCTAAGTAAGTTTTCTACCCCTTTCTCCTTCTCATTCTAGGACTCAAATAATGATTTGCCAGAAGTAAATATATGCTTACAGGGTAACAATTCAACTTCAAATCCTTTCAATCCATAAACTGAACTGAGGTGATCTAGATTGCTAATGCCCCCTAGATAACTAGAAAAGGCAAAATGATATCTTCTCTGTAGGACGATAAGATTAACCTAGCTTCAAATTATTGACACAAATAATTTTGCCATGCAATAGAGAGCATACGATCAAAAATAAGCAGACAAACAAGGAGACAATATGATACGAACAAAAACCAGCAGGAAAAAATCAGACAATATAAATAGATCAACAGGGACTCCAATTACTAGGTTTCCAGACACAGACTTTAAAATAAATATGCTAACAACGTTCAAAGAAATAAAAGACGTTAAAAATTTTAGCAGAAGATAAGAAAAATATGTATGTACATAAATAAATGAATATTCAAGAATTAGAAGGTAAAATAATTGAAGTAGATGGATAAAACAGCTGTTTAAATATATCTTAAAAAAAGAAGCAGTAAACTAGCACATAAATCAAAATATTCAGAATAGAGCACAGAAAGATAAAAAGATGGAAATTACACAATAAAACAAGAGGTACATTGGATGCAATGAGAAAGTTTAATATATGAATACTCATAATAGAAAAGGAGAGGAAGAATAGAACAGAAGCAATATTTGACAAGATAATCACTGATGGAAAACTACAAATGATATGAACTTCAAGCAGAAAAAAAAAAAGAAATCCACACAGTAAAGCTGATGAAAACAGATGATGATGAGACTAGGTCAAGAGAAATATCTGAATATAAAAGGGAAAGGAAAAAGAAAGAAAAAGGTCAGACAACATCTGATATTTTTATAGAAACAACAAAAGCCAGAAGACAAAAAATACCTTCCAAAAGAACATGACTGCTGACCAAGAATTCTATACCTGCTATAAAGACTCATGATGAGGTTACAGCAATTAAAACAGTGTGGTACCAATCCAAGGATAAAAAAATGACCAATGTAATAGGACAGGGTCATGAAACAGACCTACATATGTAAACATACTTGATTTATTGCAAAGGGGACATTGCAGATCAGTGGGGTATCTTTTCAATAGATGGTACAGAGTCAATTAATTAGGCACATAGAAAAAAATAATACTTAGCTGCAACCTCACACTCATTATATGTATATATAAATTCCAGGAGAACTGTATATCTAAATGTGATTTGTCAGACAAAGTTTTTTGAAAATACCATAGGAGAGTCTTTGTGCTCTTAAGGTAGAAAAAGCTACTTGAACAGCACACCAGGGACACCACCTCTACAAAAGGGGAATAATTGATCAATTGAATGGCATAAAAATTAAGAACTCCTGTTAATCAAAGACATGAATGATTAAGAGGTTAAAAAGGTAAGCACCAAGTGGGAAAAGATACTCCTAGCACATACGATTAGGACGACTGTAGTTGTTGATTGTAAAGTGATGACATTTGTTTACCCACTCCTTGTGTCCCTTCAGCCTTCACATCTGCATTTTAGCCACTGACAAAGAAGGGGGACAAATTTTGTACTGACTACTTCTCCATAGATTCCATTTTCTAAAACTTAAACAAGGCTACGTTGATCTGAAAGGGACACTGGGAATGTAGTCTTTGCTCTGAGTATCTGTGTGCCCAGTTAATATTCAGGGTTCTACTAATGAAGAGAAAAAGGAGAATGGATACTCTGCTATGGTTTTGGGTTTTGTTTTTAATTTTTGGCCATGCTGGATTTTTGTTACCGTGTGAAGGCTTTCATGGGCTCTAGGGCATGCGGGCTACAGTAGTTGTATTTAATGGGCTTAGTTGCCCTGCAGCATGTGGAATTTTTCCTGGACCAGGAATCTATCTAATCCATGTCCTTTGCATTGGCAGGCAGCTTCTTAACCACTGGACTACCAGAGAAGTCCCCTCTGCTATGCTCTTAATTAGAAAGATTCCTTCCAATGAATTCAACAGTGATAAGATCTGGGTGGTTGACATTAATTTCTTAAGACTCTGACAAGCTTCAGTTCTTTTTCACTTTCCTATTTTTCTCTATATGTTTTTACCAGATATGAAACCATTATAAACAATCTTGGGAAAATCTATTTTTCACAAATTATAATTGGCTCATTGATGTAGATCATAAGCCAGTTTTTGCAAATGTACTGAGCCTGAAAAATATTGATTTCTACTTTGGGAAATGTTCTGAAAAGAAGAAATGGATGCTTACATTATAATCTGCTTCAGCAGTCAGATTAGATTCTTAAATTGGTGTTTCATCTTTGGGTGCTAATCTCAAGAGCATGGAACTAGACCTGCATATTGGATGTCCCAAGAGCCTTCTGGAACTAATAGTTTAGCAAAACCAAATACACAAGAGAGAAAGTTGGGAGTTCCCAGGAACACTGTACAAAGAGTGCTCCAGTGTCTGGATATCAAAGCAAAACCCTTAACCTCAAACATAAAAGTCATAGAAATTTTTCTCAGAAACAAATACAGAACTCCCTTTCATGATATTATAAAACCAAAGTTCAAGACAAATTTAAATACCTAATAAAATATATTTCAAGAAACACACATCATTTTGCTGACTTATTCCATGCTAAATATCAACTCACAATAAAAAAATGACAAGGAAGGAGAAATTAAGGCAATCTAAATATTTTGAAAGCAAGTAGAAAACGCATCAATTTTAAGAATGACATTGTTTTGATTTTATATATGTATAATTTGTCAGTATATGTTATGTAAGTCAATCAGGTTGTATATTCATGAGTAGGCTAGGGTGTCTGAATGCCTGGGTTTGTTCCTTGGCTCTCCCACTCAGCACTTGTTTGGGGGAAAATTACTTACCTCTCTGATTTTTACTCTTCTCAACTTAAAGTAGAGGGAAAAAAAATAGGTAACAACAATATCAAGTTCACGCAATCATTTGGAAAATTCACTGACTCAGTCTTGCAAAATGCTTGAAACAGTAATGATAAATGTTAGATATTATTATTGTACTTATTCAAAGATCAATACCCAGGCCATATCTAAGACCAATTAAATCGGAACCTTTAAGAATGAAACCCAGACATAAAATCTCCCCAAGTGATTCCAGTGTGTAGTCAGGGACAGTGGTGCTATGACCATGAACAGATTGTACTATAATTTAAGGCTTCAGTTAGAAACTTATGTACTAATATGTTAGCAATCTTATCTCTTATGGCTATAATTCCTAGGGATTTTTATTTTCTTTTTATTCATGTGGGGGGGCGGTGATTTTCTGTGGTTTCTGGTTTTTCTGTAGTGCATATATTATCACTTTATGAAAAATGTCATTTTTAAAATATACTTACCTATGAGAGAAGAGGAGGGTGGGATGAACCAATGAATGACAATGAACAGTATTGTCATATGTACACTACCATGTGTAAAATAGCTAGCTAGTGGGGAGCTACTGTTTAACACAGGGAACTCAGCTCAGTGCTCTGTGATGACCTAGAGGGGTGGGATGGGGGTGTGGGAAGGAGGGAGCTCAATAAGGAGAGGATGTATGTACACATGTAGCCAATTCACTTCCTTGTACAGCAGAAACTAATATAACATTGTAAAGCAATTATATTCCAACGATAAAACTTTTAAAAATAATAAATATATTTACATATAATATATAAATAAATATACGTATATATATATATGTACCCGCACACTTGTAAGTTATGTGCTAGCTGCCAACACAACATCCTTGCACTCAAAAATTGTGCAAAATTGAAATCCGATGCACAAAAAGAAAATTGTGAAATAAGGCCTATATCATAAATGCCAGAAGTGAGATTCAAATAAAGCACTACAGGAGTTCAGTTCAGTCGCTCAGTTGTGTCCAACTCTTTAAGACCCCATGAACAGCCAGGCCTCCCTGTCCATCACCAACTCCCGCTGCTGCTGCTGCTGCTAAGTCGCTTCAGTCGTGTCCGACTCTGTGCGACCCAATAGACGGCAGCCCAGCAGGCTCCCCCATCCCTGGGATTCTCCAGGCAAGAACACTGGAGTGGGTTGCCATTTCCTTCTCCAATGCTTGAAAGTGAAAAGTGAAAGTGAAGTCACTCAGTCATGTCCGACTCTTAGCGACCCCATGGACTGCAGCCCACCAGGCTCCTCCATCCATGGGATTTGCCAGGCAAGAACACTGGAGTGGGGTGCCATTGCCTTCTCCACACCAACTCCTGGAGTCCACCCAAACCCATGTCCACTGAGTCAGTGATGCCATCCAACCATCTCATTCTCTGTCGTCCCCTTCTCCTCTCGCCTTCAATATTTCCCAGCATCAAGGTCTTTTCCAATGAGTCAGCTCTTCACATGAAGTGGCCAAAGTATTGGAGTTGCAGCTTCAGCATCAGTCCTTCCAAAGAACACCCAGGACTGATATCCTTTAGGATGGACTGGTTGGATCTCCTTGCAGTCCAAGGGACTCTCAAGAGTCTTCTCCAGTACTACAGGAGTTCAGAGAGAAACAACACTTCAGGGCAGGGGGTCACTATCAGCTTCGTGCAGCTTCTGGGTGAAAGGAAGCCCAGTCATTCCAGTCACAGAGACAAGGTGAGCAGATAAGGGCACAGAGGTAGGAAAGAGAAGCTGAGGATAAAGAAAGAGCAGATAATTCAGTATGACTAACACAGAAGGTGAGAAGAGGGCCATGACGAAAAAAAAAAAATAGGGCTGAACAAAAAGATGAAAATAGTTCACTTGACCATTAAATCAGAAGCTGAGACTTTTCCTATAGACTTTGGGAACATTTTTTTTTAATTTTTATTTTATATTGTAGTAGAGTTGATTTACAATGTCAGGTAAGTTTCAGGTGTACAGCCAAGTGATTCAGTTATACATATACATATATCCATTCTTTTTCAGATTCTTTTTTACGACAGGAACAATTTGAGGGATTCTGAGGCCGGAAATGGCACGATAAACTCTGTTCTTTGTAAAGATAATTCTGGAAACTTTGCACAGGGTGAACAAAAAGCAGACATGAACATCTGAGAGACCAGAGATATGACAGACTGTGGAGCACTCTGATGCTACCGGGTATCACCACCTCTTACTTGTCCCCTTGCCTATCCTGTACCCAATCCTTGGTCTCTCCCCTTCCTTGCCATTATTTTATAAAAATGTGACACCTGTTCACCACCTTCTAATCTTGCCATCATCCTAGAGAAATAAAGCTCTCACTGTTTGCAGATGACATGATACTGTACATAGAAAACCCTAAAGATAGTATCAGAAAATTACTAGAGCTAATCAGTGAATTCAGCAAAGTTGCAGGATACAAAATCAATACACAAAAATCACTTGCATTTCTATATACTAACAATGAAAAGTCAGAAAGAGAAATTAAGGAATCAATCCCATTCACCACTGCAACAAAAAGAATTAAATATCTAGGAATAAACTTACCTAAGGAGACAAAAGAACTGTACACAGAAAATTATAAGACACTAATGAAAGAAATCAAAGATGGCATAAACAGATGTTCCTGGGCAGGAGGAATCAATATTGTGAAAATGACTATACTACCAAATGCAGTCTACAGATTCAGTAGACTGCAAATTACCAATGGCATTTTGCACAGAACTAGAACAAAAAATTTCACAGTTCAGATGGAAACACAAAAGACCCCGAATAGCCAAAGCAGTCTTGAGAAAGAAGAATGGAGCTGGAGGAATCAACCTTCCTGACTTCAGATTATACTACAAAGCTACAGTCATCAAGACAGTACAGTACTGGTAGAAAAACAGAAATATAAACCAATGGAACAATATCAAAAGCCCAGAAATAAACCCATGCACCTATGGGTACCTTATTTTTGACAAAGGAGGCAAGAATATACAATGGGACAAAGACAGCCTCTTCAATAAATGATGCAGGGAAAACTGGACAATTACATGTAAAAGACTGAAAGTATAACACTTGCTAACACCATAGACAAAGATAAACTCAAAATGGATTAAACACCTAAATGTAAGACCAGAAACTATAAAACTCTTAGAGGAAAACATAGGCAGAAGAACACTCGATGACATAATTCAAAGCAAGACCCTCTATGATCCACCTCCTAGAGTAATGGAAATAAAAACAAAAGTAAACAAGTGGAACCTGATTAAACTTAAAAGCTTTTGCATAGCAAAGGAAACTATAAGGTGAAAAGACAACCCACACAATGGGAGAAAATAATAGCAAATGAAACAACTGACAAAGGATTAATTTCCAAAACATACAAGCAGCTCATACAACTCAATACCAGAAAAACAAGCAACCCAATCAAAAAGTGGGGAAAAGACCTAAACATATTTCTCCAAAGAAGACATACAAATGGCTAACAAACACATGAAAAGATGCTCAACATCACTCATTATTAGAAAAATACAAATCAAAACTACAATGAGATATCACCTCACACCAGTCAGAATGGCCATCATCAAAATGTCTACAAACAATAAATGCTGGAGAGGGTGTGGAGAAAAGGGAACACTCTTGCCCTCTTGGTGGGAATGTAAATTGATACAGCCACTATGGAAGACAGTATGGAGATTCCTTAAAAAACTAGGAATAAAACCACCATATGACCCAGCAATCCCACTCTTAGGCATATATCCTGAGGAAACCAAAATTGAAAGAGACACATGTATCCCATTGTTCATAGCAGCACTATTCACAATAGCTAGAACATGGAAGCAACCTAGATGCCCATCGACAGATGAATGGATAAAGAAGTTGTGGTACATATACACAATGGAATATTACTCAGCCATAGAAAGGAATGCATTTGAGTCAGTTCTAATGAGGTAGATGAACCTAGAACCTATTATAAAGAGTGAAGTAAGTCGGAAACAGAAAGATAAATATTGTATGCTAATGCATATATATATAGAATCTAGAAAAAGGGTACTGAAGAATTTATTTACAGGGCAAAAATGGGCCTTCCCTAGCTCAGACGGTAAAGCATCTGCCTGCAATACGGGAGAACTGTGTTCCACCCCTGGGTCAGGAAGGTACCCTGAAGTAGGAAATGGCAATCCACTCCAGTATCCTTGCCTGGAAAATCCCATGGATGGAGGAGCCTGGTAGGCTATAGTCCATGGGGTCCCAGTCAGACACGACTGAGCAACTTCACTCACTTAATGGAGAAACAGACATAGAGAATAGACTTAAGGGGGAAAAAAAGTTGACATCTGTTCACCACCTTCTAATCTTGCCATCATCCTAGCAAATTCCACTGTGCAGTGGATTACCCATCTGGATGCCCATGTTTCAATTCATGATTGAGTCTAATAACCTTCAGCTGCATTGGATAGCAGCCACTCACTCTTATAAACCACCCTGTTTACCGGGATCCATTCCATCTCTGCAGTCTGAGACTTCAATTGCCCACTCTTTGATATTTATCTTTTATTCCCTATCTACACCCATCTTGCCCTTTCAAATAAATTATGCCTTCCCCTCTGGTCCTCCCTAATTCTTCTCTACTTCAGAGCAGCTGTGCAAATTTCTGCCACTCTCCTTAAGCCTCACCTCATGGCTACACCTTCTTGATGGAAGTCCCCCAACTTCGGAATGAAACAGAGACCACTACAGAGGGTATCTCTCAACTTATTTTTCATCAGCTACTAATTCACCTATCTTTTATCTTCTCCTCTTTCCTACTTCAAGATATTTTTCCTCCTAAAAAAATGGATAGTGTTATTCCCATTTTGGCTTCCCTGATAGCTCAGTTGGTAAAGAATCCGCCTGCAACAGAGGAGACCCTGGTTCAATTTCTGGGTCGGGAAGATCCGCTCGAGAAGGGATAGGCTACCCACTCCAGTATTCTTGGGCTTCCCTCATGGCTCAGCTGGTAAAGAATCCACCTGCAATGCAGCAGACCTGGGTTTGATCCCTGGGTTGGGAAGATCCCCTGGAGAAGGGAAAGGCTACTCACTCCAGTATTCTGGCCTGGAGAATTCCAAGGGATCAGAAAGAGTCAGACATGACCGAGCAACTTTCACTTCACTTTGCTTCACATTCACATTTTACATTCTAGGAAACCTAGGAAACATGGTTTCCTAGGAAACCATGCCCAAGGTGACCACAACTAAGCTGTTGAGAAGCTGTTACAGGGAGCCAGGTCTCTCTGGTATTCATCATCAGCCAGGGATATGGAAAATGAGGAATGAACTAAAGAGCCCTGCTCTGCAGGTTGTGCTAAGCTTCTGGAAACAACATAAATATCGTGCACAAGTTCTCATTACATGAGAGCTTTTATTATTAGAGTGCCTTGGTGGGCTGGAGGTTGGTGATGTTACTGACAAAGTTAAGGAGGTCAAGACGAAGAGATGATTTGGCATCAATGGACAATGAGATTTGCTTTTAACATGTTGAGTTTGAGAAGCTGATAAGACCTCTATCTGGGAATGTTCAATAGAGCTCTAGTGCTTAGGAAAATAATGAAGTGTGGAGATAAGATTTGGAGCCATTCATGGGGTAGAAACCATGACATAATCAAGTGAAAACAAGGACAGAAAGAAGGCAGGGGATAGAGAAACCCTAGAAAAAGAGATGCCACGAAGACACGGAGGACAGGTAATGAGAAAGATTAGAGCAGCATCGTGGAAGCTGAGGAAAGAGTTTAACTCATCAATGACCTGAAGGCATGTCATTGAATTTCTCTGTAACTTTCCCCTCGTATACAAAAGGTGAATAATAACTTCTGACACTGTAGTGTAGGTCACGCTTTGCCTTGTTGCATGCACGATGCCATATGTCAATATTTTATACTTTATCCAAGAGTACTTTGCAAACTATAAGGTTCTGTTCAGATTTACTATTATCATCAATGGTAGTCCCACAAAGTTGTCTTAAAATAATCCTATAATTATTCAGTCTCTTGCATGTATAATTCAGTTCGGCTTGGTTTCTTGCCTATGTAATTCTCTAAATGGGACTAATTCCATTATACTGATATCTTAAGAAGAAAGAAAAAGCCCTTGCTGATCTATTAAAATCAATTTACATGTGTAATCATTTAACTTGAGCTGTGCTAATGGCCACTTTGCATTAGCGTTCAAGGGCTCACTTGACATGTAGTTTAAAAAATAATAATAATAAACAACCTTAGAAAATGAAATTATCCATCTTATCACAATTTTGTGTCCCAGTTGCCCTATATTCATCAACTGGCTGAAGTCACCCCTCCATGAAGTTTTCATCCATTAATACCGCCCAGGCTGTCCCCTCTGCCTCTAAAAAATAATAACATCTGTACCACTCATTTGACAAGACATCCTCACTCTAAAACATGCAGATGCAGTAGATTCAGATCATTTGCCAAATGGATAAGTCAAAGATGAGATAAAACATTTTCAACAAATGGAGGCAGTAAGAAACTAAATCACCATTTGTTCATGGGAGATATAAGGCTAAATTTAAGGGACTTCCCCGGTGTCTTCCAAGGACAAGGTCTCAGAGGTGGGATTCAAGCCCTCCATAGAGGGTCCCCTGAGCTCCTTCCACTACCTTCTTTGCCTCCTGATTCCCCAGTCAGACACCTGATCACAGACAACTTTCACATTCTATACATAGTGTCACTGGCAGAATGTTGTGTTGTTGTTTAGTCAGTAAGTCATCTCCAACTCTTTGTGACCCCATGGACCAAAGCCCGCCGGTCTCCTCTGTCCGTGGGATTTCCCAGGCAATACTGGAGTGGGCTGCCATTTCCTTCTCCAGAGGATCCTCCTGACCCAGGGGTCAAACCCATGTCTCCTGCAAGTCTCCAGCTTTGCGGGTGGATTCTTTACCACTGAGCAATCAGGGATTCATTAAACATTTTTTTTTCTTAAAACAATAGACACTTATTCTTTAAGAGTTCTGGAGTCCTGAAGTCTAAAATCAGCATCACTGGGCCAAAAGTGAGGTGTCAGAAGAACCAGCCCCTGCTGGAGGCTCCAGGGGAGAATCTGTGCCTTGCCTCTTCTCAGCTTCTGGAGCTGGCCAGCATCCCTTGGCTGTAGGTGCCTCCCTCCAGTCTGTGCCTCTGTAGCCACAGTGCCTCCTCCTCTTCTACATGTAAAATCTCTCTCTGCCTCTGCCTCCTTCTTTTACAAAACCTTTTATTTTGTATTGGGGTGAGAAGGAAATGGCAACCCACTCCAGTATTCTTGCCTGGAGAATCCCAGGGACAGAGGAGCCTGGTGCGCTGCCATCTATGGGGTCGCACAGAGTCAGAGTCGGACACGACTGAACCGACTTAGCAGCAGCAGCAGCAGGGGTGTAACCGATTAACAATGTTGTAATGGCTTCAGGGGCACGGCCAAGAGACTCAGTCATACATATACACGTACCCAATCTCCCCTAAACCCCACTCCCACCCAGGCTGCCACATAATATTCAGCAGAGTTCCTTATGCTGTACAGTAGGCCCTTGTTGGTTATCCATCTTAAATGCAGAAGGGTGTACATGTCCATCTCAAACTCCCTAACTTTTCCTTCTCCCCGTCTTTTCCCCCTTGCAACCATAAGTTCTTTCTCTAAGTCTGTGAGTCTGGGATTCATTAAGTATATGTTTACTGAGGAAACAGTTGCAAATACTGAATCACTAGGGGAAAAAATTTATACTGTAAATTGACCAAATGGAGGAAAGAAGATTGTCTGGTCAGATTCCACCAAAGTTACCTTCACCTTTACTCTTTCTTTGGCTTTCTCAAAATTATATTAGTTTGAACTTTGTATCTTATTCAAAGAAGTTTCAAAATATATTGAAGTTGAAGCCTGATTACTAGATTATATAGTTAAATTGAGAGTTATGACTAATGCAATTCTCTAAAGATTTCGCAACTGGTAGAGTACTGGGTAATAGGACTTCTTACTATCATAATTTGCTATAAATTAATTTAATATATCCATATAAGCAGACCCAGCAGAAATCAGTCTTAGCCTAAGACCTAGTTCAATAATTTCTTTTTTTTTAACAATGCACCAAATGTTTAATTTCTCTCAGTAGCTCATATGCAAGGAAATAATTTCTTCTGAAAAGTGTTTTCTAAGTTTACTACTGACTATTTATAATTCAGCCATGTTCTCTGACTCAGTTAATAAGTTCTGAAGTTTTGTTGGGTTTTATAAAAATCACAGACCCTTTGAGGACCTGACTGATAAAAGCTACAGATTCTCTCTGCAGAAAGTTTATACATGAACATATGTACAAAACTGGGCAAGGACTCCAAGAAAAGCCACCTGTGGACCTTTTAAGAAGCCCGTGCACCAAAATTCATGAAATTTCATTTTCAGTTACTATAGTAACTGAAATTATTATGGCTATTCTCAAAATGCCTAGCAAATCAATCTTTTTCCTTAAAATGCAACTACCCTTGTATTAGTCATAGAGGTTTAATAATTTGTGAAGAATATAATGGCCCTATCTTTACCAAATGCCATTGTAATCACTTGGGTAAATAGTCTGGAGCCATCTGTATTATTCTTTACAGGATAATGGTTTCAAAGTTGTAAAATCTGGAAATATTTCACCACAAGAATGCTGCTGTAGGCATTTCCCACTCTGAACCTCAGTTATATCTTGCAGGTCAAGATCTTCGTTTTATGATGATACATGTAGTGAACAAACCGATTCTGAGGCTACCCACATGTAGACTCATAGACCTGGAATGGACCTAGAGAGGTCACCTTCATCTCCCACTCTTTTCTCTTCTGATGGAGATGCAACCCCTCATGCATCAGCCCAGCTCCAATCAAGAATGTACTCTCTTCCTGGCCATAGTTACCCTGCATTCTGTGCTCTTTCCATTGGGCAACCTGGCATCAGTGAAATTCACCAGATTGACCCTGTGTTGGTCACTGGTGGGGAACAAATGAAAGGGCCCCTTTCTTAAAGCACTTGGGGATCATAAATGTCAAGTTGCCAACTATGAATGATCAGCAAAGCAGAAGACATGGAAAATATCAATGTATCTTTTCAAACACTTACCATGCATTAATAGCTATTACTTCATTTAATTTCTCATGTTCACTGATCTTGACGTTGTATGGTTAAAAAATTGAGATTTTTATGAAGAAGGAAGGGAATTAATATGTGTTAAAACCTATGGAGACCTAGTGTATAGTAAGCACATGGAGTTCTGCTCAATGTTATGTGGCAGGCTGGATGGGAGGGGAGTTTGGGGGAGAATGGATACATGTATATGTATGGCTGAATCCCTTCATGGTTCACCAGAAACTATCAAAATATTGTTAACCAGCTATGCCCCAATACAAAACAAAAAGTTTTTTTAAAAAAAAAAAAAAACTTATGATACAGGATTATTTTATATCTTTTCCAATGTTTTAATAGAGGTTAAGTGATGTGTCTAGAAAAACACACAATTGATCAATAATAATCTAGCACCTGCAGGTTCTCTGAAGCCAAAGCCCACGAGCTTTCCATTACATGGAAGCTTTTGAGTTTCAATCATTCAAAACCACTCTCATGACTTCTGCTAAAATCTTGTGCCATGTACTCTATTACTTTCTTAGAGGCAGCCTGGTTTCATGATTAGAACACAGTCTTGAAATCAACCTTCCTAAGTTCTGATCCTGGTGCTGCCTCTTACTTGTTTTACGACTTTGGACAACTGACTTGACCCCTGCCTCTTTCCTCATGGTTATAATAGCACCTACCTCAAAAGACTGTTTTGAAGGTTAAATGAATTAATATATGTTAAAGCACTATACTAAGTGGTCAAAGTCAACTCACATTACTTCAGAATTTTCTTTAAATCAGGCATTTGCTACTTAACAAAATGTATTTCAAAGGAGAGTTTTTATAACACAACTATGAACCTACAAGTTTTAAGTGATAGTTATAATTCAAGAAACACTCCAACCAATACACAATATTAAAATAAAAGGTGTTTGTTCATGTATCACCTAAAATAATTTCCTAGATCCTGTTTTAGGAATATGGTTCCACACCAGGTTGTTTGCCACCCATGAAGAGAATATAGGAAGTTGAGTTTTTAAAGCTTGAAATCAATTGTAGAGAACGGTTTAAGCTTCCTAGATATAGGGGAAATAAGATTTAAAAATAAAACAAAATAAATAAATAAATAAATAAAACCAAAAGATAGAAGTGAAATGTAATAGAGCAGATGCCAAAACCATCTAGCAAAGGAAAAAAACAGCTTTTGCATGCCTTCTATTTCCTTGGATCAGCTATCTCCCGTGGGGAAGACATCCTGAAAGAACACAAGTGGCCTTCAGAACAGACCTTAAGCCACGCTTCTGATACTCAAGTTACAAAGAGGTCCTGTGTGAGGGAGCTACGGGGGGACAGGAGCCCAGAAAGAATTCAGTGCAAGAACATAAGGGAAAAGGATGTGAGATAAAAAGTCTTTGGACAAAGGAAACAAGGGGAAACTGAAAGGAAATAGAATTAGCCAAGAACATAACTGCAATAACTCCTCAGGTGCCACAGATGTACAAGCAGAGAAGGACACCAAAGCAAAGTAGCAAGACATATTCAAGATGCTCAAGAATAAGACAAAAACTTCAAACATGAACCATGAGACCCCAAGATAGACACACTGGAGATCATTCACCCAATGACCTCATTTCACAGAGAGAGGCAAGAAGGTCCAGGGGAAAGACTTAACCAAACTCTGGAGCCCAGCCCAGGGTCCTGTCTCTAAGTTCATACCCAACATCCAAAATGTGACACCAAAATAGAAACCCATTCTTTAATTAAAGGATAAAAGAGAATGCACTTATATGACAAAGGAAAACCTAAGACATGACTCTTAAAGAGACGTTTACTGTTCTTCTTTTCAGTTTTTTGCATCTCCAAATGGAATTTACAATAAACTCAATTGAGAACAGGCTACACAAAGGCTGAAAGGATAGAGTTAAAAGAAAATAAATACAAATTCAGAAATAAAGACAGAAATATGGAAAGAAGGAAGAAAGGAGTGTAGGGAAAGGAAGGAGGGAGGAAGGGCATAGAACTACAGGGTGAAAGATAAATTTAAAAAGTGTATTTCTGTAAAAACCTAACAATCCACATCCCAGAATACTTTAAACATCCAGACAAAATAAATCGAGGGCCTCTGGCACCTGTTAAAAATCTGTTAAAAACATAAAAAGTGAAGAAAGTGCTGAGGGTTCCTAATATAATGCAAAAGTTCTACTATTCCCCAAAATCTGTTTTGCTGTGAAATTTTATACAAGAACTTTACTATTTAAGTCCATTTTCCCACCTATAAAATGAATAGAATTCCAGCATACCATCTTACATCAGAATTTTAGGATGAGATGAGGATTTATACAGAGTATTCAGCCTCAAGTATTAATGAGACTCTGAAAACCCTTGACATAGACAGGCTTTTCCCTGACTTTTACAAAATATTTTTGTTCTCTTTCAATATGAATCCTCAAAAAATAATTTTGGGTAGATAGAACAACCTATAGCAGCGGTCCCCAACACTTTTGGCACCAAGAATCGGTTTTTTATTGAAAAAATTTTAATTTTTTTTATAGAAGTTGAAATGAGATTTTAAAAAATTAAGAAGGAATGCCCTAATAAATATTTTTTGTGTAGTTGTTCAGTTGTGTCCGACTCCTTGCAACCACCTGGACTGCCGCCCACTAGACTCCCCTGCCTGCAATTCTCCAGGCAAGAATACTGGAGTGGGTTGCCATTCCCTTCTCTAGGGGATCGTCCTGATCCAGGGATCAAACCCAGGTTTCCTTCATTGCAGGCAGATTCTCTACTGTCCACACCACCAGGGAAGCCCAATAATTTTATATACATAAAAATAAACCTATGAAGAAAATACCAAACATAGACAGTAGTCATCCTATTATAATTGCAAAAAAGTAATAAAGATGTATTATTTCATGTTATCATTTGCTTGCTAGAAAATATTCATGAGCTCCTTCATTTTGGAGACAACCTTGTAGACTCATTTTGAGGTTTTGTTTTTCGTTTTTCTTAAACAGAAAAACCTCATACTGCTAGACAATTTTTCCTGAGCCAAGTGTGCAGTGCCTCTCCAGTGTTAAGACCTGCAATTGTTAACTCTTGGCTTTCAGGGCCCATCCACTCACCCCAGGCTTTCTGAAAGTGCAAGACTTCAAAGTAACATTTCAATGCAAATGTAGGAAGCTTTGGTTCACCGGTGGGGGCTGGGTTTTGTTGAGTAAATATTTCGCAAGCCCCTCTCCCAACATCCAGCCTTCTATGACCTCAGCAATTCTGGTCATTCCAGGACCCCTGGAACGTTCCATAACCCCTGCCCTCACTTCGTCCTGGCTGTTCTCAGATACACAAGTGCGTACACAATCTCAAGGCCAAGGTTAATTTCCTTCATTTGCTTTTATCTAAAAATGTCCTTGCAAAGAGCTCTAATTCTTGCTGTGTCAACTTTTTCTAAGACCCAGCTCCCTCTTTCAAAATTACCCCCACAGGAGTTGGCATGCAATTACCTTGCCCTAAAATCCAAATTGTTGCAGATGTTGAAAGGGAATACATTATCTTTATGTTAGAATTTAATGAAATAAGAATTTGTAGTTAAGCACAGATTATTATACATCTAACATACTTATATGTTTATAAAGAAAAACACCACAGATAAAGAAGAAAAACCACAACTAAACTGCAAGACATGACTTGCTTTCTAGAAGCCTGGATAAGATCACCATGAGATGTTTGTTGGTTAACTTCCTAAGGAATAAATGCTCAGTCACTCAGTTGTGTCCAATTCTTTGCAATGCTATGGAATGTAGTCCACCAGGCTCCTCTGTCCATGGATTTTCCAGGCAAGAACACTGGAGTGGGTTGCCATTTCCTACTGCAGGAAGGAATAAATAGTGCATTTAAAAACACTTAAAAGTCCAGAGTTTTTGCTTTCCCAGCAATTCCCAGTGCAAGCCCTCTTTTATGACAAGGCAATTATGAATTCTAATGAACAACTGTTAGATAAGACAGCTAACTAAAAGACACCCCCACATTTCAATGTCAATAATCAGGGCTCTACAGTAGTCATTCATTCTGATCTACTGCATTTCACTCCGTTTTCTAGCAAATGTTTGCCTCCAGAATTTCCCCAGTTGCCTTTTCTCCTTCTATGCTGTGATGTCTCAAGTCCAATATGCTGAAGAGAATTCAGTAACTGATACTATAAAGGAATTACTAGTGGATACACATGACATCAGGCCAAATCATACAGACTTGATCTTTGAGGAGAAAGGTTTGGGTATGCTGGCTGGAATACGTCTTAAGAGGAAGAACTGCCCTCCATCATATTTAAGCCAAGAAGCTGCAATTACACCCAAGTTGTACAATCCACCCCTGAGCTAGATGCGGCAGTGGATTACAAAATAGGAGATAGGACAGGGCAGTGAGAAGGGCCAAGGCGCCGAAGTCGAGGAGAACTTGGTTCTAACCCCAGCTCCACAAAAACTGAACTGAGTAAATCATTTAAGCTCTCTGAGCTTTATTTTCCTCAGCATAAAAGAGGGAACTGACTTTGCAGGCATTTGTGGAGATTGCAGGCGTGCTCAGTCATTTCTGACTCTTCGTGACCCCATGGACTGTAGCCCCACCAGGCTCCTCTATCCAAGGGATTTCCCAGGCAAGAAAACTGGAGTGGGTTGCTATTTTCTTTCTCCGGGGGATTTTCCCGACCCAGGGATCAAACCCACATCTCTTGCATCTCCTGCACTGGCAGGTGATTCTTAACCCCTGCGCCACCATTAAATGAGATCATATATACACGTCAGGGATTCCCAGGTGGTGCTAGTGGTAAAGAACCTGCCTGCCAATGCCAATGCAGAAGACGTAAGAGACGTCGGTTTGATCCCTGGGTCCGGAAGAGTCCCTGGAGAAGGTAGTGGCAACCCACTCCAGTATTCTTGTCTGGGAAATCCTATGGACAGAGGAGCCTGGCGGGCTAGAGTTCATGGGGTCACAAAGAGTCAGACACGAGTGAAGGGACTTAGCGCACATACATGTGAAGTGCCTGGCACATAGAGGGGCTGAGTCAATCTTATTAATCTGAAGATGCATTCTATATTGTCAAGGAACAACTGTTTATTTGAAGATATGAGACATATAATCAAATATCAGTGAGATGAATCAAACATCTATAAAATAAACACTATCTTTCAATAATTTTTTCTGATATTACGTAAGTATCACATATTCATTAGAAAAAAATAAGAGGAGCAAAAAGTATAAAGAAGAAACACTTTTAATGGCATGAAATCCAAACACATAATACCGATAAAACAGTATTTAGATTTAATGCTTTAGATCTATAAATTTATATAAAATTTATAAATTTTAAATCTATAAAGATTTAGATGCTTTTCTAAAGGAAGTAAAATTCATCATTAGGGAGAGTATATATTTAAGTTGATATAGTCATACAGTGGAAAACTATATACCTAATTATGTCTTAAATCAGAAAATAGCAGAATATATTGTTTGTTTTAAAAAGCAAATTGATGATAAATGGGATAGAGAGCATGGAATTAACAGATGCACACTACCATATGTAAAATAAACAACAACAATTTACTGTGGAGCAAGGAAACCATATTCAATATCTTGTAATAAATGGTAATGTAAAAGAATAACAAGAATATAGATATATATCTATATATGCATATGTGTGTGTATAACCAAATCACTCTGTGGTACACCTAAAACTAACGCAGTACTGTGAATCATTATACTTCAACTTTTTTAATGAATAAAAAGCAGGTTAAAGAAAAAAAAATAGTTTGAAATGGTTATTTTATTAGGCATGCTTTCCTCTGAAGTTTGGGATTATTTCAAATACTTTATACATACTTTCACTATTTTGTTTTATGACAATTTAGTAACTTAAACAATAGCTCTAAGAAAGGCAAAAAGACCATATAAAGGGAGGTGAGAAAGAAGCAGAAACACAGATATCAAGAACCCCCAAATAACATGGAAGCAGCCTAAATGTCTATCAACAGAGGAATGGATAAAGAAGATGTGGTTCATAAACACAATGGAGTATTACTCAGCTGTGAGAAAAAATGAAACAAGGCCATTTGCAGCAACATTGATGGAGCTAGAGACTGTCATATTGAGTGAAGTGGTTAGATAAAGACCAGTATCATGTAATATCACTTATATGTGGAATCTAAAAAAATAATACAAATGAACTTACAAAACAGAAATAGAGTCATAGATGTAGAAGACAAAAGTACAGTTACCAGGGGATAAGATGGGGAGGAGTAAACTGGGATTGATATATACACACTAGGCTTCTCTGGTGACTCAGCCAGTAAAGAAGCCGGCTGCCAATGCAGGAGACACAAGAGACATAGATTCAATCCTTGGGTCAGGGAAATCCCTTGGAGAAAGAAACGGCAACCTGCTCCAGTGTTCTTGCCTGAAAAATGCCATGGACAGAGGAGCCAGGCAGACTACAGTCCATGTGGATGCAAAGAGTTGGACACGACTGAGCACACACACACACACACACACACACACACACACACATACATAATAGATAACTAATAAGGACCTGCTGTATTGCACATTATATATACTACTGTGGGCAGGAATCCCTTAGAAGAAATGGAGTAGCCATCATGGTCAACAAAACAGTCCGAAATGCAGTACTTGGATGCAATCTCAAAAACGACAGAATGATATCTATTCATTTCCAAGGCAAACCATTCAATATCACGGTAATCCAAGTCTATGCCCCAACCAGTAACACTGAAGAAGCTGAAGTTGAACGGTTCTTTGAAGACCTACAAGACCTTTTAGAACTAACACCCAAAAAAGATGTCCTTTTCATTATAGGGAACTGGAATGCAAAAGTAGGAAGTCAAGAAACACCTGGAGTAACAGGCAAATTTGGCCTTGGAGTACAGAATTAAGCAGGGCAAAGGCTAATAGAGTTTTGCCAAGAGAACGCACTGGTCATAGCAAACACCCTCTTCCAACAACACAAGAGAAGACTCTACACATGGACATCACCAGATGGTCAACACCGAAATCAGATTGATTATATTCTTTGCAGCCAACGATGGAGAAGCTCTATACAGTCAGCAAAAACAAGACCAGGAGCTGACTATGGCTCAGATCATGAACTCCTTATTGACAAATTCAGACTTAAACTGAAGAAAGTAGGGATAACCACTAGACCATTCAGCTATGATGTAAGTCAAATGCCTTATGACTATACAGTGGAAGTGAGAAATAGATTTAAGGGACTAGATTTAAGAAAGATTTAAGAAGAGAAATAGATTTAAGGGACAGAGAGCCTGATGAACTATGGACGGAGGTTCATGACATTGTACAGGAGACAGGGATCAAGACCATCCTCATGGAAAAGAAATGCAAAAAGGCAAAATGGTTGTCTGAGGAGGCCTTACAAATAGCTGTGAAAAGAAGAGAAGCAAAAAGCAAAGGAGAAAAGGAAAGATATTCCCATTTGAATGCAGAGTTCCAAAGAATAGCCAGGAGAGAAAAGAAAGCCTTCCTCAGTGATCAATGCAAAGAAACAGAGGAAAACAACAGAATGGGAAAGACTAGAGATCTCTCCAAGAAAATTAGAGATACCAAGGGAACATTTCATGCAAAAATGGGCTCAATAAAGGACAGAAATGGTATGGACCTAACAGAAGCAGAAGATATTAAGAAGAGGTGGCAAGAATACACAGAAGAACTGTACAAAAAAAGATCTTCATGACCTAGATAATCACAATGGTGTGATCACTCACCTAGAACCAGACATCCTGGAATGTGAAGTCAAAGTGGGCCTTAGAAAGCATCACTATGAACAAAGTTAGTGGATGTGATGAAATTCCAGTTGAGCTATTTCAAATCCTGAAAGATGATGCTGTGAAAGTTCTGCACTCAATATGCCAGCAAATTTGGAAAAAAGCAGTGGCCACAGGACTGGAAAAGGTCAGTTTTCATTCCAATCCCTAAGAAAGGTAATCCCAAGAACGCTCAAACAACCACACAATTGCACTCATCTCACACACTAGTAAAATAGTGCTCAAAATTCTCCAAGCCAGGCTTCAGCAATACGTGAACCATAAACTTCCAGATGTTCAAGCTGGTTTTAGAAAAGGCAGAAGAACCAGAGATCAAATTGCCTATATCCGCTGGATCATTGAAAAAGCAAGAGAATTCCAGAAAAACATCTATTTCTGCTTTATTGACTATGCAAAAGACTTCGACTATGTGGATCAAAATAAACTGTGGAAAATTCTGAAAGAGATGGGAATACCAGACCACCTGACCTGCCTCTTGAGAAACCTGTATGCAGGTCAGGAAGCAACAGTTAGAACTGGACATGGAAAAACAGACTGGTTCCAAATAGAAAAGGAGTACGTCAAGGCTGTATATTGTCACCCTGCTTATTTAACTTATATGCAGAGTACATCATGAGAAAAGCTGGGCTGGAAGAAGCACAAGCTGGAATCAAGATTGCCAGGAGAAATATCAATAACCTCAGATATGCAGATGACACCACCCTTGTGGCAGAAAGTGAAGAGGAACTAAAAAGCCTCTTGATGAAAGTGAAAGAGGAGAGTGAAAAAGTTGGCTTAAGGCTCAACATTCAGAAAACTAAGATCATGGCATCTGGTCCCATCACTTCATGGGAAATAGATGGGGAAACAGTGGAAATGTCTACATACAACTAACGCACCTTGCTGTACAGCAGAAACTAATACAACTCTGTAAATCAACTCTTGGACAACAAATATTTAAAAAAAAAAAAAAACCCAAATAACAAAGGACACTATCTTAGGATGTGAGCATTGAGGCTCCAAACATCTGTTTCAAACCTGATGGCCTGAAGTACGTGGGTGTGAAAGTGCAAGTTCAGAACACTGTAAGGAGGAGATAGGAGGCCAACACCATTGACTCTTGGAAACCACAGATATCTCACCCAGCTCATTCTTTGCCTGGAAGCACTGAGCACTGAAGTAACCTGCAAACTGTATATCAGAACCTCATTTGCATGTTGGTGTCAAAGGATAAAGAAAATACCTGCTTGATGGGGTGAAAGGTGAACCACACTTCATCATGTACATCCTTTCATTCATTCATGTGTTGAGAATTGACAGATAGATACCTGGGTATTTTGGTAATAGTCTGGCCACTCAAAAGCCATGGGACCTTTAGGTCACACACATGAGCCAGACGCTCTCTAGGCCCGATTATTTGATACCATGGTCTTGTTAACAGTGGACGTGATGGTGCCAGTGACATGAGAGAATTTCCTCGGAATAAACACAAAGGAAGAAATACCCCTAAGCATCTGGCAAGTCTTCTAATCATGATTTTTAAAGAATCTTTTTTACAGTAGTTCCCTGTTGATTAACTATTTTAAATATAACAGCGTGTACATGTCAATCCCAACCTCCCAATTTATCCCTTCCCCTCACCATTTGCCAGTAGTAATCAGATGTTCATTCTTAAGTCTGTGAGTCCGTTTTTTGCAAATAAGTTCATTTGTATCATTTTTATTAGACTCTGCATATAAGCAATATCATATGTTTGGTTTACTTCACTTACTATGATAATCTCTAGGTGCATTCACATTGCCACAAATGGCATTATTTCATTCTTTTCAATGAGTGTGTAATATTCCATTGTGTGTGTGTGTGTGTGTGTGTGTGTGTGTGTGTGTGTGTGTGTGTGTGTGTGTGTGTGTGTGTGTGTGTGTGTGTGTGTGTGTGTGTGTGTGTGTGTGTGTGTGTGTATGTATATATACATACATATACACACAACATCTTCTTTAGCCATTTTTCTGTTGATGGACATTTAGGTTGCTTCCATGTCCTGGCTATTGTAAATAGTGCTGTAATGAGAATTGGGATGCATGTATCTTTTTGAACCATGTTTTCTCTGGATATACGCCCAAGAGTAGGATTATTGGATCATATGGTAGCTCTATTTTTAGTTTTCTAAGAAACCTCTGTATTGTTCTCCTTAGTGGCTATACCAGTTTACATTCCCACCAACAGTGTAGGAGGATTTTTTAATAGTCCCGTGACACAAGGAAATAAAATGGTGCGAAAGGAGAAAGTGCATTTGACTCAAGTCCTAAAATGAGGCAGTCATGGAGGCAGACATAGAGGGGCTCAATAAAAACAACTAACATTTAAAAATGTTAGCCCAGTTCTTTGCTGGGCTTTCCAGGTGGCACAGGTGGTAAGCATCTACCCCACAACAAAAGACACCAGGGTTCAATCCCTGGGTTGGGAAGGAAATGGCAACCCACTCCAGTATTCTTGCCTGGAGAATCCCACAGACAGAGGAGCCTGGCGGGCTACAGTCCACGGGACCACAAAGGGATCACTTTTTGCCAGGAACACGCAGGATCTCATTTAAGTTTCACAACTCCCATAGGAGTAGGTGTCATACCTCACATCAAAAAGTATGGAGGATACTGACACTCCAAGAGGTGAAGTAACTTGCCCAGCGTCATACAGCGTCTCAAGGACCTGCTAACCAGGATTTAAAGGCTCACAACCTGCTTCATTAAAATGCACCAACAAATATACCAAGTACTGAAAACACAAAAAAGAGACAAGCAGGTCCCCTGACATCTGGAACTGACACAACTCGGCCCTGGTGTTGCTAGGACTGGCCGGGTCCTCCTCACAGCTAAGCCGGAGTGTTCTGCTGAACACCATCTCTCAAGATGTCAGCACCAGACAAGGGGGCGCTCTGCACTCTTGTCTGGGTGCATGCTCAGATGCTGTCATGTCTGACTGTTTGCGACCCCATGGACTATACCCCACCAGGCTCCTCTGTCCATGGAATTCTCCAAGCAAGAATACTGGAGTGGATTGCCGTTCCCTCCTCCAGGGGATCTTTCAGACCCAGGATCAAACCCGAGTCTCCTGCATTGGCAGGCAGATTCTTTGCATTCTTGTTGTAGCTCAGATAAAAACAAGAACACTCTGCTAGCCATAGAGATACCATTCTTCCCCCTGCCCAGGATTATGAGTGGCTGCTCTTCTTTACCAATGAAACCTGAAGCCTGACTTCATTCCTCCCATCTTACAGACAGGATATACTGACAGCCAGTGATAGAATTATCCCCCTTGCTGGCAGCAAAGCCCCAATTCCTTGAATCCTTCCCCAGATCACCTAACAACCCAGGCGCTGTAACAAATCCTTGTGAACAGTCTCTTGCTAAGATGCCTCATTGTTTCCCCATGGTGGAAGTTCTCCCTGCACTGAGCATTAAAACCCATTTGTTTTATGATTTATCCCCAGATGTGTCTATGGCTGAAAGGCAGTGACAGACCTGGAGAGGGAGTCCTCACTGCCTTTGAATGGAACCTGGACCCAGGACCCGCCATAATGTTCCTGCTGAAGATGCCGCCTTGTTTGGGAGGTGAGGTCCTGTGGAACTGGACCCTGGTATTCCACTGAAGCCCTTCAGCATTGGGTCAGTTTCACTTTCTTAGGAATAATGTGCCTTGGGATTTTTCAGTCATGCAATCAAGTCTATATGGTTCTCTGATGAAATAGTGGAATCTGGCCTCTGCCCTCGAGACATTTAACATCTAATTGGGTGCAGACATCCAAGGTCAGTCTACAGTATACATTTTGGCATTTCCACTATGAACAGTGAGTTCAAATAGAACTAAATCTGGAAACCTTACTTATTAAAGTTGGTAGTTTAAAGAAGGCCTAGCATTCCTAAGAGCATTTAAAGATCTGGGCCCTGTGCCGGGCACTCCACAGGGACCACCGTCTCCTTTAATCCTCCCAACAATCTCATGAGGCAGGAATTATGACTTTCTCCACTTTTACGGTGCATGAGTGTGCACGTTCAGTCGTGTCCGACTCTTTGCAACCGCATGGTCTGTAGACCGCCAGGCTTCTCTTTCCGTGGGATTTCCCAGGCGAGGATACTGGAGGGGGCTGCGGTGCTGCCCTCTTCCAGGGGCTCCTCCTGAGCCAAGAATCAAACCCGAGTTTCTTGTGTCTCCTGCTTTGGCGGTCAGATTCTTTACCACTGCCCCACCTGGGAAGCCCCAAAGAGAAGGGGGAGACTGAGGATGAGATGGTTAGATAGCATCATTGACTCAATGG
The DNA here is from genome assembly GCF_019320065.1 of Cervus canadensis. NCBI lineage: Eukaryota > Metazoa > Chordata > Mammalia > Artiodactyla > Cervidae > Cervus > Cervus canadensis. The sequence goes on along the minus strand of NC_057398.1, from coordinate 55,399,638 downwards.
ACATGAATTTGAGCAAACTTTGGAAGATAGTGGAGGAGAGAGGAGCCTGTCTTGCTGCAGTCCGTCGGGTCATAGAGTCGGATATGACTTAGCAACTGAACAACAACAACCGCTTTTACAGATGGTAAAAATGAGGCTCAGGGCACTTTTTAAATTCACAGACCATGTGCTTTCTGAGGTTAAGCAGCTGGTGGAACAGGGTTTTGATAGCAGGCAGACCTCAGAGCCAGAATGCTCAAACTCCAAGCTATACTTCATAGTATACGTTAATTTCTATAATAAAATCTCTCTGTAAAGCCCTTTTCTATAACCTAGATTGGGTGAGGCCATGGGCCAGATCGTGTTTCCACAGTTAGGGCTCTGTAGTGCAAGTTTTGAAGATAGAAAGCAAAAGCTATAAAGCAAAGCTTCATGCATTGCTCCTTCTAAAAGCATCATATTTGTTTTTTCTGAATACCTTTGACCACCAGATTGCAGTCATGCACTCATAGCCCAGCATGGGTCCCAGTTTTCTGAGGCAGATAGGAGACTGGTTATTATCATCACGGCTGCAAGCCTCTATCACCACTGGCCACTCTGAGAATTTACTCCTCCCTCCCTTGAGAAAACACAGGCAAAAAACACCCAGCCGTGTGGTTATAAATCCCATGAAAAGTGACACTTGCATCCCCAAGCCTAAAAGAATGGGTATAACGTGCCAAACATTTTGGCTCTATATTGGAGCTTATTATTATGGCCTCTGTGACCATGTGGCTCAAGCATGAGACAAAGGAAAGTCCACCACCTTTTGTGTCACCAAAAAATAAAAATTAGTGAGATCACGGCTCTACTTCCTCTACACAGGATACATTCATTCCAGAGTGGGCTCCTGAATCAGGACACTAGGAATGGAAAGGTGGCCGTCTGCCATCCACAGAGAATCACCCTTTGGGGTAAAGTGACGAACTAACATAGCAAAGGGAGGAATCAGAAAAAAGAGAGAGAGAAAGCAAGGAGATAGCTTGACAGGCCTAATTCAAATCTCAAAAAAAGTGAAAATGTCTTTTTAGGATGAACAGAGCAGGCTACTGTGTGATATTCACTCCTCAACTCATACAGACCTCCATTTACTAGTCCACAAGGAACACCCTCACCCTCTCTCATGCGCTAACTTCCTTAGTTTATCTTGGTGCTCTTCTGGTCTGCTGAAGAAGATAAAGCTTGCCAGGGGGCCCAGGGGATAGAGGGGCTTCAGTGACAAGCTGAGGAGTTGGTCCTCCTCCTGGAGCGGAGAGAAGGCAAGAGGGTCACGGGAAGTTCAAGGTGCCAGGAAGCTGGTCAAGAGTCTTTTCCAACAGCACAGGTGTGAAGGGATAAAGTCACACCCAAGAAACAGGACAGGAATACAAAAGGAGGGGCTGTGTCGAGTACTTTGAAGGGAACAGAAACTGAATGTATAGACTGGTTAGACACAGGATGAAAGGGAAGGCAGCATCCAATGCGGCAGCGAGGTTCCAGTTGGTTTAGAGGAAGGAGCATGGGGGAGGCAGGGATCGTGGGCAGAATGCTCCCACTAAAACCAACAGAAGAGCTGACTGTAGAACTGGGATAAACTCGTGGATAAAGAAGATGTGGTGGACTACTACTCAGTCATGAAAAAGAATGAGATAATGCCATTTGCAGCAACATGGAGGCAACTAGAGATTATTATACTAAGTGAAGTCAGAGACAAGTATCGTATGATATCACTTATTTGTGGAATCTCAGATATGACACGATGGAACCAATCTATGAAACAGAAGCAGATTCACAAACAGAGAACATACTTGTGGTTGCCAGGGGAAGGGGGTTGGGGAGGGGTGGAGTGGGAGGTTGGGGTCAGCAGATGCTAACTATCATATATAGAATGGATAAACAACAAGGTCCTACTGCATAGCACAGGGAACTATATTTAGTATTCCATGATAAATCATAATGGAAAAGAACATTTTAAAAAAGAGTTTATATGGGTGTATAACTGAATCGCTTTGCTGTACTGCAGAAATTAACACAACATTGTAAATCAACTATACTTCATTAAAGAAAACAGAACCGAGATAAACTCCCAGTAAATGTGGAGTGTCTGCAGATTCCCAGAGAACATGCCCAGGGAGTCCTTAGCAACAGCTCCCACAGCTTAAGATCCTGGCCGGGGCAGGAGATAAGATAGCAGGCCCTTTGAACCCTGAACACAGAACAGTATTGAGCATGGTGGGGAAGATGTCTGCATAAAATCCCTTCTCCAAATTCTGTTCCTGTCATTTCCCCAATCTGCCACCCTCAGCCTCCCTGCTATAAAAGCTCAGAGCCAGTTGCCTAGAGAATAAAGTCTCAGTTCTCCAATGTGTGGTCCTCTCCCTCTTTCTCCACACGCTGAACTACTCCAAGGCCAATTTCAGGTGGACATCTTCTGAGCAGTTGCCCTGGACTCTTCATTCTCTCTTCTTCACTTTTATCCGTGTTGATTGTACCACTGTTGAGTGCCATTTAGCTTTAAATGGTGTTTAACTGACAAAATGGGATAACAGAGATGAGAGGAGGTGGGATAAGAGAAGGAAGGGTATGAACTCCTACTTGAAAGCATAACAAAATAAAATCCATTGACATTTAACTCCATTCTTACCCACTGGATCTCCAAGACTTCTATAACAACCCTGTGAGGAAGGTAACACAGGCCTTCCTCATTAACCTCACTTATAGATAAGAAAACTGGAGGGCAGTGAAGCTAAATGATTTGTCCAAAGCCTCCAACCGGGAACACCAAGTGTAGAACCTATTCATTCAGATGCTTATTCACGTATTTATATATTTACTTATTTACTCATTCGTGTGCCAGGTACTGAGGTACTGTTTTAAGCACTGGCAAAAAGGGTGAAAAGCACAGTGGTGGGTTATACAAAGGCTTATTCTAGTTGGAGAGACAGAAAATAAAAAAGTAATATGATGTTACTAAGTGACAGTGCTATGAAAAAGCATTAAGGAGGGTAAGAGACACAGAGAGAGGTGGGGTCCTCTTTTAAATGGAGTGGTCAGACCTTAACCCTGGGGGTCCAGTGGTTAAGAATCCACATTCCAATGCAAGGGGGCACAGGTTGTATCCCTGGCTGGGGAATCAAGATCCCACATGCTATGCTGCCAAAACACTAATTTTTAAAAAAATCTTTAATGAAGTAGTCAGAGATTCTACAGCCTGAGCCCTAGAGTGCTGAGTACTCTCACCTCTGCTCCATACTGCAGACTCTCGTTGCTGAAGGAAGCTGATGGTCATGTAATGTTCTATAAGCCTCTCCTTTTATAAATGTTGCCCAGGGCTTAGCATGTGCACATTTGAGTACCAGAACCCCTCCAGCACAAGATCCCCCCACCCCCCAGACATCCAGGCTATAAGGCAGTTCTCTTTAAAAGTCCGCAAAGTTGGACTGCCTGTTTTGGCTTCACATATAGACTATAACCTCCTTAGAAGCAAGAAGAACTTACACATGGTTTATAATAAGTATATGCTGATTAATCAGTTGATTGATTGATAACATAAAAGCAATTGAAAGAAGTGGAAGACTGCTCCCCTGATTCAACAGTCACATAGTTGCCAGTCAATTCACTGGGGAGATTTTCAGATCGATCAAGGTCTCTCCCCAGAAAGCCTGACCTCTCACCATTTCCTAAATCACAGGAGCTCCTCTCCTACACAAACCCACTGGGTGGCCAGGGTCAAACACTAAAAAACCAGATCAGTCCAGGTTACCAAACTAAGGTAGCTGGATCAATTGGTGACATTTCTGCCAAGAGTGGAGGGTAGCAGAGGGGTGTGAAGAAGAGAACAGAGAAATGGAGACAAAGAATTAGTCCCAAATTATTGAAATCAATCCAACAAGCTACTGTGTGGGAAATGGACTTGGGTAAGTGACAAAGACAAAATGATTCAGGTACTTTGAGTTGTCTACTTTTCACAAACATATCTCGGTCCTGTGTTTATTTTAAAACCTTTTTATTGACAGCACCATTGAACATCTTTTGCTTTCAAAGGTATGCACCTGTGCATACATCCCTGGGGACTTCACATGCAATTAGCAATGACTTATTGAAACTGTATATCTTAAAAGTTTTAATAATTCCCCCAAATGTGACAATTATACTTTGGCAAAATCACCTGTGAGGACAGAAGGAAGACTTCAAGCAACAGAACTCCACAATACTGTAACATAATTTCAGACCTCTAGGAAGGAGTCATTCTCCCCTGAAAATCAATGTCCTTTCCAGATTATTCCCATCAGAATTCAGAGCAGGTTCAGTGTCTTGGCTTTGTACCAAAAGGAGACCACTGATCCATCTAGCAATATGCAAGAAAGTTCCATGTAAACAAAAAAAAGTCCAGAAAGAAATACCTGAAAAATCCCATTAAAAAATGACATCTTCATTAGCTAAATTCCAAATTCCTAAGAACATTCAGATGACAGTGAAGACTAGAGGCTGATGCAAGTTTCATTTGAGCAGCCAGTTTCCAGATTCAACAACTTCATTTCTGTTTTATTCCTGTGGCTAATCACATGCAAATACACTCAGAAGCACAGATAGGTGATAATTTATCAAGTGAACAACAGGGCTATACAATAGGCATGCTTACTCAGTCTTAAATAAAAACCCAAACTAGGTCATGTTTCATCATTGCTTTTAAACCAGTCTTTTTTCACAATCTTTAATTGCAAGAGTGTGAAGATACATTAGATCTGGGATAATTTAAACCAGGAGATGTATTTTGTCCTCTTGGGGAAAAAAATGGATATGATTTGGCAAAGGAGTAAATGAGTCATGAACAACAAAACAAATTGTTTTAACACCTGAATTTGTCATTAGCCCTAAGACGAGCTGTTTGTCAGGGACCAATAACAAAAAATATCAGGTTTAAAATCAGTGGAAAATTAAGCACGTTAACTCCAAGAATCAATCATGCTGATGTGCCCTTCTCATTTGGCAGTGAGTCCATCAAATTGAGGATAGTCAAAAGTTGAAGAGATCATCACAGAATAGTGAGAGCATTTTATTCACTGTTATATGGTATGAACTGTATAATCAGATAGGTAAAGGCTTTATTTTTTCCAAGTTGTATTTTTCTTTAAATATCCAAATTCCTATATAAAGATGACTGTATTTTTACAGTTTGGTCTCACCTTTTAAAATTTTTTTTTAAACAGCAAATTCTGCAGAGTGATTATATTAAAAGGATTGTTGGACCCTCGAAGGTCTTTCATCCACAATATCCCTCAAGAACCCTTAGGTTAAGTCAAAGGCTCAGAACTAGGGGCTATTCTGCTTCCTGGGAGACCTGTGGCAATGTCTGGGAACATTGTTGGTTGTCACAACTCAGGGGGACATTACTGGCATCTAGTGGGTAGAGGTCAAGAGATGTTGCTAAAAATTCTACAAGGTACCAGACAGCCCCACACAACACAGAGTTATCCAGTTCAGAAGGTCAAGATTGGCACAGCTTACTAGGGACTTCCCTGGGAGGTCCAGTGGCTAAGACTCTGCATTCCCAGTGCAGGGAGCACGGTTGGATCCCTGGTCCGGAAACTAAGATCCGGCATAAAAAAAATTAAAAAAAAAAAAAAACTCTTACTACCTCAAAAGGCAGCTGCCTTATTATAATCCAAATCTACCTCAGTGATCTCTTTGACATTCAAAATATCCCTTCCAACTGAACTTTTCAGTTCCTGATTTACCTCCACTAGAGACTGGCCAGTTGGTGGCCAAAAAGAGAAAAAAGGGGAAAAAAAAAAAGTAGCTAAGTATGGAGAACATTCTAAATTCTTCCTCAATGTCTCCTTATTTTATTGAACAAAAAATTAAAGGGATAATATTTTTTTCTGTCAACAATGGAGCCTGATAGCCCAATGAACATTCATAGTGGCCAAATACAAGAAAAAAATCAACCTGTTTTCAAAAAGAGTTGAAATTTGGGAAATAAAAGCAGACATGGTATTTCCTACAACTAGTGCTGAAATAATGTGGAAAGGACTTTTTCCATAGAAATAGGAGGCAACGGTTAAGTGTTGCCTTGTGTCCCCAGGTTAGTGAGCCTGATCGCTGGTTCTGATCTGACACCCAAAGGATTCCTTAGATGCTTAAAAAGTTATTTTCAGTTCTTAGGGACAAAGAGGAAATTTTTCTGGAACTAACCTAAACACACAGCAATGCTAAACTGGGTAGCAGGATTTTTCTAATCTCAGAAAAAAAAGAGTGTTGTTTAAATCCACTGTTCCTCGGGCACCACGGTCAATAAGCAAAGGGAAAAAGAAAACTCTTGCACTGCCTTGGGAGAAGTTAAATGTAGGCTAAAAGGGAGAGTAAAACCCAAGTAAAAATACCATAGAGCAAGCATCACATGCCTGAGGTGGCAAATGCTAACACTTAACCCAATACAAAAATATTGCACTTAATTAGCTTGTTTGGACATTATTAAACACACCAAGCCAAACTGTATTCCATAATTTGGCATGTTCGTAAGTGTCCATCAAGATAATTTCCTGAGGTTAGATTTAATTATGTTGGAATTAAGAGCCTTTTCCTTTGCAGACAAATACTTTAGAGATTAATTAAAGAATATTACTTGAATGTAAACTAATATGCATTCCTTTATCCAGCTGCACAAAAACTATAAAGTGATATTTTTCTCTTTTTCATGAAAGCAGAATGATATGAAATCAAATTAGACCTTCAAATCTGGAAGTGAAAGACAGATTTCTTCTTTGACTCCAATTAATGTATTCCAACCAACATTTACACAAGAGAATTTGATCCACATACTACTGTGGTGAGTTTCACAAAGAATCCCCGTTTTGTGTGAGTACATGCCATACTTTTAACATTAAAAATAAAGATGTCTTATATTTACTCTCGTTTTAGCTACTAAGTCTACATACACTACAGTATATACCATGTGCGTGTGTATGTACCATGTCACTTCAGTCGTGTCCAACTCATTGCAACCCTATAAACTGTAGCCTGCCAGGCTACTCTATATAACACCATTAAGTATATATGCTTAATAAACTTCTAGGGATAAAAACATATTTAGGCATTTTTATATTTATGTAATTCATGGCCAATTTAAACTCAGATAATGAATTTAACAGGAATAAAAAATTTCCTGTTCTACTGACCACAGTTGCTTCTTTACTTCACCTTTAGAATTTAAAACAAAGACACAGATTTTTAATGGTGTTTGTGCTGAAAAATGTGGGGGCCTTTTCTGTTCCCAACCCATAACTTCTTACAAGAACTGTGCAGATTCCAGACCATGCAGACTCAACGCTTACAGTCTAAAGGATGATCTTTCTCAGTCAATTTTGCAACCCATCAAAGAAGATTCTAGTTCTCTAGTAAGGCACCTCCCATTTACTTATACCTATTTTGAGACCGTTGGTTAAAACACTGCTGCCTAAACAATTTGTTAAACATGTGACAGATGTTTCTCCAATACTAACATAGGTCGATTTTGGAAGCAAATCAGATTGTAATAAATGTATTTGAAGCTTGGTAATATGGGTCAGAGAAAGAAAGATGTAACCTCCTTGAAACACATTAAAGGCAGCAATTTAATAAATGCTTGTTTCTCCCTTGGACACACACTTTTTAATCAAACTGTTAGCTGACAACTATAATAAATATCCTAAAATATATCTAATTAGAAGAAAGTCAATCTAGCTTATTTGGCGGGTGAGAATGCATACTCAGTGTCTTATATTCTTCTATCCTGAGAATGCTCATTTTCTCGTGGTAAATGCTACATAGATCAATGTGATCATATAAAAGAAAACACAAGGGAAATTTGTGTAAATAAGCAAATCATTAACAAGCAATAAATGATATCAGTCCCAACTGGACTGACTCTAAAAGACAGTATTTAAGTATTGTGTCATACTTAAAGAAGTAGAGATATTCCCATACTTCCAAGTGAAAAACACAAGCATCTTATATACTTAAACATTTGAAGCAACCTATAGTTGTAGTTTATTTTCTTGGGCTCCAAAATCACTGCAGATGGTGGATGAAATTAAAAGACACTTGATCCTTGGAAGAAAAGCTATGACACACCTAGATAGCATATTAAAAAGCAGAGACATTACTTTGCCAACAAAGGTCCATCTAGTCAAAGCTATGGTTTTTCCAGTAGTCATGTATGGATGTGAGAGTTGGACCATGAAGAAAACTGAGTGCCGAAGAATTGATGCTTTTGAACTATGGTGTTGGAGAAGACTTTTGAGAGTCCCTTGGACTGCAAGGAGATCAAACCAGTCAATCCTAAAAGAAATCAGTCCTGAATATTTACTGGAAGGACTGATGTGAAGCTGAAGCTCCAATACTTTGGCCACCTGATGTGAAAAACTGACTCATTGGAAATGACTCTGATGCTGGGAAAGATTGAAGGCAGGAAGAGAAGGGGACAACAGAGGATGAGATGGTTGAACGGCATCACCGACTCGATGGACATGAGTTTGAGCAGGCTCCGGGAGTTGGTGATGCACAGGGAAGCCTGGCATGCTGCAGTCAATGGGGTCGCAAAGAGTCGGACACGACTGAGCGACTGAACTGAACTGAACTGAACTGAACTGAATAGTTGTAGTTCACAGCAGAAAGTCTTTTTCTCACCACTTCCTGAAATGAAGAAATCATCAAATTCATTTTCTTCCTGGCTTTCCACATCCTCCGTAAACATATTCTAACGCTCTGAGAATATTTTCTACCTTACTAGGTATTCATTTTACATTCATTCAAAAATGAGTCAAAGAAAAAAAACTTCTGCCACGATAGGATTACCTAACTTTTCTCTTTTATGGTCTCCCAGTGGAATGGAAAAGAATATAGCTATTATGGTTCTTGAGTTGTTTTTGACGTACTTGGCTATGAGCTCACCTGAGAGTCAGCTAGAAGTTCTAGTCAATTTAAAACAAAAAGCTAGTTTGAATCCTGCGTCCACAATCATTGAGTCCCAGCCTTCAATGTCCCTGATGTGTGCACTAGTGCATTTGCTTCAGAAAATAAATGTTCAAACAAAACTGTTGAAGAGCAGCATGAAACACCTAGGATAATGTAAAGGAGTTCTCGGTCACATAACAATTAACAGACCAGTTCAACTAGCATCCCAAACCACCAGTCGCTTACGCAGCGTGCTCACTTCGAGTCTGGTCAGTGCCTACAGCCGTCAAAGTTCTTCCCACAAGCCAAGCGAGTGGTTCCAAAGTGCCTCGTCTATATAGTCTTACTGATTGGGCACTAGATTAAAAATGTGTGCTGTTGACATAATGTGAGTCCTCCTGAGGTTTGCCAAGAGCTTGTCCATGATCTTCAAAAGATACTTCAATAGCCACTTCGGTGGTCTGTAGTCTACCAAGGCCATCACTCTGGGACATGTCCAATGGGGGACAGCCATTGTGCTCCGCACAGCCATTGACATGGGCCAGGGGCAGGGCCCCAGGGGGACAGCACAATTGCTTGGCACAGCTCTTGGCGATGCAAGGGAAGCTGCAGAGCAGCTGCAAGTCCTTCTGCTCCAAGGGCTCCTTCAGGTCCGCCTTCTCAAACTGCATGGTCACATTGTGGATTCCAGCACTGTGGAAGATTTCTCGAATTTTTCTGTTGGCATCTTGATCTCCCCCATCCTGCTGATACTTGATGTGCAGAGTGGCAATGATCTTCCCACTTATAAGCTCCCAGATGTGGACTTCATGGACACTGCTAATTCCAGGCACAGCAGAGAGCTTACTCACTAGAATAAGGAAGAGAAAACAATAGCCTAGGTGAGGGCTGTAATTGGACATGGAACCACTGTGGGACAGGTAGGGTCCCTTTACGCCTTCTCACCAGCATGATGTCATTATTGCGAATAAAGAAAGGAAAATAGCTGTACCTATATGAGCACATTTTCCCATAATCTTCTTCTTCCTCTCTTGAGTTCCTCCAACATACAGGGTTAGTCCATAAAAGGCAATTCAAGAAAATAAGTTTCACAACAGCCCTCCCAAAATGCCCAGGTTGTTGAGTGTACAAGGCATTAAGTGCTCTGATAGACTGGCATGGGAATATAAAATAGGATGCCTTTTTTAAAGGGAATTTGGCAATATAGATCAAAAACTTTTAGCAGCAATTCTAATACTAGGAACTTAACTGAAAGGAAACAACCAAATATGTACATATGAGAATGGTTTGGGCAATACTTTTTGTGTTAATGAAAAAAAAATGGAAACAGCAAGGAAATAGTTAGCCAATTATGTGACAGATGGTGACATAGTTGTGAAAAAGTAAACTGCATATTTAAGGATATGAGGAAAGGTTTATAAGGTATTTTTAAGTGAAAAAGCCAATAGCTGGACCATATATGTGGCATGATCTTTTCCCCTTTTTTTTAATGAAATGGTGTATATACACATACAAAAATTTTTAGACAGATAAAGTCTTGTTTCAGTGAATGACTGACACAAAAATATTGAGTGTTAATTTCTAGGTGGTAGGATTATGAGAGATTTCTATTTTCTTATTTAGGTTCTTCTATATTTTTCATACTTTCTAGCATTTAGAAACATGGTATTGAACAGTGAATCCAAGCAACCTATAGCCAGCTAGTCTGAACCCCAGTTTAGTCATTTACTACCTACAGGACCTGCATGACCTTACCCAGTGCCTCAGTTTCCTTATCCAGAAATTAAGATAATCACAGTACCTCATAGGATTATTTTAAGATTAAAATGAGTTAATATAAGCAAAACACCTGGACAATATTACCTAGCATGTAATCAGTGCCATTAAAGTGTTGCTATTGTTATTAAATAACAATTTAATAATTGTTATTATTAAAATCTAATTTTAATATTAATATATGCTTTATATATATACATATATATGTGTATGTGTGTGAAAGTTGCTCAGTCACGTCCAACTCTTTGCGACCCCATAGACTACACGGTCCATGGTATTCTGCAGGCCAGAATACTGGAGTAGGTAGCCTTTCCCTTCTCCAGGGATATATACAGACACATATACATATATATATATATATACATATATATATAACTTTGTTAAAAGGCAATAAAAGAATATATATCATAAATTGCCATTGGGTTGGCCAAAAGTTCGTTCAGGTTTTTCCAAGAGATGTTATGGAAGAACCCCAAAGAACTTTTTGGTCAACCCAATATAGGTTTATTTTGCTTTATCCATGAGGAAACAAGCCCCTGGAAAGAGCCTCCTTCACCTCTGTCCTCCCCAGCCTGCAGCACTGCATGGAGATTAGGCATGCAGAACAGTCACACTGTAAATCATGCCTCGAGAGGGAAAGCCTAGCCACGGCAATACAGTGTATTAAGACCCATCAAATCTAATTTCAGCTAGTTGTCATGAAATAAGGTCTTCCAATTCTCAGCCACATAGTGGGCCTGGGCTTTAGTTCATGTTCACTGTCTCACTGATGAAGTAATGATAGAAAAATAGCAAAGATTCATGAAAAAAAAATTGTTTTCCTATAAAAACATTCTTTCTATTTAGAAACACTGGAACTAAAGCTGTACATTCAGTTTCTCACCAACACCTGGAGAGCTCCCATTTAGACATTCTACAAGATCTCTAAAAATGTTATTCTCAGATGCACATAAACTGAAGTGAGAGCTTGACCTTCTGTTTGAGCAAAGCAAAGAAACATATTTCACTACTGAATGAGTGGATTGAAACATGATCCATTTTCCTGTGTTTTAAGACACACACTGACTTGCATGCCCGCAAAAATCAACTAACTAGAAAGCAGGATCTAGACTATGAAGGAATGATTCATATTTTCAGAATAGGGGGAATAAAAATCAAGTCCTGGGCAGAGTGGCCTTATCTGAGTTAGAATAAATCCCTGAATGAAGGTCAATAAATAGCCCAGGAATATTAATAGGGACTGCCCAAGGAACACATACTCAAAAACTCGTGGTAAGTTCAGAGAACGATGGGCTAAAAAGGACCTCTGGTTCTCAGAACTGCGAGTCATCTTAGTAGCTGAAGTCATCTACAAAACACAGAAGGATGTCTCAATTGCATAGTGATTTAAAATATTTCAAGATATATAAATCAAACGCTGCTCTGAAATAATGCTGGTGCTTTGGCCTGAAGAACATTCAGTGGGCAGCGGTTTGAGATCAGAATGGCATGACTTACTCAGCTCTTCCATGTTGACGCCTTTGGGGACCATCTGCAACAGAATGGCAGCGGTCTCCTTGATGAGTGGGAAGGCAGATGATAAAATGATGATGACCATGACGACAGTCAGGCTGGGGTCAATGTAGCACTGCCAGTTACATGGGTCCTCACGTTTCAGGGGAAGCACATAGAATATGATGGCCGTGATCACCACCACCACTGACCCCAGGGCATCCCCCATCACGTGCAAAAGTACCCCTGCGGGGAAGAAAGAAAGACCAATCAAGCCCAGATCCACGTTTGGGAGCTGCGTGATACTCAGTGACTTGGCTTCCCAGCTCTATGAATACCTGTTGCTACATTTTTTCTGTTCTGTTAGGACAGCAGGCTGGATTAGAAAGCAAACACAATGACCATTGCATCACAGAAAAACAAAACCCCAGACCACCATCCCATGACCCAGAGAACCCGGAATAGCCTAGGAAGATTCTGAGCTGCAAACACCTGCGGGAAAACAGACTGGGTTAGTTCAAAGTGCCACATTCCCTTCCTTAAATGCATTTGCCTACTTTTTACTTAGCCTGTGGTCACTTAAACTGCATGGGGTCTAAGAGATCCTCCGGAATGTCCCCACTAAAGAACTCTTTATCTCAATAAAATAACATTTAAATTCTACAGATAATAACAAAAATTGGGGTTGCCTTTACTTAAGGGAACCACTTTGAAAAGCTTTAATTATGATACAGAAAACATGTCATCCCAGCAAAGAAGATCTAAGTGTCCAATCGTTTGTTGGACACTGACCAAATAAACTGTGCTTAGTCACTCAGTCCTATCTGACTCTTTGCGACCCCATGGACTACAGCCTGCCAGGCACCTCTGTCCATGGGGATTCTCCAGGCAAGAAAACCATAGTAGGCTGCCATACTCTCCTCCAGAGGATTTTCCCAACCCAGGGATCGAACCCAGGTCTTCCACATTGCAGGTGGATTCTTTTTTTTTTTTTTTGCAGGTGGATTCTTTACTGTCTGAGCGACCCGGGAAGCCCAGACTAAATTGGAATTTAGTGAATTAGGTGAAGATTTGTCAGAAGGATTATACAATATAAACATAACGCTTTTTGGGTTTGGTTTTTTCTTTATTTTCTGTACATCAGAATCTCTCTCTTCAAAGTATGGTTGGCAGCTTCAGCATCACCTAGAAGCTCGTGAGACATACAGAATCTCAGGCCCCACTTCCAATCTTTTGAGTCCAATTCTGCATTTTAATAAGGTCCCCAGGTGATTCAAATGCAGATAAAAATTTTCAAAGCGCTTCTCTAGAAGAAAGCATATGAACTAAGAAAGATCTGCTCTGTCTCTCGGTGTCCCAGATTCACTCAATAGAATTAATAATGATCTAAAATACTAACAAACTCACTCATGACTGCGACTGAATCGTTCCACTTAGAAGAGGCTAACTCTTCCTCTTGGCAGCTTCTGAGTAGCATCATGGTGTCAAATGACATTTTTAAAACATACCAAATGTAAATTGTGGCAACTTCTCCCCCACCAAAGAAGTACAAGAATAAAAGGAATCCCCACATCTCCTTCAGGCTGAGTGTTTACTAATGATAATAGGATCCTGATTCAATAAATACAGTCCAATTTTTTAATTCTGTGCCCACTCTGTCCACCCCACCCCCACAGGAGTGTCTTACTTCCCAGTCCCTGTCCTCAGCCACCAAGAAAAACTCAAAATGTTCCCAAGAGTTGGTCTCAAGAAGAAACTGAAGATCAAAGCTTTAACTTACCCCAGGGCAGTACGAAACACTACCATAAAAATATGAAGACCAATTATTGCCTTTATGCACTCAACATCATTTTCACTGCCTGAGACCGTCATTCTCTTTTTTACTCTTCATTTAGACTATAAGTAACATAAGGGTGAGGGTTGTACCCTAAATTTCCTTTGTTTATATTTTAGCACTGGAGGCATACCATCTAGACACTTAAAAAGTATTTTCTGGTTAATTAGGCAGAGCTCTCACAATACAAAGTAACTTCTGCCTCTTAGTAAGAATAACTGTAATGATAGCCAAGATATACGCACCAGACATTGTTGCATGCTGACTGTATTGATATTTATACATTAAGTGCTTTGAGGACTCTCTGAAGTGGTTAGTCTCTCCATTTTACAAATGAGGAAACTGAAGCACAGAGTAGCTAAGTGACTTATCCAAGATCACACAGCTGAAACATGTTTGAGTGGGGATATAAGTCTGCATAGTCTGACTAGAGAACCATTACATATCCTGCCCCATCTAAGTCCCAGATTCCAGTTTCAGATTCTCCTTCTGAGAAGTCCCACTACCAGTTCCTAAGAAAAAAATGTTCAAACTTATTTTTCACATAATCCACAGTAAGAACCCTATTTTGCATCCTAGTCCAGGCACAAACGTACACTGAAACAAATATTTCTGGGGAAAAAAAAAAACAAAACCTGTCCTTACACAGGATTTATTACTATTTTTATATTTCATTCCATTCTAGTTCATTTTCTAAATGAGGATCATACTCTACTAAATTGATTTTATGACCCAAACTATTGTGACCTTCTGTTTGAAAAACTGCTGACAGCAGCATGTCACTAAATTTCTGAGACTGGTCACAGTGGTGTGTTTTCTGGCCTCCCACGCAGAAATGGTCTTTATCTTCTGGGGACCACAGTCCACTGGCAGGATTCTGAGATAAGTGGATCAGTAACTTCTAGAGGGAGGACTATTCCCTATGATGGGAAATCTCAGGAAAGGCTTCTCAAGAGACCGGCAAGCCTCCAAAGAGGAGGCAGACTTCAAAAGGCAATGATGTCCCAGGCAGGGAAACTCAGACAGAATGTGTTCCAAGCACAGAGCTGGAACGAGGCTGCAGACGAAGACTTGTAAGGCAACGTGAGAGACAGACCTGACGGTCTCTCTTTATGACTCATGGACCTTGTGAACATCAACCTCTTACAGCAGCAAGATTCTCACTGGTGAACAGGGGATGGGAATAACATTCGCCTCACTTCCCAAAGAAGCTAGCTCTGAAGAGGACATCAAACAACATCTGAAAACCCACTGAGAAGTAAGCGCACTATTTGTTAAGGGAATCCTCTGTGCTGTTCCAACCAGCATGTATTTCTCACAATAACACAGTGATGTCCACACTGCTATTACCCCCCTTACATAGATAAGGAAACCGAAACTCAAAGAGGATACTGGGCTTGCCCAAGGTCACCCAGCTAGTGAAAGGCAGAGACAGAACTCAAACCAGACCTCCCTGCCTAAACACTTCCCTCACCCGCTCTACGAGTGAGGTGAGGTGTCTCACCATTAAATAATGGTGGGACAGGCTGGGACCTGAAACCGGGGAGTCTTTGTTGCAGTGCTTGCAACTGGACAAAGGCCTCCTCCAGCAACAGAATACAAAGAAACTATAAGGGACTAAAAATAGCTGGGTGTATGAGCAGCTGGGGCAAATTACGAACAGCAAGATAGAAAAAGACCAAAAAGCCCAACTTCCACTTCTGAAGCGCCTGGAGCAAAAGCAGGGTGCTGAGCATGCCCCCAGCACACATCACTACCAAAGGGGTGGGCAAACCGCCTAAGGACGCCACTTCTCCAACCCAATCCCTGGCCTGGCCCTACCTTCACCCCATATAGGGAAACAGCCAAACTGTTACTTGTTCTCACTCACCCCCAACCCCCCAAAATGCAGGAGACGTGGGTTCGTTTCCTGGGTCCAGAAGATCCCTTGGAGGAGGAAATGGCAACCCACTCCAGTATTGTTGCCTGGAAAATTCCATGGACAGAGGGGCCTGGCAGACTATAGCTGTGGGGCTGCAAGAGTTGGACATGAATGAGCAACTAAACAACAGTAGATTATCGGAGTGCCTGCAGTTTGCTGAGCACCCTTGAATTTCTTGTCTGGCCTCTAATCAATTTTTATTGATTAAGGAGGCCAAGAACCCCAGTCGGTAACAGTGGGGAAGTAGGGGAGACTGTTAAAGGGTAAGGGTGAGGCAGTAAATGAGTGAACAGATGGACAGAAACGTCTAGAAAGGAGCATTGGCACCGGAACAGCAAGTCCTTGAATGTCTGCAGTGTTAGGGCCTCATTCTGGATGCAATAAAGGTTTCAGAGCAGATTCTGCTGAGACCTCGTCTGTGATTCAGAAAGATAGATCAGGCAGTAAGTACTGTCCAAGAGGCAAAGATTGCCACCTAGTAGACAACCCAATCACCTGATTAGTCACGGTGCTCACAGGTAGCTTTGCAAAACCAGGACCCTTAGCCCTCGCTTGCTGTCTTTAGATAAAAACAAAACCAAATCACTGGCATATAGCCTGGAAACTTGATATAAGTTGATGTGAGTCCCAGCACATATCAGTGGTGCTGAATTTATTGAATGACTGGAAACACAGTACCTTAGCACTGGGCATTAGCAAGTGGCTGAGGAAAGATGGGAGATCTTTCTTAATGGGTAAAAAAAAAAAAAAACCACAAGAATTAAAAAGAAGCACCTCCTCAAGAGGGAGGGGATATATGTACACATAACAGCTGTTTCAGGTTGTATAGCAGAAGTCAACACAACATTGTAAAGCAATTATACTACAATTAAAAATAAAATAAAAGAAATACTTCATCCCAGGAGATTTCTTTTCAAAGAAATGATGTCAAGATTGTTATTCATCCATTTATATTTTTACTGAAATAAAAAGGGTTGATTGTCTTTCCGATACCCTGTTGCAGTTTTTCTTAACGGATCATGTTTGAGCCTAATAAATAAAATCAACCACAACAAAGGGCACTTGTTTCTCTGATGAGAATTTTAAAGAAAAGTGCTTTTGCTGTGCTTTGCAGCAGAAGATGGGGTATGCTTTTTAGAAGGCATTTTTTATTCCATTGAAATAAGAAACTCAAGAAATAGCTTTTGCCATACTATTCTTAGAAATCAAAACCAGAAATTTACCTAAATGTCCATTTACCAAGAATGGATAACTACATGGTGGAATACTCACACAACAGAATATTGTAATGAAAATGAATGATCTAGGACAACATTCAACAATATGGATGAATCATATGTAATGTAATGCTGAGTAGAAGAAGCTGGGAAAAAAACTGTACCGACTATAAGATTCCATTCATATAAAGTACAAACGCAGGTACAATGAATCCACGCTGTTACAAGTCAGAATAGTGGTGACCTGGGAGGGCAGCCAGTGACTAGACAGGAGCATGCGGGGGACCCCCTGGGGTGACGGTATCTTCTGTTTCTTGATCTGGGTGTTGTACATGGAAGTGTTCAGTTCACTAAAATCCACTGATTGCATATTTATGATATGTGTACTGCTGAGTATGTATATTATACTTCAGTAAAATTTTTTTTTTCTTTTTTTTTTGTTTCAGTAAAATTTTTAAGTTAAAAAAAAAGAAGTGGCTTTTGTTCACAAGACTTCCCATCAGCTGTTTGTTCCCCTGAGTGTCTGGGAAGGACAGTCTTGCTTTCTAAAGCAGTGACTAAAATGTCAGAAATCTAACCATTCGGTGGACTGTGGACACTGGAGAAGCCAGCCACCCTGGTGGAGGCCAGAGGCAGTGCGAGGTGACAGAAAGAGCCGGAAACGTGAAGCGGAAGCCCAAGATCCCAGCCCTGCCTCCACTGTTAGCTGGGGTGACTTAGGAAGTCACCAGAATCTCTGGTCCCTTTTGCTCATCTGTAAAGTGAAGGCCACAGCATCTATTTTCCCCAAGGCCTTTCCGGATATAACACGCTGTGGTCTTTCCCTGAATAAGGACACAGGATTCAAGGTGAGGCCAACCTGCTCCTTGGCCTGAAATGCAGAGAGGCTCCTGTTAACCACAGCCAGGCGCTGAGCTCACCTGGACCTGAAGCAGCTTAGGTTGGAGCCCAGCAATTCCACTCACCGCCTGAAGCACAATAGAATCCCTCTCTTCAGGTTGTTCTGATGCTAAGTGACCCATTCACGAACGGTGCCTGAGAGCAAGTGTGCCCTCCATAAAAATGTTAGCTCCCAGATATCTCAGACCTCCCAGAGGTCTGAGCCCTTACACAATAACCCCATGAAATGGGTACTACTGCTATCCTCATTTTAAAGATGAGGGATTGGGAGGCTGAGAGAGGTTCAAAAGTTGCCTGAAGTCATCTGGTTCTTAAGCGGCAGAGCCCAGACCCAAACCCAGGCAGCTTGAGCCCAATCCCAATCTTTCCTCCTCTGAATTCTTTATCTCTATGAGAGCTACGGGTGCATTTTGTCAGCCCTTGTGGACCATGGGGCTCAGCTAGGTACGGCAAGGCACTTCACCACTGATGTTTTTCTACCCAGGAGTTCCAACAGCTGTGGAGTGAAAATTAGCAGGATCATCCAAGTTTCCCTTACATATGTTTCCCAAACAAGGTCACAGTATCTACTGGGACCTACTCTTCATTCTTTGCTACTTTCCACCTACCTGTTCTCTTTCTCAGTAACATAAGATGAGGATGAATAACCAACAAGCTCACATATGTGGCATCTTAAAAAAGCTAAAAACCAAGCTCACAGATACAGAGAACAGATTGGTGGTTGACAGAGGTGGTGGCGGGGGGCGCAAAATGGGTAGATGGAGTCAAAAGGTACAAACTTATTATAAGATAAATAAGTCCTTCTGTGGGAGAATGCAAGGGTGGGATGTTTCGAGAGAACAGCATCGAAACATGTATATTATCTATAGTGAAACAGATCACCATCCCAGGTTGGATGCATGAGACAAGTGCTCCGGCCTGGTGCACTGGGAAGACTCAGAGGGATTGGGTAGAGAGGGAGGTGGGAGGGGGGATCGGGATGGGGAATACATGTAAATCCATGGCTGATTCATGTCAATGTATGACAAAACCCACTACAATATTGTAAAGTAATTAGCCTCCAACTAATAAAAATAAATGAAAAAAAATAAACCCATTATGATTAAAAAAAAAGAAAGATAAATAAGTCCTAGAGGTGCAATGTACGTCATGGTGATTATAATTCATAATACTGTATCCCATATTTGAAAGTTGCTAAGAGAGTATATCTTAAAATTTCTCATCAGGTGAAAATAAAAACTTACTATGTATAATGATGGACATTAACCATGCACTGCTATTAATCTGTTAACATTTATACTGTGGTGATCACTTCACAATATTATATAAAGATCAAATCATATTATATACCTGAAACTAATGTTATATGCCAACTACATAATTAAAAAAGAATAAAAACAGAATGTGCTTTGAAAAGGTAAAGTGCTATGATGGTGAACTCCATTTTAAAAATTCACTAAACTATATATATATATATAAACCAAACCTAAAAAAATAGGATAAATTAAAGGATTATGAGTTTTCACCATAGATTCTCTTTCCAAAAAGAATCACCACCACACTTTTTAGAAATTCCCCTATTGCAGTTAACTTTTTTAAAAACTAATTCATTTAGAAATGTTTAAGAGCTCATGTGTTGCTATTGTTCTTTTCTGCTTTTCCCTCCAGATTCATTCTGGATATCACTTTATAAAACAGATATGAGATTCTCAGAACTGAAGGTGTCTTCTGTATTACTTGTTTTTCTTTGTAATATTTACTTCTAAGCCCCACTTCCAGCTTCCTCAAACCAACTAAAGATAAAGGGTTGCATAATCTTTGTTCTGGCTTCCCTGGTAACTCAGACTATAAAGAAACCGCCTGCAATGCAGGAGACTCGGGTTTGATTCCTGGGTTGGGAAGATCTCCTGGAGAAGTGAATGGCAACCCACTCCAGTGTTCTTGCCTGGAGAATTCCACGGACAGAGGAGCCTGGTGGGCTATAATCCATGGAGTTGCCAAGAGTCGAACACAATTGATCGACTAACACTTTCGCTTTCACTCTTTGTTGAAATTCTCCGTCAGTTTGGGGATTGACCCTTCTTGAATCTCTCTGAAGAAAAACATGTGCTCAAGAAGTTGGAGAGGGGAGATGTAGTATACCACGTTAGTGTTCGGTGAGAAAGTCACTTTTGAAGTCTCAGTGCTGACCTTCGCTATGGGTCTATGACCTTGAGTTCATGGTAGAGAGATGCTAGTGATGTGCCTTCCTTCTGTCTCCCCAGAACCCCCACTTTGGACATGGAGGTGGAGATTCAAGTGAACCAACAGACAGACCCATCACAGCAGCATATTTCTGGCCAAAATAAGTGAAGCAATGAGGGTCACTGAGCAAGTTCACTTGGGACATGACCTTGGATAGATCCCACCTACTCTCTTCCAACCTTTATCAAAATGATACTCAATTCAAACAGGCTGTGCTTTATGTTCATAATACCCACGGGCAGGCAAAATGGAGCAGGAGCAAGCCAGAGGTCTGGGAGACCCTGGAGCAGGCAGCATGAGCATTAGCCTAAGTAGAGCAAGGATAAATCATTAGCAACTCTGTCTCCAGAGAATCGATGCCACCATTAGGCAAGGGACCAAGGTCATAGTCTCTACATGTAACCCGCCAACTTTCTAACACACCTATGAAAAGGCAAATAGAAATGAAGAGTTCAGCGCAGTTCGTATGTAACAGTGAAAAAGATTTCAACTCAACCCCATCAACCCTACCTCTGATATTCAGGGCTTCGGACTTTTTCTCCTTTTTCATCGTCTCTTCTGGCTCATTCTGGGTGTTCAGGGAATCACCTGCATTCAAAGAAGAAACCTCGTGTTGTGTATAAGTTCTACAAGCAAAAAGAACCAATGGACTCAAAATACAGTTTTGTTATTTTCAAATCCTACTACCTTCCCAGATTCCCGCCTCTCCAAACACGCAGCCCAGGGAAGCAATTTTGGCCTTCAAATGAGCCTTGGAACTGGCCGCTGGACTTCATTCACACTCCCATGCGAGTTAAAGTTTAAAAAAAAAAAAAAAAAAGAGGCATGGGAACCCATCCTCATCCCCCCACCCCCCCCAAACCTTTAACTCGCAAGGGGACTGAAGGATGCGTAAAACGGGAGGACGAACAAGGTGCAGATAGCGTACAATGGAGGGGGAGGGGTGCTATCTGTTGCCCAATAGTAATAACTGATCTCCAAGGAAATCAATACTCCTATACAAGGAGACTCCTATACAAGGGGGAGGGGGGAAGAGGGGCCCTAGGATCCAGGAGGAAAAAAAGAAATTGTAGGAATATGTTCAGCTAGCGGCAGAGACCTAAAGCCGGCCTGCAGTGGAAATCGATTACTTTGAAGCAGGCAGGTATAAAAGAGGGCGAGGAGGAAGGGACCGCGCGGGAGGAGGGAAGGGCAACGCGAGCCAGAGGATGCAACCGAAAGGCACCTGCTACGTTTGAGAACACGGTAGCCCCCTTCTCATCCTTCCTGTCCACCGAGGCCACGCGGAGGGTCACGGCCGAGTCGCGGCCGGGGGCGGGCAGGGCCCCGGCGTGCCAGCCACACTCGGCCCCTTGAGGATCCCCGAAAGCGCCGCGGGTGCCGCCCCCGGCCGCGGGCTGCGGGTGCAGCTGCTGCTGGCGGCGGCGGCGGCCGCCGCAGCAGGCGAACCAGGCGGCGCAGTCCTGGAAGATGAGCAGCCCCACCACGTTGACCGCCAGCCCCAGGGCGCCCACGATGAGCACCAGCTCGGGGTCATCGATGCGCTCGGGCCGGGCCAGGCGCAGCACGGCCTCCACGAAGATGGTGAAGCAGAGCGCGGTGAGGAAGACGGCGTTGCTGAGCGCGCCCACCACCTCGGCGCGGGCGTAGCCGTAGGTGGCGCCCAGCCCCCCGCGGGGGCGCCGGGCGATGTAGCCGGCGCTCAGCCCCACGCACAGCGAGATCAGGTCCGAGAGCATGTTGAAGGAGTCGGACAGAAGCGCGATGGAATTGCCCAGGTAGCCCGACACCAGCTCCGCCACGAAGAAGGCGACGGTGAGCACGAGCATGAAGAGCAGGCGGCACGTCTTGCCGGAGTAGCGGCCCATCCCGGCCCGGCCGGACGCCCCGCGCCGCCGCCGCCACAAGTGGGGCGCGGCGTCCTGGACTCCGCCGTGCCCCGGTCCCCGCCTCCCGGGCCGCCCTGCCCGCCGGCGCCCGGGGCTTCTTATAAGGCGGAGGCGGAGGCCGGCGGCCCCAGTCCTTGCACGTCCAGAGTCTAAAGGAGGGGCCGGGCGGGACCTGCCCCTCCCTCGCGGCTCGGCCTCACTTGGCACGTGGCCACCGGCCAGTGACTGTGCGCCTAAGAACGGAAGTGGGCAGAGAGGGGGGCTGCCCGAAAGAGGGGGCGTGCCTGCGCGGCACTCGCCACAGACACCCCCTAAGCAGCGGTGGGGTTCACCCGACGACCCGCTTCTGCAGCCCCTCGGGTCACCCGGGCCGTGACTGTTGACTCAGGGGTAAGGACCTTGACTGCTGCGGGGTGTGTCGGCAGTGGTGGACGTGAACACCTTCGCGTACATGCCCAGACACCAATTCATTCCCCACTGACCCGGGAGCGCCGACCTGTCCCCCACTGCCCTGCTCGTGTTTCCTGCCTTGCATTGCTGAAGTTTGAGCTGACTCGGAGCTCCCACTCCACTACCACCGTGGTAGAGCTATTTTATTCCTCTCTTCTTGTTCACAGCCCTCTTAGAGGGCACGTTGTCCCTTCTGTCACCCCTTCATGGCCCAGCATCGTCCCTGTCACCCTTGAGGATCTTGGCTCACAAGATGAGCAGCCCTGGGGGAGAGCACAGATCAGACTTCTGTGCGTCCCGCCCTCCCACCCAGCGCTCAGAAAGGCAGTTTCTTTGTCGTAGGTGCAGGTCCCTGGGCCACCAAAGAAGCCAAGGTCAGCCCCCTCTGTGTTCTTGTGTTCTCCGTTGGAAAGAGTATCTCCACACCCCGGTGGGTCCCTCACAACATGACCTCATACTCAAGAGTTCAGTGACTGACCTACGTGAAGACTTATTCCAAATAGAGCCTTTCTGTTGACAACAGGCTGTAGTCCAAGTGAAGAGAACCCAGAAGAGAGCTGTCTCCTGGACTCCGGGAGAAACCAAGGATGGGTGTCCTGGAAAAAGGGTGTTTGCTCCTGATCAGTTCAGGGAGTGGGGTAGGGGAGCCCTTGCAGGTTTCTTGTGTTTCAATGTTATACCCTTCTCTCCTTCTGAAAAAGATCTGAGGGTGAAGTCTGATGATCACTCTTCTCCCTCCCCCATTCCCCAACTCCTGAACTTTAACCATTGATAAACACATGCAAACACACACGTCTGGTTTTGGCTTGGAAATGAATACAAATGTCTCACTCCAAAAAAGCCACAGAATCCATTCACGGAACATTCTAATCCTAGTTCCATCCATTGCCTTAGCCTTGTAAATCATGATCTTGTCTTTTAATGGTCCCTGAGGGTCCTTAAAAATCATGCAAAAACCTCCTGAATCTGAGCGTTCCACCTAATATCAGGTGAGCCTCGAAATTCTAAATTCAGGGAGACTATTATGCATTCCTTTCCCACCTCCAGGAAAATATCAGTACTTTGAGAACTGAGGAAATTGATCTTTCAAAGTCTTCTCTAAAAATTAATCTTAAAATGTTCAGAAACTTAAAAGCAGTAAGGAGATACAGGTCAATGAAAGTTTTGAAGCTGAGTGGCCTCACACAAGTTCTTTAACTGTCCAGGCTAGTTTTAACTACTGTAAAGAGGGAATAATAATAGTGTATTCTCATAGGGTTATGAAGATTGAATGGGTTAGTAGGTATAAAGTGACTATAATAGTGATAATGTAACAGATTATAATAGCAAGCAGTCAATAAATGTTAGTTACTAATTTAAAAAAAAAAAAAAGGAAGAAAAAGAAGGTGTGGAGTGAGGAAGAAGAGACTGGGCAAAGGATAGAAGAGTGAAGTGATCCAGAGGGCCACACTAGTTCAGTTCAGTTTGGTTGCTCAGTCCTCTCCAACTCTTTGTGACCCCATGGACTGCAGCACACCAGGCTTCCCTGTCCATCACCAGCTCCCTGAGCCTGCTCAAACGCATGTCCATCAAGTTGGTGATAACATCCAACCATCTTATCCTACCTATGTCGTCCCCTTCTCCTCCTGCCTTCAATCTTTCCCAGCATCAGGGTCGTTTCCAATGAGTCAGTTCCTCACATCAGGTGGCCAAAGTATTGGAGTTTCAGCTTCAGCATCAGTCCTTCCAATGAATACTCAGGACTGATTTCCTTTAGGATTGACTGCTTGGATCTCCTTGCAGTCCAAAGGACTCTCGAGAGTCTTGTCCAACACCATAGTTCAAAAGCATCAATTCTTCGGCACTCAGCTTTCTTTATAGTCCAACTCTCACATCCATCATGATTCCTAGAAAAATCATAGCTTTGACTATACGGACCTTTGTCAACAAAGTAATATCTCTGCTTTTTAATATGCTGTCTAGGTGTGTCATAGCTTTTCTTCCAAGCAAGCAAACTTTTCTTCCAAGTCTTTTAATTTCATGGCTTGCAGTCACCATCTGCAGTGATTTTAGAGCCCAAAAATATAGTCTGTCACTGTTTCCACTGTTTTCCCATCTATTTGCCATGAAGTGATGGGACTGGATGCCATGATCTTAGTTTTTTGAATGTTGGGTTTTAAGCCAGCTTTTTCACTCTCCTCTTTCACTTTCATCAAGAGGTTCTCTAGTTCTTCTTCACTTTCTGCCATAAGGGTGGTGTCATCTGCATATATGAGGTTATTGATATTTCTCCGGGCCATCTTGATTCTAGCTTGTGCTTCATCCAGCCCAGCATTTCACATGATGTACTCTGCATGTAAGTTAAACAGGGGGACAACATACAGCCTTAACGTTCTCCTTTCCCAATTTGGAACCAGTCTGTTATTCCATGTCTGGTTCTAACTGCTGCTTCTTGACCTGCATACAGATTTCTCAGGAGGGAGGTAAGGTGGTCTGGTATTCCCATCTCTTTAAAAACTTTCCACAGTTTGTTGTGATCCACATATTCAAAGGCTTTGGCATAGTCAATAAAGCAGAAATAGATGTTTTTCTGGAACTCTCTTGCTTTTTAAATGATCCAGTGGACGTTGGCAATTTGATCTCTGGTTCCTCTGCCTTTCCTAAATCTAGCTTGAAGGAGTTCATGGTTCACGTACTGTTGAAGCCTGGCTTGGAGAATTTTGAGCATATTCTCATATGAGAATTGAGAGTATATTTGCATAGGTATTAGTAATACAGCACATGTAACAGAATTACTAACTGAGGCATACTCTAATGTGAGAAGAGTGATGCCCAAGTAGTGCAGACTATGAACCCCCTGAGACATGTAATCTATGAGAGCAAGCCAAGCAGTCACCACCAAAGAAGCAGCCTTTTGGACATAACTTGACAGTGCTAACACAGACCCCAGTGACTGCACTCCTCTGTCATTCACAACTGCAAGAAAAACCTTAGAGCAACAGGACTACATCATTTGTGCCTATTGCCCAGTCATTCCCCTAACCAAAGGCAGATAAGAAGAATTATGTCATTGCCCCAGAGGGCAGTTGATGGAACCTGAAAGCCAGCGACTGAGTAAGCATAGGCGGGAGCTGTAGTGCCCTGCCAGGGCCTAGTTCCTGACTTGAAGAAAGGCTAAAGGCTAAGGGTATCAACCAAAAGCACTTAGGAAAATGTTTTGACTAAATAACCATAACTACATTTGTATATGCATGCATTTGTATATATACACATATAGTTGTGTGTACATATATATATTGTGTTGTTGTTTAGTCGCTAAGTCATGTACAACTCCTTGCGACCCCATGGACTGCAGCATTCCAGGCTTCCCTGTCCTTCACTAACTCCTGGAGTTTGCTCAAACTCACTTCCATTGAGTCAGTGATGCTATTCAACCATTTCATAGTTGTGTGCATGTATACATATATAAGAGGCTTCCCAGGTGAAGCTAGTAGTAAAGAACCTGCCTGCCAATGCAGGAGATGCCAGAGACGTAGGTTCAATCCCTGGGTTAGGAAGATCCCCTGGAGGAGAGCACCAATTCACTCCAGTAATCTTGCCTGGAGAATTCCATGGACAGAGGAGCTTGGCGGGCTACAGTCCTTGGGTCACAAAGAGTCAGACATGACTGAAGTGACTTAGCATGCATGCATGCATACATATATATAGTTGGTGTCTGTGTATATATACAAACACATCTGTATGTATATAGGTTGGATATAATCTAACTTAATCACCAAAAATTTAAACTGCATCTTACAGTTATTATAAATCATGAGGTTTCTGTAGTTTTGTTCATTGAGTTCTGATTCTCTGCCCAACCCTGTGCTGAAAACTTTATAGTCATTATCTCACTTCATCTTCATAAGAGCCCCATAAAATAAGTACAGGCAGACTTCAGATATACTGCAGATTTGGTTCCAGACCACCTCAATAAAGTGAATATCACATAAAGTGAATCACAGGAGGTTTGGGTTTCCCAGTGCATTTAAAAGTTATGTTTAAATTGTACTGTGGTCTGTAAAGTTTGCAATAGCATTATGTCTAAAAAAAATGTATATACCTTGATTAAAAATGTTTTATTGCTTAAAAAATTATAATCATCACCTGAGCCTTTACTAAGTCATGGTAGTAACATAAAGATCATTTATGACAGATCACCAAAACAAATACAATAGTTATGAAAAAATTTGAAACACCTTGAGAATTTCTATAATGTGACACAAAGACAAAAAGTGAGCAAGTGCTCTTGGAAAAATGGCACCAATAGACTTCCTTCAATGCAGGGTTGCCACAAACCTTTGATTTGCAAAATACGCAATATCTGTCTTCCAAGCACAATTAACCAAAGCACAACAAAACAAGGAATATTTTATGCAAATACATGTCTGCATTTACTTTTTAAGTCAGGAACCTAAAGCCCTAAAGATTTTAAGATTTCTGTAACATCTTATGGTAAAACACAATAATTTATTAGCCAGCCCAATAAATTGCCAAAGATCGCACAATCTGTAACTGATAGAATAGAAATACTGTCTAGGCATCACACTCTTCAGTGTAGTTTCCTTGCCCCCACATTATACTAATTTGATCATTCTTAACAGTTCTTTTGTTCTAAACAAATGAAAGAACTTTTTTTAAAGTTCATCATCTACTGGTACAGAACTTGATGTGCTACAATTCATAAAGTCTGATTATGACACCCTAAATTCTTTTACATTGGTGTTTAACTCAGAAACTAAAAAGACTATTTTTTTTAGAAATTGAAAAAGCAGCTGTTATTGTTTTCATTTTTCAGTTCTCCTTCACAAGAGAAGATGCTTCCTTCAGAGAAAAGAGCAGACATCTTGTCCAAGGTACCAAATTCTTACTCAAAAGAAGAGGTGGCTCTTTTTCTGCACAGCACCTGTCTTCAGACTGCAAATACATCATCAAAGGATGGCCCTTTCTCATCATCAGCCTGGCTCCAAACATGCTGAGCATATTACAAACATGATGACTTTTCAAAAGGAAATTGCTTCTCCAAGTAGCTGAGGAATCTTATGTACAAATCAGTTCTTCATTGATGAATTTATATAATACGTGTATTTGTAACACTTTGTAACTCAAAGGTATTTTTTTGTACCGAAAAGTATGTATTTCTCTTCCATGAAGATTTTTAGAATACATTAAAACTTAAAAGATGCTTTAATTGAGGTGACTTTTTTTAAATGATAAAGGCATGAGACAAAAAAGATAAAAATTAGGTAGTGGTCCACATCACTTTGGGCTGTTGATAGGGAGAAACTGTCAACATCTGCGTTATAGCCCATGAGAAGGAAGCAGCTCTGATATGAATTTAGAGCTATGCTATTAGCCTGTTGTGAAGATGGAAATGGCAACCCACTCCAGTATTCTTGCCTGGAGAATGGACAGAGGTGTCTGACGGGCTACAGTTCATGGGTTGTAGTTAGAAACGACTACACAATTGGACACGCAAAAAGTTGGACATGACTTAACACACACACACACACACACACACACACACACTGGCTCAAGAGTGAGCCAGGCAAGGATTTTAACCTTGGCAAATCAAAGCTGCTTATCACCTACAGAAGAATGACTGTTGTTATAGATGCAAGGATATTCTAATGGACCTTCACAAGCATGAGTTTTTAAGACTGTTTTTACTTATGCTTCAGCCTTATTGTGCAAAGAAAGTGAGACAGAGAGAGTAGTTCACTTTCAGAAACTGCAGGGAAATTGCACCAGAGGAAGAGAGAGCTTTTTTCAGGCTAGACAGATGCAAAGAAGAAAAGGAGATGCACATCTATCTAAATATACTTAGAGGGGATTAGATTAGATCGGACTGGGAACTAGAAACCAAAGATATCTTTCAGAGACAGGAAGGCAAGACACCAGCTGGCTGACTGGCATTGAGGAATGCTCCTCACCAGTCCCAGAGGGAACCAGAGGCAGGGAGCTATTCAAAGTCATCCTTAGAACAGACTTATGGTTGCCAAGGCTGAGGAGGGGGATAGACTGGAAGTTTGGGTTAGCCGATGCAAACTATTACATATGAGATGGCTAAAGGACAACGTCCTACTGTGTAGCAAAGGGAACTATATCCGATATTCTGCGACAAGCCACCATGGGAAAGAATATGAAAAAAGAATGTATGTATATGTATAACTAATCACTTTGCTGTACAGTAGAAATTAACACTATTGCAAATCAACTGTACTTCAATAAAATACTTTTTTAAAAAAATAAAAAATAAAAGTCTAGTTTGTTTTTTTTTTTAAGTCATCCTCTTAAAGCTGCTGTACCATCTGAAATAAAAGCAACTGGGGAATCCAGCAATTATCCTATGTCTGTCCCATTGTCATGTGCTGGGGATGTGGCGGTCAAGCCCTTTCTTTATTTCTTTAGTTCATAGATGTTCAGATGGAGAGGATACCTAAAAAGCCCTGAGGAGCCTCACTTGCCCTCACCTTGAGTAAGAGCCTGAACATGAAGTGGATGCCCCACGGGATAAGACGGTAAGGCTCTGGGGAGCAGTAAGTGATTTTGCATATAGAACGGATCTGAACTGTAGTTGGAGGACAGACTATGCAGAGCGTTTTTTCCAAAGATGGCCAGAACGTTATCTCCCATTCACCACGTTTTCTCACAGGCAGACCTTGATGCTCCTTCCATTCAGAAACAGGTCTGAGGGCTTGACACACCTTCCATCTTCTCACCTGCTTGTATCCCATACAATCTGAGTTTGGGGCAGAAAAGGCATTGAGACATCTACCTTGTTTGATGGGACACTCATGGTTGAAACCTGAGCCACCACAGACGATGTCTTGAGGCGATGCTCTGTGAGGAAACCAAGCCACACAGTGAGGGCCTGTGTCGGTGGTCCAGTAAGCAGTCCTTTCAGCCCAAGAACCAGACATACGGTGATGCAGTCTCTGGCCATCACCTCGCTACCCTCAGCCTTTGACTCTTCCCAGCTGAGGCCTCAGACAAGCTGTTCCCACTGTGTCCTTTCCCAGTTCCTGCCCAGAGAATCCTGAGTATCATATCATCATGTGATTGTTGTTTTACGCCACTATTTGTGATGGTTTGTCACATGGTTAAGTAGAACAAGGAACCACCATGTAAAGATTGGCAGAGCTATACAAAATTTCTATACAATTTGGAGCTATTTGAGAGGAGAAACTAGGAAGACTAGCTTAGAATATTTAAGGTATTATTGGGCTTCCCTGGTGGCTCAGATGGTTAAGAATCTGCCTACAATGCAGGAGACCCAGGTTCGATCCCTGGGTTGGGAAGATCCCTGAGAGACGGGAATGGCTACCGACTCCAATATTCTTGCCTGGAGAACTCCATGGCCAGAGAAGCCAGGCAGGCCACATGCCATGGGGTCTATTATTAGACGTGATTCAAAGCAAAACGGTTATCATGGATGTGGGGGTTTGCCTGCGTCCTGCGGGACTGGTAGGGAACAGACAGAACTAGGACACCTAGGACAGGAAAAAGGAGGATGAGACACACTGGAGGGGATCAAGGCAAGAACACAATAGTGTGAGTCCACGCCCAACTTAGACTTTGGGCTTATTTGGAAAATGCTTTTCAGGTGAGATGATCCAACTCAAAGAGAGGTGAGAGTTGAAGAGATTTGTTTGGAAAACAGCTGCTTTTGGCAGGCCCCTAAACACTGACTTCATTTCTCTCACTGTGATAAGGGGGAAAAAAAACTATGTTGGAAAAATAAATGCCTGACCCAGAAAACAAGGACCAAATAAAAGGGGGAAAAGTCCAGCAAAAACACCAGCCTTATGTGGAGCAGAGAAAGAAAAGGAGCAACGTGAAAAACTTGATTAAACCATGAAACCATGAACAATTCGACTGAGCCTTCTGTGAGAAGAGCAGGAAGAGGGGAGGGAAAACCCTGGAAGCCCCTCCCACACTTCAGAACAGAAGACAGAAGATCAGTCAAGGGCTGTGGGAAGACAGACGCTGGAGGGTCGGAAAGCAGGAGCAGGGGCCACAGAACAAGCTTCCAACATTCAGACAGCTTCAGCTCAGAAATCTACTGAGAGCGACCCTCAGGCTGAAGCCAACACAGGATGGAGGGAGAAGCTTCCTTAGGAAGCAAGTCACAGGCCTAGCAGCTCTGGAGACGGTGGTGGCAGCAGCCCCTGAGACAGGACTGAGAGTGCAGACGGGGCAGAAATAGGAGCTGGAGAGGGAAACGGAATCCAGGGGGTTGCTGGCTTGCATTCTTCATTCCTTCCTTCCCCCTCTTTCTCCCTCCCTCTCTCTTTCTCTCTGTCTCTCTCACGCCACCTGGAGCCTCAGAAGTCTTTAAAGCCTACTCTACAGGTAGGCAGGAATATTTTAAACATTGCTTCCTGGAAAAGGAGGCAATGTGTTTTCCAGATACAAAAACCTTGGTAGCATAACTAACCTCCTGTTGTGGGGTCTGCTGGCAAAGCCAAGTCCGCTGGCACATGCTGACCCACCTCGGAGAGAAGCAGAAACCAAGAAGACTCCATGGAAAGGAATGTCGATTCCAAAGGGCGAATGTCAGTGGCCCTTTCCTCTGACACTGTTGAGTCTCTGCTATGATCCTTGTAAATGGTAATGAGGGCCTGGCTTATATTAAGTGCTGAGTTCTGGGAACTGAAGTTTACCTTTATTAAGTGCTCTAGCTCTGGGTTAATACCATGTGATTCTGTCAAGCTTTTTGAACTCTTTAAAAAGTGTGGCAGGACATTAGGAAAACACTTAGAGGTCAGACAATGAAGCGAAAGCCAACATCCAGAAAGGTAAGTTGAAGCCAGAACCTGACTTAAGGATGTCTGCCCACCAAAGACAAAGGAACTCGCCTTGGATTTTAACAGCCATGTGACGGGGTATGATGTAAGAGACAAAACTGAGATCCAGGCACGGTGAGATCAGAGATCCCCTCACAAAGCTCAATCCTTTGGTAAAAGGTTGAATCAAAACGAACAATAAAATAAACACACAAAAACTCACTGCCTCAAAGGAGACAGCATGAAAATTTGCATGTTTCACACGTGGTTTTGGGTAGAGAGAAAAATATCCCCTGTGGAAAGTTGGAACTATCCCCTGGCCTTCATGTGGGAATGCAGTCTAAATTCTCACTATAATTATCATCCTCAAG
Organism: Cervus canadensis; assembly: GCF_019320065.1. Lineage (NCBI taxonomy): Eukaryota > Metazoa > Chordata > Mammalia > Artiodactyla > Cervidae > Cervus > Cervus canadensis. The sequence continues at coordinate 55,367,807 of NC_057398.1, read as the reverse complement.
CAAAGAATTTTTTAACTGCCCCCCAGTTTCTAATGGTTTCAGGGACCCAATGAAAAGTAAATCTTCTGTGGGAAAATGTATTTACAATCTTCCTCAAAAAATTCCCTCAAAGAAAGTTCCATTTATCATGAGTTCACAATAAAACATCAGGAAACACACAAAACATGAAGAAGAAAACCTCTTTGAGAAAGGTAGCAAAAATAATAAACAGCAGAATCTAGCACTCAAAAGTTGCAGATGTTAAGAATATAAGATGCAGAAAATAAACTGAGCATATTTAATATATGGGAATAAGGGAAGGTATGAAAAGTAAAAATAAAAATCAAGGCACTGTAGATGAAAAATACATTAATTGAGATTAAAAACCCAATACAAGGCACCCCTACTCCTCCTAGCCAGAGAGTTATCTTGATGCTATCATTTCACATCACTCTGCAGTCTCTAATGAGCAATTCTTAACATTTGTGGGGCCTCAGTATTCATTTAACTAATATACTTACTGTTCTAACCCATTTTAGTCATTGAGGAGATGGGTTTCAAAATTACCAAATACGGGACCCAAGGATTATACCCAAAGGAAAAAGTGGTTATTTTAGGAGGTGCAGGCCTTGTGAATACCAACATCAATACTCTCCTGATAACGGTCCATCTAGCCCGTCAAGGGAAGCCCCCAGTGAAGGTCATGTAAAGCTGGAGAGTCCTAGGGGGAGATGCTTTCTCTGGTCTTATGTTTCCTTGAGGGGACCGCCATATTGGCTCTGACTCATCCTTTCATTCCCTCTCCATGAGAGAAGTTACTCTTAGGGTGAGATGGTCTCCTTTTAATGGTGGGTTGAGTGAAAGTCACTCAGTCGTGTCCAACTCTTTGCGACCCCACGAACTACACAGTCCATGGAATACTCCAGGTCAGAATACTGGAGAGGGGAGCCTTTCCCTTCTCCAGGGGATCTTCCCAACCCAGGAATCGAACCCAGGTCTCCCACATTGCAGGCGGATTCTTTACCAGCTGAGCCACCAGGGAAGCATTGGTGGGTTTAGCGGAAGGAATAGAAGCCTGGCTCAGCCCCTCCCAGGCTTTATCCTCTGAACAATCTGCCCCTCAGAGTGTCCATCCTCTCTGCTCCTGGGCCCACCTCTATGCCTCCCATTGTTGAGCTGGGCCCTGAAGAAGATGATGGGTATGTTTACTGCTGAGATAAGTATTAGGAAGCTATTGGGACATCAAAGGTCCACCTTCCAATTCAGCCTTTATCAAAAACAGAGCCACAATTTTTATTGCCATCTGACTGTCTTTGCTCCCTTAGCTCTCAGTTAGTTCTAGGCTCATGAGTGGACATTATTTATTGGCCCCATAAAGTCCCAGCAATGTCATCAATCAACTGGTCAGGAGCTGTACAGCTGGTTGCCAGCTCCCCTCTTTTCTCTCCTGCAAAATCTCAAGGTGGTTTCTTCAGGGTAAGAATTAGACAGAAAACAGATGGTCTGTCCAGATAGTTCCTCCTTCAACCTGACTTCTTGGCTGCTCTTCTACCTAAGGAGTCAACCACTAGTTCTCATTGGCCTGAGTCAAGGACTATCATTTTTTTTCTATTGTCTATTGGGCTGATACATTTTTAGAGTTGTCACAGCAGACAATGAACAAGAGCCCAGATATACTTCATCAAAAATTACTTCATTCGAAATTCTCTGGAGACAACTTCTCAGATGTAGACAATAAATATCAGGACACAGACTGTGGAAGACATTCTTCTAAGAAAAAGGAGTCTCCAGATACCATTGCCTCTTACAAAAAATGATGACAAGACTAGTATTTGTCATAAGCATCAGAGGCAGCTATACAGAATGTGATTTATATAAATCACAGTGACTACTGTCTCCACAAAAGAGCAAGAAGAAGGCAAAAAGTAATAAATATATTCTTTATATCCTGTAAGCATCTGACCAAAAGAAAAAAAATAATAAGCTTACTTTTACTCCACTTTGTTGGAAAAGTAAACTGAAAATGTTTAAAAGGCAAATCATCCTGAGTTATAGATACATATATACATGTAGATGGGCTTCCCAGGTGGCGCTAGTGATAAAGAACCTGCCTGCCAGTGCAGGAGATGTAAGAGACACTGGTTCGATCTCTGGGTTGGGAAGATTCCCTGGGAAAGGCATGGCAACCCACTCCAGTATTCTTGCCTGGAGAATCCCAGGGACAAAGGAGCCCAGTGAGCTATAATCCATGGGGTTTCAAAGAGTCAGACACAACTGAGCACATGGCACATGGCCAGAAATGGTGATGAATCTATATGGATCATAAGGATGAATAACAGCAATCCACTGTGGGTGTTGGCCCAGGATGAGTGTGGCTGCCAGTCTATGGATGAGGAGCAGGCAAGGACTTGTCCACCAAGGGACTAACTAAAATACGACCTTTATTCTTGTCTCTTCAGCCCTTGGACAATCACTGTCAACCACCGCCACCAAGTGCCATGTTGAGGAATTTACACATAGAATATACTTCCTTGACAATGTCCTGACGAGACAGATAATTCCCCACTTTACAGATGAAGAAACTGAGGTTTACTAAGTTGAAGTGACTTTCTGGAGATCAGTCAGCTACTGGAATTAGGATTCTACCTCTGGAAGATTGATTTACACTTTTGTTTTGGCACCAAGTCCTAATCACTGGACCACCAGGGAATTCCCTGATTCGTACTTTTTGACATGCCATTTTGTGATTATTTCCAAATAATTTTTCACTGTTCGTTATTTTTTTTCTTTCTTTGGTCAAGTAGAGTAGGTTTATAATTAAAGCCCTAGATTTAGCCTTGTAATTCTTTGTCCGCAACCATTCACTCACTGCATGGTTGTGGTCCTTGACTCTATGTTTTTGTTTCCTTATCTGAAAAAGGCAAATACCAAGTATTCCTTCTTGCTAATTATTTCACAAAACATATAATTCTCCAAATGTATGTGATACACTGCTGGGCTTATCCTCCTTCACTTTCACGGCGCTTGACGACTCACAGATATCAAGAAAGAATTTGGTTTTCATTAAGATTTAACTCAGGAGTCAGTCAGAGTGGTCTATGCATATTGAATGAATATGGCTGAGAACAAGGAACGGGCCTCTTTATCTTCTTTTTTTTCCTTCAGTTGAATTTGATTTCACGAATGTGAAACAGCACATAGTTTTCAGTCTCCCTTTAATCTTTCTTACTCATTCCCTGTAACTGACCCAGAACCCCATCCCTGGGCAGCAAGAGAGGTGAGAGGCTAAGCAAGCTGGCCTGAATGTACAGAAAGAGACCTAAGGTAATCTGTGAAGCATCTGCTCTAGGGGAGATGCCGTGATCTGTGACAGGTGTGTGTACACTGAATGCTCCTGCGGAAGTGAATTGTTCAAAACACTTGGAAAACAATTATGTCAGATATAGACAAATGGCAAAGTAACAGCTTCTGGGAATTAAGCATCACGCTTCCTAAAATCATTTAATAATTATTGTAAATGCCCGATCATTCCAATCTTGCCTCCAAAGTAGAAAGAGAACCAGGGAACCAATACCTGGAAAATCTTGCCCCTTCCAGTTTGAAAAGCCACCTTCCCTTGTGCAGTTTCTGATCTCTGACTTATTCCGTGGTACCTGCTACTGGGAGGGAAGCAGCCGATTCCTCCCTGCCCCTCCTACACCCTCAGAGCCCTGCCTCCTTTGCTTGTTTCTGGATAAAATGTGCCCTTAAAGGAAAACAAACCCCATTTGCTTTCAGTGTCTACCGGACTGTCCGGGTGAAATGTTCCCATCAGGCTGTAGCACTCGGACTTAATGAGAAGCTTGGGAAAGCAGCCAATCAGCAGCCTGTTAAAAGCCTCCCCAGCAACGAACTTCGCCAATTATAGGCTGTCACTGCCCCTAGCAGGTTGGTTGGGGAAATATAATGCCGGAAAGGTGATGAGAGAGAGTGGCGAAGAGAGAGGGAAAGAACAGAGTTTGGAAATCAAAACAAAATTTAAGTAAATAAATTCACAGGGAAGGCACTTGCTTAAAAAAAAAGTTTAATAATAAGTACATATTTCAGACCTAAATGTGTCATTCATAAATTGTGTAAATCGCAAGCCTATCCTAGACAGAGCTGCACAAAATCACCTTTGGTTTAAAATAAAAGCCAGCGTAAAGCAAGTGTTGGTTGCTCAGTCATGTTCAGCTCTTTGCAACCCCATGGACTGTAGCCCGCCAGGCTCCTTGGTCTGTGGAATTCTCTAGGCAAGAATACTGGACTGGGTAGACATTCCCTTCTCCAGGGGATCCTCCCAACCCAGGGAGCTAACCTTCATCTCCTGCACTGCAGGCAGATTCTTTACTTTCTGAGGCACCAATGTAAAGCAAAGTATGGTTCAAACACAAGTCAAGGAAAAGAGAGTTCTGTCTGTTAAATTTTAAAGAAAACTCAAACATGAAACATAATCGAAAAGAAAATGCAAACATAAAAGATAAGGTGAAAGTCAAGGAAAATCTAATAAAGTAAACATGGAGTAGGAAAAACTGCAAACAAAGCAAATTTCATCCCTAAGTCTAGAGAAAGAAAGTAGTGGGTACCCTGTATTTCCTAGGATCTGAACTGACTTGTTTTCACTCCTCTTCCCTTTCTTCAAATACATTTATAACTCTCTTCCTCCTAATAATCTCACATATATAGCCATCCAAATTTGAACCTTAAACCTGTTTGTTTTTTTCTTTTGTGCTTGCAATTTTTACTTTTTTCATTTTCCTTTTTCTTTAGCTAAAAATATCTGCTCCACCATCATTTTTTCCTGTTGGGGATGGACTCTCAACTGGCTAGATACTGGTATAAGGCTTCCACAATCCCAGTCTCAGCTTAGTCTTCCAGACATTCTTTAGTCCCAGGTGATTTTTTAAATTTCTGACTCCCTCTGTCTGTCCAATTCTTCAACCTATCTTACTCCATGAATACCAGAGAGGTTTTCAAGTCTTAACAGTACATACATTCTGTTTTGTTCACATTTAGAATAAATTAGTGGTCTTCTTTTTACCTTTCTATGATCTCAGACATAAAATATAACTGGTATCAATTCCTACACCAGATAGATAAAACAAGCAAGTAAAAGATCCACAGAACTGAAAGAGACTGAAGGCTTGCTAAGTAAAAAATTCTTTTTGATCAACACATTCCACCAAAATAAAGTGATGGATTATTTGATTCTGATCACTCAACCAGGAGATACCATAGTTCTTTAGTTTACAGGACTTCCAAACCCGTTAAGTTAGAATTTTGTATATATAAAATCTTATTCCTAAATTTGGGTTGAATCTTTTGAAATCAAGAATCATTTTTTCTTCATATTTTATACCAGGAGGTCCTGGTATAAATCTATATGTATGGATTAATCACATTTTTTTTAGACTAGGAGATAATTGGGTTGATGTCAGTTTATGAGATTTATCTAAGCCAAATATTGACTCTTGAAGTTTATTTAGCTAATTTGAAGGATATTAAAATATATGTTTTAGGGAAAGTGATAAATATGTAACTCAAAACATAAATGCTATGACACTAAATAGCTATCCTAAAATCACTAGGAGGATTTAAACACTTTAAAATTTCTAAGAGAATAATTCAGCAATACCAAAAGCTAACCAAGTAATAATTCTAACATAGAACATGGACCTAAAGCATTAGCTACATGTGTGTGTAGTACCCAAAACAATAATTTAAATATAGAATATGAATCTTAAAGCACCACTATACATATGTATAGTACCTATCATTATAATTATTTAAAGAAGACTATTATACAGCATCAAACATTTCAAAAGGAGATAGATACTCTAGAATTAAGACAGTAGAAATCCATATGGTCAGGGTAAAATACTTGTCTTTAAGCCTCTTCTTATCTTAATATGAACATAAACATTAGAAATCACTGCTTCCCAGACAAGAGCTGAACTAAGATCTACCCGATAATAATTCAGTTTATAAAAATAGAACAATAGTTATCTACCAATTTTCATGTTGGTCAAAGAGTCAAACTCTTTGCCTACAATGCTTTTACTATATGCAGGTAAATATCATATGTCAAAAGTAAAGAAAAAATTAGAATTAAAAACACAAGGTAAGTTTAGCAACACCAATACTAACCATTGATTTGATCAGCTTCCTTGCCTTAAACTTATACTTAGCAATAAATATTATTTTGTTATATCAAATATGTGAATTTTATGATCTTGAACCTCCAGTACAGGATGACTGATGTAAACAAGGCATATGATCTCAAGTTAACTATTATATTTTACAAAAGATGAGCCCCTAACTGATTCATTAAATCAAATAAAGATACAGACTCTAGTTTCTTGTCTGTTCCCTTTTATACTTAACACATACTATAGATGTTTTCAAGATGCATCTTCTACTAATAGGAAAATTTAGCCAGAGATAGAATATAGGACTGCTCCCAGCTGGGAAAATTCACAATGGCAGGAAAGACAGGAGGAATACAATAAAAAATGCAAAGTCTTACTCTGAGGTCCCCCATTGAGTTACATGACCCTCTGACTAGTGAGAGAAAATTTTTCAGTGTCAAATAAGAAAAATCTTGAAATTTCTTAAAATCCAGATAAGCAATTAGAATTCAACTGCTGGATGATCACATAATTCAGACTTGCATTGTGATTTCTTTAAAAAACAATAGTCTATACCAAGCGCCTATTAAGTGCTAAACACTTAGAATCCCATTGAGTCCTTATTGACTCCAGATTACAGGTGGGCCCACAGCCAGGGGAAGTAATTTGACAGCTGCCCTGTAGGAGAACCGTGATTTGAACCCGGTCTGTTCACGCTATAGGACTTCTTAAAAAGCACTGAAAATTGCTCTTCTGCAAAAAGCTTTTAACATATATTTTAAAAATTCCTTTTGTGGCACTAAAGAAACATGGGTCCATCTAAAAACTTATCTTTTGGGTTTCACGTTTTTCAATGTATTGTTCTGAGATTTAATTTGATCTTTTGACAGATAATCCAATGAGTTTGGTACCCACTCCTAAATTCCTTCTAAAGATTTACATGTAAATAGCTTTCCTTTTTCTCAAATAAGACAGATGCCTACGATAAATACAAATATTTCAATTCAGAAATAGAGCTAAGTTTACTAGATCATCTTTATTTTTCCTTTCTGCATTTTACATCACATTCCTTGAATATATTCTTAAGAGGCTATCTACGCATCCAATGGTTTCTGAGCCTTTGCTCCAAGTGGGCTGGTTATGAAGCCTAGTAGTTTTCGCACATTTGAGGAGGGAGAAAATTAAAATATTATTTTAAAATCCAAACACAGCCCTGTCACATCTGGATAAACAAAAGGGAGTCCCTAATTAAAGGAGACAGCTTTGCATGGCAAATTCACTTTCTGGCAAAGGACTCCCTCTATGGCCACGGTTTATCACTCTACCTGTCTGCACATTTTTCATCCCCTGTTACTAAAAAAGACCCCTAGGTGGTCAGCTGCCACCCGGCTTATAAGGAACTTTGGACTGGAAGTGACGCTTTGGAGAAAGACCTTTAGTAAAGTTCGGGGAATGAATGGGCCTCACTCCACAGCACCCCCAGGGGCCCCCAAGAGAGCACCTGGCCGGACTCTGACCAAACTACAACATCCGAGGAGGCGCTTACCTGCTTCGGCGTCTCCCTGGGGCCCCCGCGCCGCGCAGTAACAGCAGTCCAAAAAGATGACATAGTTGAGAATATTGAAGAGCAGCCCGATGACTCCTGCGCTGAGCACCAGCAGCGGCGTCTCTGTCTTCTGCGGATCAATATACCTTTTGACAGCTTCCACCAGGATGCTGAACATCAGGGCCACAGCGAAGACGGAGTTGCCAAACGCGCCCACGACATCAGCCCGGAGAAAGCCAAACGTGCTCTTCCGGTGCTGCTGTATGCTGCTGGCCCTGATGCCGAAAAGCCCGATGATCATGGAAACCAAGTGTGAGAGCACCGCAAACGCATCGGAGGTCAGCGAGAGGGAGTTGCCTATGTGGGAGATCACTAGCTCCATCACGAAAAGGAGGATGCTCACCACGCACATGAGGATTAAACGGAAACTTCTCCCTGAGTATCGCCCCATGGCGCTCTGCTGTCCCTCTCCTTTTCCTGGGAAGGCTGAGCTCTTAGGGGAGCTGATGTAGAGATCACAGCTCCTGGGGAGCTCTCCCCTTCAGCCTTTCAGCGCCTGTCATATTTGAAAATCACTTTTTACAGGCTGCTATAAAGCCATAAAACAGTTTAAAGGGCAATTAAGCAAGAGATGTCACGTGAGCGGGGACTTATGGAAGAAGACACCGACTTCCAGATCAGAACTGGAGGGGCCCCTGTTGCTCATCTGTGTGTATCATCACAAAAGCCGAGTCTCTGTGTCTGAATCATGCACAAACTCACGCATGGCTATGGCCTTCCTAGATTCCACACTCCGTGTTTGCAATAACCGCTGTGGCATTTTACATAAACAATCATATCTTGTCAACCTGGTGTGTGAGTGGCTTTGAATTCTGTTTACTGCATGGAACAGGGAATATTCTAGGGGTCACTAATCCAGAGATTAGGGTTACAGTAAGTGAAAGCCAAAAAACAGCTAAGGTGATTTTTTTTTCTTCTGCCTTGCCCACTGATCTGGAATAAAAAAGCACCCCACTTCCAAACCCTTTCCATAAATAAGACAAGAAAAACATTCTTCATGTTTAGGAAAGATAGAATACCTTTGAAGGAGCTAAAGACATAATCCCAGTTAGTTTTAGGAAGAAAGTCAAATTATAATGTCTTGATTTAACTGAGGTAAGAAGACATTTTTACTTTTAATCTTATCTTCTGTCACTTATAAGCCTTAAAGGTTTACCCATTCCCAAATATCTAAAAGAACAGTAGCTGCTATTGTTTTGAGTAGACTGCCTTTAAAGAAATGCAGATTGAAATGACTATACCCAATCCTAACTGAATTTGAAGTCTGACTGTGATGGCTAATTTTATGTGTCAACTTGACTGGGTTTGCAGGTGCCCACACATTTGTTCAGACATTATTGTGAGTGTTTCCATGAACGTGTTTTTGGGTGGGACTAACAGTTGAATCAGTAGACAAAGTAAAACAGATTGTCATCCTTAATGAGGGTGGGCCTCATCCAATCAGTTGAAGGCTTGAACAGAACAAATTGGCTGACTCTCCTGCAAGTAAGGGAAGATTCCTCTGACTGACTGCCTTCAAATTGGGGCATTGGCTTTTTTCCAGCTTTCAGGTTCAGACTGAACGTTCAGCTCTTCCTGGGTCTAGAGCCTGTGGGTCTTTAGACTAAAACTACACCATAGGTTCTGCTGGGTCTCTGCTTGCCATGTTGACATTGGGACTTTCTCAGCCTTCATAATGGCAGGAACCAATTCCTTTTAATAAGTCTCTATTTATATACATATCCTACTGGTTCTATTTATCTGGAGAACTTAAGACTAATACACTGGTTTTGACTAAAACATGACTACTTAAATGTAGCCCTAATAATTTCCTCGGCCTCTCATAAATCATTGCCAATTCAGCTGCTATTCTAACAGTGAGACTTCTGGACAACCAGATTGTGATCATTACTGCAGTCAAGGTGACATGAAGGTTTTTGGCCCAAAAGAATGATGCTGCAAAGTGAGATGAAGGTAAAACAAAGGTGACAGCTCTAGGAACAGTGTGGGAGCAAGAGGTGGAAATGTTGTCATTTGGTGAATCTATTAGACATCCAAGGTGAAATGCTAAGTAGAGAATTGAATAAGGGAGTCTGGAGTTCAGAGGAGATGGGGATAAGCTGGGAATACATGAACTTGAGAGTTAACAATACACGGATTTAGAAGTCAAAAGACGCCCAGAGATAACCAAGGAAATGAGAGGAAATACAAAATGAAAATACAAGTAGATAAGAGAGAAGGACCAGAAAGTTGAAAGGGAAGTCAGGAGAGTACAGTATTCAGGACTACTGTATTCAAGAAAGAATGTGTATCAAAGAGGAGAGAACTAGCTGAGTCAAATGTTGAGAGGACTGGAAATGATGACTGGATTGAGCTTTATGGAGGCCCCTGGTGACCTCAGCTAGAAGGCAAACATGAAGTGGAAACCGTGACAGATTTTATTTTCCTGGGCTCCAAAATCACTGCAGATGGTGACTGAAGCCGTGGAATTAAAAGATGCTTCTTGAAAGAAAAGCTCTGACAAAAAAAAAAATGAAAAGCTATGACAGACAGTGTATTAAAATGCAGAGACATTACTTTGCCGACAAAGGTCCGTCTAGTCAAAGCCATGGCTTTTCCAGTAGTGATGTATGGATATGAGAGTTGGACCATAAAGAACACTGAGCCCCAAAGAGTTGATGCTTTTGAATTGTGGTGCTGGACAGGAGTCTTGAGAGTCCCTTGGACTACTACAAGATCAAACCAGTCAATCCTAAAGGAAATCAACCCAGAATTGGAAGGGCTGATGCTGAAGCTGAAGCTCCAACACTATGGCCACCTGATGCAAAAAGCGGACTCATTGGGAAAGACCCTGATGCTGGGAAAGATCGAAAAGGAGAAGGAGCAGCAGAGGCTGAGATGGTTAGATAGCATCCCTGAACTCAATGGATGTGAATTTGAGCAAACTCTGAGAGATAGTGAAGGACAGGGGAACCTGGCGTGCTGCAGTCCATGGGGTCGCAAAGAGCTGGACACGACTTGGTGACTGAACAACAGCATGAACTGGGTTCAAGAGAACAGAGAGAAGAAACTGGAGATGGCAAGTACAGATAATCCTTTCGAGGAGTTTTATTGCAAAGCAAAAGGAATATGGAGACAAGAAAGGGTATTTTTAGGTTGGGGAAGGTAACAGCACATTTTTAAGCTGATGGAAAGATCCAGTAGAGAAAGAAGATGTGATGATACATGGGCAGAGCTGCTGAAGTGTCACCATCGAGGCGGCCAGAGGGGAGGAGTTTTAGGGCACATGTGGGGGGGCTGCCCTCTGCTATGAGAAGAATGTTCATCTGCCTAAATAGACATCTCTCCGAAGACATCCAGATGGCCAACAGGCACATGAACAGATGCTCAATATTGCTAATTATTAGAGAAATGCAAATCAAAACTACAATGAGATACCACCTCATACTAGTTCAGAATGGCCATCGTTTAAAAATCTATAAATAATAAATGCTGAAGGGGGTGTGACTATTGGTGGGAATATAAACTGGTGCAGCCACTATGGAACAGAGTGTGGAGGTTCCTCAAAAAGCTAAAAATAGAATTGCCATATGATCTAGCAATCCCATTCCTGGGCATATATCTGGACAAACCTATAATTCAAAAAGATACATACACCCCTATGTTCACAGCAGCATTATTTACTATAGCCAAGACAGAGAAACATCCTAAATGTCCACTGACAGATGAATGGATAAAGAAAATGTAGTATATATTATACATACCATGGAATATTAGCCATAAAAAGGATGAAATGCCATTTGCACCAACATAGATGGATGTAGAGATTATCATATTAAGTGAAGTAAGTCAGAAAGAGAAAACCAGATACCAGTTATCACTTATATGTAGAATATAAGAAAATGATACAAATAAACTTATTTACAAAACAGAAACAGACTCACAGACATAGAGAACAGACTTGTGGTTGCCAAGCGGGAGAGAGTGGAGGGGAAGGAAGGATTGGGAGTTTGGGATGAGCAGATGTAAACACACATAGGATGGATAAAAACAAGGTCCTACCATATAGCACTGTATGGGCTACCCTGGTAACTCAGCTGGTGAAGAATCTGCCTGCAACGCAGGAGACCCCAGTTCGATTCCTGGGTTGGGAAGATCCCCTGGAAGAGGGCATGACAACCCAACCCAGTATCCTTGCCATGGAGAATCCCCATTGACTGAGGAGCCTGGCGGGCTACAGTCCATGAGGTCACAAAGAGTCAGACCTGACTGACTAAGCACAGCATTGTATAGCACAAGGAACTACATTCCATATCCTGTGATAAACCATAATGAAAAAGAATATGAAGAAACAGATATAACTGTCACTTTGCTATTAACATATAGTAGAAATTAATGCAATGTGCGTGTTAGCCGCTCAGTCATGTCCAACTCTTTGTGATCCCATGGACTGTATGTAACCCGCTAGGCTCCTCTGTCCATGGAATTCTCCAGGAAGAATACTGAAGTGGGTTGCCATTTCCTTCTCCAACATAATATTATAAATCAACTATACTTTAATAAAACAAATGATAAAATAAATTTTTTAAAAAGGCAATGGTTCATCTGAAATAGCAGAGAAGGTGAAAATGTGGACACTTGAGTGGGGAAGATGTGGTGGGGGTTCTTGTGGGTCTCTTTGTATTGTCTCTATCTTCTTAGTGAAACAGACAACATGGTCAATCAAAAGTCAGAAAGGGGAAGTACTGAAAATCCAAAGGGAAAAAAGCTCTGAAATAATTGTTCAGAAGACTGAGAAAATGAATGAATGAAGGCAATACAGTACAATTACATATTTGTGTGCACACAAGGTCGTACAACTCTTTGCGACCCCATGGACTATAGCTCGCCAGGCTCCTCTATCCATGAAAATTTCCAGGCAAGAATACTTGAGTATATTTCCATTTTCTACTCCAGGGGACCTTCTTGACCCAAGAAGCTGCATCTCCCCTGTCTCCTGAATTGGCAGGTGGATTCTTTACTACTCTGCCACCTGAGAAGCCAGTTACATATTTAGCACATGTAAAGTAACATCAGTGTTAACATTGTCACCAGTCTGTTAAACCCCAAGCTCCTCACTCATTCAACAGGTGTTTCTTCATCACAGAATTTGGTTTTGGTGACCCTATTACATGAGACTTTGTTGTTGTCGTTCAGTTGCTAAGTTGTCTCCAACTCTTTGCAACCCCATGGGCTGCAGCATGCCAGGTTTTCTGGTCCTTCACTATATCCTGGAGTTTGCTCAAAACCATGTCCATTCAGTCAGCGATGCCATCTAACCGTCTCATTCTCTGTCGTCCTCTCCTCCTGCCCTCAATCTTTCCCAGCATCAGGGTCTTTTCCAATGAGCTCGCTCTTCACATCAGGTGGCTGAAGTATTAGAGCTTCAGCTTCAGCATCAGTCCTTCCAATGAATATTCAGGGTTGACTTCCTTTACGATTGACTGGTTTGATCCTTGCTGACCAAAGGGTCTCGAGTCTTCTTCAGCACCACAATTCGAAAGCATCAACTCTTTGGTGCTCAGCCTTCTTTATGGTCCAACTCTCAAATCCGTTCGTGACTAGTGGAAAAACCATAGCTTTGACTATACAGGCCTTTGTCAGCAAAATGATGTCTTACACTGTCTAGGTTTATCATAGCTTTTCTTTCAAGGAGCATCTTTTAATTCCATGGCTGCAGTCACCATCTGCAATGATTTTGGAGCCCAAGAAAATAAAATCTGTCACTGTTTCCACTTGTTCCCCATCTATTTCCCATGAAGTGATGGGACCAGATGCCATCATCTCAGTTTTTCGCATGTCGAGTTTTAAGTCAGCTTTCTTATTCTCTTTTTTCACCCTGATTAAGAGGCTGTTCAGTTCCTCTTTACTTTCTGCCAAAAGAGTTGTATCATCTGAGACTTATTTAATAGAATCTTTTTATATCATTTCAGTACTATTGATGTTCCAAGCTCTTCAATTTTTCAGTCAGGTTGAACAAAGCCACTGGTTTAGCATCACCGACTGAGCCGCAGACACGTATTTGTGCCTGTTACTCTAAGCCCGATGGGGTGGCACAATGGGATGGACTTCATTCTCCAGCTGTTGTCATCCCAACGACAGGGTTGTTCTCTGTGCTACTCTTGGCAGGGATCATCTCAGGATGTGTCTGTGTCACTGTCAGTAGGCAGTGACCTCCCACCGTCAGTCCATCTCCTTGTCCACTTGACAGCCTGATTTTCCATCTAAAATAGAACAGTTTTGAGATGAAGCCAAGAAGAGGAAAAGACATGTTTGATTTCACTCTCCACTGTCTGCTCTAACACTTTTTACATTGCAGGCACTCAATTTATTAAAGAAATAAATGGCTAGCGCTTTGTAGACATAGTAAAAGTGACAAAGAGCCAAAGATGTGTTTGAAAGTAACAGGGTAGGGGTAGCTGTCTCCCCAAATTCTTGAATGCTCCTGACAGCCACTGAACACCATAGTTATATGTTTTGGTTGTTTAGTTGCTACTTCGAGTCTGACTCTTTGGCAACCCCATGGACTGCAGACCTCCAGCGGATCTTCCCCACACAGGGATCAAACCTACATCTTCTGCATTGACAACCAGATTCTTTACCACTGAGCCACCAGGGAAGCCCTTCAGTGTAGGGAGAAAAAGGTTTTTCCTTCTATTTACAGGGCAGCAATGGAGAGACAGACATAGAGAATAGACTTATGGACATGGGGAGAGGGTGAGATGTATGGAAAGAGTAACATGGAAACTTACATTACCATCTGTAAAATAGAAAGCTGTATGGCTCAGCAAACTCAAACAGGAGCTCTGTATCAACCTAGAGGGGTGGAAAGGGGGGTGGGGGAGAAGGGAGGGAGGTTCAAAAGGGAGGGGATGTATGTATACCTATCGCTGATTCATGTTGAGGTTTGACAGAAAACAGCAAAATTCTGTAAAGCAATTATCCTTCAATAAAAAATGTTTTTGCTTTCCGCAAACTAACATAGAAGACAATGACTGCAACTTAAATACAAAAGAAATCTACAGTTAAATACACAGCTTTATACATTTATCTCATTCATGTATCAGTGAAAAATCACCAACTATCAAAAAAATAGGAAAAGTTATATAGTTATATAACAGATGACTAATATTTATAACAAAAACCAGATATAAGTAGGGTGGTATATCCGGACTCTCAAATCATAATGCCTCTTTGCTTGTCTTATGGAGTGTTCCAATGCTGCTGACCTCGCCACTAGCAGCCAAATGAGTTGCTGTCCAATTTTCATGAAGGCTTCATGTGATTTACTGACATAATTAGGAACTATTCTAAACACACTATCATAGATGAACTAGAGTTTACTAATATGGGATCTACACCAGAAATCACAGCGAGCAGTGTCTGCAGTAAATATACCTTGACCTCTTTATTTTCTTTTTGAAAACCATGAATATTAGGCACATGATCACTTTCCTGTCAGTCATGTATCTAGCTAGTGACTGCAGTCTGCCAGTAAAAAATAGTGATCATTTCTAAAAGGATATTGTTTGTAGACAGGTTGACACACCTTCTTGAAAAGCACCACTGAGCTTAAGATATTTGGATGAGTTTTGATATTTTAGCTGAGCCTCAATTTAAGAAAACAGCCAATTTATCACACATAGATTTGGGGTTAAGGATTCCTTTCCTAACATAACTGCTTACTGGAGAGTTCCTTTAAATAGTGAGCATTTCTTTAAAACAGCAAAGGTCAAGCTTTTCTGTGATTGGTTTTGTGCATATGAAACTTCAAACAATAGCATGGGACCTATCTATCTGTGTGTGAGAGATGCCCACCGCCTCCAAAATAGCCAAGGGCCACAGAACAAAGTGTGGTTACAGTCTTTGATCTACTTTTCAGGCTTTTGTCAGGGACTGGCAAAAACAAACAAAAAAAGTACTTTGCCCTTCAAAGCAAGGGTCCCCAACCTCCCAGATCTAATGCTTGATGATTTGAGATGGAGCTGATGATGTAATAACGAAAAGTGCACAATAAATATAATGCGCTTGAATCATCCTGAAACCATCCCCCATTCCCTGGCCCATGGAAGAATTGTCTTCCACCAGTCCCTGGTGCCAAAAAGATTGAGGACTGCTGCTTTAAAGTATTTATTAATTTGCAGACAAAAATCAAACTCCTAGGCACCAAGGTAATTACTGTTAACGAAAGCTATATATCCCAGGAGCAACTTCCAAGTGACCCTGCCTCACTGTTGTAACTAACACTAGCTTTTATTATGTGCCCAGTGTTGTTCTGAGCACTTTATGAGGTAGAGTAACTCTGATATAGACTTCTCTCCTTCATCTGAAGGAATAGAAAGTTTATACAGCTACTAACAGTAGAAAACCAAGATAAAACATCCTGAACTGCCATATATCAATAATAATTCTGAGTACAAAGTATGGCTCAGACACCTATCTCATTAAGCAAGGCATCTGGAAGCATGTTCTATGTAATCTGCTTTCCTCTGGTAATTTCTTACTTCAGGATAGCTTTGCTGTGTTCTCATGCACAGTAGATACTTTGAAAGGATTTGCATATGTTTTTCCTTCTGCCTAGAATGTCCTTCCTCTTCTGTTTATTAAAATTCTACTCACCCCTCAAAGCACAGCTCAAACTTCAAGTCCTTTTTGGAAACTTTTCCCTTTACATTTATCACCACCAAGTGGGATAACATATTGGGTGGAGCAAGGCTCTGAAATAAGGAGATAAACCAAGTAGACAAGAAATGGGCAGGTGAAGGTGGGATGTTTCGAAAGAACAGCATGTATATTATCTATGGTGAAACATCACCAGCCCAGGTGGGATGCATGAGACAAGTGCTCGGGCCTGGTGTACTGGGAAGACCCAGAGGAATCGGGTGGAGAGGGAGGTGGGAGGGGGGATCGGGATGGGGAATACGTGTAAATCTATGGCTGATTCATGTCAATGTATGACCAAACCCACTGAAATGTTGTGAAGTAATTAGCCTCCAAGTAATAAAAATAAATAAATAAATAAATCAAAATGACTAAAAGAAAAACAAGGAAAAAAAAAAAGAAATGGGCAATGAAAAGCACTGCAGGCAAAAGGCCAGAAGAGAGAAATAGTATGTGGTTTATAGGGAATCCCAAATAGTTAGGTTGCAAAGGACTCTACTAGACTGGTTGAAAAGGAGACTAGACAGGTGGGCTGAACAGAAAGAGACTACAGTTTATTATTCTGTTAGTGATGGTGAGCTATGAAAGGATTTTAAGGGGAAAAAAAAAGTCTCAACATACTGTAGTTTAGGGAAAAAAAAAAAACAAACACCACCACCACCTGTGGGAATGTGGAATAGTCTGGCCTGGAGATGAAACTGGAGGGCAGCAGTGATCAGTGTAAGAGGTAACAGGTGAAAAGGTGACCTTGATCTGTGAAAGGAGGGACCCAAGAGACATCAGAGGTAACAGGAATAGGTTTCACAGCCAACTGAGTGTGGCTGATGGGGTGCTGGAGATGCCAACTAGGAGGACTCTCGGGGTTCTAGTTTAAGTGAAAAGGTCCATTTTTGTAATGCTAATCTTTCAGGCAGGAAATACTGTATGTAGGAGGAACAGGTCTGGGAGCAGAGTGAAATGAGGTTTTTGCGACAGGTTGACCTGAAATGTTGATCCAACACTCAAGAACACCCAACATGCAGTTGGGATGGAGGGCTAAAGCTCAGTCTTGGAGAGAAAACTGTTCAGAGTCATTATCCTATTATTAATGCTATTTGAAACCACAGGATGAGATGAGGCTGATTAAGGAACAGGCGAGTACCCAGGGACTTCCCTGGCAATCCAGTGGTTAAGACTCCACCTTCCAATGCAGGGGATACAGGACAGATCCCTAGTAGGGGGGCGAAGATCCTGCATGCCTCTCAGCCAAAAAAAAAAACCCAATACACAAAACAGAAACAATATTGTAACAAGTTCAGTAAAGACTAAAAATGGTCCACATTAAAAAAAAAAATTCTTAAAAGAAAAAAAGGGCCAAGTATGGACACAGCACACCGATGTCTTAACAAGCAGGCCAAGGAAAGGAAGCCAGTGGAAGACACATGACTGAGAAAAAGACGGACTTTCCTGGTGGCACAGTGGATAGGAATCCGCCTGCCAATGCAGGGGACACGGGTTCTATGCCCAGTTCGGGAAGGTCCCACGTGCTGCAGGGCAACTAAGCCAGTACACAACTTCTGAGCCAGTGCTCCACAGCCCACGAGCCACAACTACTGAGCCTGTGTGCCGCAACTACTGAAGCCTGCACACCGCAGAGCCACACACCACGACTACTAAAGCCCACGCTCCACAACAAGAATAGCCCCCGCAGTGAGAAGCCTGAGCAATGCAACCAAGGTCAGCCTCCACTCACTGCAACGAGAGAAAGCCTGAGCACAGCAACGAAGGCCCAGCACAACCAAAAAATAATAACATACATTTTTAAAAGAAAAGAAAGAAAGAAGAGCCAAAAGCAAGAGGGCAAATCATGAGAGTGATTTTAGTGGGGGAAAAAAAAACAACAGCAACGTTTTCTAGCAGCAGAGTTAGAGCAGTGAGACGTGGTAAGACAAGGAACTAAGAAGTCAGCTTCGGGCAGAGGTGGCAGTGTGACCTCTCTGAGAACAGAAGCGTGTGGGGGCGGTGGACAGGCGCAGAAGCAGGGTGAGCGAGTAGAAGTGCAAAACTGGAAGTAGAGATCAGGCGGCCTTATTACTAGTAAGTCATGACTGGTGTTTTAGAGACCCCACAGTAACCAGGAAGAACAAGAGGAGACAGAAGTTCATGAGAAATCTCTTTTGGGACATCTGTGGTTGTAGTTCACTTTTTAAACAGAAAGATTAAGGGTAATTTTAAATTCCAAGGAGTTACGAACAGGAAGCACTCCAACAAGGAAGAAACGGGAAATTGGTGGTGCAAGGTGTGAAACAAGAGGGCTACACGGAGCAGAACAGTTAGAATAACTGTGGCACATAATTAAGGTATTTCAGAAACAAATGAATACATGAAACAGTATTAGTTCATGATATTTATTACTGGGGCTGGTTACAGAAAAATCTTTTATCCACTGTTGATTTAGGCATAAGAATAGGTATTTGTCTCGTGTGACTTCCTTTTAGAACTTCTATTTTTAAAAAAATCATAAAACTGTCTCTATCTGGGAAGATTAGTATCAATTCTTTTTTTAAAAAGTGAGGAGGGTTGGAGCTGGGGTTTCGTTTCATGCCTCAGTAACTACGACCGAACAAGGTGTAGTACTTGGCAGGGTTCTTTCCACACAAGCACTTGGCTCCCGGCGGCAGCTCACAGAGTGGTTTGAAGGGGATGCACAAGCTTTTAGCTCCCATCGACGGGGCACCAGGCTCAAGATCTTGATCCCTGAATTAAAAACAAAGAAAAACTCCATTTATTTATGCCATACATTTTTTTTGTTTGTTTTCCATTTATTTTTATTAGTTGGAGGCTAATTACTTTACAATATTGTAGTGGTTTTTGCCATACATTGACATAAATCAGCCATGGATTTACATGTGTTCCCCATCCCGATCCCCCCTCCCATCTCCCTCCTCACCCCATCCCTCTGGGTCTTCCCAGTGCACCAGCCCCGAGCACTTGTCTCATGCATCCAACCTGGGCTGGTGACCTGTTTCACCCTAGATAATATACATGTTTCGATGCTGTTCTCTCAAAACATCCCACCCTGGCCTTCTCCCACAGAGTCCAAAAGTCTGTTCTGTACATCTGTGTCTCTTTTTCTGCTTTGCATATAGGGTTATTGTTACCATCTTTCTAAATTCCATATATATGCGTTAGTATACTGTATTGGTCTTTATCTTTCTGGCTTACTTCACTCCGTATAATGGGCTCCAGGTTCATCCATCTCATTAGAACTGATTCAAATGAATTCTTTTTAATGGCTGAGTAATATTCCATGGTGTATATGTACCACCGCTTCCTTATCCATTCGTCTGCTGATGGGCATCTAGGTTGCTTCCATGTCCTGGCTATTATAAACAGTGCTGCGATGAACATTGGGGTGCACGTGTCTCTTTCAGATCTGGCCTCCTCAGTGTGTATGCCCAGAAGTGGCATTGCTGGGTCATATATGCCATACATTTCTATTCTTTTTCATTGCAATACCTCATAGGTTTTATCTGTTAAAACATAATTATCTTACCTAGCAGTGGTCTTTTTGATCCAATCTTCACAATCCATTTCCCCACAGAAAGGAATCTGGACAATCTAATAAGAACAAAAGGTTCAGTATTTACAACTCCTTCTATTCTACAAAAGGAACATTTGAGCTCTGTATTAAACCTGCAAGCAAAAAGGACAGGCCTCCCAGCCCTTTCCAGGCCATGACACCTTGCAAACCTGCTAAGAACTTTGCTCAGAGATGCCCGAGATAGGAAAGAAATGTTTTCCACTATCCCAAACCCACACTTCATGTAACATCTGCACATAACAAAGACATCTTTGTAATATACTTAAACTTAAATGACCAAATAAACTGGCTGCAATATAGTGCTAAAGAGAAGGAACAAAAAGTGAATTTCAAATCATCCTCATCTCAAATCTGCACTGCCGCCTGCTCTACCTGGCTCCATGGTTATCCGGAGGATGGAGAGGACAAACAGTAAACTGATTTTCAGTGAAAGAAAGCGTCAGTCACTCAGTCCTGTCCGACTCTTTGTGACCCCATGGACTGCAGCCCACCAGGCCCCTCTGTCTATGGGATTCTCCAGGCAAGACTACGGGAGTGGGCGGCCATTTTCTCCATGGGATCTTCCTGACCCAGGAACGGAAAGCCAGGTCTTCTGAATTGCAGGCAGATTCTTTACTGTCTGAGCCACCAAGGAAGTTCATATAATTAAGTATATAATTTTAATTTTATATAGAAATAATATAAAACTAATTATTGGATACATAAATTAATAATGTAAAATCTAAATGTAGAAACTGTGCAATGAAAACAGAAGAAAAAACAAACCTACAGATATAAGAGCCGAACTAACAAAGTTAATTCCCTGTATTGAAACTTACTAAATCATTAGCATTTACACAGACAAAAAGCATGAAAAAACTGTACATTCTTAAAAGTATTATTTAAAATTTATTCTAAAAGACAGAATGGGGGGAGAACTTTAATCAGTCTCTAATTATGCAATGATATAAATACTAATCCAATTACAAAGACTGCAATAATAAATTTAAATTTAGTTTCTTAGAAATTTTATTTTTCTTAATGTACAACACAAAGCTATATTTTTTATAACATTAACAAATTTTATAGGAGTCTTATTTCTTTGCACCAAGGGAAAAAAAATCACTAAGACTTGAAAAGGTATTTCTAAAAAAAATTTTTTAATTTAAAATGGTAAAGCATGTAAACAAATTCAACCAAAGTTGTCATTAGATGCATTTGGACTCATAAATGATAATTTTGTGAAAAACCAAAAGATTCAATTCTTTTTAGCCTCAAAGCTTTTGATAAGATCTGAAATTTCTTATTATTTATGCACATAATTCATTAATGTGAAAGAAGAATACACATTTTTAGGCAATTTATTCAGCCATAGAAAGGTTTTTACCTTTTTATCTTTCATTTTTTTCTACATCTATATTTTAAAAAGACAAAATCTTTTGCAATATATAGTGTCTGGAACTCTTCAGCAGAAATGTTACTGATGAGAAATAGTAATGTAATAATAGAAATAATGATCAACAGATTAAGGATATATTTATGTCAACAGTAAGAAGTATATGTTACATATAAATGACATCTATTTTTCATTTGATTAAGACCACCTCCTTGGAAAAATTTACTAAAATCAAGTCCTACAAATCAGATATATTAGAAAAAATTTTTTTCATTTATACCAACAAGGGAGGGTTGTTGTTATATGAAACTCTCACTTACATTCAAGTTCCAAAGATCCCCTCCTCCTTCTTCCCTCCCAGTAAATCCAATTTTATTTACCACAGCTTCAAAGCTTGCTTGACAGTCAGTCAACATAGCTAAGCTGACCAACAAGAGGTGAGATGGGAGATGAAACCGACCACTGAATACCAGAAACAACAGCTGCTGTGGTCTCTGTGTGATCTTTGCACACACAACCAAAACACTGTATTCTGGCTGAGGACAGGTGTTGAAATCTCTCCAACAGCTTATCCAATATTAGAATATGATTCCACTAATATCTGCTGAGATTCACTTCTTTGAAAGCAACGGATTAACTGATAAGTTACTCTATTGATTTATTAACTCTTATGCAATGTCTTTAATAGACTTTACTGTAAGAATGACTACCATATTTCTTTAATAAAGGAAATCATAAAATTCAATACTTTACAGAACAAAAAAATTATGAAAATAAGTAAATAAAGCACAGTGGAAGAAAAAATATACACAGTGTCCATTCTTAGGCAAAAAGGCTAGAAGAAATAGAAATCTGAAATATGTAGTTTGAAGTGAAGTGACAAATGATGGAAATGAGAAAGGTGGAAGATTACCAAGGCAATAAACCAAGAATAATAGAAGGCTAAATACTGCAGAATTATAGATCAGAAGGGGACTTTGATACTATTTTGTACTTATTTTTCAGAGTAGTAAACTGACAGACATATTAAGAGGATAATGATCACAAGCAACTAAAATCCTGTCTTATACCCTCAGGATGAATTTTTTAAAAAGACACAGAGAAAAAGTACATTAAGCTGAATCAGAAGAGAGACCCAAATTCTAATACTAGGCCTGCTGTTGTATGGCTTGGGGTAATTCATTTAGACTCTGGCCCATGGCTTTCTCATTTATAATCTGGGGACACAGAACAGGCTGTATAAGTAAACATGTATACCAGAATACTAAAGTTCATAAGTGATTCATTCCAGTAATTGATAATTTTACAAACTGAAACTTCTTCTCTATGAAAACTAAGTTTTGGCTGGGAACATCTGCATATACAGAGCACACAAAACTGATAAAATCTTCAAGAGTCATTAGAAAAACCCATGCAGTTTTATGGAATCCAGTAGTACCCACTCATTCTCAAAAACAGGCTTAGAAATGAGTAATATTTTTCACTCATTATTCAGAACGATCAATCAATTAAGATCTGGGTAAGTATATACAGTGAGAGATCAGAAACAGGCATTCCTTATTTTAGGAAACCACCCATTACACTTCTGAAACTAAAACAATGCTTACTTTAGGAACTTAAGCTGAGAACACGAAATGAAATTTTTCAATAATGAAAATATCAGGGGTCATACAGAATGAAACTCATTCAATGAGCCTAATGAACATGAGAGAAAGCTTTTATAAAATCAGTTCACAGGGTTATCCAAAAATGACAGAATATTTTTTGCTGTAGGAAAGTCAATGGAAAACAGAGGCTGAATAATATATAAACCTTTTGTGTGACAGGCTTTGAAAAAGGGATTAACATGAAACATAAATTCAATGAGTCTTAAAATACCACTCACTGAAATACATTTATATTAAAAATCTTCAGAGTTCTCTTACCTTCCCAGAATCGAGCTCCTTCTGGAAGTCCTCCATGGTGTCAGCCACAACCATATGCGTCTTCAGGTCTTCAGAAGCCCTATCAAGTAATCAGAATACGTATTTTTCCTCCTAATAAACTCAAGCACGCATTAGTCCAGTTGCGTCCCACTCTCTGCAACCCCAGGGATGGGAGCCCGCCAGGCTCCTCTGTCCAGGGGATTTCCCAGGCAAGAATACTGGAGTGGGTTGCCATTTCCTTCCCCAAGGGATCTTCCAGACCCAGGGATCAAACCCGCATCTCCTGCGTCTCCTGCACTGTCAGGCCGATTCTTCACCACTGAGCCAAAGGCTACCCAGAATTAGAAGTGAATACGTATTTTCTCTTACTAATATGGCGAAGTTTTTTTTAATGCCATAATTTAATGGAAGAATAACAACTTGGAATTTAAAAGAATTCAACATGAACCTCAACTTTGTCTCCAGCAGTGACATTCAGTGAACTTCATCACTAGTTATTAGTTAGCTCATCACTGCATTATTGGAAACATTAACAAATTTGCCAAGCACACACAGGTAACAATTACTTCTGTCATAGTCATTAAATATCTACTGATCAACACTGTAACTCCTGGCTTTACCACTTAGTACCTACCAGAGTCTAGGTTATCATTTAAACTTCTCTGGTCTTAGTTTTCCCTTCTACAAAACTGGAAAAATACTTATCTAACTACCATATCAAATTGTTGTGAGAATCAAGCACAAAGGCATGAAAATGTTTAAAAAAGGAAAAAAAACACATAAATATACATTATTCAAGCTATTTTCACATACTCTGTAAGTCTTTTGTAAGAACCTCAGGTTCCAGAAATGAAATAAATATTATTCTCTTCCACACTCAAAGTCACACATCACATGAGGAGCACTCACGGGTGGGGACCAGTGAAGAGAAGGCATATTTTTCTTTTCTGAACCTCAGGGCTAGACTGTGGGAACCCTAACCATGACTGTTTGCTGTCCACCAAATCTGTTTCCCTTTCTTCTGACTTTTTTGCAGTGAGGTGGGTGGGCCCAAGTGACCAAGTTACAGCCAATAAGATACAGAAACGAGTATGCCACTTTCAAGGCTAAAGCCTTAAGGAGGGGAAAAAATGCACTATTAATGCAAGCAACTTACATTAATAAATTTACTGAATTAAAGTGTCAATACACAGATATAAAGAACAGACTGTTGGACTCTGTGGGAGAAGGCGAGGGTGGGATGATTTGAGAGAATAGCACTGAAACATGTACATTATCATATGTGAAACAGATCGCCAGTCCAGGTTCAATGCATGAGACAGGGTGCTCAGGGCTGGTGCACTGGGATGACCCTGAGGGATGGGATGGGGAGGGAGGTGGGAGGGGGGTTCAGGATGGGGAATGCATGTACACCCATGGCTGATTCATGTCAATGTATGGCAAAAACCATGACAATATTATAAAGAAATTAGCCTCCAATTAAAAAATTTTTTTAAGTCAATAAAGTCCTGTTTTTTTAGCCATTAAAGCAGTGTTTTTTCCAACCAGGGGTGTATATCTGGATCACACAGAGCATTTTAACAATACAGGTGACCAGAATCTATCTTAAAATTAATGAATCAGAGTCTCCAGGTATAAGACCCAGGTATTTTTCTGTTCCCAAAGCTCTCAGGTGACTCTGAAGAGAAACTCTGGAGAATAGTCACTGTGCTGAGAGCACTATTCAGGTGACAGCAACAAGGACAGGCAGCTTTCTAATCTTGCATCTCTGACAGTATCTCCTGCTCTGAGTGCAGATGAACTTCACAAGAATTATGCATTTGTTGGCCAAAAAATCCATGAAAGTCATCCTCAAGAGACGTATTATCATTCGCATTTTAAGGCAAGCCAGCCAACAAAAGCAAGTTCATTTGCCTACTACCATCACATAAAAGCACCAAAGCCAAGGCTAAAACTAGTTCACTCCTTATGTGCAAGATTTATTGAAGATGAACATAAATCAGACACAGGTATTAGAAGATAAACAAGCAAGGTGCAGGCACAATCCACCCCCCCGCCCCCACAACAAACTGAGCCTCTATCCCCAGTGGCCACAGGTCCACCTTCAGGTGGACAGAAAAGAAAATAAGGTGCCACCCATAGGCCACCCATCTTCTAGTGTCTCTGCCTTGAGATCTGTGATTCTAAAAGTCCCCTCTCCAGAGGTCAGGGCAGCCTCAAGCCTTCCCATCACCTCCAGCCCCCTTCAGGAGGTTCTTAGCCTTGGTGACATATCATCACCATCAGGGGGTGTATACTACTCAAGGTGCCAGGCGCCCTAGGCCAGTTAACACCTCTCCAGGAGGGTCCCAGGCACAGGTAGTTTTGAAAAGCTCCCCAGGTGCTGCTAATGTGTACCCAACAAGTGTGAATCAGTGCCTCTGTCCCTCAAATCTGATGTATCATAAAAGCCTGGATCTAAAATGAACCCAAATCAGTCGAAGGGACAGATAGTCCATCACTCCAAACCCAATAGGGAGCAGAATGCATACATAAAATAATCACAATACAAGTCAAAAAACCAAAGAGAAAGGCCAATTAAGAACTATGGGAGTTCGGAGGGAAAGATGACTTCCCATGGGGCCAATCAAGGATTCTGTGGTAGAGATCTCAAAGGCTGAGCACAATGAGAAAACAAGAGACACAAGCAACTTTAAGGAACTGACCGGGTAAAGAGGTTAACGTGGATGTCTTCCAAAATAGCATGAAGCTTCGTCTCAGCCTCATTTTCAGCAATTGTCAGCTTTTCTCCAGTGTCTCGTCTGACAGCTACAAACTGACAGTTCTTCATATCACGTGGCCCAACCTCAAGTCTAATCGGGACTCCCTAGAAAACAAAAAAGCAGTGAAAAATGACACATGCACATCTCCAATTGAATAAACAGACTGATATCATGGCTTTACCTACTATAGATCATAAATACCTGAAACACAAAGACAGATGCAAGCCATTTTTAAGAGAAGGTAATATTCCTGATATATTTCAGAAGCCTATTCCAATGAGAAGGCATAAACCTAAGGAAAGAAGGTGGGCCCAAGTGGCTCTGAGCTGGAAAAGTTTAATGGGGAAACACGAGGGCAGTTGTCCAGCTTGCGGTTCCTAACTTCTCTCACATAACAGCACACGTGGAAAATCACACTTGCATGGCACACGGGGGTAAACACAGTAGGCTCCTTGGCACACCCCCGACTCATTCACGGCACATGGCATGCTTTGGTGGCAAGGCCCTGGCTCTGGCTGCTCTACCTTGAGCATCAGAATTACCGAAGGACTTGTCAAAGTACACACTGCTGGGCTCTGCCACCCGAGTTTCTGATCACCATAGGTCCAGCAATGGGGCCCGAGAATCTGTAATCCTATCAAGTTCTAAGATGGTAAAGAATCCATCTACAATGCGGGAGACGTGGGTTCTATCCCTGGGTTGGGAAGATTCCCTGGAGAAGGTAACTGGCTACCCACTTCAGTATTCTTGCCTGGAGAATTCTATGGACAGAGGCACAAACATGGGATCACTGACAGGCTACAGTACACGGATCACAAAGAGTCGGACATGACCAAGGGACTTCTCACTTCACTTTCATCAAGTTCTCCCGTGATGCTGAGCTGCTGGTCCTGGGACTGCACTCTGAGAACCATTCCCCAGGAGCCCAGGGTTTTTACAAAGGAGCTTAAGGAGCATATGCAGTTTAAGCCTTGTGGATGTTCAATCCTTGTGAATCCACATAATAAGTTTGCTCTGAGTGGATTAAGGCTTAAGAGAGATCCCACTTTTAGGGACTAGAAATTTCCTGACAAAACTTTAACACACTTTTCTTTTTTGAGTGAAGGATCCTCTATAATCGTTTTGAATTTAAGTTAGGAGCCTCTCTACACAGTTCAGCTGATCAGTCATTCCCCCAAACCAAAGCCAAAGGAAAACATGTAAATGTTACTCTAGAAAAAAATGATTTACCCCTACAGAAGACTCACTTTATAAAATAACACCACTCTGGAACAAAATACTGTATACTTTCACATTATTTTATTGTTTCCCTTTATTCATCCAATGTATACATGTGTTAAGAAACAGTGTTAAGTGCAATGAGATTTAAAAAGATGAATAAGAGAGATCCTATCCTCAAGAAGCTTCATGTTTTGCAGGGTAATTAAGAATTGCATACAAATAATAAAAATCAGTGCAGAAAATCAGAAAATCAAAAGTGGGAGACTACCCTCAGGAGGAAGAGAGAAGAAAAGTCACTGGAGAAGGCAAAAATTAATGAGCAATCATCAAAACAGAAGAACGTTCTATAAAATAACTGACCTGTATTTACAAAAATGTAAATACCATGGATGACAACGAAAAGCTGAGGAACTACTCCTGATTAAAAGAAACTAAAAAGAGATGAAAATAAAAATGCATTAGGACTACATTCTATCCTGGGCAAGGGAGAGCCAGGACAGCTCAGAGGAATGTAGAGGAGAGGCCCACAAGCGTGGACGACTATTTTTTACCTTTCAGTCCAGTTAGTAGCAAGGGATAGGTTTCTTTTTGGTACCGTGGGCAAGTACAAATGGGTTTAGACAAGGTATTACTGCAATCACACACTTGCTATTTCCAAGTAAATAAAAAAGACTGCAATTAAAGGGAAATTTACACAACTTTAAAGTCTTTATTAAAGGTAGGAGAGTATGTGAAGGAAAAAATATATCACAAAAGGAAAGCAACATCAATATAACTACTATCTCTCAGCACAGATTTATCTGAGGGGCCATTTAAAACTAACAAACAGCTAAAAGATGAGCGACTTTGGGGACATGCGTTGTTAATACTGAATAATCCCAGTATGGCTAAGCTTGCATATTTGAAAACTTGAACCTGCAACCTCACTACCTCTTCCCATCCACTGCCTGTAATGTGAGTTTATAAATTCTTGACTCCTAACTGCTAGTTCTAACAAGATTTCCTGTTTCATCATTAAGAAAAAAATCCCAGAAGTTTGAAAAATGGAATAAAGAATACTGATCACCTATTAATAACTGTGCAATAAATAAAAGTTAAATCAAAAACATTAAATCAGAATTTATACTAAATATACAAAGTAAAAATTAACAAACCACTGTGAAACAACGTGGTGTGAAATTACTCTCTGATTAGCTGCACCAATCACAGATGTTAACAGCTGATGTCCATGCACCACGATTCTGATAGTCTTACTATTGAAATAATTCTTGATATAAATGTTTTAGTAACAACCATAGGGGGGTTGTTAACCATAAACAAGGTCTTCAAGATCATTTTTATTCAAAACACAAAAATGCAAATTGGGAGAGTGGGAGTAAAATATGCAACTTAAGACTTTACCTTGAGTTCCCAGTGATTGAATTTCCAACCTGGTGAGTAATTATCTCGCAAATCAACTCGAACTCGAATATTGACACTGAGTAACCGCCTTCGGTAATCATTGCATTTTGCAATTAGAGCATCTCTGTCTTCTTCAGAAAGTGCATTTGTGATGCCACAGGGAATAACCATCACCTAGAATCCAGCACATCACAAATTTATATAAAGCAGCATCATACAGAAGTAATGAAGTCACAATCACCACCTACTACTCACAAATCAAAACCTCCTAGTGACTGTCAATCTTCACAGAAATCAACTTCTGCGGTTTCTAATCTACACAGAACATCTAGCAACGAGCTGCATATTATTTGTCCATAATAAATGCGTTTTTGTTTCTCATTTAACCTATCATAAATCATTTCAAAAAATAATTTCTAGAAGTTTTATAAAGTAGGTAGAAAATTTTAAAGGGTAGAAAACAATAACATGAATAATACACATAGTTGAACAACACCAAAATCTAGATTGTATTCTGTGTTGTTTCAGTATTAGCAAAACCTACCTGAATGACATTCAGAAAAGCACACTTTTAAATTTTCTTTACTAAATAAGGCTTGAATTTTATGAAAGAAATAATGAACAGGAGTACTTCCCTTACCTGAACACAGGCTACACGGGGTGGCAACACTAGCCCCACGTTGTCCCCATGGACCATGGTCATCACACCGATACTTCGCGTGGTCAGGCCCCACGAGTTCTGATAGGCAAACTGCTTCTCTCCTGCTGTCTTTGGATCTTCAAAAACGATTTCAAACATTTTAGAGAAATTCTGTCCTAAATGATGTGATGTTGCTGCCTAAAATAGAGAAACACATCTTTTAACAACCTATTTCGCCTTTGAAAATTACTATTAAGACCACACACCTTAGCCTGGTACTAGATCTGATTCATCTTCCCTGATTTTTTATGTTAAATGAGTTTTTAAAGCATAACTGATACAAAAAAAACTAAGATTAGTAAAAAAAGAAAAAATTCTACAGAATTAATACAGAAGACAACTATTATACCTCTTCTGCTGTGGGCAGACCCTTTCATAGGAGTAACTTTAATTACAAAGGTTTAAAAAAATATATCCATGCTCTGGTAATTCAGGATACAAGCTTGACTTAACCGACATCGGAGATTCGGGGGAATGGGACAGATTGGCCTGAAATTATAATACGACATAGAAGCATGTGATATATTGATTTTTGTTTTTAGAGTCTACTTCTCTGATGGCAGAAGAAATTTATCAGATCGGCCCATGGCTATGCTTTCAGTCACCTAGGAGTCCTTTGTGGCAGTCTGATACCTGGATAGCTCTTCCACTGGCAGATATAAATGCTTCCAAGGTAGTGGTGTAATCTCCTCCTGCAAATTTCTCCTTTTCAGTCTTTCTTCCCTTTACAACAGGAATTGCCAGGAGTTCTTCATATACCTGAGCATATAAGTCAAGTATCTGCAAAACCTGTAACATGTTAAATGTAAAAGTGTTTAAAATTTATGCTATGTTTACTGGTTATAGATCAATAAAAACTGTACTATTTAAAACTAACTGTGGTGGGGAAAGCACTTCAAACAAAAATCTTTTTTCTTGGAAGGGTTAAAGCAGCCATTGTGAATTCATTAAGAGAGACAAAGCAGAACTCAAAGAGACGGAGCATTTTTCTAAACTAACTTTTATTGGAGTATAACTGCTCTTCAATGTTGCATTAGCGTCTACTGCAGAGCACAGAGATCAGCTGCACTATCCCCTCTTCTTCCTTCCCATTCAGATCACCACAGGGCACTGAATAAGGGCCCCTGGGATATACAGTAGGTTCTCATTAGCTATCTGTTTTAGAATAATTTTTAATGTACATAAACTTAGAATATAAGAGAAAAATGAATGCTTATGAAAGATACACAGTAACCTAGGTGAAGACATCCTGAAGAATAATTAATTTCACCCATGATATTATAATAATTTCTTCTATACACTGAAGTCCAAAACTGTTTTCATCTGAAAATTTAAAGCAGTACATTTTCTAATAAAATTTCAATAAGCAGTTCCTTAAGTTCATGCCCAGACAGTAAAGAATCTGCCTGCAATGCAGAAGATCCAGGTTCAGTCCCTAGATCGGGAAGATCCCTCTGGATAAGGAAACGGCAACCCACTCCAATATTCTTGCCACGAGAATACCATGGACAGAGGAGGCTGGTGAGCTAGTCCATGGGGTCACATAGAGTCAGACATGACTGAGCAACTAACATTAACACATTTGAATTAAACTGTTTTTAATTTTAAGAGGTGATATGTAAATTTTAAGGAACAAAACAATTTATACCAGAAAGCTGTCTTATAATGTCACTTTGAGATCAGACCAAATTTCAACTTCGTTATTTACTGAATGATTACTACTATGTAGATAGCACTGCATTACTTACAGCTGGGGTGGGGGTAGGCATGTATAGTCTGGACAAAAAGTCAGAACAGAATTAATATGGAACACAACTTTTATACCTCTTCTGCTGCCTCTTCAAATGTAGCAAAGGCACTGTGCCCTTCCTGCCAGAGGAATTCACGAGTACGTAAGAAAGGCTGAGGGTGCTTGAACTCCCAACGCTGGAAGAGGCAATAACACAGTTTGATAGTTAGAGCTTTTCAATTTTTAGTGACAACTTTATGTGGTAAGTAATGAGAAATCCCAATTGTGATCCAAAATATCAGTATTTCAAAAATGCTTTCATATTCCCAATCCTTTGAATATAAAAGTAAGAAAAAAAAATGTGTGTGTGTCTTTTTTGGCTAAGAAAAAGAAGAATGACTAAGAAGAATGGCTAAGAAGAAAATGACGAATTGCAAGATGGGTGTGCACCTACCACCACGCTGCACCACTGGTTGAGCTTTATGGGCAGGTCTCTGTGGGACTGCACCCACTTCGCATATGCAGGATACATTACTGAAAAGACACAGGGAAGCATGGGCAGTTAGTCATTCCCCTTGAAGGCTGGTACTATTAAACCAGCAACATAACAGGAACTAAAGCACTGTATCTGTGCAGGTGAGGGAATGGTATTGTATTTCATAAAATGGATTAGTCAAGGAAAAACTTGACTGTACTTTATGTTCTTCACAATGAGATTTACATTTAATTCGACAACTTCTCAGTGTTTTGTTTCTAAAGACTAAGTGAAGATCTTACAGTAAATACTATGTTCTATATTAAGTTCTTTGCATTCATTACCCTGTTCAATCCTCACATTCAACCCACAAAATAAATATCATCTCAATACTGAAAATGTGAGCTTAGAGAAGTTAAATAACCTGCTAAATGCAGCAGCTACCAGACTTTACATTAAATCTATCTGATGTGCCTACCCAGAGTCTGAAAGTTCGTGCCATCAACTACTAATTTAAGTGAAGACACTTGTCTTATCATAGCCTATTCAGGATTATCTACAATTAGTAAAACAAAAAGAAAACTTTGCCAATCTGTCATGTGAAAAAAAAAAGTTGCTGTCATAATTTTAATAATGCATCATTATTAAGAGTATCACTAAGAGTATCAAATAAAGAGCAAATAATCTCTAGCTCTAAAGATGGATAACCACTTTGGAAGACACTGACAGGCCAAAAGGCTTGAACTTTCCAAGTGGTATTCCCATTTGTTACATGTAGTTTTAGGAAAACTATTTAACCCATCAGAGAGCTTTTTTCTTTAATCTGCAAAATGGAGATAACAGTAGCTGTCTCTACTTTCCTAACTACACCATTGTGAGAATAATACAAAGTATAAATGAAATCACTTATCAACCTATAAAAACCCTATATAAAAGTAACACGAAAATGACTAAGTCAATATGGCATAAAACACTAGTGTTTGCAATTTTATAATCAATTCCAAGAATAAAACTCCATGGGAAATTCTGAAAAATTATAGCATGAAATTAAAAATGATACAAGTGGTTTAAAAAAAAAAATTTATCTGGATGACAAAGAGCTCCACAAAGCATACTGTCAGAGAACAAAATTCTATGCCACTCAAATCTGCACTCATCTTTATCAACATTCATTACACTTTGTATATCATCAACAGGAATTATAAATATCACAAAATAAAAGGTGAAACTCAACTCTGGAAGCTGTCTCTAATGTTCAATGAGCTTTTCTCCTGTGTTCCAAGGCCCACCCTCACCTGTTTCACTGGTAGGACGAATGGCAATTGGTTCTGCCAACTCTGTTTTGCCAGATCTTGTCACCCAAGCAACCTAGCAACATAAAATCATTTTTCATACATTTTTTTAAACAGCACTTTAGAAAAAGAACCCACAGATGTAGGCAAATTTCTATTTCAAGTTTTGCTATATCAATTAAGCAAGTTAAAATAACCACTACTGTTCACTGTGAGAAAAGGTAGATATTTACTGTCTTTATAACTTTTTATATTTTGTAATATAAAATCATAATAATTTTATAATTTATACTGTATTTGTAATTTTTACTGAAAGGTAAAAGCCGGTTAATTAATGTAACAAAAAGAATCATGATTTACACTGATGAAAGAAATATAACTTTTTAAAATGGCTTCACATTTCTCTAAGTTGACTGCTGTAACCTGTCTTTTAAATTACTATTCAAGTGTGAATTGAAAATATACTTTTGACTTTATAAGAGAAAGCTACAAAAATAGAGAAAGCGGGCTAATTTACCTCAGGGGCAAAGTCAGCAATATGATTCTTCTCTGTCTCTAATGCACCTTGAGACACAAACATGGGGAAATAGCAGTTTTCAACACCGAGTTTCTTGATCTCAGCATCAAAAAAGTCCTTGATGGATTCCCAAATGGAATGTGCCCAGGGACGAAGGATATAGCAGCCACTTACATCATAGTATTCAATCATTTCTGACTTTGTGATGACCTTTTTAAAAGAAAAATACATTCTATGAAGCCTAAACTGAACGAAAATTACAGTGTAAGTGCCACGAGTATGACAGTCTAGCTTCAAGTCTGGAGGCTTTCCCTGCTGGTGCATCCTCTTCATGTGCATGTAAGATGGATCTTTCTAGATCCTTCTAAGAAACACAAGTGCTCTAAATTCATAAGACCTGAATTCTAAACTTGCTTCTGCTGTTTTACTGTTTTGTTACTTTGGACTAATACTTTCACCTCACCAAAACACAAAACAAAAATAAAATAATGACTATCTCATAGATCCACTTCTCGGTTCAATACTTTCTGTGAGCATGCTTTGAAAACTGACATGTTTCACGACTATACTATGGATTACTAAAGGCATTATACATTATTACTCTGTATCTGGATTTTAGAATCTAAATGTAAGTGGCCTTTGAGAAATTTAAAAGAAGTAACCAACTGAGCCCATACTCACTTGAGAATACCAATCTGCAAGATTGTCTTCTTTTCTGGCCTCAAGACCCAACCTGTAGATATAAAAAATAAAATATTTTTATTCTATCTTCATCCAGCAACTGCTTTGAGGCTGAACAGAAATAAACCCCAAAACTTCAAAATGGCTTGTTTTTCTTCAGTATGAGTTATTTCTATGTTTGTTATCTCTTCTGTATTCATCCCTATATTTTTATCCTAGAAAATAGTTCAGTCATTTGTTAAAGGGTAGTGTGATACTGTCCACAAAAATTAGGAAAGCTAAGCCTAACAAAAAGCTATGATTTTAATGCAGACGTTCCTTTTACAAAGTTCTTTATAAGTTACCTTATAAGTTCTTTATAAATTACTACTAATTTGTAGTAAAGACAGGACTTATTCTCACTAAAAAATAAAAAGAAGTTTTTGCCAATCTCAATGCAGATAAATTAGAGTAACATCAGTGTCTCACTGTATATAACTTGGAAATAGTAAGAAAAACAATGGCTACATGTATATACATGTCAATACACAAATGTGTATATGTGTGTGTATATCCTTACATGTGCTATAAGTTTTTTTTTTAACTTCAGTCAATAAAAGTCACAGAGATAGATGCTTCCAAAGTAAATTAAATCTACAATAAAAAACTATTCTAGGCAATAATCTTTTTATTGAAACACTGACAATTATTCAGCAAACTGCAGTCTTAAAATTCACACAGAAAGTCTACCCAGGAGTTATGTCTTATAAAAGGTCCATCTTTTTAGAGTTTATTGGCTTACTGGCTTAAAAGCTGAATATATTTAAATTTGAATTCTCCATTTTTCACTTTGACACATTCAGCATAATGTCTACATGAAGTCTGGCCCTTTCACAAGCAGTCAGAAGGTAAAAGTGAAATATTCTGTTCTCGCCTCTACTATTCTATAATTCTGATCACCCAGTCGATGGGCAAGAAAAGTCACAGTTGTATTCTCTTGTTTAAAGAGACCTTTTGTGTATGCCATGAGAGACGAGAGGCAGGATTTGAAATTCAGCTCAAAAAATCTTAACACCAAAGTATCTCTAAGTAGTAGCTGCTAACACCAGCTTAGCTCAGGTTTAGCTTCACGAGAACCTCACATAGAGTTCACTCTAATTCTAGGACAGGGATAATGGAGCAATCTTATTGTTCACATGGATTGGAAATATCGAAACACCATCTATTCCCCAGTGGGTGTCATCTTTAAACCAGGTTTGTTTCATATTTAACCAACCATTTTAAAAACCTATTTCAAATGAAGTTCTCATTTAGTCCTCACAAAAGATTTCCATTTGAAAAATCTGCTGAAGTACAAAATGGTATGTATAATTAGGTTAACAATTGTGTTAAAGGGAGGAAAAAGAGGAAAAAATAACATTTTTGCTGTTCAGTCGCTGAGTTACGGATAGCCAACTCTGCAATTCCGTAGACCACAGTATACCAGGCTTCCCTGTCCTCCACTGTCTCCCGGAGCTTGCTCAAACTCATATTCATTGAGTCTGTGACGCTACCCAACCATCTCATCTGTCGCCCCCTTCTCCTTTGGCCTTCAATCTTTCCCAGCATCAGGGTCTTTTCCCAAAATGTATGTATTTGTTTATACTTGTGTAAGCAAATGAAAATCTCTTGGTGGATAGAGAAGAAACTAGTGACAGTGGTGACCAGTCCATTACGGTGGTAGGAGGAACTGGGGAAATAGGGAAAAGCATAGGAGTGAGACCTCACTGAACTTTTTATACTCTGAGATTCCTGAACCAAGCAAATGAATGTGTTCCCATTTAAATACACAGAAAATGAACAGAAGCTATCTGCTGACATTATACATTTAGCATTCTCCAATTTAATGTGATACTCAAACTAACCAAAAAAGAAGTTTTTTTCAATAATTAAGAGTTGAAATCGTCTAAAACCCTGCTTCCCTTCAACTGAAGCTTCCGTTTCATTACCTGGTCTGCTTCTTCGGCCCCTGTCCTTCGCCTGCTCCGTCTGGTGACTGCCCACTTGCCTGGTTTTTAGAGGGGTCTTTCTTTTGGCTGTCATTTTGCTTCTGGGGCTTATTCTGCTTTTCAGATTTATTTTCTTTTTCTTTCTTTTTCTTATCTTTCTCCTCAGTCCCAGTGGCAGAGACAGGCTTATAGTCTACTCCTGTCAGAGACCTGTACTGTGCTTTCAGCTGAAGGAGTTCTTGTACGGCTGTATCTACTTGATCCTTTAACAGAAGAGGAAAAAGAGAAGAGAGCATTTAATTCCAATCGCTATCTAAGCACCGATGTCCAATGCTTTACAAGCAGATCTGAAAACACAAAGGCAGAGGGGTATGGGCTAGAGGTGGAGGATGTTAAATATACTAACTACTGAAATGAATAAGAGAACATGATAAGAAGGGACAGAACTGGAAAACAGTTACTAAAAAACTGTACTATAATTGCTCTGTTTAAAGAATATATAGTCACTAGCCACATGCAGCTACTTAAATTTAAATTTAAGCAAAAACTTAAAATTCAGTTCCTCAGTCACAACAGCCCCATTTCAACTGCTCAACAGTTGCAGAGGCTAGTGACTAGGGTACTGGACAGAATTGTTAGAGGACATTTCTATCATCTCAGAAAGTTCTACTGGAAAGCACTAGATATAAAATGTATTCTGCAATTTAATAAGAGTCTTTAAATGACTTAAGTTGAACATTTCACAATTATAAAAATGACAGTAATCAAGCTTCTATATCACTGGTTAAACTTTAAAACCTGTAACGACTGTTTTCCACTCATGTGAATTTGTACCAAAAAATCCTCCTCCTATAGTATAAAACGACGAGCACAAACTACACCAAAAGTTCAAAGTAAAAGTTGCCATCTGAGACTGACAGAGCTCTAGGAGCATGAGTCACACAAAGAGTGCGCATCAAGGGTCTCCACTGTGCCAGGCACTGATAGATACAGGTCTCCAGTCTTACAGCCGAGAGAGACAATAATTAAAATATAGAGTATTTAAGTTGTGGATGTGATGGGTGATGAAAGTGAAGTCCAATACTGCAAAGGAACCTGGAATGTTAGGTCCGTGAATCAAGGTAAATTGGAAGTGGTCAAACAGGAGATGGGAAGAGTGAACATGGACACTTTAGGAATCAGTGAACTAAAATGGACTGGAATGGGTGAATTTAACTCAGGTGACAATTATATCTACTACTGTGGGCAAGAATCCTTTAGAAGAAATGGAGTAGCCATCATAGTCAACAAAAGGGTACAAAATGCAGTACTTGGATGCAGTCTCAAAAATGACAGAAGGATCTCTGTTCATTTCCAAGGCAAACCAATCAATATCAAAGAAATCCAAGTCTATGCCTCGACCAGTAACGCTGAAGTAGCTGAGGTTGAACAGTTCTATGAAGACCTGTAAGACTTTCTAGAACTAACACCCAAAAAAGATGTCCTCTTCATTATACAGGACTAGAATGCAAAAGTAGGAAGTCAAGAGCTACCTGGAATAACAGGCTAATGTGGCCTTGGAACAAAATGAAGCAGGTCAAGGGCTAACACAGTTTTGCCAAGAGAACACACTGGTCATAGCAAATACCCTCTTCCAACAACACAAGAGAAAACTCTACACATGGACATCACCAGATGGTCAATACTGAAATCAGACTGATTATATTCTTTGCAGCCAAAGATGGAGAGATTCTATACAGTCAGCAAAAGCAAGACCAGGAAATGACTGTGGCTCAGATCACAAACTCCTTACAGCCAAATTCAGACTTAAATTGAAGAAAGTAGGGAACCACCACTAGACCATTTAGGTATGACCTAAATCAAATCCCTTATGATTATACAGTGGAAGTGACAAATAGATTCAAGGGATTAGATCTGAGAGAGTGCCTAAAGACTATGGACGAAGGCTCGTGACATTGTACAGAAGGCAGTGATCAAGATCATTCCCAAGAAAAAGAAATGCAAAAAGGCAAAATGGTTGTCTGACAAGGCCTTACAAATAGCTGAGAAAAGAAGAGAAGCTAACGACAAAGCAGAAAAGGAAAAATATACCCATTTGAACGCAGAGTTCCAAAGAATAGCTAGGAGAGATAAGAAAGGCTTCCTCAGCAATCAATGCAAAGAAATAGAGGAAAACAATAGAATGGGAAAGACTAGAGATCTCTTCAAGAAAATTAGAGATACCAAGGGAACATTTCACGCAAAGATGGGTTCGATAAAGGACAGAAATGGTATGGACCTAACAGAAGCAGAAGATATTAAGAAGAGGTGGCAAGAATACACAGAAGAACTATACAAAAAAGATCTTCATGACCCAGATAATCACAATGGTACGATCACTCACCTAGAGCCAGATATTCTGGAATGCGAAGTCAAGTGGACCTTAGGAAGCATCACTCTGAACAAAGCTAGTAGAGGTGATGGAATTCCAGTTGAGCTATTTCAAATCCTAAAAGATGATGCTGTGGAAGTGCTGCACTCAATATGCCAACAAATCTGGAAAACTGAGCAGTGGCCACAGGACTGGAAATGATCAGTTTTCATTCCAATCCCAAAGAATGTTCAAACTACCGGACAATTGCATTCATCTCCAACACTAGCAAAGTAATGCTCAAAATTCTCCAAATTAGGCTTCAACAGTACGTGAACCATGAAGTTCCATATGTTCAAGCTGGATTTTGAAAAGGCAGAGGAACCAGAGATCAAATTGCCAACATCCACTGGATCCTCAAAAAAACAAAAGAGTTCCAGAAAAACATCTACTTTTGCTTTATTGACTATGACAAAGCCTTTGACTGTGTGGATCATGACCAACTATGGAAAATTCTTAAAGAGATGGGAATACCAAACCACCTGACCTGCCTCCTGAGAAACCTGTATGCAGGTCAAGAAGCTAAAGTTAGAAATAGAAATGGAACAACAGACTGGTTCCAAATCGGGAAAGGAGTACATCAAGGCTGCACACTGTCACCCTGCTTATTTAACTTATAAGCAGAGTACATCATGCGAAATGCCAGACTGGATGAAGTACAAGCTGGAATCAAGACTGCCGGGAGAAACAGCAATAACCTCAGATACGCAGATGACACCACCCTTACGGCAGAAAGTGAAGAGGAACTAAAGAACCTCTTGATGAAAGTGAAAGAGGAGAGTGGAAAAAGTTGGCTTAAAGCTCAACATTCAGAAAACTAAGATCATGGCATCTAGTCCCATCACTTCATGGCAAATAGATGGGGAAACAGTGGAAACAGTGAGAGACTTTATTTTGGGGGGCTCCAAAGTCACTGCAAATGGTGACTGCAGCCATGAAATTAAAAAACACTTGCTCCTTGGAAGAAAAGCTATGACCAACCTAGACAGCATTTTAAGAAGAAGAGACGCAACTTTGTCAGCAAAGGTCCCTCTAGTCAAGGCTACGGTTTTTCCAGTACTCGTGTATGGATGTGAGAGTTGGACTATAAAGAAAGCTGAGCACCAGAAGAATTGATGCTTTTGAACTGTGGTGTTAGAGAAGACTCTTTAGAGTCCCTTGAACTACAAGGAGATCCAACTAGTCCATTCTAACGGAGATCAGTCCTGGTGTTCCTTGGAAGGACCGATGCTGAAGCTGAAACTCCAATATTTTGGCCAACTGATGTGAAGAGCTGACTCACTGGAAAAGACCCTGATGCTGGGAAAGACTGAGGGTAGGAGGAGAAGGGGACGACAGAGGATGAGATGGTTGGATGCCATCACTGACTCAATGGATATGAGTTTGGGTCAACTCCAGGAGTTGGTGATGGACAGGGAGGCCTGGTGTGCTGCAGTCCATAGAGTCTTAAAGAGTTGGACACGACTGACAGACTGAACTGAACCTAGACAGCATATTAAAAAGCAGAGGCAGCACTTTACCAACAAAGGTCCATCTAGTCAAAGCTAGATGGTTTTTCCAGTAGTCATTGTATGGATGTGAGAGCTGGATTAGAAAGAAAGTTGAGTGCCGAAGAATTGATGCTTTTGAACTATGGTGTTGGAGAAGACTCTTGAGAGTCCCTTGGACAGCAAGGAGATCAAACCAGTCCATCCTAAAGGAAATCAGTCCTGAATATTCACTGGAAGGACTGATGCTGAAGCTGAAACTCCAATCCTTTAGCCACATGATGCAAAGAACCGACTCACTGGAAAAGACCCTGATGCTAGGAAAGATTGAAGGTGGGAAAAGAAGGGGACGACGGAGGATGAGATATTGGATGGCATCACCGACACGATGGACATGAGTTTGAGCAGGCTCCGGGAGTTAGTGATGGACAGGGAAGCCTGATGTGCTGTAGTCAATGGGGTTGCAAAGAATCAGACACAACTGAGCGACTGAACTGAACTGAAGTATTATGTCAGAGAACAGCAGAGTTCCATGAGCACGTCCAGTCAACCCTAGTTGGAGGGAAAAGGATCAAGAAACGACTCCCTAAAAGGTAAGATAAAAAAGTTGAGAACTGACAGTAAGAGTAGAGGTTAACCGAATTTGATGAGCAGAAAGCGTTCTAGACAAAGAAAGTAGCCTGTAATGTACAAAACAAAACACACAAACGTTAATACCAAACCAACCTTAGAAGCTTTTTCAGCTTTAAGTTTTCGAACTACTTCTCCTTGAGAAGCTACTTTGTCAAAAAGTAGTTTGGCTTCTGGTGTTTCTGGACCACTAGGCTCAGAGCTTCTGGGTGGACTTGAATCTGAACTTTGAGATGATGGGGGCTGACCAGGCACATACTCCTTCCCAGTTTTTTCTTTATACTGAGCTTTTAGGGACAGTAAGCATTCTACAGCTTCATTTACTTTAGCCTGTGAGAAAAGAGGAAAAAAAGATGAATATTTAATGCTTTCTGAAATTTCTGAAAATTTCAATTAGTATTAAAAATCATTAATTACTGCCAAAATATCCCTGTAAATAGTCATGTTGAAGAAACTCAAGCACAAAGGAGTCAAGTAATCAGCCTAAAATAACACATCAAAGCTAAAGAAAAGTTAAAAATATAAGTAACATAAATCTATATACAAATCATAAAAATAAGCATAAATGTACATACATGTTTAATACTGTAACTTTTTACTTCATATATGTAAATAGACAAAGTATAGAACATCCAAGCAAACTGTCAGTTTCCAAGTCCTGGGACTGTAAATAGTGGAGTCAGAATTTACAAAATCAGAATTTAACTGTACAAATTCTTATTTTCTTCAGCCCATTAAACAGACACAAAATATACCATTAGAAAAAACACACAGTATGAGCTCACCTAAAGAATAACTACATCACTCTTAAAAATTTACAATGAAATAGAAAGTGTATGTTGAGGTTTTAGATACTCACTTCATATATATATCAGCCTCTGATACTTCAACTTAATTATGATGAAAAAGAATGAAACACTCAGCCAAAATAAAGATTCTTATGACTTCAGCAGAGGACATCAACACAGGCCAAGCTGGACACCTCACCTGAATAGAGACACCACCTAACCACAGACTATACTACATACTTATACTGTATACTCTACAATGGAAAGGCGAAGTATCAATCAAAATAAAGGAAAATGCCTCCCAACTAGCTTATGCAAGTTTTACTGCTATATTCTAACAATGCTCCAAATAGCTAAGAAGAACCCTAGAGAAACAGAAAGAATGCTAAGATGGGGTCAAAGGGATGCAGGAAGAACCCATATATCTTCAAAGAATTTGCATCAACAAAATAGCAAATGACATTTCCTTGTCCAGCTATTTATAGTAAAATTTTGCTGCCTGTTACAGCACCAGGCATCACAGAGGAAGATAAAAGGAGAAAATGCAAAGAGTAGGTTGTCTGATTTGTATTTCTGACCTGTCTCTTGTTTATACTATCCTTAGAACTGAAAGTGTTTTCAAAGCAAAGTCTACCTGTCCTAAGAAAAAAGACAGAGTTAATGAGACACACAAGAATCGAGAAAAAAAGAATCTTCCATCAGCTAAATGAAAGAATATAGACAAAAAGTTAAGGGACTTCCGTGCAACCATTTCTACAAAAAGAAACCTCTTTGACAGAAGTTCCATTTTACACTTTACGCAGGTGACTACAGTTTGAAGTCAGATGGCACACATTTCACAAAGGAAAAAACCCTTGTGTGGCAAAGGAGAAAATCAGGATGGGTAAACCACTTCATTACTGAATGAAATATTCTATAAGAGCAAAATTATATATACCTAGATCCTCTCCAATTGGGAAACGGAACATTCTAGATATCTAAACAATCTATTCAGGTTATCTTTCAAAACAGGGTGAAATCATACTACTTGCTATGCAGTCTTTTCTGATGATTTAGAAGGTAACCAAAGATTCTTAAGAGATACAGAATTAGTAGCATAAAACATAAGTCACCATCATTTTATGGCCTATTTACTCTGTGCCAGATAACGATGCTAAGCACTTTTCATGGACCATCTTATTAATTCTCCAAACAATCCTTATCCATTTTATGGAAAAAAAAAAAAAAAAAGCTTATTAGAAAGATGAGGGACCATACCCAAAGTTACACAATAAATGGTAGAGTGAGAATTTTAATCTAGGGTTTATTCTAGACACAGGGATCCCGAAACTCCAGAATCTAATGCCTGATGATTTGAGGTGGAACTGATGTAATAAAGTAATGTGCTTGAATCATCCTGAAACCATCCCCTTGACCCCCTAGTTCATGGAAAAATTGTCTTCCATGAAACCAGTCCCGGGTGCCAAAAAGGTTGGGGACTGCTGTTCCAGAGTCTTGACCTTAAGCACTACAGTGCACATCACATTACAGAAAATAGGAGACAGGGATCTAAATTTAAAAGGCAATTTTAATCCTGCTAACATGCCACAAAAACTGCTTTTTTAAAAGAGATCCATGATTGTTACTTGAGTATGTCTCACAGAATGAGAAAAAAATAATTTAATATTTTAGTTTTCTGCATTAAAAGACATTTACAAAGCAAACTTGAATGATACTACTCAGTACACGACTACACAACAGCAGAATGTAATAAGCACTTGTTAATAGATTTTAAGTCTTTAATGAACAAAGACTGCTCTAAACTTACCTAATGTGCCAATACAGACAAAAAAAAGTTTTCAATAAATAACTGCTGGTGGGAATAAATGAGAATGAAAACAGCATACTGAAAAATCTTCAGTAAAGGTTTAAGATGGGAATTTGAGGAAGTAAAAATGACCCTGAGAGTAGGATGTTAAAATATGACTGAAAATGGACAAAGTGGATGAGAACACAGCTGGCTGGAACATATGAGAAGTACACAAAATGTTTTTGCAGCAGCCACTAGATGGAAACATTCCCCCATGGGAAAAGGGGGGAACTTTAATAAAAAGCTAACCAATTTTAAAATAGTAAGAACAACAACAAAAATTAGCAAGAACAGAACCTTTCAAAGTGGCCTTAGCACCTCAATGATCAGTGGGAAAAAAGGTTTAAAAAATACTTTCTAAATACAAGACACTAAAAATAAATAAATAAATACAAGGTACTGTGAATCAAAATGCTGCAACTGCAGAAGTGAAAGGTGGCCAGCACCTCCACCACATAGGCGAGGTTTGACAAGACCAGACAATTATGAATTACTTTTAAGAATTTTTTTTTATGAGAACCATTTTTTAGGCCTTTATTGAATCTGTTACAATTTGCTTCTGTTTTTTATGCTCTGTTTTTTTTAACCCCGAAGCATATGAGATCTTAGTTCCCCGACTGGGGATCAAACCCACAAACCCCGCACTAGAAGGTCAAGTCTTTTAACCACTGGACTGTCACAGAAGTCCTATGAATCATTATTTATATTTAATGTAGTAATCATCTGATTTTGCTGCCATTTATTACTCCAGTTTTAAAAATCCTCAACTATAAAGGTTCTGAAAACTTCTAAGGCACAGATCAGAAAACTTTTTCAAGTAAAGGGCATGGGCCAGACAGTAAATATTTTAGGCTTTGCAAATCTGTTGCAACTCTTCAAATCTGGAATTATAGCACAAAAACGGCTGCAGACAAAATATGTAAACTAGTCAGTGTGGTTATGTTCCAGTGACATTTCACTCACAAAACACAGGTGTAGGTCAGTTTGGCAAGCCCTGTCCTCAAGTGTCACAAGTATTCCATAAAAACTTTGATTTACCAGTTCCTGACTCCCATTTCAAAAAATATTGGGTTGGCCAAAAGATTTGTTCAAATTTTTCCATAAGATGTTGTTTAATGTTCAAAACATTTCACTCAGATTTCAGACCAGAGATATCTGTTCAAAATCAAAACTTTATTTTT
Source organism: Cervus canadensis (assembly GCF_019320065.1). Lineage (NCBI taxonomy): Eukaryota > Metazoa > Chordata > Mammalia > Artiodactyla > Cervidae > Cervus > Cervus canadensis. The sequence goes on along the minus strand of NC_057398.1, from coordinate 55,323,424 downwards.
TGGACCTGCAGCTTTAAAACTTTTAAAAGTTAAAATGTAAAATGTGAAAAGTGACCTTAACTATTAAAGTAACTCAGCAGTCAGAGCTATGAAATCTTGGGTGTATTCGTGAATTTCACCTCTCACGCTATCTGCTCAACCCACCACTTTAACACAGACGCCTACTGGGCAGGAAGAAGAGCAAAGAGGAGCACAGGGTGGACGGGAAGGGGCACCGAGGGTGAACGTGAAGGTGTCTATTCTTTGCCCACGTTATGCTAATATTCTGCCTCCATGCCTAAAGGTTCTTCTACACAATCACCAATCTGGTCGTGAAGCAGAAAAGGGGGTGGGAGAAACAGAGAAAGAAACTCTCATGGAAACCTGTAACTGTAAAACCTCAGCTGACTACATTCCTTACTTTAGTGGTAACACGACATGGTTAAAAAACTACTTCTGTGGGAAGTGGAATGATTAAGAGGCTTAGACAAATCAATGTAAAACCAGCACAGGCTTGCTTAATAAATAGTAACAAACTAGTAAAACCATGACCCCCCTCTGGTGCGTAGAAGCCTCTAACTGGAAATAACTTGGAATCTAGGCTTTGCAAACTTCACAAAGTTACTTTTATATTCACAGTCACTGCAGGAAGCAGTTTCTCATTGGTTACTAAAACAACAAATAAAAAAAGGAGCATTATTTCAATATTATTGGACAAGGTTGTTGTGAGGATTAAAGGCAAAAATAGCATCCATGCAGACTGCGCTGTGCCAGATGAAGTCTATACAACATTTCCATTCCCAGTAACTGAGTTGCTAGGAAAAAGAGCAATTGACTACTTTCAGCATTTAGCGGAAAATATATATATATAAAAGTAACATTTTGAAATAGATACGGTACACTGTAGGCATTCAATAAATGCAGACTAAACTACAGTGAAGTAAGAAGCAGTACCACACTTACCATTATCGAAAAATATGTAGTCAAAGTACCTCCCCAATTTCCAAAGAGACTTAGGTGTTTTTTTGCCCCACAGGCTGACTTTTCATAAAGAGCTGTTCAATGGATGTAGTCCACTAACCCAACAAGATGGGAGACACAGTTGGCTGTGACGCTAAGTACTGAGTTGGCCAAAAAGTTCATTCGGATGGTATGGACCACTTTGGCTAACTCAATATACTTGCTGCTGTTGTTACTACCCCATACACAAGCAGCTGACTAAAAATCAGCCCAGGATATCAATGTATTCTACTAAGAATGAAGGAGTTTAAAGATCAAAGCCCTTCCCCTCAACTTACATCTAGAAAGGGGACCGTGCTTAGTAAATGAGATATACAAAGAGTACAAAATGCTCCTAACCTCACCACAGGACAGGAAATAGCAAGAATTTTTTTTTTAATACCAAGGATTTATATCTCCAACCATACACCTAGCAGCCTTTACTCCTTGAAGCAAAGCTGTTTCAGAGCATCACAGCTCTGCAGAGCTTCAACAGGCTAATTAAAGGGAAAAGCTTTCTCACACTTCACAGTGAGAAAGACAGGAAAATATCAGTAATAACTGCTGGTCAAAGCCCCAAGATCTCCCAAAAGCATTTTCTCTCCTCACCAGAAGGCAACGGTCCACAGAAAGACTCCTAGGGTACAGGGTCTCCAGTCAGAGGCAGAAAAACTTGTTAACGATGTGAGGAATTTACAACCTCCAATCACTCATTCTCCAACCCAAGCCCAGGACGCTGATGAGACAACAGATCCCCAGGAACACTTTAGAACAAATCTCCTCCAGTCACGTAAGTCAGGCCCGGTGGTTCATCACATCTCTCCATGTTCATGCCACAGCCCAGATCTACAGTTTTTGGTAGCTTATCCAGTTACAGCATTATTAAATTGATCATGTTTTAGATCTCATTACTTTCTGAGTATAGAACTATATATCCTGATTGTTAAACATGATTTTTCTCTATCACAGATGCCATTCCTTTGTCTCTTATATTGAGAAAGCAATCCTGTTCCAAAATCAGTGCTACCACCCACTTGGCTAAACGTCTTGCCTAAAGATATCATTGAAATAAAATGAAATGTATTGCTGTTTAGTCACTCAGTGGTGTCTAACTCTTTTCCACGTGCAGACTTTAGCCTGCGAGGTCCCTGTCCATGGGATTCTCCAGGCAAGAATACTGGAGTGGGTTGCCATTTCCTTCTCCAGAGGATCTTCCTGACCTTGGGATCGAACTCATGTCTCCTGCATTGGCAGGTGGATTCTTAACTACTAAGCCACCATGGAAGCCCAATGAAATGTATACTTCAGTCAAAATGTGGTATCACTTGAGGGCTCCCCTACAAAAAATCTGAAATAGTCACCGACAATTCCTTATTCCCTGCATGCACCCTGAACTTTTGCTTGTGCTATCTTCTATATCCAGTCCCAGGACAGCAGCATCAGTATCACCTGAACAACTTTTTACAAATGCATAACCTCTGCACACTGGACTTACTGGAGCTGACACTCAACAGGCAGAGCCCAGCAACCTGTGTTTGAGTGAGCTTCCAGTCATTCTGACGTACAATAAAGCTTGAGAACCACAGACCTAGACTTAGGAGTACCTCCTCTGAAAGTCATTCACCTTAAAGGGCTGCTTCTACTTCAGGACTGGTTTCGATATTCTTTCTGACTGTTTCTTCCTTCCCTGCCACTTACAGCCACAGACTCTTCTAAGAGCAATTTACACATACCACCCAGGATCACAGTCTGTGTACAGTTCTTCCTCAGCCCCGCCCCCCCTCTAGATGGTCAGGTGTGTCTCATCAATATTTCCAGAGCCTGGCACAGGCATGCATCAGTAAACGTTGACTATTACACCAAAATACTGAATCGGACAGTCTATACACAATACATCTTATGAGAAAATGGGACTGGCCAGATTGCTGGACCTCATAAGGGTACTGACGTGTCTAAACTCCTTCCAGGATACTGACCTTAGGGGCTTTCTCGGCTTTCAGTTTACGAACCACTTCTCCTTGGGCAGCAACTTCATCATACAGAGATTTACTTTCCAGAATATTTGATGATGATTTAGAAGAAACATTCTGTCCTACTGCAGCAGGAGGATTTCCAGGCTTATATTCCTGGCCAGTTTTCTCCTTATATTCAGCCTTCAAAGCCAAAAGCTGTTTTACAGCTGCATCTATATCTTCCTTTGTGGCTTTCTTGGCTTTTAATTCACGAACCACATCCCCTTGGGCAGCGACTCTGTTGTAAAGGACCAAGGAGTCCTCAGACGTAGCACAAGTACTCAGAGAAGGAGCCGATCTTGTCTTAAGAGGTGTAGATGCCTACAGACACAGAAAACCAAAAATAAAAATATTAATTTGTGTTAAATATCTTTACACAAAATTTTATCAAACTATTTTATAATATTTTAAGCTAAACACAAAATTTTTAAATGCTAATCTCTTTAAAAAGTTTAGGGAATTCCCTGGGGGTCCAGTGGTTAGGACTCTTGTGCTTCCACTGCAGGGGACTTAAACTCAATCCCTGATCAGGGAACTTAGATCCTGCAAGCCACGTGATGCAGTCAAAAATTTTTTTTCTTAAAGTTCAAATGAACAATCTCATTCCTTTAAAAAAAAAAAGTATCCTAATAAAAAGTAACAATAATAAACAAAGGCAGAGGTACACAGACATTCATGATGCCCTTTTCTCAGAGTAAAAACCTGAACCTGAATCGTTACCATTAGGAGACTATTTAAAGAAATGAGAAAGTGAAAGCAAAAGTCACCCAGTCGTGTCTGAGTATTTGCAACCCCATGGACTACACAGCCCATGGAATTCTCCAGGCCAGAATACTGGAGTGGGTAGCCATTCCCTTCTCCAAGGGATCCTCCCAATCCAGGGATTGAACCCAAGTCTCCTGCACTGTAGGCTGATTCTTTACCAGCTGAGCCACAAGGGAAGCCCAAGAATACTGGAGTGGGTAGCCCATCCCTTCTCCAGCAGATCTGCTCAACCCAGGAATCAAACTGGGGTCTCCTGCATTGCAGGCAGATTCTTTACCAACTGAGGTATCAGGGAAGCCTAAGAAATTATAACACACCTACCAAATCTGAGAATAAACCACTGCTAGTAGCAACATACTAGCAGTATAACCCTGAATTAGTTGTTAACACTTAAGGCTTTTACTTTTTTAAACGGTTAACATTTACAATTTGCATACTTTTCTATATTTATATATATATATATATATATATATAAACACTTTATTTAAAAGCAAAGAAAAAGAAAAATAAAGTCTAAATCCCAGGACAGAAAGATCACTGATTAGAGACATATCCACAGAAGTCAATTACTTGCCTCATTCTTTGTTGTTTCTACTTTGGTCTTTTCCTTTGACCCAGATGTTGGCATTTCCTTCGTATGTCCATCAGGAATGTATATTAGAATGCATGGGGCTTCTATGCAACTATATGGACTAAAAAGAAAATGAAGGGACAAAAAACTTTATCTTAACAGCAACTGCATTGCTGGATTAATTCAATGGCACTGTTAATGCTTTGCAAAGTGTAAGTAAACAGTCTATTCTCTTATTCACATCAGAGTTTCTTCAGAGTAGTTTAAAAACAAATATATAAATAAAAATTGACAGTGCTAATCATAAACTTTCAATTTATGAATTTTCATGGATATAAACCTGCTAAATAAGTCCAGGACAAAGGTATATCTACTTTGGCCACCAGAAATGGCATTAGTGGATATTTATGTCTCACTCTTTATTTAAAGGAGATGCATCCACATACCACAACTAATATGCTTATAAACAGAAGAATTTCTATAAAACATTTATTTTATTATAATTTCTCAATTCTAAAGGGTACAGTAATTAGCAGAATCCACCACCCCTAGGACCATTCACATGCAAAGAGAAAAAAAAATTCAAATTTTGTAGTAAAGGCCACAGAGTAAAAATAAGAGAATTTGGTAACAATAAAATCCTATATATCTCTTCAGTATATTTTAATATGGACTTACTGAGATATAATTCACATACCAGAAAATCCACCCTTTGAAAATATACAATTCAATGGCTACATAAGTACAACCATCACTACTATCTAATTTTAAAACATTTACATCACCCTAAAAAGAAAATGTACTCTTTATCATTTTCCAGTCTCCCACTCCTCTGTGCCCTGTTGCACTATTTATATTCTACAATATACCTGATCAAAATATACAATAAAGAAAAGGTAGTTAAGTTGTAATTTAATCCAAAGATAACACTGAAATTTTTTCTTTTTATTTGGACCACACAAAGATGTATTATAAAATGGTTCAGTTTTAGAAGTAAAAGTTGTTAATATTACACTATTTCAATGTTAACACTTGTTACAATAAAGTCTGAAAAAATAAATACAGAGTAACAAATGAAACAGGAACAGAGAATAATGTCCGTTACATTATTTTAGTGGCATTTAAACTTCTGAAATATTATTTACTCTAAGAACTTAAAGCATTTTCATTTAAATGTCTGGTTACATTGATTTACCTAACGGGTTCATAAGGTTGATCACATATGAAGAAGCCTCTTCTCTGGAGTTGTATAATGTCTCCTTTTTTCAAATCCTTAAGGCAGGGATCCCCCAGCATTAGTTCTTCATGCTGTAAAGATGATAATAGGCCAAAATACACTGTCTTAAAATTATGAGAGCATTGGGCTTTTTCCTGGTGGTACAGTGGGTAAGAACCTGCCTGCCAATGCTGGAGACACAAGAGCAATTCTTGGTCCAGAAGATTACACATGCCCGGGAGCAACTAAGCCCACGTACCCAACTGCTGAGTCTAGAGCCTGGGAGCCGCAGCTGCTGAGGCCACGTGGCACAACTACTGAAGCCTGTGTGCCCAGGGCCCATGCCCCACAACAAGAGAAGCCGCCACAGTGAGAAGCCCATGCTCCGTGACTAGAGAGCAGCCCCGGCTCACACTCACTGCAACTAGAGAAAAGCCCTCACAGCAATGAAGACCAAGGACAGCCAAAAATAAATAATTTTTTTTTTTTTAATTCTAAAGAAAAGTTAACATAGAGGGAGATGAAATAGGGTTTCTTTTAGGCTACCTTACTGTTTTTGTTGACATACTGCTTAAAGTCCTCATCTTTTCCCAGCACGGGCTTCGTGATCAAGTGCTCATAAGTAACACAGATTGCTGGGACAGGAAGAGCATGTTCGGTCTCTGCAAGCCAAGTAATCTTAGTGGTTTTCTTGTAATCTTTGTTCTCTAAATTCAATTTTGCATCAAGAGATACAATTTTGCCTTCTGCATTTCTAAAAATAAGATTGAAAAGCAGTTTCAGAAAACAAATCTTCACTGTCATAAGTGCATTATTTTGTTCTATGCCTGTAATAAATAAGGAATTTTCTTTGGAAAAATTTCAATCAAACACTTTTTGAGTTTCTGGTAGGTACCAGACATGAACTAGTTAAGAGATGAATAAAGTATAACCCCTGCTATCAAGACAGTAGTATATGCCAGACCCACAAACATCCAATAAAGAACATGAACATGTTTATGAATCTTAAAGTCACCTGAAGTAAAGCATTAAAAAAGCCAAAATACTGTTTTCAAAACATTCAGCAATTACTCGAAATATATGTAATGAAGGGACAACTGAGATTTCAGAGTCTACTAAATTAATATTAACATACTATGTCCCACTATAATAACTGGCAAGCTAATTAAATTTAAAGTAGATTTTAGGATAAAGAATGCTATATATACAAATTCTGTCCCAAGGATCTCTCCTATCATGCAATTGTATACTGAGAATTAGATAATAAAAGGGGGGCCCTAAATAGTAGAACTATTTTCTATATCTACATGTAGTCATTTTCAGGCTTCCCTGGTGGCTCAGATGGTAAAGAATCTGCCTGCAATTCAGAAGACCTGGGTTTGATCCCTGGGTTGGTAAGATCCCCTGGAGGAGGGCATGGCAACCCACTCCAGTATTCTTGCCTGGAGAATCCCCATGGACAGAGAAGCCTGGCAGGCTACAGTCTACAGGGTTGCAAAGAACTGGACAAGACTGAGTGACTAAGCACAGTAGTCATTTCCAACATCACAAGCAAAAGGTACCCTGATACTCTATAAATATACTGAAACATATACGGGGAAAACAACTTAATGTGTCCAGAATTTGCAGCATCTATGCATGGGGAGGTTTTTTTTTTTTTTTTTTGCATGGGGAGATTTGATAGCCAGCTTCATGAATGGGCCTGAATTAGGTAATCGTCAATAAATCGATAAACATCACACACTTCTCTCCCATATTTATTTGAAAACAAACAAAAAGTTCTTACTTGTGTATTTTAGTAATGTTGATGTTGCCCCAGTTTATAAATGTAACCATCTCACCCTCTGACAATGTCTCTGCATCAGCACCTTCGATGAAAACCTTAGAGCTGTACCACACAGGCTTCAAGCCGACATCAGGATTCTGATTAATAAAAAAAGAGAGAGTGTGTTGGTTGAAACATTCAACTATTGAACTCAGTATGCAAATTTATATTCATTCATTTTATTTCTTCACATGAACAGAGGTCCTCTGTATCAATCTGATTCCCAGTTAAATGACCCTGGGGCAGATGCCTGCACAATAATGTAATTGAGTCAGATGAGGTGGTCTGCCCCAAGATTACTTCCAGCCTAAAACACTCATTCTTTGTTTTTAGGGCTGAAGCAGTACTTCTCTGTGTCCCTCCAACCAGAATCTGCTTGGCTAGACTCAAAAATCTCACTGCTTTTGCAGCAAAGGGGAAATAAAGTAATTTCTCATCAGTGGCTGTAGAACATTACAGGAACAGATGTCATCCTAGCAGGAAACAACAGATGTTTCACATTTTAGGAGACAAATTTTAAGGACAGCAGTATACACGTTAAGAAAGATAAACTTTCTGCCATTTCAGTATATATTATATGAAGAGAAGAGACATGGGGAATAAAAAGAATGCTACATTGGTTAAATTTCAGATTCGTGTTTGAGCAAAATCAAAAGAAAAAAGTATAAGAAGATCCTTCAAATAAATCTTAAATAACCAGTGTTTAATAACTGTTCATTGAATGAACCAATGCCCTTGAGGAATATCAGTATGCTGTAACAACTTATGCTATTCTGGGCTCAGAACAGAATACTGATAGGCTAAATATAGAACATTTTGTGAGGAAAATGATAATGAAAATTCCACAGGTCAAACTGGGTGGTACACTCATCAATGCTTCCTAATCAATTACTTAACTATTACCTATTCTTTATTACTACTTCTTCTGTAACTATTAACTAAGCTATCTGACTATAACTATCAATTTAACAAACAAGCACCCTTAAAAGCTTTATTATCACCATTTTGATTTTAAAACATTAAGTTAGCTCCACATTTAAGCTAACTGTAGTGGGCGATATGACCTATCAGGAACCACCATTCACCTGGTTGAACCAATCAGATAAAAAAGGCAAAGGTAAAGCCAAATCAATCAATCACACACAGAGAGACATGCAATCCCCAAGTCTTATTAGGCATATCATTAAACAAAGTCTTCAAAATTAAAAGCTAATGTTATACAGAGAAAGGCAATCATAAAGCTACAACTTAGAACATTTATAGCTCTCCATGAAGCATATTCCCTGGAGAAGGAAATGGCAACACACTCCAATATTCTTGACTGGGAAATCCCATGGACAGAGGAGTCTGGCGGGCCACAGTCCAGGAGGTCTCAAAGAATTGGACGCAACTGAGTGACTAAACAGCAACAATGAAGCATATTATCTTGTATGTGAGTTAGTCTATGAGCATAACATAGTTATGAGTAGATTAGTGTATGACTGAGTTAGTCTACGGACATAAGCTTCATTATTTAACAAGGATATTTATAGACAACTCACAAAACTGGAACAAAAGTATCTATTTTTGCTTCAAGATTATCAACCGAGCAGTCATGACCACGTGAGACAACAACCATGGCTCAACTAGGAGAGACTGTCTGCTACTTGTATGTAAGGTTTACAGTCACAATGTAGACAAACAGGTACCATTTTCACTTCACGGATATTTTCAAAATCAGAGCCAATGGTTGTATGATAGACTCTGGACACAGCTGTGATTCAATACTACTAGGTCAAATGTTTTGGCTTAAAGGCAAAGGTAATAGTGAGCAACCCAGTTAATAAAAACTGTATCTCAGCTTTCACACAGAGATAAGAGCAAGGATTATGTAACATCTCCAGGAAGAAATAAATTCTTGTTATACGCTAATGTGCTATTTCTACAAAATAAAAAATAGGCACCGACTGAGTGTAACGGTTCTGCGTGATGTGCTGTGGACAGGATTAACTCTACTACTAGAATAAACTTCCTCAGTGAGAAATCCACAAAATCAATTACTTTTCAATTAGTGTCAAATTCTCAAACAGCCCATACAGTCCAACATCAAGAAAACAAAAACGCCAATTTAAAAATGGACAGAAGCAGCAAACAGATGTTGTGCCAAAGAGAAAATGCAAATGGCCAACAGGTATATGAAACGATGCTCAATATCACTAATCATCAGGGAAATACAAATCAAAACCACAATGAGATATCACCTTACACCTTTGAGAATGGCCATCATCAAAAAAAGAACACAGATAGCATATGTTGGCGAAAATGTTGGAAAAAAGAGAACCTCTGCACACTGTTGACGGGAATGTGAATTGGTACGGCCCCTGTGGAAAACAGTATGGAGGGTTCTCAAAAAATTAAACAGAACTACCATATGACCCAGCAATACTCCTGGGTATATCCAAAATAACCCAAAACACTAACTTGAAAAGATACACGCACCCCAATGTGCATAGCAGCATTACTTACAATTGCAGAGATATGGAAGCAACTTAAATGCCATCAACAGATAAACGGATAAGAAATGTGGTGTGTACATGTACACGCACGCACACACACACACACACACACACACACACACACAGAGGAATACTATTCAGTCATAAAAAAGAAAAGATTTTGTCATCTGCAGCAACATGGATGGACATGAGGGGCATCATGCTAAGCAAAATAAGTCAGATAAACAGGTCCAGGACAGGACAACACAGGGGTGAGGGAGTGAAAGGTACAAACTAATAGGTGTTAGAGAAGCTCAGGGAGGTACAATATGGGGAATACAGCCAATATTCTCTAGTAACTGTAAACAAAAAAAGTTAGTCACTCAGTCGTGTCTGACTCTTTGCGACCCTATGGATTATAGCCCATCAGGCTCCTCTGTCCATGGGGATTCTCCAGACAAGAATACTGGAGTGGGTAACCATTCCCTTCTCCAGGGGATCTTTGCAACCCAAAGATCAAACTCAGGTCTCCTGCACTGTAGGCAGATTTTTTTTTACCATCTGAGACACCAGGGATGCCCATAAATAGAAAGCAACCTTTAAAAACTGAATAAAAAATGTAAAAAAACTTAAAAATCAGTGTGAAATCCTGACAAATGATGCTGGATAGAAATTATCCCCAAGTCACACTATTGCCACCTCAGCACATTTTCCCTGTGATTATCCTGCTCCTTTTTTAACAGACAGGACATCACTGGTGAAACTGCAGGGAGACCTTTGGGTGTTTGGCGACTTCCTTCATCTCCTCCTGGGCCTCGGGGACGTTCACTGGGACCACCTCTTTCTTCAGTAATGCAACGTATCGTGGAGCCACTGGGTCAATAACCTGCAACAAAGGCATCCTTGTGTTAAAACAGTCACACATTTTTTTAAAACTTAATCAATAAAATAAGAAATAGCACAGGACTACTAACTGGTATTCTTTGTTACTGCATTTACTAATTTTTGGTTTACCTGCTAACTGTTATCTAATGTTTAAGCTCTCAAGTAGGGAAAAAAAAATAATCATAAGCAAAGACTACCTGAAGGATTTAGAGTTCCTCTCCAAGAAAAACTACCGACAAGTGAAAAGAAACCAAAAGTTAAAGCATAACATGAGAAGAAAAATTTTGAATATAACTTTTTAACTCTGGTATTAGAAAGCAAAATTATCCTGTGGGATGATATAGCAATCCTACAGGTAAATGTGATACTCCATTTTGTATTGTTAGAGAAGACTGTTGTGAAGGAATAGAGATATTTTCTATAAGCAGTGTTAGGCGACACACCACCATCAAAAGCAAATTGCATTAGGTCACTATAATAAGGCAATTATACAGATTAAAAGTAAACGCGATATTTCTCCTGGTCTGCATGCTATATACATATATATACACACACACACATATATATATGTATATATACACACACACACATATAGGGACCGCGGTGTTCCCAGTACCTAGCAAGGGCCTGGAACATACACGAAATGGATACGTATTTACAGGTGAAATGAATGAATGGTGGTAACGACTACATTCTAACTTCCTCTACCACCAAAACAGTAGCAGCATCCCCTTCTGGATCTGATGCATTTTTCTCACTTCCCTATTCAATTTAAAATTATCCATGATGACCAATCACAACAGCAGTACTTAGATAAAGCATTTGCAAGAAAAATGTAGACAGAAGCACACGACGAGTCAAATAGCTAAGTAAAGTAATAAAAGTCGCTTTTTTCCCATTAAAAGGAGGCAGGAAATAGTGGTATGGCTAATTAAACCTGGTTCTGCTTGAGTTTATATTGGGTTTTTTGTTGTTGCTATTGTTTGGCTGGTATTGTGCTGTTGTTGATTGCTTTGAGAGCATTTTTCTGCTTCTCTGTAAAACTCTGATGTACTTAGAGAAAAAACCATGTGCAGAGGGTCAGAAAGAAAAGTTTGAAAAGCCACCTAACTTCACCTTGATTGCTACTCCTTACCTGCTTGTATTAACATTTCATGCCAGTACATCAGCATCAGCCTCCTTCTAAACTTACTGTTTCATTCTATCCTTCCCTGAGGTTTTAAAGTTATCCTTGTGGGTTAAGGGGTTCCTTCCTTCAGCATCTACTGGGTTAGAATGATCACAGATTTAATTTGTGACTACTCAGTTTAGTACTTAAGCCAGTAAGATACAATTTCTCCTTTTAAAGCTGTTAAATCTAGCTGACCCAACCTGAGAAAACTCACTTCAGTTCAGTGCAGTTCAGTTCCTTCAACTGACAAAGAGCAGAAGACTGTTTCTCACACTTGACTAACAACGATCACTTAGGTAGGGCACTGGCTGGCATGCATGCATGCATGTATGCATGTATGTATGTGTGTATTTATTTATTTACTAGCTGTGCTGGTCTTGGTTGCCGCACAGACTTTTTCTCTACTTGCAGCAAGCGGGGGCTACTCTCTAGCTGTGGTGCATGGGCTTCTCACTGTAGCAGCTTCTCTTCTTGCTGGGCACAGGCTCTAGGGCATGCAGGCTTCAGTGGTTGCGGATCTCAGCCTCTAGAGCAGGGCCTCAATAGTTGTGACACAGGGGCTTGGCTTCTCCACACGTGTGGGATCTTCCCAGACCAGGGATCAAACCCGTGTCTCCTGCATCGGCAGGCAGATTCTTTACCACTGAGCAACCAAGGAAGCCTGCAGGCACAGATTTTTAGCCACTTAACCCCAAAGGACTATGATTCTAATGGTCTGAGGTCAAGTCTAGAAATCTGTTTTTAAACAAGCATTCCACAGGATGGTTAGGATCAGACAAGTTTGAGAAGTCTTGACTAGCAAATTTTAAAGTCTTAGGATTTCCCTGGCAGTACGGTGGTTATGCTGGACTCTATGCTCTCAATGCAGGACCTACAGGTTCCATCCCTGGGTGGGAGACTAAGATCTTGTATGTCACACAACATAGCCAAAAATAAAAAATAAAAAAATGTTAAGTCTTTTTCAGTCTAAAATTGCACACAATTCTCAAAATCTCTGGATCAGTGGTTTCAAATTACTCCAAAGAGTCGAGTCTCTTCCTCTGAAGGTGAGGGTTCTGCACTAAGCCCAGAGTATTAAGAAAAGGTGTGATATTCGGTATCAAGGCCCCAGAATCTTCCCCCAGTCAGCTCCAAACCCCTGGCAGTCAGGCCTTCACACTTCTGGCAGCTTAACTGAAAGAAATTCTTCTGGAAAAACTGCCTAGTCCAAGAGATAAGTTAGAAAGTTACTGAAATGGAGACTTCTCAACTAACTGGCCCCACCAGACTAGCTTACAGTGAGGTACAGCTGACAAGCCTAGTCTTCTCTTATGGCTTCCAAACCCTCTCTCAGTCAATGTGTTAAAGATGAGCAGATAACCAAGGCTCACCAGATATCTGAGAAATGCCTTTAATATCAAAGAAAAACCAAAATAAACAACCTGGAGAAAAGAGATGTTACATGGGGAAAAAATACCATTTGATAATATTACAACCATGAAATAGGAACAGGAAGTAGTTATTCTGAAAATTCAGAGCACAAAAGAGAAATCTTGGAAATAGGAGAGCACGAATGAAAACCTCAACAGAAGCTGATAAGACAGGGCTGAGTACAACTACCAGAAAGGAGAGGCAAAAGATGAAATGGAAAATAAGAGAGAAAAGAAACTAGAGAAATAGTCCAAGAGGCCCAACATGTGCTCAAGAAACATTTCAGAGAGAAAACAGACAAAACAGTAGAGAGAAAAAAAAAAAAAAAAATAGACTTCAAGAAAATTTCCTGGAACTGAAAGAATGAGTTTTCATTCCGGAAGCCACATGTTCTTCCAATGCATATGAATGAAAACAGACCCAGCCCAAGGCACATCACTGTGAAATTTCCAAGTGAAGAAGCTGATCCTGTACACTGTCTCAACAATCTTCATCCCATGCTCCCCTTCCCAGGGAGCCACAAAGGATATAGTACAGCAAAGCAAAAAGGCAATCAAAAGAAAAGGAAGACCCATGAACCAGGTGACCCAGCTTAGAACAAAAACCCAGGGAATTTCCAGGGTGAGGAGGAAGAAGGACCTGTGAAGACGGCGGGGCTTCAAAAGTTAGCAGTTCTCTCATCTGGGTCAGATGTGCGCAGCCGCGAAGGCCCTGGCAGAGAAGTCTCCAGGGTGAAAAAATACCTGAGGCGTGTGAACATTCTGGCAGAAAATTTAGACAGCTTGTGGAGAGTCGAAGACAGGATGAGAAAATGAAATAAATGAGGGAAACAAAATGAAACAATTAGCCACAAGAAAGCCAACAAGTTATGAGAAAAAGCAGACCACTTAAATTCTCATCTTCCATTGTGGTGATGCCTAAAACAAACAAACAAAAATCAAGAAGGAGCAACACACACATCATTTAGAGATACGGGCAATCAATACCAAAAGAAATTGTCTGAAAGAGCTGAATGTGATTTATCTAAGGAGAGAAAATAGAAGGAAAGATAGGGGAATATGGTGTTCACTTAACAGACCCTACAGAATTATTGGCCTGTAGTGAAATGTATTTCTCATATTTGAACCCAAGTGGACATGGGTTATTAATGTAACAAATACCAATGTTAACTTTGCCTGCTAATTTTGAGTGTATTTATTAGTAACTGCAGCAACAGAAGAAACCAATTAATAATTCCCTTATGTACCCAAAAACTGACTAAACACAAAAGACTAAATAAAATAAATTCAAGACACATGCGAGACAAGCATCTATTTTTTGAAGCAAGGCATCAGCACAATCAAGCAGCAATACAAATTTAAAAAAAAAAAAAAGAATTTACAGAACACAATCACAGAAACCATAGTTTAAAACATGGCACTTTAATGATTTGCCTTATTATAGTGTCTAAGCATCTGCTTCCAATTAACAATGTCAATATGCAGTATTCCTCATTTGACTTTTATTCAAGACAGTTTTTTTCTTAAAGCTAGATTCAATGATACACAGGAATTATAATTAACAAACCTTTGATATAATTCAACGAAACATGTAACTTTAAAACTACGTCCTCTGAGTACACAAGGGAACAGAATAGAGTTAGCCAAGTCTTCCCTTTGCCACTAAGAAAACTAGAGGACATGTTTTTTCACTAGGAATAATGCATTTTCAGTGGGTTTGTATAAGCAAGTCCCTTATATAAATGTGATTGTGCTTCAAAGCTGTATAACATCTCAAGTTATAACATGTAATATGCTAAAAGCTATGTGCTAAATAAGTAAGGCGAATAAAAGCATTAAGTAATACCTTCTTACAGAGAGCTCGCAGCTTGAAAGCAGAAAAATGAAATGCAAAGTGTTCAAAAAAGATTCAAGGAAAAAACTATTACCATTCCCTAATACTCCAAGTTTGTTCGTTTTGATCATTGTTACTTGTTTGGTATAGTTTATAAGCTTAATGCACGTTACATGTTTAAAAAAGTAAAACATTCCATTTTCCTGAAAATCTGCAAAATTACAATATTCTTCACAAAGTTTTCACTACTATGAGCACACGAATGAATTCTACATGTATTCTATTATTTAGCAGTTAGACAAGAGAAAAAGAGGACCAAGAGTCAAAACATGTACCTTTTTGTTAAATGCCCAAATTTTGTCCCATTCCATGTTCACAACTGAACGTGAAGAACCCTGGAAAAACAATTTAAAAAATGGCTTGAAGGGCAAGAAGTATTAACTAGAATATTTACGGTAAGCAAGCTAGAAAATAAACCCAATCAATGATTACAAGTTTACTTCCACTGGAATATAAAACTGAAGCGTGTACAAACCAACCCGGTTACCCTGAACAGTTAAGCGTCAACAGTCACATACTTCACCGGGTAGAAACACCACAGCTGCCTCTGTCCAACCTTAGCATAGGAGTTTAGGACATTATCAGTTTTCCACTATTATTGGTGTTTATTTTATTTTTTTCAAAAACACCCTGCTCTTGCATTGTAAGGAACAAGCAAGGAATAAACAGAACAACAGGAATAAAGACCAAAAGGATAGTAAACCCTTTAGGAAATCCAAACAGAGAGGCTGGAAAAGAAACCCTAACTCACCTGGGCAGCAATGAACTGTTTCAGCCCTTCCACCGTCATCCCTCTTCTCAGCACACCACGAACTGTAGGAAACCGGGGGTCATCCCTGGGAAACAGGCACGTTTTAAGAGCCCAGGAGATGTTTTCAACATGTAGGTGCAGAGAGTATAAAATACCTTTCTGAATATTATGTTCAGTTTGTTAAATATCTGAACTAAGAGCTGGTTATAATAATTAGGCAGAACACTAATTACTAGTCAATTATTACTAAGTAAAATAAATGGTACTACTGGAAACAGCAAAAGCACATTTGAAAAAAGACACATAGGTGACATCTTCAAATACAGAACACCCAAGCATTACAACATTCTTATTTGCTTTTCATTTAGCAAACATTCAAGGTCTCTATTCTACATATGACCATGAGACACAGATAAGAGATGGTTATTTTGGCATTCATGTCCAAATGCAATTTATAAAGTCTTCTGGGCTGTAAAAAATATACATGTTGGTTAATTAATATTCTGTAGAGATTTGCAATTTTCAATAAGTTTGCAATATCACCCTTTGTATGGGGCCCAAGGTAAACTTGCCCTTTAACAAATTCTGCTCCAGAGTAATTATTTAAAATTATACATTATTCAATATATACTTAATATGTATCACTATTACATGATGCTAATAAAAACACACACATTCTAGCTGATTCGGGTTAAAAAAATATTCTTAGGCTTGTAAGTATGTTGACTCAACTGACAGACTTCATTCAGAGATTTTCAAACTTTTTCTAGTCCCAAACATGGGCACTCCATGTTTGCAGCATTAAAACAAAACGGAAGAGTACCTGAGAAACTGGATAAAAGAAAGAGAAGGACCAGAAACCCAACAGGTATACCCATTTCAACCCTCCCATTCATCCTCCCCAAACCTCCAAGCAGTTTAAAATGAGTGACACACCACGTCCTTACTTCCTCTCAATTCTAGGTAACAGCAAACATACCATCCATCTACTAGTCCTTCATTGACAAACCACGTGAGTTTTCTTTTGGACAGTACTGTGTTGTTGAGATTCAGCCGACTGTATTCCCAAATAAATGGTTTTCTTATGCCTAAAGCTTCAATAATCCAATAAAACTGTTCATCTCTGTCATGGTATTCTGTTGTTCTCAGGGCATGTGTAACACCTTCAATGCTGTCAACTATGGGGCAGGCAAAATCATATGTCGGATAAACACTAGAAAAAGAGTATTTTTGAAAATCAGTAAAGAATTTTACCCTTTTCATCTTAGACATTATAAGCAACAATACTAAAACATAATTCTTTACAAAATAAGAATTTCTTAAAACAATAGGTGTTATGAGTCATAATACTCAAAGTACATCAAAACTTTTTATCAGACTTTGAGGACAATGAATCAGTTACTCAACATTCAAACAAACAAACAAAAAAGCTAATTTGCAATTTAAAAAACAACTGGATATTGGTGCCGTGAATTCTATAATCATATTTCTGTAATAGCAAATGTATACCATGGAAGGAACGTAATGTTTACATTACATCTCCGTGTTTACAGAGAGCCTCAAAGCAAAAGCACAGAAGCCACTGAGCATAATGAAAGCAATACACCTACTTGTATTTATTTCCAGTTCTCGGGTGTGGCTGAATCTTGCAGCGATAAAGTGTCGGGTCCCTCATGCACCCATTGTTACTACTCATGTCAATTTTTGCTCGCAAACAACAGGACTGGCCAAACTGGCTTCCTTTTTTCATTTCTTCCCACATTTGCAGATTCTTCTCCACAGCTATAAAATGAGAGTTATACTACAGTTTACTTAATTAGCATTACTAATCTGGTTGAAAATAAATTATTTTAACAGTCTTCTAATTTGATACAAAATTTTCACATTCTGATTTTATAAGCACACCCCACTAGTTTAAAAGTACTTAATGGTTCCAGTATCTGACCAAGTGAAAACATTTTTTTTTTTTTTTTTTAGTAAAGAAGTCCCACAAAACACATGAATACGCTCTATTTCAGAAGCCAACACATTCCACTAATATAGTACTGGTGAAGGGTAAGAGTGGATGGCTGACACCTGAAGGTTTCTCTTATCCAGTTCTCCCACGTCCCCATCATGGCACAGCTGGCCAGCCCCTCCTCAAATTGAACACTGGATGTTTGAAGCAGAAGCATTCTATTCCTTTGCCACCTCATGCCCAGCGGACACACTAGTCTGACCCAGACCAGGTTCTGGTGCTGCAGCCCATGTCCATCTAAAGAACACAATTTGGGCCAAGAGCCTGAGCTAGTGGGCTTCCCAAAAGCACCTTTGGCCATTCCACTGGAAAACAGGCTACTCTAAGATTCGGAAAAAAAAAAGAGATGACAGAAAACAGAGAGTGACAGAAGTTTATCCTAGGGGGGAAAAAATCTCTACATATCCCCAGTGACTACAGTCTTATCTATATTAGGACTCATGTGCCTCACATGAGTAAGAAAGAACTGTTAAACAATGATTCTTTTGTGGAAACTACTGAAGATACAGGGGACGCATTATCAGCTCTCAAAGAATCAAGTTAGGTCTAAAAGTCCAGTTGCTACTTATTTTTGAAAATGTAAAGAAATGTAAAATGGGGAGGTGGGAGAGAAAGACAGACTTCTGTAACAATTTGAGTTTACTACTATACTTCCTAAATGTAACACTCAAGATGTTCTGCAACATAATTACACAATAAAAATACCCAGACTCAGAAGCTCAGGAATAAGTAATAACAAACTTTTTTTGTCAAGTGGTATTTCAGACACAGGGTAGCATGAAGCTTACATAGACTCTTCACACTTACAGGCTGACAGGAAGATTTGGGAACGGCTAACATTACCATCAAACATTCTAATTAGAAAGACTAAATATTTAAATTGAGAGAACCACAAAAAGTTGCAGAAGAAATCATTCACATGGACTGAGCAGCAATGCAAAAGACTACAAAAAAAAAGAGACTACAGGTAACAAGCGAGACCCTGAGACCACACACACTTCACATGCACTTGTGATGCAACTAAGTAACAATCTAAAGATGGCAGAGAAAGGGAAAAGATTTCTAAGAGATGAATTAATGTATGAAACATATTCCCAAATGTGTTTCAAAATCTTTCATTAGAAAAAAAAATTTTGTACTGATGAAGCGGAATACAAGAAGAATATCAATTAAAATAAAGAACACTAAATAAGCCTTACAGTTTTTCCTATGTTTGGATTCTATCCTTTGCTCACGCTCTGCTTTCATCTGCTCAGCAGGAGTATCATCGACATAAGCCTTCCCTTCCTGAATTAGCTTCTCTGCATATTTCATTATAGTTTCAAAATGATCCGAGGTGTAAGTAAATTGATCTGGTTTGATATGCAACATTGCAACATCCTCCAATATAACCTGCAGTAGAATCCAAAATAATCATCAGTTTATCTTTTGTTATTTTCTTGTGTATTTTCAATCCTTGATACTGCATTTGGACAAATGTAATAATACACCATCAGTCTTACAGAGCCTGAAAATGGTTGTGGAAGTTGTATGATATTAGACCAGAAAAGAAAAAGAAAAAAAAAAAAGAGAGAGAGAGAGGGAGAGAGAAATTCGTTATACTAGCCTCCAAGTTCTCAGCTGAGAAAGCTGATCTCATGGTGCTTTCCATTTATTCTGGAAAAGCTGATTATTATTGGCAGTGTTGACAATTATTCGCCCTCTCTTTGAATATAATACAGTGCTTCTAAATAGACGATATAAGAGGCTAGGAAACCATCACATTTTCCAATACCTACTTAGTGCTTGCTTCATTTATAAAACTATATGACAAAAAGGAAACCTGACTCTAGAAACCAATTCATTTAAGAAAGTGATACTTGTAAGAAAATGTAGCACTTAATTAAATTTTATAACAGTTGAAGAGAAAAAAGATAAATTGAAGTTTGAAGTTTATTCATATGGGAACTGAATAATTCTTGGTTTAAACCTCAGACAAATATATATTTTAACAGAAGAGCAAAAAAAGAAGTTATGAGAACAAAATTTATTTTCACACCATGAAGCTATCAGGTCACCCTCTAATTTTAATTAACTTTACTGACAAAGGGTCATCACTACACCTTTAATTACCTTCTCAAAATCTTCCTTTTCTTTTTCAGGATTTGTGTCATCAAATCTCATGATCAGTTTCCCTTTAAAGTTAACCTGGTAGTGCTGGTTCAGAAGAGCAGCTTTTGCATGCCCAATGTGTAAGTAACTAAAACAAAAACATTTTACAAAGAAACTCATTAACATGTTTTAGCTAAATTCTTAAACTTAACCTTTTCGAGGAGATGAGAACTAAACAAAAATCCTTCTAGTTGGTATTCCAGTCTTATGTTAGTTGCTAACAAGAAATACTGTAATAGAAAATCTGACCCTGAGGAAGGGAAAAAAAAAAAACTACAACATTTAGTAAATTACTGTAAGAAACAACTTCATATGTAAAAAGTCACAAAGGAGCAAGTTATTTACAAACATTAAACCTTAAGGCTAATCTCCATTTTCCTTTTTTACTGAGGAACGAAAGGTAACTAAGTTACAGGAAAACTGCTTCCAAAAGTACTGCAGCGCTACCCGGCAGTATGTCTCTTTAATAAGACCAGATGCGGTTGAAAACTGGACACCTGCTCTCCACACAGAAGACAGAGGCCCCTCTGAGGATGCCACCGTTGCTGTGATAATTAAATAAAAAAGCACATGAGAATTAGGAAGCCTCAGGAAAGCCAATTCACTTTTTTCTAGGCTTCTGTTTTCTCAGAAGCCAAAACAAAAAGATTTTAACTAAATGATCTCGAAGGTTTCATCCAGTACCAACATTCCACGGATCACAATCTATGAAAACAGTATTCTGTTCTATGGGCAGTTGACCATCACATAGAATAAAACAAATTAGAGGCATGGTTAATAATATTCACATATCAACATCCTCCTCTATCAGTCAAGTGGGCAATAGCAACATTCTATACCATGACTTTAGAGAATACTTCTCATCAGTAATAGCAGCCACAACTGCACCATTCCAAGTCACCTAATTTCATGCACACCTCTGATCTCAACTGACGTCAAGAGAGGAGGGAAAAGTACAACTCCTTGTATGTCTTTATATCATTTCTAAAATCAATCATTTTTAAAGATACTCATGCAGCATTCTAGATCAATGATTCAATGATAAAGGGTTTATATGCATAGGTTAATGCAGACAAGGACAATGCAATGCATTTAGGATTATTCAAAACTTTCTGCATAAAATAAAGCACCAAAAGTGGCAGCCCAGATAAGACCCTAGAAGAGAAAAAGGACATTAGGGAAAAACTAATAAAATCCAACAAAGTATGGAGTTTAGGTTAACAATATATCAAAATTGGTGCATTAATTTTGACAAAGGTAATGAGAGATGTTAACATTAGAGAAACTCAGTACAGGTACAAGGGAACTTTTTTTAAAAACTATTTCTGTAATATTTCTATAAATCTAAAATTATTCCAAAATTTAAAGTTTATTTAAAAGCAAAACAAAGGAACGTGAGTTCTGAAAATGAAACAGAAATACTTTGTGCAGTTTTCACTGAAAGTGTTACACCCCATAACATGTTATGAAGAGGAAAAAAAAGACTAATAATTACATATAATCTTAAGAGGGGTAATGAAATTAAACTATTTTCTTAAAGATATTGTTTCTGAATCTGGGGGACTTCCCTGCTGGCCCAGTGGTTAAGACTCTGAGCTCCCAATGCAGGGGGCCCAGGTTCGATTCCTGGTCAGGGAACTAGATCCCACATGCTACAACTAAGACCTGGTGCAGCCAAATAAATGAATAAATATTAAAAAAAAAAAAAAAAAAGATATTGTTTCTGAATCTGAAATGTGTACAATTCTAACCTGCAAAAAAGCAAACAGGACTATGAAATATTCATAAGACAACTAACTGGCTCAACAGACAACCTGAGACCTAAAGAAAATAAGTTCCACGCTGCATTTAGTGAGTACTGATGCTATATTGGGCTTTTCCCACGTAACAGACATAGGCATATAATTTTAGTCATATGGACTCTAGAGTCAGACAGCGTAGGTTTGGATTTGGCAAGCTGCTAAAATCTCGTATGAATCAGTTTCTTAAACCATTTGTAAAACTGGAGATAATAACTGCCTCTCTCACAGGGCTGATATGATTAAATAAGTTACTACATGTAAAGTGTTTGCTAAGTATCTGCACATAACAGGTGCTATCTATCTATGTGTTAGATAGGAATACAAATAAAAGGCAAAATTTAAGCCTTCTGGCCTTTCATGAATGACACAGGAAAAAAAAGATGAAAAAACGAATTAAAGACAATCTGTTTTGCAGTATGAGGGGATATAATCAAGATTTTGAATGTTTCTAAGCCTGAACACTGACTTGTATTCCAAATCCCCAAACTGTATTCAGCCAAGAACATGGACTCTGAAGCTGATGTAATTCAGAATAAACGTATTTTATACAGTAAATGGCAAAATGCAGAGCTCACTATTCCAAGTGACAGTGACAGAAAATATTAAAAAGCTCAAAAGGTAGAAATGTTCAAATAGTGTAACTATGGCTAAACAACTAACTTTCATCAAACTGTTCAAGTCAGCACCCAACAGGACAACCCTGACTTCTCACGTCAAGAACACAAGGGCAGGGTACTGCGTGGTGGGGACCCAGGACGTCTGCAGGAATTAAACAATGTAGAATAAGGACTATTTACGACTGACTCCATCAGTCAGTCATTTAATGATCCAGTCTGTGTATTTTCCAGAACCATTATTTGCCTTTCATCTCCTTCTGACTTATCCTTTATTCACCTCCTAAATCAGCAAAGAGAAACTGTGGAACTCTGAAACTGGTTTTGCTATTAATGACACGTATGAAAGAGTTTGGGAAGAACTACAGTAAGAACAGCTAAAATAGAACTGTTTCCTTATCTGCCACTTCCTTTTGTCTACTTACTCCATTTAGCACAGATGGGTAAGAATTAGGCTATAGAATGCAAAATCTCAAATTCAACAAAATGTGGGGGAAAAAACCCATCTGATTTATAAAATACGGCACAATACTTTCTGAGGGGCTAAGCTTCTGAGGCTAACTGCTTCGGTTGTGTGTGTGCGCTTAGTCACTCAGTTGTGTCCGACTCTTTGCAACCCTTTGGACTGTAGCCTACCAGGCTCCTCTGTCCATGGGGTTTTCCGGGCAAGAATACTGGAGTGGGTTGTCATTTCCTTCTCCAGGGGATCTTCCTGACACAGGGATCAAATCCGAGTCTCCTGTGTCTCCTGCACTGTAGGCAGATTCTTCAACTGCTGAGCCATTGGAGACTCCCAACTGCTTTAATAAAAGGCGTTTTATTAAATTAGCATCACTGGCAATGTTCTTTCATAAAGCTTGTCCAGCATGATTCACAGAGGCTGACGCATGTGCAAAGGCAGACACCGTTCAGCCATAGGGGGTGCTGGGCAAGGACCCAGGCAGACCCACTCCAGTGGCTCCAGCCAGAACAGCCCTTTGCCCCAACCAGCTATCCGTATATTATTTTCTGACTGCCAAGAGTGAAAAGGGTTTTGCCTACTAATAGTAGAAAGAAATGAGTAAGACTGGGCTTTTCAGGACTCCACCTGCTTTATTTGGGAAAAAAATAACTTAAATCTACCATAACATCTGATAACTGAAAGGAGTGCTGAGAGTACAAATACAAACCCGTGTTAAAGGACACCCCCAAAAATCTCAAAATGTAAATATAACTTCCCTTTCTATTAACGGATATTTTTCTACTTAAAATTAAAACTCTGCCTGGAATGAAATTAAAATGCTCTCTCTCCTACTGATTTAATAAGCTAAAACTACAAATTTTTATAAATTAAGTATCAATAATTGAACAACTATTAAGACATTTAGAATTTTAACTCCAAAAATTAAAATCTTACTAATTTTCTTCTATATATTAACCTACTGATTTATAAAATATTTGGTAATTGTCTTAAAGCTTTTCTACTAGATGAATCCAATTGTAACTTATATTTGCTTACCCACTAGCCTCTGGAGGAAATCTGACTGTAACCTTCCCCATCTCAGCACCTGGAAGCTCAACAAATTTCCCAACATCTTGCTTTTTCTCAGGAACCTGAAAAGCAAAACAACAACAACAAAAATAGTTAACATGGTTACATGTTTAAGAATCAATTCACTGAATAAATACTCAGTACCCACTATGCACCAAGCACAGTTATGAGGAAAAACTGACTAGATTATTGTCCCTGCACTTGGAGACTCAAAATCAGTTGAAGTCAACCAACAGCATTTAAAGTCATCAGGAAAATGCTTAAAAAGAGGCATGAACCAAGCTGGACCGCAAAAAAACAAGTGGAAGTGTATCCGATGGAGAGTGTACAAGGGAAGTTATTCTAAGGGAAGGAGTAACAGCGCAGCTAAGACTCGAAGGCGGGAGAGCTGTGCCCTGTTAGAACGCATGTTGGGTGGGCAGGCGAGACCCTAGAGAGGTGACTAAGTCCAAACACGAAGGTCCTTCTAATGCTGGCTTTTATGTTTTAGGCAGGGGAATCCTCAGGACTATGGAGCTACTTCTCTCTATTTTCTAAAACGGTCCCTGGGACACTGCAAAGGCTCAGCTAGAAAAGAGACCAAAGAAGAAGTTCAGTGATGAGCCTATGGTCTTAAAACAAGCAGGGGGCAATGAGGTGTCAATAAAAACAACAGCAGTGGAGACAGAAAATCAATCTCTAGATACGAGAAGTAATAACAGAACCTGCTGACTAATTAGAGGTGGACAGTGGTGAAAGCAGAGTGAGGATTTTTAGCAGAAAAACTGACATGACTCTAGTGTTTTTATACAAGCAGACAGTAGTTTTCAAATTTTATAGCATCAGAAAACCTTGAAAAATTAACTTGACCACACATGCGTAGTATGTAAAACATATCAAACCAGAGCAACTCTAGCTGGAGAAGAAGACCTTTTTCTACTGTTCTCTATGTTACATTTTCCTACAGAATCAACAAAAAGGCTCTACAGAAGCCCAGGACTCAATGGTCACAATGGTTCAAAAACCAGAGAACAGAAGACCTGCGAGGAAGAAAAGATGGTATAGCTATAAAATAGTGAGATTTTAGTAACATGGACTTTGGATTTCCTAAGGGATTTCCTAGGGGACACACACTGGATGATCACAATCTTGTAGAAATATAATTATGAAGATTAAGGCTTAATATAGTCAAGCAGGTGAAGACAAGGCAAGATTCAACAACAGCAGATTCTTCCAAGAAGATCCTTTTTAACTGATGGGGGGAAAAAACTATGAACATAATTTTCTTCTCAGATTTAGGATCTCAGGCAGACAAGATGTCAGCATTTAAAAAAAAATTTAAAGGCTTACCACTTTAGCTTTGGTCGCTGAAACATTCCACTTGGTACCTACTGACTGGAAGGCCTGCTGGGCTTCAAGAAAGCCAAACCAGCGTTTTACATGAACTGGAGCTTTGTTCTGTCCCATCTGTTCCCGCCACACAGCATTTCCTATTAGCAAACATAATTTTAAAAGCACTCAATATATCAGAAAAATCAAAAGCAAAGTTCTAGTCATGGTTAACTTTAGTAAATGAGATGGCTTAAAGCTGTGCTTCTATAATGAAATTTTAAAAATCCGGGTCTATATGGCAATGATTTCTAACACTTGACATATTTTAAGAATTCACAAATATTAATTTAAAATATTTTTTCATTTTAATTCCCTAGGATGAATCCTAAATCTTGCCTTCACCACCGCCACACACACTAGGCCACATTACATTCCATAATTAAGAAAAGCTTGAAGTGTATCACCTACAGAAAAAAAATAAAAATCAAGATCAAGAAGTAGCTCTTTTCTTCAGATGTAATATCAAAAATGGTACTGAAGGAGTTTATGCAACTCTTTAGCATCACAAAGCTACCTCTATAAGATGCTACCTTCCTTTTATGAGTATTAATTCAAAAAGCAAAGTAGATAAAAATGTCATAAACCTACAGATGAAAAGTTGTAACTAAAAAAGTCCTTCATTTTAAGTTGGTTGTTATTATAACAGTTTAATTTAGAGAAAAGTTTAAGCCACCAAAAAGGTACAGAGAGGCAGTTACCTGGCAGTCTGCACATTTACTGCCAAGGGCACAGGTTCAGTATCCCTGGTCGGGGAACTGAGATCCCACAAGTAACATGGCACAGTCAATAAAACTTAGGGAATATTAACAAAAAAAAATCCTCATATAACCCAAATTTGAAAAGTGAAAATGAAAGTGAAGTCGCTCAGTCACGTCCGACTCGTTAAAGAGAAACATTCTAGCATATTTGTTGCAGGGTTTTTTTTTTCTTTTAAATAAACTAACAAAATTCAAGCCCTCTTTCTATCTCTCAATCAACCCCACATTCTGATCTGTTGCAAACCACTCATAGAGGATGGAAAAAGTGACCTCTCAGAGAGACAACTCCAGCTCACCCTCCTCACCCACATACTGAGCAACCAGAGACAAAGTAATTGGAGTCAAGCAATAGCTGAGGCAGGAGGGATGCTGACATAAACGATGAGGAGCAAGGACAGTTCCACAGGCAAGAGAGGAGCTGCGGGCAGCTAGACAGGGTCAGCCTCCACGGAGAGCAGAGGATGGGGAATTCTTGTGACTGGCTAGGAAGAAAGTAGCCAGGGAGGTCACTCCTCCATCAGAAAATCCTAAGTGACGGCCACCAGGTAGACAGACAGATGTTCATATACACAAAAATATGTGTACTCCTGACCCAGAAAAATATTAAATAATTAAAATAGAAATTCTTCAAGAAGAATTACTGATACCTTTTAGGGTGGCCCAGACACATAAATCTGCTAAGCTCAAGGAGTTTCCAACTAAGTATGTTCTCAGAGACAGACAATGATTGAGTTCATTGACTGCAGAAGTAAACAAATCACATGAAGACAATTTTGTGGCACTGAACTCCAACCAGTGATCAATCTGTGAAAAGAAATGCATCCCAGGGTTTAGACTTAAACAAACAAGCAAACAAACGACTTCAGTGAGAACCGTGCCTATCTTATCTCAATCAAAGAATTTACCATTACGTGGATTTGATTGTGATTGTCTGGAGGCATCTAAATTGGCACTTAAATACATATTGTGCTATTTTTCTATATTTTCTCTTTTTTCCCCCAGGAATGTGAAGAGGCACTTCAGGGAAGAAAAAGGAAAATATGAGAACTGGAAGCAGCAAGGAAGGACAAGCCTGACTGAACCCAACAAATGGTACCCAGCCAAACATATTTATCCACTTGCAGAATTTAAAAGTAAATACTAGGAAACTATTCTTTGTATTTTGAATTTTATAAGATTCAGGAAAGTTAGAGCTGAATGCAAACAGGGAAAAAAAAGGCATCTCAAGTGCCATATTGAAAGATAATCTACTATTGCTATAGCTAATTAAATAAGGCATATACTTAAAAAGAAAAATGTGTATGACCCTGGGCCCATGTAACTTTTCAAAGCCTGCTGCCCCATTTGTAAAGTAAGAAAGCTGCATAAGATAACCTATGCAGTCACATCCAGCTATGAAATTCTAGGACTCCAGGAAGAGGAAGAGAGAACTAAATGACCCAAAAGGACAGTTGGTATGGGGGTGAAGGTAGAAACTTAGGAGCAAAGACTTTCTTTCTGAAAATAAAGTCAGATGAGAATGCCTAACGAGGTCTATGATTAATACTGTTACTATCCTATACCCTTAAATAGAGTAACAGTCCAAAAGAGCGAAAGCCTAAACCAAACCAAACCAAAACACACCCAAGAAAATGTTCCTTCCTTACCTCAGTATGTTCCAACAAGTTAGAGCCATAGAGCCCTGCTGTAGTTGCAATTCTAGCCAAGTAGCGAAGTATGGAGTTTGTGTCTGTGAACACCACATTTCTGGAATATAAGCATGAGACAAAGTATCACCGTGGCTCTAGCAAACCAGTAAGTCATGAGACATGTGAAAAGTGTAAAAATAGAAATCTTATATATAGCAAGTATTTTCTACTATAGTGAAAAAAAATAGATTTAGTTGGTTCTAAATTCTATCAAACACTAATTTGTTTTGAGATGTTCAGCTAAATCCAATAATTCACTTCAGTGAATTCACTCTCTATATGGTGTTTTGTTGGGCTTTTTTAATTAATCATTTATTCTATTTTTGGTTACACTGGGTCTTCGTTGGTGTGAGCGGACTTTCTCTAGCTGCTGTGAGCAGGGACTGCTCTTCGTTGTGGTGTGGTCTTCCCAACGTGGCGGCCTCTCTTGCAGAGCACATACTTGTCACATTCAGACTCAGCAGTTGTGGAGCATGGGCTTAGCTGCTCCTCAGCATGTGGAATCTTCCCAGACCAGAGACTGAACCCGAGTCTCCTGCACTGGCAGGCAGATTCTTGTCCATTGTACCCAGGGAAGTCCTCTATAGGATGTTTGATCCTTCTCACTATTAGTTTCTACATGTCTATTCAGTGGTGAAAATACAAAAACATAATTGGGCTATCAAGAATAAAGTGATTTAAAATAAATAAAGGCAATAAAGCCAAGGATATGCTGTTATAAGGAAGCTAGTTTTATCAAATTCCAGGTAAACACAGCAGATCAAACCTCACCAAAACTGTTGTGTAAAATGTTTAAAAAGACACAAACCCAAAAAAAAAAAAGGGAGAGAGAGACTAGGGAGAAGAGACAACAGCAATAAAATTTCAGAAGCTAGAAAGCAGATGGAGTTAACAGGCCTGAAAAAACTGAATCTTAACTGGACAATGGACAAAGCTGAAAACCAATCCAATTTAAATTTCAGGATCTTCAAAAGACTTACAAATCAATAAAACCAGGGACTAAAATGAGGAGGCTTGGTTAAAAGTCTATTTAAAAATTAGCCAGAAACACAGATAGCTCCAACCCCTATTCTCTACAGCTGGGCTACCCTTCTTGCCCAGTCCTGGCAAAAACTGGAGCTTTATTCTCTAAAGATGAAAACAGAGGGTCTCTCGACTTGGGGGCAATGTGGCACAGTGGCAAGCTGGGCAACAGAGGTGACAAGAGAATAAACGTACACTGGATGCTGAGATTCTCAGCCTTCGTGCCACCCTCAGCTTCCAAAATATGCTGGTCCCAGCCCATCCTCACCTTCCAAACAGGACACTGGAAGTCTTCTCTGGACAATCTGATCTACCCAGGAGGAAAAGAACCAAGGATACTAACACCAGAAGCTCCTTCAAACGAACAGTTGTTCAGTCAGATTACCCAGAGTGAAGCTCACAAATGACCAGCCCACCTTGGAGTTCAGAACTTAGAGTCTGAAACTCCCAGTCAAAATCTTGGAAAACCATCAAGAGTTACCAAATATTTAAAGAAAGCCTGTAACTCAAAAGATAGAGACCAAAATAAACAGATGTAAAGTGAACAAATCAAGGAAAAGTTTAAAAGTGGAATACATAAATTTCCTCTGAGCAGTGAAAAAAACATATGATTATGTTTGTAATCATAAAATAAGAACAGGATACTTTACCTAGATAGTAAGTAACAGTACTCTCAGATATGAAAAATGCAACAGCAAAAAGGAAAACTCAATAGAAAAATGGGATAATAAGGTTGAAGACCTCTCTAGAAAGTGAAGGAAAATGGGGGAAAAAAATGGAAAATGAAGGTGATCCTTAAAGAAAATAAGAATACTAATCCCAACATACACATAAAGAAGAGAAAATAGAAAGTTATCAAAGAAAAAATTTTCTAATCCCCAAAAGAGGATTTCTAAGTTTCCATATGAGAGGGAGTAGCCAAGCACCCAGTAGAACAGATGAAAAATGGACTCAGACTAAAGCATATTATCGTGAAATTTCTGAATACTGGATCCTAAAGGAAGATGCCCACAAGCTTCCTGAGGTCCCACAGAAAACACAGGGATCAGAAAGATTTCAGAAGAAAGCAAAGCAAGTAACTATTCCATGGAAAAGTAAAAATTGTACATGAAAAGCAATCGTGATATGTAGCTCAGCAGTGACTCCAACTTACAGGATCCTCATGGTGTAAACACTACAGAGTGATCTAATCAAGATTCTGATGCAACCACAATGGGAGGAAGGAAGACAGGGGGAGGAGGAGGGTGTGTGAGTGAGTGTTTTCTGCATGCTGCCTCTTCTCCAATACAAGTCTTTCTGTCAGTTTATTACAGACCATTTAAACCATTTCCATATCTGCACCCTGCTTGAGGATACCCTTGAAGCCTGCTTACAACCTGGTTCAAGTCCCACGATCTGGCAAAGATTCCTTAAAAGAATCAAACCTGGTTGTGTCTAGGCCTCAGTTTTGCTAAACAAAAGAATTTTTTCCCTTCCTTTTCTTTTTAATTTTTTTCAGTGAGTTCCAAAAGAAAGAGGTAAATCCAAGGGCATGCCATCTTCCATATACCTGAGATGCAAATAATCCATCTTAATCAAGAATATACAATATTTAAAAAAAAAAAACAGAATATACAGTATACCTTCATTATAGAAAATTTTGAAAACACAGAGAAGTAAAAAGGAAAAAACACACCACAACTCCAAAACTCAGAAACACTCTTAAAGGTGTTGTATCCTTTTCAGTTTTTTTTCTTTGGAGATATGCACTTTCACATTTATTTCTTGCTTTTTTATTAACGTTAGATTATGAACATATCCACATTAGAAATTCTTCATAATCTTTTTTCACAGATGTCTAATACTCTATGCTGTGGACTTACCAAATTTATTTCCTCTTATTATTAACTTCATTAAACTTCCAATTTTCCACCAGAATTACAAAAGAATTAAAACACATGTACATAAATCTTTCTGTACATTTCCAGTTTCTTTCTGACAGATTATACATGTGATTAGATACTCTGCTGACAAATATAAGTCTCTGGATATTAATTTTTTTTTGAAATTTATTTCATTGGAGGATAATTGCTTTACAATGCTGTGCTGGTTGGATATAATTCTTTTAGAATAAGAAAGAAAAGTTTATTTCTTTTTCGGGATATTCTACCCATTACCAAGTAAAACAAGCATACAACATTTAACTCTAAATATTTAAAAAATGCTGCTGAGTACCGAAAGCAAAGATACACTTACTCAGATACATGAAGAATATTCTCTTTCCCTTCTTCAACAGAAATGCTGACGTTGTCTTTCACATGTTCCACTGCCAACAAAGCTCCTAAAAATAATGAGATGAAAAGACTTCTCTCTTTATAAACAATGCAGTATTTAAAACCTGAATCATAAAGCAATAAGGATGAGTCAACAAAACAATGTTAAGTACTGTGAAGAGTAAATTTTTTCCCCGATAGTCTGCAGATGCAAACTGCATTCTGGTCTTAGAGAAGTAACAAACCAGAAACCATTCCCTGGCATAATCCAACTGCTTTTGAAAATGCTCAGTGTCCAGCTGGGGACATGGAAATGAACCTTTCCCTCCCTCAGAAGAAAAGAAAAAATTAGAATAGTACCTTGTATAAAAGCTATTGACAGCATTAGAGGTTACTATGTGGCAAGGACTGTACTACATGCCTTACCTTCATTAACATTTTTAATCTTTGGAGTAACCTTAAGAGGTAGGCACCTTTATCTCTGTTTTATAGACAAGGAAACTGAGGTGCGGAGGGGTTAAATAACTAGCTCAAAGCCCTTGAGTAAATGTGTAGCTGTCAAGCTTTACATGCAGGTCTAATGCAGGCCAGAACTCAAATTTAAGAACGGTGTCATCTGTCTCTCAACATTATCATAAAGTTTACTAAATATGCATTAATCCTTTGTCCTTAATTTATCGAAGACAGACAACTAGCACCCAGATACTGGTTTCTAAATACCATGGTCCACCGGGAACAGGGCTGTGCTAGAGAAGGTATAAAACAAACCTGGAAAATTTCACTGTGCTGGAAACCAAGAGGTACCCAAAGAATGGTAAGAGATATGCCGAAAGGACCCCCTGGCCAGCTCGGAGGGGCTCCCACTGGCAAACAGGGCCAATTTAACCACTAAAGTAAGTAATCTAAGTTTTAAGAGTATCCATAGCAAAGAACCCTACACAGCAGATTTTTTAAATTAACTCCTATTACAAGCAACAAGATAGATGAATCTCAAAAAATTATCCTATGCACAAAATAATTTGACATGACCCAATGTATATGAACTCTGGAGAAGGGAATGACACCCACTCCAGTATTCTTGCCTGGAGAACCCCGTGGACAGAGGAGCCCGGCGGGCTACAGTCCATGGGGTCGCAAAGAGTCGGAGACAACCGAGTGACTAACACACACACAATGTATATGAAGTTCTATGAGGAAATTTTCTGAAGTGAGGGAAATATTTTACTTCATAACTGTGGTGGTTATACATTATACATATCTGTCAATCAATTTATAACTTAAAACTGGTGAACTTCAGGCATGTTCACCCAAAAATAAAAAAGAACTCAATAAAACTAATTTTGAAAATATGCTTAATTTTAAGAACAGAAAATGATGCAAAGCCAGCCAATTGTATAAAGATAATTTTGAGGCAGCCAGGGGAAACTGAAAAAGAACTGAATGTTACATAATAAAAAGAAATTATTATTTAAAAAAAAGAAATTGCTAATGTGAAAAAAACTGAAAATGAAAAATAATACAGAGTATAATCTATTGAGTATATTTTCCTATAAATTTTTTTAAATGAAAAAAAAAACTCACCAAAAAAAAAAAAATTCCAAGTAATACGTGAAGGAGTGGCAGATTGGATGGTCACCATCCGGCATCATCTTACTAATAATCAAGTTGGGCAGGAAGCACCAGTGGATGCTGAAACCAGTGGGTGAAGGTTTGATGCGGAGTGGAATGCTTACATGGTCCCAGAGCATCTCCCCACAAAAAGCTTGTTAAATGCACAAGGGATAACTCTATAGTGAGGAAAGCAGTCAGAAACCACCTTAAGTACTCAAGATTAGATCACCAGTAATGGGGAAAAAACTCAGGCACCAATCAATGGGCTGCAGTGAAGAACAACAAATCATTTCTGTGCTACTTCTGCCAAAGACATGGAGCCTGAATCTGGTCATGAGGTACCACGAGAAACAACCTTGACATTCTTCAAGTAAGTAATCTCCACGGAGGTCAAACCTATGAAAGCAAGACTAGAAAACCATTCCACATTGAAAGAAACTGGGCAGACGTGACAAGTAGGCATGAAGCATGACCCTAGATTTTGATCCTTGAGCTACAGAGGTAACGTAGGAACAATCAGTGTAGGATTCTGAACAGGATCTGGGCATTAGATGGGAGAATTGTATCGATGAGTATTTCCTGATTTGTATGCTCTTGTGAGGTCATATAGAGTTTTCTTACTTGAGAGAGATGTACATTGGTGTATTCTGGGGTGTTGAAGCATTATTATCTGCAGTATGTTCTTCAAAGGCATTGGAGGAAAAAAAGGTTCCTTGTTCTATTCTTGTACTTTTTTAAGTCTAAAATTATATTAACATTTAAAAAAATGGTAAATGCATATAAAATAGGGAAATTCTCACAATGCAATGTTTTTCTAAATGTTTCATCTAATGTTATTGACTGAAGACAGAATGTATTTGAATTAAATTACTAGGAACAATAAAATCAAAAACAAAAAAAGAGGAAGGAAAGCAAATAGAACTATATATCCTATAATTGGTTTATAATTCATAAGGACAACAAAATTTTTTAAGACCCTCCTTTCAGAATACTGAAGATATGGTTCTCAATTTCATAATTTACTAAGGAAACAGATCTATCATCTTCACACTGCTTTTCTAAGTAACATTAGTAAAAACTAGCTAATTCTTGAAAATCTACAGTGGGTCAGGAACTTGACCTACAGTTATCATTGATTCTGGCCATCAAAGGTATGTAGAAGATATTATTCCTTGTTTCTTAAACAAGGAAGCTGTGAAGATGCCAAACAAGGAACTTGCCAAGGTTCCACAACTAGTAAATGGCAGGCAGGATGGACCCAGATCTCCAGGAACCAAATGTCTTTGCTGTTAACCATGAGGTCACATTGTCTAGCACTTTCCAACTGCAGAATCAAACCCATTTCTTTTATTAGAGTTTATTGATTTTTGTGTAAGGCTAGCCCATAACTATTGGATGGGCTAACAATATGGCAAAACATCATCATTTTTAAAATATTTTAAACAGCATTCAATTGTGCTTTTTGTTCCAAAAGGCTCAAAACACCCTGTAATGAGAATGTACTGAGAAATTTCTTCAGCACGATGTGGCCAACTATATCTGGGCCTTTCAAATATTAGAAAAGTACTTGCGTGTCTATATTAAGAAATGCATTAACAATAAGAGCTCAATAAACTGATCAAATTATTTTGCGTAATTTCTCAAAGCAATAAAAAAGAAGAAATAGCTGAATGTCTAAGCTATCTATCCACAGTAACCTTGGCCACGTTGAATAAGCAATTCCAAATCCAATTTAAGATGTGTCAGGAAGATGACAAGTCCCACCTTTACTCTGACATTTACTACATCCATCGGATGTGTATAAAGAACCCCATCAGTCCGCAGTGTACTTGGGTGTTCCAGCAATTACCCTGCCACCTTTAATTAACATAAGTGCAACCTCGGTTAAAATTTTAAATGCTTCTATGATCATCCTCCTCGTTTCCTTTGAACCCAATGAAACGTGAAGAAAACTTGAGTCAAGGGAACTGACAAGCTTTTCTGAGCACGAAGGAAGGGAGATAAATAAAGATAAGCAGAGTTGGAGGAAAGCGCTAAACGAGGGGGAACGAAGTACTGGGATTTTAAGTTTTAAAAATGTTATTTCTACGTCCAGCTCTTGGTCTCCAGGGGACATCATTGCTTAAAGGGAGAGAAGAGTAAGCTAGGAGTCATCTTTCTGGGGGAGAAAGTCCAAAGCTGAGCCTCATGCCGCTCTGCCCGAGCTCACACCGCGCCCACCTCCACGCCCAGAAGCGTCTTCAGGAGCAAATCCACCTGCCAGGGACCGAGAGCGAGGGGCACGGAGCCCACCGCGTGTACATTTCCGGGGAGAGAAGCAGGCCTAACCTCCCAGACCAGGACCGCCACTGCGCCAAGCCCGGGTGCGGCGACCTTCCCCGCCCCGCTTCCTCCCTCGGCTGATGCAACCCACACAGGTCTGCGGCCGCGGCCCCTTACCCAGCGGAGGGTCTCCCGAATTCACAGTCAGACAGAGTGTCGCCATCTGCACCGGTCCGCCGGTCTACCTGTCTGCGCGCCTGCCGGGCCGCCTGAAACACAACCGACTGGCCCAAAGCGAGAAGCTGCAACGTGGTACGCGCCAGCTTGACGCTGCCGCAACCCTCACCCCTCCCCCGCGCCGCGGCCGGCGTCTTGCCGCACAGCGCAGTGCGTCATCACCGCGCGCCCCTCCCTCCGGCAGAGGGAGCTGGGGGCCTTCTAGGGTCAGGAGGGCCAACGTGGCCAACGTGCTCCAAGCCGGTGACCGAGGAGAGACACTGAAGCGGACGATGTTTTACGACACCTCGTAAAGTGAGGAAGTGAAGTCGCTCTGTCGTGACTGACTCGTTGCTACCCTGTGGACTGTAGCCCGCCAGGCTCCTCCTGTCCATGGGATTTTCCAGGCAAGAATACTAGAGCGGATTGCCATTTTCTTCTCCAGGGGATCTTCCTGACCTAGGGATCGAACTCAGGTCTCCCGCATTGCGGGCAGACTACCGTCTGAGTCACCAGGAAATCCCAAAGTGAGAAAAGTAAGTGGTGAGATGGTTTCTGCAGTGTGATGGGTGGTCACCAGAAGCCAGAATTGAAATAAACGGGCTCGTATAGTTGAGGCAGGAGGTAGCTGCGGCCCCCCCCCCCCCGCCCCCAGACACTCCAAGATGTCAATAGCAGGATGATTGAGAGAGGAGGCTGGGCCCTGATCAGGTAAAAGCCTAGAGACCACGTATTTATCATGCTCAAAATCGGGGAGACCTTCCCCTATAGCTCCTTGGAGGTTAGAAGGAGAGTGATGTCAAGCTACCCATAGGCCTCTTGACTGGAATCCATCTTTGCTGAGAGATGCACTTGCACTCGTGGGAAGATCCTGAGTTAAACCGAACACAGGCTCAGGACCAGACGAATGGAATGATTAGCCAAAGGAAACTTGGAAGAAATGCCCCACATGAATGATTCAAACTACCAAGCGGGTGCAACTCTCTTGAGTCCACCCGTGTATCCACTCATACTGTATGCTTTTCCTGCTAATAAACGTGTTCTTTGTTTCATTACTTTCTGTCTTCATGGGAATTCATTTCTGCAGAGCTGAAGGGCCAGGGCCTTGTCACTGACCATTGGTCTAGTGGCTAGGATTCAGTATTTACTGCGGAGACCCGACCTCAATCTCAGGTGGGGAAAGGAAGCCCCACTTCAAGCTGCTGCAGTTCAAAGCCACCCAAGATCATATTTGGTGCTAAAACCCAGGAATTCAAGGTAAACCTTGGGCTTCAGTCAGCTGCGACTTGAGGCCACTGACTTTCACTCCTGCTTTCTTTTTCTCACTCTCCGTTTCACTTTCTTTTCAAGACCCACAGGGCATAATTTCTGCCTGTTCAACATTGAGGATGGCAGAGGAGTCCCCCAGGCCGTGCAGATTCAAATAACACTTGTGTGACAGTTGACTCTGTCCTTTGAGACATGGTGGAAACATGATTTCCAAACGTGCAGGAGCTCAAGGGGTCTCTCTCACCCACTCTCCCTCTGTCGTTGTCCAGTATGGAAACTTCCACTACGCTTTTCCTTCCCACCTTACTTGCACAGCAGGGTCTCTTTCTCACTTCGTATCTCCACAACCTTTTAGGGAACGATTTCCTGGATATTATTCCTAAACTGTGTCCCCACCACTGCCAGACCCAGTGCTGCCTATGTGAGACAAAGTCATCAGCCGAAGCCCAGTTCTTTTACACTTCTCAGGATGAAAGGGCAAAGGATTTTGGGTTTTTCTGCTGTCTAGTGTCTCACCTCACTCAATGCCCAGAAATTTACTGTGAGAATTTCTCTGCCTCCCAGCCCTTGAGCCTTCAACCCCGTGCCATCTTCCATAGTGCCCAACTCCATTTCCTTCAAGGGTTCTATTTTGCAACTGCTGGACCCCCTTCACTCCAGGCCTTGGCAGCATACACACTGCTACAGACAGCTTATCAGGCTGGCCGCTACCCAGAAGCCCAAATTATAAACTTTGTAGATACTCAGTCACGAGGAGTACACCCCAGCGTAGGAAGACTTATCATAGGACATAAGCTGTATAGACGAGGGATCCCTCCTAAGGAAAGTCCTAGCAGCTGGTCGGCAGTGGTTCATATGTCCTCGCCTGGCCATCTGGGGAGGACACCTAAAGGTACTAAGGGAGACCAGAGGTGTCAGAAATCTATGGGATGGTAGAGGTCTGGAAACTCCATCAGGTTTGGAAGGAATTTGGGGGGCACCCTGAACCCCTTCAGGTCAAAGTCTCCTAGCAAATGTTTTTTGGAACAACAGATTCCATTTCCCGGAGGTTTCTCGGTTGTAGGTTAACAGAAAGGCTAGGAAAGGGAAAACTTAAGTTCTACTGTAACAGTGCCTGGCCTTCATATAAGTTGGGGAATGGAGAAAAACTACCTGAAGACGGGTCTCTATATTACCATCCTGCAATTGCATATTTATTGCCACTGGATGGGAGAGTGGATTGAGGGTCCCTCTAGTCAGGCTTTCATGGTCCATTACCAAAATTCCACCCTATGTGGCTCTTGTAATTCAAAACCTGGGGAACCAGGAAAAAAAAAAAACAAACCATCATTTATTTTAGATGATCCCCTTTGAAGCTCGCCCATCTCTCAGGGGGATACCTAGCTCCCCCTGCTCCTGACAGTATCCCTACTTTTCCAGATCCATCTGACCGAACCCAAACTCCACCTCCTCATGTCCCTCCATCCCCTCAGTTACCCCAGAAAGGAGAGATTAGTCCCTCTGTCCTCTCACCGTTGGAGCTTCCTATCACCCAGGATCAGGGAAATTACACTCTCTAACAGAAGTGGCAAAGGTGAAGGGACAGTCAGAGTCCCCTTTTTTAACCAACTTAGCCCAAAGCAAACAGAAACAATTTTCTGAAGACCCAAGTAGAGTTTCATGAAGAGTTTCATGCTCTAATTCTGGTTATGACTTAACTTGGAAGGATGTCCAAGGAGTCCTATCGGGTTGGCCAAAATGTCCATTGGGGTTTTTCCATACCTGAATGAACATTTTGGCCAAGCTAATACTTATTGTACTTCTGAGGAAAAACAGAATCTGGACAGCAGCCCAGAGGCTTGCTGACTAACTTGCCGGAGACCAACCTGAATATGCTCTGGGTGGAGATGCAGTCCCAGGTATAATTCCTTGGAATTATACTTCCTGGACAGGAACAGAAGCCAGGAAACTCATAATCTAATGTGTATTAGAAGGGATGAGAAAGTGTATCAAGATGTTATTTAACTGTGAGAAGGTTAAAGTAGTGACCCAGGAAAAGAAAGAAAATCCAGCCCCTTCTTTCACAGACAGCTTGTGGAGGCTTTTAGGAAGTATACCAACATAGATCCCTCCACTTTCAAAGGTCAGTCCCTGCTGGGACAACACTTTTTATCAGCCAGCCCGTCCCTGATGCTGTTAATATGTGGAAACTTCAAAAGTTAGAATTTGGCCCACAGACTTCCATGCCTCAACTCCTGGATGTGGCCCTTGGAGTATTCAATAATCAAGACCAAGCTCCAGAGGGAAAGCTGGAGAAAAGACAGGCCAGGGCTCATGCACAACTGATAGCCATTGCTGTCGGCCATATCTTGTGACCTCAGGACAACCCAAGGGGGCCAAGAAAGTCCAACTATCCATCTGGAGGTAAGACCAACAAGGAGGAATGCTACAAATGCAAGTCAACTGGCCACTGGGTCCAAGAGTGCCAGAAAGAACCCCACTCCCCTCCCCCAGGTCATGCCTAGCCTGCAAACAAGCAGGTCATTGGAAGAGGGACTGCCCTCAATCCCAAAGGGGAAGAGGGGCTCCCCCTCCTGAAATGGCCATGCTGGATGACTGAGGTGGCCCAGAGATTCTAGCTTCTTAAGGGTCCCCCTAACAAGAGGTCTATCTCCATTGAGGAGCCCCGGGCAGTCCTGACATGGCAGGTAAGAAAATCCATTTCTTAGTTGACATGGGAGCCACTTACTCTGTCTTAATTTCTCACATTGGACCTCCCTCTTCCAAAAGCTGTACTGTAACTGGTGTCAATGGAAAGCCTCACAGCCATTATTTCCCTGGGCCTCTCACTTGTCAATGTGAGCCTCAGTTGATTTCATGTGCCTTTCTAGTTGTGCCTCAGTGTCCCACCCTGCTACTGGAAAGAGATCTTCTGAGGTCAGGGCCATACTCCAGTTAGGAGGCTGCAACACTCTCCCTTGACTCTGAGTAAGACAGACCAGCCAGAAGAGCAAGGTCCTATTCCCAGCCATATCGTATAAGAAGTGGATCCTTCAGTGTGGAACAAAGAAATCCCTAGAATGGCCATACATGCCCAACCTGTAAGAATTCACCTTAGGCCTGAAGCTGCCTATCCTAACAAGAAACAAGTTGGAAGGAAAAAGGATCCACATTAAAGGAACAGATACCAGGACAAACATGGATGGAAGGCATTGGGTATATGGTTGGAGTACATTTCTGAAACAGTAGAATTGGATGGCTAGATCATAAAACCTTAAGCTTGTTAGTCTATTGTACCCCACCAGGATACACTTTCATATGCCAGGTAGATAAGAAACGATGGGCCACTAATTGCCTGCACAGTAACTCCATGTCCACACAGTATATGCTGGCAACCTTGGTTACTCCTTCCTCAATCCACTCCTTAAATGAATTTAAGTTTATTAAACCTGTTTACTCAATTAACTC
Source organism: Cervus canadensis (assembly GCF_019320065.1). Classification (NCBI taxonomy): domain Eukaryota; kingdom Metazoa; phylum Chordata; class Mammalia; order Artiodactyla; family Cervidae; genus Cervus; species Cervus canadensis. The sequence goes on along the minus strand of NC_057398.1, from coordinate 55,283,461 downwards.
TAGATTTACCTGGTGGCATCCTAGATGGAGACGGCTATTTCTTTGGGTACACCTTGTTACCATCGTGGAGGGTAGCCGCCCATCAACATGTCCTTCAAAACTTATCTGTAACTATTACCACCATAGCTAACAATACCACTGACTCTCTTACTAATTTACAGAAGTCTCTAGACTCACTGGCCAAGGTGGTATTTGACAACCATCTGGCCCTGGTTTATCAGTTGGCAGAACACGGAGGGCTTATGGCATTTGCCAACATTTCCTGTTGCACATACATTAACACCTCTTCCCAGATACAGACCGATATTGAGAAAACGCAACAGCAGGCCACCTGGCTTCAACAGACGATTAACCACCAATCCTCACTATTCAGTATGGGTGGGGAAATTGAAAGCTGTTTCTCTTAACTTGTTCTCCTGGATCCCGCAAGGTATTAGAAACTTTCTGATGGGATGTTTCCATTTTCTTATAACCTTCTTCATGGTTTCAGCCATACTGATTTATGTTAAATGTTTAGTATTTCTCTCTTCTTAAGATGGAAGGCCTCAACCTGTTGGTCCCAGGCCTGCTTCTTGGACTGAAATGTCCTAGTTGCAGATTTGCAACAGTAGAGAAGACAGCAGGGCACTAGGAAAAATATAAATCAGTATGGCCAATATGCTGACCGTATTCCTAAACATGCTTGAGTCTCTGATTTTAACAGTCTTTTACTAATTGTTAGCCCCTGCTTCTCTAATTATTTAGTTTGTTTTCTCTAGGGCATCACAGGACAATGGTGATGCAGGGACTTCAGCCACTTCCCACAGCTGATCCTGCCAAAATAACAACAGAAGCCACCTTGGGGCCCCTTTAATGAGATAGGGCGAGAGCTCCGTGACCCCAGCTAGGTAGGGTCTACAAGCCCCTTGCCAGCCTGAAGAAGCTACGGAAGACAGACCTTCACCCTTCATCTTCCCAATAAAGTTTTCTTGGGGTGTACGTCTCTCAGGGAGGATTTGAGGCAGGAGGTAGATGGGCCTCCCACCAGGGTGAGCAGTTGGAGTTCATTCCCTGTGGACAGAAACTCCAAAATATCAATAGCAGTTCAATTGAGAGAGGAGGCTGGGCCCTGCCCAGATAAAAGATAAGAGACTATACATTTCTCATTCTTGAAGTCAAGGAGACTTTCCTGGTTGGAAAGCTTGGAGGCCAAAACGGGAGTGATGTCAAACTCCCCATAGGCCTCTTTGCTGGAAGAGACTGAGAGATCGATTTTGGCTGAGAGATACGCATGCACACATGGGAGGATCCTGAGATAAACTGAATACGGACTCAGAACCAGGTAAAGCAAGATGATCGGCCAAAGGAAACCTAGAAGAAACGCCCCATATAAGTGATTTAAGCTGCCAAAAGGGAGCAACTTTCTGAGTCCACCTGGGTGTCTATCCATATGTACTGTTCTCTTTTCCTCCTAATAAACACTTTATTTCCCTACTTTCTGTCTTTGTGGGAATTCATTTCTGCAGAGCTGAGGGGCCAGGGCCTTGTCACTGACCACTGGTCTAGTGGCTAGGATTCGGCGGCTCTCACTGCACAACCCAACCTCAGTCTCTGGCTGGGAACTGGAAACTCTGCTTCAGGCCACTGCAGCTGAGGCCGCCTGAGATCATACTGTCTGGGGCACTGTATATAAACACCCACAAAAAAAGTCCTGGAAGCGTGTATACCAACAGCCATGGTTACACCAGAGATAGGGGAGGGTTTTTATTATGTTTCCTGTGTTTTCAAAAGAAGAATGTATTTTCAAGAGTTACTTTCGAACTTGAAAAATGAAAGATTTATTTATAAAAAGACATTGCTTACAGGCATTGCCCCAGTTTGTCTTGGCTCTATTTGCCTGGGCTGTGCAAGCGTGCCTTTCAGAGGTCGTCTGTCCTCTTAAACCTCATGACGTGTGTGCCGGCGAGTGCCCTGCAAGCATACTCCAGGGGCTGGTATTATAGCTCAAGGGGCCAAGAACTGATTACAAAAATACATCTCAGCCTCCTAAAGACATCTCTGTTTTCGCTAAGGCGTGCTGCTTAAATTAAATATGAGCCTTGAGTGTGTAGTGCAGCTATAGAGGCGTTATCTGTGCCTGTCCCAACCCATCACCAGATGGCTACATCTTACTTGTGGCCAGCCTCCAAAAGCTAAGACGCCTGCATCAGAATAGGACTGTTCCCCTCACCCTACCTTCCTGTTAGACTCTGTGAGGATGGGATCCCTAATCTCATTTTATCAAGTTCTCCAGGTGATTATATTGGACACCACACTGTGCCTTTCTGCCTGTCTCTGTTGAAATTGATTTCTCTTCTGTACACTTCTAACTCTCTACATTCTTGTTTGCTAAAACCTTATTATCTTAGGCATTCTTGGATTCCCCACAGTGCCTGGCAGGTACTGGGGGTCCCTCCTGCTCTATCATAATTGGTATGGGAAAGAGGATGCAAAGTCATTGATTGCCCAGGGAGTGGGAGTGATACAAAATTTACTTGGAAAAATACAATTACAAATTGGGAAACAAAATAAATTTGCATCTATTATCTTAACAAAATTTAGGTATTCTTGCAACTATGTGTTAATTCTTCTTAGAATAAAGAATATATTACATTTTGAATGTCTCTTTTTATTGTTTGGCTTTTGCTGAGCAAAGAGGATGAGGCAAGAGCTCTGGGCCTGGAGCTAAAGAGCTGTCCTTGTGGAAAGCACTGCCTAAAAAGGACTTAAGAACAAAACCTCACATATGTTTGCCTATTAGTAATTTGCTAACAAACTAGAATTGGTTTCATTTATTCCATTTGGGGGCAAGTACAGAAATGTGGGCGTGTTTCACGACCGAGTAGTTTGAGTACTATCAGGAAACCAGATCTATGAGACTTGCAAAATGGAAAACAAAGTCACCTGGGATCTTAACCAAGTTTAAAGCATACTTATTTATTTATATTGCCTCATCTTATTCTGAGGAGTAAATCCTTCAATTCCTCATTGAGAAACATGATAAAGACATTATTTTAATTGAGGAAAACAGATAATAAGAATGTAAAAGGTGATACCAAGAGAGAAGCTACTTGTGTTTTCAGTTGCTAAGTCCTGTCTGACTGCAGCCCCATGGACTGTAGCCCACCAGGCTCCTCAGTCCATGGAATTTTCCAGGAATGAATACCAGAGTGGGTTGCCTTGCTGTCCCCCAGGAAAAATATTTACTGTATGGTGAAGAAAATATAGCTGTGCTAATAGACCAGAATTAAATACAGAGACATTCTCAAACTGTCTTGTAGAGAGGGCACCATAAAATGTTTTAACACATACTACAGTAACTTTGCATATAGGTTTCTCAAGAGGCAGGTCAGGTGGTCTGGTATTCCCATCTCTTTCAGAATTTTCCACAGTTTATTGTGATCTACACAGTCGAAGGCTTTGGCATAGTCAATAAAGCAGAAATAGACGTTTTTCTGGAGTTCTCTTGCTTTTTTGATGATCCAGCAGAGGTTGGCAATTTGATCTCTGGTTCCTCTGCTTTTTCTAAAACCAGCTTGAACATCTGGAAGTTCACGGTTCACATATTGCTAAAGTCTGGCTTGGAGAATTTTGAGCGTTACTTTACTAGCGTGTGAGATGTGCCTCTTGAGAAACCTATATGCAGGTCAGGAAGCAACAGTTAGAACTGGACATGGAACAACAGACTGGTTCCAAATAGGAAAAGGAGTATGTCAAGGCTGTATACTGTCACCCTACTTATTTAACTTATATGCAGAGTACATCATGAGAAATCCTGGGCTGGAGGAAGCACAAGCTGGAATCAAGATTGCTGGGAGAAATACCAATAACCTCAGATATGCAGATGACACCACCCTAATCGCAGAAAGTGAAGAGGAACTAAAAAGCCTCTTGATGAAAGTGAAAGAGGAGAGTGAAAAAGTTGGCTTAACGCTCAACATTCAGAAAACTAAGATCATGGCATCTGGTCCCATCACTTCATGGGAAATAGGTGGGGAAACAGTGTCAGGCTTTATTTTTTTGGGCTCCCAAATAACTGCAGATGGTGATTGCAGCCATGAAATTAAAAGATGCTTACTCCTTGGAAGGAAAGTTATGACCAACCTGGATAGCATATTATAAAGCAGACATTACTTTGCCAACAAAGGTCTGTCTAGTCAAGGCTATGGTTTTTCCAGTGGTCATGTATGGATGTGAGAGTTGGACTGTGAAGAAAGCTGCGGACCAAAGAATTGATGCTTTTGAACTGTGGTGTTGGAGAAGACTCTTGAGAGTCCCTTGGGCTGCAAGGAGATCCAACCAGTCCATCCTAAAGGAGATCAGTCCTGGGTGTTCATTGGAAGGACTGATGTTGAAGCTGAAACTCCAATACTTTGGCCACCTCAGGCGAAGAGTTGACTCATTGGAAAAGACCCTGATGCTGGGAGGGATTAGGGGCAGGAGGAGAAGGGGACGACAGAGGATGAGATGGCTGGATGGCATCACCGACTCAGTGGACATGAGTTTGAGTAAACTCCGGGAGCTGGTGATGGACAGGGAGGCCTGGCGTGCTGCAGTCCATGGGGTCACAAAGAGTCGGACAGGACTGAGTGACTGAACTGAACAGTAACTTTGATACATTGTTTATTCAACATTTTTTAAAGTTTGAAATGAATGAATGAGTGGATAAATGTGTGTAAAGCAATCTATAATACCCCATGCTTGCTCAAGAACCCACCTAATAACACACATGAAGACTTACAAACTAAAAACAGGAGTTAAATGTAAAGTGCATATATGATTTTGTAAGAACTGGAAGAGGAATAATTTAAACTAGTTCTTTACCTAACAGGATTCTTGATGCTTTATTTAGAAGCTGGTTCTTTATAATTAAATTTATGTAACTTATTGGTCTCCTTATTTTAGTATGTGATTTATTTATTTTCAATAGAAAAAAATAGAAATTCAAAGTATGTTTTTCTGTTTATCTCTTGCTATTAACAAACCACCATAATATTTAGTGGCTTAAAGCAATACCACCATTTTATTATATAGCTTATTGATGTGGGTTAGGAATTTGGGTCGGAGTAGGCAATGGCAACCCACTCCAGTAGTCTTGCCTGGAGAATCCCATGGACAGAGGAGCCTGGTGGGCTACAGTCCATGGGGTCGCTAAGAGTCGGACATAACTGAGCGACTTCACTTTCACTTTTCACTTTCATGCATTGGAGAAGGAAATGGCAACCCACTCCAGTGTTCTTGCCTGGAGAATCCCAGGGACGGCGGAGCCTGGTGGGCTGCCATCTATGGGGTCACACAGAGTTGGACACGACTGATGTGACTTAGCAGCAGCAGCAGCAGGAATTTGTGTGGGGTCATTTGGTGCTATTTAATTGGAGATTGTTTGCAGTTGTGCTAAGTTGCTTCAGTCATGTTTGACTCTGTGACCCTGTGGACTAGGGCCTGCCAGGTCCCTCTGTACGTGGGATTCTCCAGGCAAGAATACTGGAGTGGGTTGCCATGCCCCTCCTCTGGGGGATCTTTCTTACCCAGGGATGGAACCCGTGTCTCTTAGGTCTCCTGCATTGGTAGACAGGTTCTTTACCCCTAGCGTCATCTGTGAAATTACAGTAGAACTCCCACTTGGTGCTTGGAATGGGAAGTCTGGAAGCCTAAGCGCTGCTTACTCTCCACATTTTCTCAGATCCTTCCCATGCAACACCTCAAGCAGGACAGTTATGACTTTATAAGTAGTGGCTAGCTGCCCCAAGAGTGGAAGTTCAAAAAGACCAAGATGGGAGGTTTCTTTTGGCTCAATGGAAAAGAATCCACCTGCCAATGCAGGGGACACGGGTTTGATCCCTGATCCGGGAAGATTCCATAAGCCGTGGAACGACTAAGCCTGGGTTCTACACTATTCAGCCTGTGCTCTGGAGCTGGGGAGCCACAGCTACTGAAGCCTGTGTGCCCTGGGGCTCATGCTCCGCAATAAGAGAAGTCACCCCAACGAGAAGCCCATGCTTGCCCAACTAGAGAAAAGACTGTCAGCAATGAAGACCCAGCACAGCCAAAAATAAGAATAAATAATTTTTTAAAAAAATGACCAAGGTGAAAAATGCAAGTCTTCTGATGTATCTTTGGGAGTCAACACAGCATCACTTCTGTGGCACTAGTTTTGGTGACCAATGAGTCACAGGGCCCTCACAGATTCAAAAGAGGGGACTGACTATGTAGAAAGCATGAATGCCAGGAGGTGTGATTCACAGGGGACTGTAGTGGGTGGACTTGTGTTCCCTGGAAAGGATATGTCCAAGTTTCCAGTACCTGGAAATGTGACTATTTGAAAATAGAGCCTTTTCATGTGCAAGAAAGTTAAGAATCTCGTGATGACATCCTCCTAGAAAGGAGAGGGAGATGACTCATGGGGGGAAAGACAGATGCAGACATCAGAGTGATGCAGCTACAAGCTAAGAGATGCTAAGGATTACCGGAAATGTCCAGCAGTGAAGAGAGAGGTGTGGAATGGTCTCCTTCAGAACTTTGAAAAGGAACCAACTCTGCCAACACCGTGATTTTTTACTTCTGACCTCCAGAACTGTGAGAGAATAAATTTCAGTTGCTTTAAGCCACCTGGTGTGTGGTCATGTCTGACAGCAGCTCTAGGAAATTAATAAATGGGCAATCTTTGGAGACTAGCTGTTCCAAAGTGTAAACTGCAAATTGGTACCTGCCATGGGCACTTGCCACTTACCTCTACAGGGGTTAAATTCTGTGCAGCTGCTGACCTTCAACATCCCCTCGTAGGAGTTCAGGGTGGAGAGCAGAAACGAGGCACTTTGTGCTCTGGGAAAAGCGGGCAGGACAGGTCTTCAGATAGATATTTTCAGGAGCCGATTCTATGAACCCAATTCTTGTATCTCCTCATATATAGAAAAGCACTAATATCCGTCCTGGTGACGACTGTTCCTTATAACTAGCAGTAACCTTCTACAAAAATTGTGTCCTCGACTACATGTACTCTTCCTTCACCAAAATCACATATATACTGACCTTCCCTCCTGCCTCTTTGGCGCAGTTTCCCAGAGCTATCTGAGGCACTGTCTTCTGGGCTGCAGTCTTCATTTTGCCCCAGATAAAACTTCACTGACAACTCTCACGTTGTGCATTTTTTTAAGTCAACAAAAGTTTTCAAATTCTTCACCGTCTTACTCTATACAGATTTTTTAAATCATGCACATGATTATGTTGCTAAGAGTATTGCAGCAAAAACAGAGGTGAAACTTTTCTTAAATGAAAATGAGACTGATTTTCTGATACACAAAGAAAGTAAGGAAACAATGAACAGGCTGAGGAAACAACATAAACAGGCCTGAAAGAGTTAAGTAATCTTGGCTATTCTTTAGCTGTTGCTACTGACAAACCCTTGTGGCTGGATTTGTCCTTCACAAGGCTAAACAAAGCTGATTACTTTCTGACTCCACATGAATTGTACTCTGCACCTGGCTTTCTTCTCCCCCTATACTCTCTGGGAGCATTCTGCAATTTCAGAAAGAAGTCAGGTCTGATAACTTCGGGGACACCAGACCCGGTTACTGACTTGCCTGATGCCCACTGTGGCTATTTGGAAATTTTGCCAAAGAAAAAATAAAATGTAAGACTTTCATTGGGATATAAAAGCTCCCCTACTCCCCAGAGAAGGGGGCACAGTTCTTGAGGCCCTTGCCTGCTGTGTATTCCCCCTTGCCAGGCAAAGATAGAATCCATTTTTCTCATTCCTCCAAAATTCTGTCTCTATATTTCTTTTCAGCATTGGTGCACAGAGAGTTAAGATTTTTGGCATCGATAGCAGTTCTCTCCCCTTGGCTATGCCTCTTACAGAAGGCAGTGCAGAGAAAACTGTAATTATAAAAGTTGTCTACAAAAGTTGCCATTTATATGTGCCATATTTAGCAGATACTAAAAAAGAAAATGGTGATTATGGATAACTCAGTTTTCTTCACAACTGCTATGAAAGTGCTACTAGAAAGCTTATGTGGACTGTGAAAATATCCTTAGTGAATATGTATTGTTTTCAAGTTTAAAAGGAATATTTTATTTTAAAATACTTATAGGTAAAAATACTGCAGTTCAATATTTCATGGAAAAGGAAAGCTTGATGTGAAGAAAATATAGATAAAATTATAAGCATAATAAGTCTTCAGTTTGAAAATGCTAGCACATGATTCAGTGAAGCAAACGCCCAATTTGCATTTAATCTGTTTCATAAGTTCAAAAAGTCAAAAGAGGACAATGTTTTCTTTTCCCCATCAGTATCTCATCAGCCTAAGGCCAGCTCATCAGCTTGAGGCCAGCTCTGTGTAGAGGCTTCAGAAAACACTGCATTCAAAATGAAGTACTTTAACGAACACAAGACTCAGAGCAACAATAGATCATGCCAAAAAGTCAGAAAATGTACATCTCCGATTTCAAAAGCCTCTGACTGAATTAAAGAAACCCACAAATTAAAGAAACCCAGTTCATGTTTAACTGAACATCACCAACAGACTATGGAGAAATGATGTATCAGTTTCTTCAGGAGTACTTGGATACTGTTAAGAAATTTTACCTAGTCAGCATGGAATCTGCTATTGTAAATACTGTAGAAGAAAGTAATAAGATTAATTCCTGGGTGGAAAACAAACAAATGAAAAAATATCAGGGACCCATTTTCTAAGGCTTCACTCTGCCATCCTGGCTCTGGTGGGACACAGTCTATTTCAAAGGGCAGCGCAACCAGGACCTTGATAAAGAAAACACGGAAGAGGGAGAATCTTAGCTGAACAAGGATGTGAGCAAATCCACGCAGAGGCTAAAACAAAGCAAGTCCTTTAATTTCACCTTCCCAAAGGATGTGCAAGCCAAGATCCCGGAAATACCATACAAAGCAAGCATCATTTTGCTGATCCGAGCTTCATTGATCGTGCTGAGCCAAGCATGACTTTGCTGCTGCCAAATGGAGTAAATTGTCTGCAGAAGCTTGAGGATAAACTCACCACTGAGAAAGTAATAGCCTGGGTAAGCTCACAGAATATGGACAAAAGTGATGTGGATTTGTACTTAACCTCAGTTGAAACTGGAAAAGAACTGGGCCTCAAGGCCTTTCTGGGAGGCTTGGGGATGGTGGACCCTTTCAGTCAGTAGGACACCAACTCTTCAGGCACCATGGTATCTAAAATCCTGCATGAATTCTATCTGGAGGTGATTGAGAAGGGCATAAAGGCTGCAGCTACCATTGGCGTGGAAATTGTCCCAGCATCATTACCAATTGATGAAAATTACTATTGTGATCACCCTTTCTCTTTATCGAGCATTAATAAAACCAACAGCGTCATGTTCTTTGGCAGATGCTTCTTCCCTTTAGATGCTGTTAGGCTGTCGTACTTTTGGGAAAAGTTCACAAAGTGGTTCCAGTAAATTGATTGCTAGAAATGATGGGTTCTCTTTGCTTCATTTCCCTTTCCAATATAGTCATCACTAAGAATTTAATAGTTGAAGTAGAATGTCCATCAATCTCTCTCCACACACATGAGAAATACACTTTTTTCCCCATTAAAATTCCCTTTGGACAAAATCTTTAAGATAAGGTAAAGGAGTATTTCAATACTATTATCTTCTAAACTTGAAATATCTATACCTTCTAGTAGTCACTCTCATTTCACTTCAACCCTTAAAACTTAAAAAAAAAAAGAGAGAGAGCTTTTATTTGTTTTTTTGGCTGTGTCATTTAGCTTCCAGAATTTTAGTTTTCTGACCAGGGATTGAATCCAGGCCCTCCACAGTATTCTAACTAACTGGAGTCCTAACCAACTGGACCACCACGGAATTCCCACACCCCTGCCCCCTCCCAAAAAAAAAAGCTTTTTTTTTTTTTTTGGTTTTTAATGATGTGGCCCCTGCCTACCTCACCAACCTCACTTTTAACACTCTTCCTTTCGTTCACCTTACTTCAGCCTACTCTGGCTTTCTTTACATTTTTGTTTTTTTCTTTCTCTTCTCAGAGACAATTATTCTCACTAGTAAACCCAGCTCTCGATATTGTTAACCTCTTTGCATCCAGTTTTCAGCTCAGACATCACTCCTTGGAGAAGACATCCCCACTTTTATCTATAGGGTATCTTCTTCCTGGCCCCCCTCCCAGCCCCAGCTGCTTCCCTGCTCTTCTTCCTCCTTGGTTTCCTATTTAGCCATTTTCCACAATCTAAAATAATTTCATTTCCTTATTATCTGTATCATATTACATATAATATTATCTCTGTCATTGCTTTACAAGACCATGAGCTCAACAAAGAAACAGACTTACATCCACTGTTGAAATGTTCAATACCAAGAGCCATGTCTGACATACAGCAGGTGCTCAAATCTGCTGCCTGCATTTGGAAGAGCAGAGTCTTAACCACTGGACCACCAGGGAAGTCTCTCAAAAAATATTTGCTGACTAAGTGAATAAATAGAGGCCAAGGTGAGAGAAAACATGCGGGAACTTTGAATGGTTGAGCATGGCTGCAGTGTTAAGTTGGTAATCAGAGGTGATCCCAGAGAAGGAAAAAGCTGTAACATCAAGAGGCTCATATGTCAGGATTTCTCTGGTGGACCCGTGGTTAAGACTCCATGCTTCCAATGCAGCAGGTGCTTGGTTTGATCCCTGGTCAGGAAACTAAGCTCCCACATGCTGCATGCCAAAAAAGGGGGGTTCATGTCATTATAATTAACTTGTATTTTATCCTAAAGGCAATAGCAAGCCATAAAAGATTTCTGAGGAAGTGAGTGGCATTAATGGATTTGATTTTTCTAAAAAGTCAACCTGGGGCCAGGGACAGATGGGTTGGAGAGGAATAACAGTGCAGGAAGGAAGACTAGTCAGGAAGACACTGTACTGATTCAAGGAAGAAATAAAGGGGTAGGAGTGTGTAAATTAATATAGAAGCAATGGGAGTGAAGAGAGGATGCAAACTTCCAAATATGCCACCTGGATGATTCAAGTTTTTATATAGGAGCCTATGGAAAATCCCTTCAGAGTTATTCTCACATTGAATTTAGATTTTTTTTTTTTTAAATTAGGTTTAGTTCACTGTTTTTAGATAGAGAACTCTGTTCTTAGAAAGAGGTAATTGTCAAACATGGCCAGTTATCGGGATCAACTTGGGCATTTGTAAAATAAAGAGGAGTAGGCAAAAATCTGCCTGTAGTGTGGGAGACCTGAGTTTGTTCCTTGGGTTGGGAAGATGCCCTGGAGGAAGGCATGGCAACCCACTCCAGTACTCTCGCCTGGAAAATCCCATAGACAGAGGAGCCTGGCGGGCTTCAGTCCACGGGGTTGCAAAGAGTCAGTCATGGCTGAGTGACTAAGCACAGCACAGTACACACAGGCAAGAATTAAGAGTTTTTACACCTGAAATTCAGAGACACCAGCGAAACATCAAAGTAGGATTTTGGGTATAGAAATCTAGAGTTTGATTATTCAAAATTAGATACAGATATTGGAATTCTAGGTTTAACAGACCCATCAATGAAGTCATTCCTTGTGGATTAGACCATCTAGCGAGAACCTAGGACAGAATCATGGTGAATACTGACAATCATGGAAAGGGAGACAAAGAGAAACCGAGCAAGGAGACAGAGTAGGAGTGGCCAGTAGGGAGAAGAGGAAAAGCAGGACAGTGAGAAGAACTCGTTGTAAGGGGCAGGGGCCAATGGTGTCCAAGCAACTAAGACCTCTTCCTGCTGGACTGTGGCTGTCCTGGGAAACAGCACTCCATCATCTTCTCTAGTGAGTGCTATCTGCAAGTGACTACTGAGTCCCCAGCTTAAAATATACAGAATCACAAACTCATTCCAGAAAAACGTCTACTTCTGCTTCATTGACTATACTAAAGCCTTTGACTGTGTGCATCACAACAAACTGTGGAAAATTCTTAGAGATGGGACTACCAGACCACCTTATCTGACTCCTGCAAAACCTGTATGCAGGACAAGAAGTAACAGTTAGAACTGGACATGGAAAAACAGACTGGTTCCAAATTGGGAAAGGAGTATGTATGTCAAGGCTGTATATTGTCACCCTGCTTAAACTTATATGCAGAGTACCTCATGCAAAATGCTGGGCTGGATGAAGCACAAGCTGGAATCAAGATTGCCGGGAGAAATATCAATCACCCTCAAGATATGCAGATGACACCACCCTTATGGCAGAAAGTGAAGAGGAACTAAAGAGCTTCTTAATGAAAGTCAAAGAGGAGAGGGAAAAAGCTGGCTTAAAACTCAGCATTAAAAAAACTTAAGATCATGGCATCTGGTCCCAACACTTCATGGCAAATAGATGGGGAAACAATGGAAACAGTGAGAGACTTTATTTTCTTGGTCTCCAAAATCACTGCAAATGGTGACTGCAGCCATGAAATTAAAAGACACTTGCTTCTTGGAAGAAAAGCTATGACCAACCTAGGCGGCATATTAAAAAGCAGAGACATTACTTTGCCAACAAAGGTCCGACTAGTCAAACCTATGGTTTTTCCAGTGGTCATGTATGGATGTTAGAGCTGGACTATAAAGAAAGCTGAGCACTGAAGAATTGATGCTTTTGAACTGTGGTGTTGGAGAAGACTCTTTAGAGTCCCTTGGACTGCAAGGAGATCAAACCAGTTAATCCTAAAGGAAATCAGTCCTGAATATTCATTGGAAAGACTAATGCTGAAGCTTAAGCTCCAATACTTTGGCCACCTGATGCAAAGAACTGACTCACTGGAAAAGATTCTGATGCTGGGAAAGATTGAAGGCAGGAGGAGAAGGGGGCAACAGAGGATGAGATGGTTGGATGGCATCACCAACTCGATACATATTCAGTTCAGTTTGACTGAACTGAACTGAACATGATTACCAAAGAGGAAACATGGGGTGGGAGGGATATTACAAATTAGGATCTTGGAATTAACACACACACTAGTACTATATATAAGATAGGTAACCAACAAGGACCTACTCCATAGCGCAGGGAACTATGCTCTATGCCCTGCAATAACCTATATGGGAAAAGAATCTATTTATGTATGTGTGTGCATGTTAGTCTCTCAGTCTTGTCTGACTCTGGGACCCCAAGGACTGTAGCTTGCCAAGCTCCTCTGTCCATGGAATTCTCTAGGCAAGAATACTGGAGTGGGTTGCCATTCCCTCCTCCAGGGGATCTTCCCAACCCACAGATCAAGGTCTCCTGCATTGCAGACAGATTTTTTACCATTTGAGACACCAGAGAAGTCCAATGCATGTATATGTATAGTTGAATGGGTTTGTGGCACACCTGAAATTAATACAATGTTGTAAATCAACTATATTCCAGTGAAATATAAAATGAAAATACAGTGAATAAAAATTTAGTTTCTGTAAGAAATACTGGAAATATGCAGTTAAAACTGTTAGGGTAAGCCAAATATCACTATCATCATATGGACATACCCTGTTCAAATGTGTTAATGATCTTATTTTGGAAATACAGAGTTAAGTGTAAAATTTTCACTTGTATTAAAGTATTATGCAGGATGACAACAAAGAATCAAAATCACTGGGCTGTGAATTCATATTTTCTGAAAAGCTTCCCAGGTAATTTTGACATGTAGTGGATTAGGGGATGATTAATTTAAACCAATTGCTTAATCCAATAACAGAAAAATTTATTTAAAAGCATGGGACACAGACTTAAAAAATAAAAACGTAGGCAGAATGTCCAAATAATTTTGACAGCATATATTATGTCTCCCTTTGGAAGGAATAGGGTCAATTACCTAATTTTTCACAGTTAGGCTGCATTATGATGTCATAAGATTAAAGTAATGCCCACAGTAGAAAATATATCATTTTCAAGTACTCGAGACAAAAAAAGCTGGTGAATAATAGAGAGAGCTAAAAGTAAATAATTTATTATAAAGAAACATTTCTCTAAAATCTGTTTCTTCAACACATACAATGACATTTTAATGTAGTCAGGATGGGAGTAGGGAAACTTTTTACATTACACTGAAAGACAAGAATGAGATTCAGGTAACACTGGTTCTGTGCCCTAGAGAAATCTGGTTTACAAAATAGGAATGTTGATTCAACAATGGATCAGGACAGCCAATTGGAAATGAACTTTTCTTTCAATGCTCCAAATAAAAGGAGGAAAAGAAATGTGACACAGAGTGACCTTGCAAATTTTCCAGATGTCAAAATTGGTCTGGGTGATTGATTTACCAGGACATTTAAAAATTCTATTTTATACTTCTAAGTAATCAAATGTAAACTGGTGATCAACAATGAAGTAAAAGTGGAGCTCAAATTCCATTCAAGTAGTTTTAAAATGTATTATTTTTGAGAACCAAGTCCTTCTCCTGGCTGAGTTGACGAGATTTCCCTTCAAGGAACAAGTGCATTTTTAACAGACTGGGGAACTCGACTTGCATAATAATCATAATTCCTCAGTGTGGCCAGAACTCCAGCTGAGTTCATGTGCTTCACCTCCTTGTTATACTGAAGGGCATTTCCATGGATATCGGTTAACTTGCCTGTGGAAAAAACATCAATACAACATCAGTGACTGATCAGATCATCTAAGTGTTTCTTGCTTCCCTGTGTAATAATATACAATGAATGCTGGATAAAATAAGGAAGATGAGGAGGGACTGCAAAGGTCAAGTGTTAATTTCATTTGCAATTTAAGACTAACTAAAGGCTGTCATTTTTTCCTTCTTGATTAAAATAATTTAGTATTTTTTTTTTCTCGCCTTACTGTGCAGCATGTGGGATCTTATGTCCCCAACCAGGGATTGAACCCATGACCCCTGCATTGGAAGCACAGAGTTTTAACCACAGGACCATCTGGGATGTCCAATGGGAGTAGGGAAACTTTTTACATTCCTCTGAAAGACAAGAATGAGATTCAGCTAACAACCGGTTCTGTGCCCTAGAGAAATCTGGCTTACAAAACAGGAATTTTTCAATTTATATTTCTTGGTATCAATTAATTTCTCTTTTTCTGGAGTGATTATTTTCCTATTGATTATATTCCATCACCCACAATTCCTGCATTCTAAAGTATTTTCTTCATTTTACCATTTATGAGTAACACTTTATTTGGTAAGTGTTTAAGTGAAGTATGCTCATAAAATATAACTGTGTCATATTACAGTTTCATATACCCTTTTTTTTTGTTTTTTGCATTTTCTCCTGCCAGCCCCTCCCCCCTTTTAAAATGTGTTTTTAGCGGCCCTGGGTCTTGGCTGCAGCTCACGGGCTTCTCCAGCAGTCAGGCATGGGCTCGGTAATTGCAGTGGGCGGCTCGGTGGCAGGGCGTGTGAGCCGAGTTTTCCAACCAGGGACTGGACTTGCATTCCCTGCATTGGCAGTGCAGGGTCTTAACCACTGCACCACCAGGGAGGTCTGAATGAGAACGAAAATGGATCGTGATGGTTTAACTTCCCTGTCACGTAATGTGCTAACGATGCATTGATGCAATAAAGTACCAGGAGAAACGACAGACTGAAAATCAAGCGTTTAAGAGTCGACGTGATCACAGGAGTTCCCTGGCAATTCAGTGGTTAGAACTCTGTGCTTCCACTGCTGTGAAAGTGAAAGGTGCTCATTTGTGTCCAACTCTTTGTGACCCCAAGGACTATACAGTCCATGGAATTCTCCAGGCCAGTATCCTGGAGTCAGTAGCCTTTCCTTTCTCCAGGAGATCTTCCCGACCCAGGGATCGAACCCAGGTCTCCCTCACTGCAGGTGGATTCTTGACCAGCTAAGCCACAAGGGAAGCCCGTGGCCGGATTCAATTCCTGGTTGGGGAACTAACATCCGACAAGCCATGCATTGTGGCACCCCCTGCCCCAATACAGATGTGATCTGATGTCTATCTGAATGTGAAAAATCATCTTGTTATGTATGTATCTGTCGTATTTTTGGAGTCAGAAAAAAAATTCCAAGTCTATAATCTTCAGCATTAGCCCTGAGACATTTACCAATATTGGCTTAGAAGAAACTAACTGAGGTGAGGATAATCACAATAAATAATTCTATTTGTCAAGGGAAAAAACCCTAAAAGCATTAAAGCCATAAATTAATAAGGATTTCATTACGTTAACTATGTGCAGATCAAGGTCCAAAGGAGAAACTAACTAAAGAATGAATTTGCTGGAAATCTACTTTCTTACCTATAAAATGCAGGGGTTGGACTGTATAATCTCTAACTTTCCTTCTATCATTTACATTTTAAGACTCTAGGTCAAGTAATACTACCGAAATATTATGTCTGAGCATAACATGAAAACTGTATAAAACCTGTTAATTCCCCCAAATAAAATGGACTAACCTCCGACAGCATGTAAAATGACTTCTGGAGCACAGGTGTCCCACTTCTTACATCCAGGACTTGCAAATACATAAGCAGAGGCTTTGCCTTCAATCAGCTGAATTATCTGTAAGGTTAAGAGCATAATAATCCCTTGGCCATGAAATGACTGAGGTACCATTAAAGAGAAACTGCTAGTTTTTTTTTTCTCAAGCATTTTGATCCCTCAGTCAGACTCAACTTAGGTTAAAGCCTTCAGCAGGTATAAATGACATGAATATTATGAAGAAACATACAGAGTACATGTGTAATTATACAGTGATCTGGGGGCGGGGGGGAAGTAGTCAAATAAGTATAAGGAGGATATCTGAAGCGTCTTCATATTCCAAGTTGGGAAAATAAAGTTTTCCCTTTTTTATGTTGTTTGTTTTTCTTTTTATTGTGAAAGCAATATATATTTTGTTATAGAAAAAGTAAAGTTTTTTTAATCTTGTAAAAATTTGACCATTATTGTGTAAAGATTAAGACAGAAATATCAACCAGCACAGTAATGTATAAGTTGTGATAAGTTCTAACAGATGTGTGATGCTGACTAATCCAACAAGCAATTTCCTAAGTCTTTGTTTAGGATTCACGTGTGTGTGTATGCTCAGTCATGTCTGGCTCTTTTTGACTCCATGGACTGCAGCCCACCGGGCTCCTCTGAACATGAAATTCTCCAGGCAAGAATACTGGAGTGGGTTGCCATTTCTTTCTCCAGGGGATCTTCTCAACCCAAGAATCGGACCTGCATCTCCTGCGTCTCCAGCATTGCTGGTGGATTCTTTACCACTGAGCCTCCTGGGAAGCCATGTTTTAGAATCATATCTGTTACTATTTCTGCTACCAAAGTGTGAATTTTAAAGACTCGTATTACTGATACCTGTAATATTCATACAAAAATAAGGTTGCCAAAAGAAACTGTGTGACTCTAAACAGAAGCTTCCTATCAGACCCTCATTAGTCAGTTAGCTTATTTTTTGGTTACACTGTGAAATAACTAGTACTGTAAAATTCAGACTGCCAATACTGAGATGAAAAGACCAGCCCAGGAGAATGAGGAGAACCTCAGTGAACACAAGGTAACCAGCTATTCTTTTTAGGATTACCGTATTCAAGAACACCTTCAAACCATTAAACCTTGCTCTAGACTTCTGAGTAAAAGCTTTCTCTTTCTTTGAAGATATCTGTGTCAAGTCTTTATTATGTGCCAAGAACTACACCAGGAATATTTTCTGAGAGAAGAGGGGCTAGCTGTAACTTTCGTTAGATTTTCAAAGAAGTCCTTGACGCAAAAAAGTTAAGAACGGCCCAACAAGGTCTTTTCACAGAAGAAAAAGAGGTGGGGGGTTGAGCAGGATGGGGACTTTGCTCCAACGGGGAATGGTACCCTTTGGGAACAAAAGAGGTAATGGGTTTCATAGTTACAAAAGTAGGAGTAAAGAGAAATCATATTTCAGGGAATACCAGGGATATATTTTTACTTTGAGATGTTTAAAATTTTTTTCAAAATACTGTTACTTCCAATTTTCACTCTCTTAGAAGCAAATGCTTTTGGAAAATCTAGAAATAGCTGATTATTGCTTCCAAAGGGTGTGTGTTCTCAGTCACTCACAAAGTCGCTCATGTTGTGTCGGACTCTTTGCGACCCCATGGACTATAGTCCACCACACTCCTCTGTCTGTGGGGATTCTCCAGGCAAGAATACTGGAAGGGGTTGCCATGCCCTCCTCCAGGGGATCTTCCCAATCCAGGGACTGAACCCAGGTCTCCTGCATTGCAGGCGGATTCTTTACTATCTGAGCCACCAGGGAAGCCCGCTTCCAAAGGGTAGGGGAGGAGAAATGAATTCCATTCAGTTCAATAAATATTTATCATTTGTTGCCCCAGACACACAAGTGGGAAATACACATCCTTGGGGGCATTTGGATGTCAGGATATAGAGGAATTTACATCCCATTCTCAACTGCTGTGAAGTGGAATCACCCAGGGATGTGGTGCAGGGGAGTGCCATGATAAGCTGCGTGTTTTCATCGCTCTAGTGGCACTGTGAGGACATAACCTTGAACAGGGAACCACTTTGGAAGCTGCTGGAAAGTCTGGATGCGGGATGATGATAGGTTTCAACTAGGGCACTGGCAGTTGAGATGGATGAGACTTTAGAGGAGAATTAAAAAGATCTGTAAGTAGGATCAGATTGATAGGATGTGAGGAAGGAAGGAGGACATGATGACTTTCAGGTGTCTGGCTAGAACATTTAGGAAAATGGCGATGCCATTAAGCAGACAGGAAGTAGAGAGTGGAACACATCTGGGTGCAGGCAGAGAGAGGATGTGCTCCAATTGGGGATGCTGAATTTGAGGCGCCTGAAGGATGTCATCATGATGATAACCAAGGGGCAATCAGATGAGAGGAGATCAGGGATGGAGATCAAACTGTGTTTCACTTCACTATGTTCTCAGGATGTGGGCCTAGATGAATGAATGGGGAAGGTATCCAGGGAGGGGCAGGCAGGCCCATCCTTAGAGTCTACAGAAGACCTAGGAAGTAATCCAAGAGGGTCCTTGAGAAAATAAGGACCAGCAACAGGCATGGGGTCTTATGCAAATAACTTATATTATCACTGAACTCTTAGATTAAAAAAGACTTGAACCACAACATTAAAAAAAAAAAAATCAAATGTTGCTGAAATGGCAAATAACGATCTTTCTTCTCTTCTCCCAAACTCTGATTTCACATTTTGTAAAAGCTCAGTTATTTCTTTCAGTGATTCAGTTGCATTTCAGAGGAGATGATGGACAGATTTTCATACCTTATTTCCTGCTCCTCCCACTCTCAGCACATCATCAGGGTTCATAGCAGTGACACAGTCCGTAACCAACTGGCTGTTATGGGACCGGGTAGTTGTGATGATGTGTTTGCCGGCGGGCACTTCTTTCAGCTGAAATCCGAAGGCACCTAAACCCAAAACTCCCCAGATAGTTCTCCCCAGCACAGCATCTGGTCCTGCCTGTGTAAATGGATGAAACAACAGCAAAGCTTGTTTATCATCACTTAGAGAAAAAGGTTCATTGTAAATAGAACATTTAGTTATATTAGCAGCATGATTAAAAAAAAATGGTAATGTTACAAAGTACAAAACAGTATAATTGAGAAAGAAATTTTCCTGAGAGGATCAACTGATTATTCTCATTGTTGTTTTGGTTAATAATTGGGAGTTCCCTCGTGGCTTAGTAGCTAGGATCTGGGTTTCATTGCTGTGGTCCAGTTTCTGTACCTGATTGTGGAACTGAGATCCTGCAAGACATGCAGCACAGCCAAAAATAATAATAATAATAATAATAATAACTGGACTTCAAAAGTATGGAAAGAAACTTCTGGTTATTGCCTGGAGTTTCAGGAAAGGCAATATCACATACTGATTCCTGGTCCTCTTATTAGAGTTATCCAACAGCCTCATTATTGTATTTGCAAAGAGCTGTTTTGCAAAAGGTACATAAATTCCCAGGAAATGAAATACCATGTATTGATTACTTTTCATTGTCCAAGGAACAACAGGGATCACATTACTATGGGAACAGGAAATGGTGATAATATATTTGGCTGCTATAGAGACAAAGTGACTGAAGAGGCTAATACTGAAAAGTGGCCATGGATAATGGGGTCAGGGTTAAAAAACTTTACTGACAATCATGGTGGTAAAATGACAATGACAATGCAATCCCAGAATCTGTATTTTCCTTTGCAGAGCTCAAAGAATTTTCAACCATATTATTATAACAATAGACTTTGCATAGAAAAACATAACCTGTATTTCGAGGAAACTAAACCTGATGCCCAAAATGGGTAACACAAAGTCATCGAAATGTCATTATAGCAATACAGTGGATGTACAGACATGTATTTTTACTGAATACCTAAACATGTACCAGGCAGCATACTAAGAGCTTTACATGTATTATCTCATTTAATCCTCAGAACAGTCCCATGTAGCAGGTATTATCATCCCTATTTTACAGATGAGGAAAAGGAGTTTTGGAATCATTCGGTAACCTGACCAAGGACTCTATAGTATATAGTATAGTGAAGTCACTCAGTCGTGTCCGACTCTTTGGGTGGACTGTAGCCTACCAGGATACTCTGTCCATGGGATTTTCCAGGCAAGAATACTGGAGCGGGTTGCCGTTTCCTTCTCCAAGGACTCTAGGGAGATGATAATCAAACTGAGGCTCGTCTGTGTTCAAAGCCAATTATGTGTCATCACTGAACTAGACTATCTACACCTCAGCGCGCTTGTCAAAATGCTTTCACACACACCATCTCATTTACCCTACGGTAGTACTCTGGGTGCTGTTATAGTGAAAGACGCTTGGGTTGCAGGGCTAGATTCCCGGGGAAGCGGGCTCTGAGTTAAGAACGGTGTTTATGAAGGAGTGCCCTTGGCATCCACACTGCGCAAAGGCGGGGAGGTGGTGTGAGTGGGCAGAGGGAGAAACAGCTGTGATGCAGATCCGACCGCAGCTGCGGCCGACCCCAGGGGGCGCTCTGGAGCCCGGACGGCTCCTCAGGGTCGTACCACACTGGGAACATATCCCAGATTGGGATGAAATGCCAGGCCTTTACACCGGTCCAATCATCAGTCACTGGAAATGGGCTGACTGCCTGCGGGAGGGGCGTGTCACTGGCGAGGCGGTTCTTTACAGATGAGGAGGCTGGCCTCCAAAGTGCTGAGAGCACTCTGCAAATGGGCAACAGAGGAACAACCAAAGAACAGGCGCTGGGGCTCAGCGCATGCTCGCCTGCCTCTCCTCTTTGCTCTCGCATCTACACCGTAGGAGAGGCTGGGCTTTTCAGAGTACTGATGGGCTCCGGGTGCTCATTACACTTCAGCTCAACTGCTGCGACCAACTTCACACTCTCAAGAAACCTATTAATGGGGCCCTCCCTGGTGGTCCAGTGGTCAAGGTCCATGCTTCCAATGCAGGGGGCGTGGGTGAGATCCCTGGTTGGGGAACTAAGATCCCACATGTTGTGGGGCCAAAAAATTAAAAATATTAAAAAAATAATACATAAAAATATTTTTAAAAACCCTACTTATTCAGCTCTCTAGTCATTCTGAAAAAGAAAGGAAAGCACACTTAAAAGGGGACATACATGAGTATTCTGGGCCCTAGAAAACTCATATGCCCTGTGTAAATAAACATGAAGGCAAAAAGGATGGGACCCTGGACTCTTGGCACCCTGGCAAGGTAAGTGCAAACCCCACGAGGCAGCCGGCTAGCCTCCCTCTGAGCTCCTGATCTCTCAGCCTCTCTCACTGTCTCTCCCATTCAAGGTCCCCACACCAACTGTCTGGGTGTCATAAAGGCTAGCACGTTCATCTTACTGATGAATAACTAAGATTCAGCATGGTTAATGAGCTAGCTCTGATGTTCAGACAGACTGGGTTTCTTCGCATGGTGCCACGCTCTTTTTTTTTTTTAAATTTTATTTCCTGTTCAGAATTCTCTTTTTAAAAGTTTTTACCAGAGGATAGCTGCTTTACAACGCTGTGTTAGTTTCTGTGATACAGCAAAGGAATCAGCTCTACATACACATGTGTCCCTGATCTTTTGGATTTCCTTCCCATTTAGGTCATTGCAGAGCACCGAGAAGAGTTCCCTGTCCTACACAGTAGGTTCTGCCATGCTCTTTTAATTTGAATGCTTCCCAGCTTCAGTATCTGTTAGCAGCAATAATACAATCTGAACTGTGAAGTCCTTTATGTGACTAACAGAGCAGTGGACTGTGGTTTAGATCTCAGATCTGCCAGTGACCAATCAGGGCAAGTGGTCTGTCTCAGTGTCCTCATCTTTTGAATGGGGATGAAGGTGTCCTTAAAGAATGATGGAGCATGTCAGAATGAGATATGCATGTAGGTCCTTGAGTCTGGCAGTACACAGGAAGCTCCTGATAAATGATGAAGGTTTTAAGTTGAACATTCAGCCTTGTAAACTACCAACAAAGATGAGCAATTTTTCTCCTTGTTGCAACAAATTTTAAGGCATAAGCAAGAGGGAAGAGGCAAAGAGTAAGAGAGTGTACAGAAGGAGAGGTGGTAAAGGACAGGTAACAAAGGAGAGAAGCAGAACAAGGGAAAATGAGCTGGGAAATGGCATAGACACTGGCTGCCTGGGGTACCACTTTCTACCTACCAGTGGAGCCAAAAGCCTAGCTATTTTTCTCACCTTGGTGTCATTCCTGGGTTCCCTTAACTTCTGATTTTCATTGTTCTGTGGAAAGTGAATACAAGTATTCTAATCTCAGAAAGAAATGATGGAAATTTTTAGTAACTCCAAAGCAAACCTTTTTTTTGAAAAATGGTGCCATGCATTGCAATATTATCTATGAATTAAATGCCACTCTTTTAAGTAACAGTATTAGCTCACTTTAAAGTTTACATGACACTCTTAAGAAGCACATTATTATAACTAAAAAAGTTATATACACGGTAGGAAAAACCCAAAGTTATCTGAGAAGTAGAAATCCTGCTCTTAACTCAATTTGGAGACTCAGAAGTAATAGTCCCCATTCTGGTTACTTTTTTCTCTAATGACCGATCAAGGTTACACTAATGTAAATACCTTAAGTGTTTTATTTCAACAATTTCCTTTAACATTTCGTGTGATCTAATGGTAATATTCCTGATTTGGAAGTACATTAGCCTCTTGTTCTAGGAGAACAACAATTCTAGAAAAAGACAATTTCTTAAGAGTATAATAGAAAGTCAAAGCAGATTAGAGAGACAAAATAAGAGGAAACAGCGCAAGAGCATATTTATTTAATGCTGACCATAATTTAGGCATTATGTGGAATTACCTGCAAAACAACATGGCTAGCCTCTTTTCTTGGTTGAAATGGTTCATTTCTTCAATGTGCTTCAAGCACCACCTGTAAATCAGGTGTCTCAATGACCAAGCTAATCAAGAACCATATCAGTAATTCCCAAACTTTTGCTTATGATTTGAATCATAAGGCATATGTAAAAAAATATATGCAACACATACAGTGTGTCTGTATATATAAGTACATACACATTCCTGGTATCATCACCCCCAGAGGTTCTGACTCAGTACATCTGGGGTGTGATCTGGGAATCCTTACTTTGAAAAGTTCCCCCAGACTGCAGGTGCAACCAAGCTAGAAACCAGTAGATTAGATAGCATTAAGAATCATAGAACACCATAATTATTTAGCTGAAAAAATATTTGGGATCATTTAAGAGTAATACCTGGTAGTTATAATACGGCTGGTTAATAACTCCCGCTATGGCTTTTCCTTCATAAGCAATTCCAATAAGAACTGTTACATTGTCAAGAAGACCTAAAAAGAAGAAAACTCATATCAATTACATAATTCATATTACGACTTATCAGCAGCACATCAATGGCTCCCAAGTTATTTTTGCAATAACAGGTATGGAATTTACAGTTATTCATCCTCGATTAAACCTACTTGTGGCAAAATACACAAATTATAAGAGAGTGCTGACCAGGGACAGGAGTAGGAACTATGGCCACTTAATTGAATTGATTGATACACACGGTCTCATTAGTAATAATCTGTAAACCAATTAAGTAAATCAGCCATAACTCCACAGCCATCATTAGATTCCTCTGCATCGCCCTCTATCACCATCTGACTCACTTCTGCCTGCTAGATCTCTCTCGATTCCAGGATCACCATCTAGATTTGCATTTCAAGCCTCTAAATTAAAATTTCTCACAGTGGGGACAATGAACTAACAAGCAGCATCAGAATGAAAGTGAAAAAAAGTGCTAGTCACTCAATCGTGTCCAATTCTGAGACCCCATAGACTACTGCCCTCCAGGCTCCTCTGTCCATGGAATTCTCCAGGCAAGAATACTGGAGTGGGTTGCCATTCCCTTCTCCAGGGGATCTTCCTGACCTAGGGATTGAACTCAGGTCTCCCGCATTGCAGCCAGATTCTTTAACATCTGAGCCACCAGGAAAGATGGCATTAGAATAATGAACTGGCTCAATTTTTTCAATACAGATTCTTAGGCTCCTTTGCAGAGCTAGTGAATCAAAATTTCTGGATGTGGGGGCTGAGATCTGAACCACTTGTTTAGGTGCTCTTATACTCACCTAAACTGTCTGCTGCTGCTGCTGCTAAGTCACTTCAGTCGTGTTCGACTCTGTGCGACCCCATGGACGGCAGCCCACCAGGCTCCCCCGTCCCTGGGATTCTGTCTAGAGCTCTCCTATTTCTCAATGGGTTATAGAGACCTTTCCTGGACATACACACTACGGAATTCACTTGTAGATGTGTCTCATCCAAGGACAAAGTTTTTTCTAGGGATTATGAGACATTTTCTTTTTTTAAGCCATGAAGCTGAGAACTAATACAAGAAAACCTACGCTAATCTTTCTTTCAAAAATAAGAATCTAAGCTTATGCTGTGCTCCTAAAATCTACCACTCTGGCTCTGAGCCTGGTCCATTTCACTTCAATGTTGCCAACTTTAATTTGCTGCTTTCTAAGCGTGCTCATTTTAGATAATTTCAGGAGGGAGAAATATTGCACTATGTTTCAAAACCCATCTTTAGAGGCGATGCTGTGAACTGAGACAGCAGTTCTCAGAAGAGGGGAGAGGCATGCGCACCACGGGATGATGGCAGAGCAAGGTGGTATAGCAATGTTCTTGTTTTTCTACCTAATAAAGTTGGGGGTTCAGTACAGTCTCTTTGGTTACACTGGTTTAATGTCAGTTATTCTTGTGTATGGGACCTTCGGGTGTGGGACTGGTGGAGTATTGCGGGGATTGGTATTTGAACTAGACATCATATACTAGTCCTATTGCTGCCAAATACAGATACAAAAGACAAATGTAAAAGAGATACTAACCTTCGGTATATTCTTTGGTACCATCCAGAGGATCAACCCAGACCACAAGCTAAAAAAGAGGATGTGTCCAAATTAAGCATATAAAATTTAAAAAAGTGGAAATTCCCTGATGGTTCAGTGGTTAGGACTCCTTACTCCCAATGCCATGGGTCCAGGTTCGATTGCTGGTTGGGGAACTAAGATCCTGCTAGCCTCACAGAGCAGCCAAAAAAAAAAAAGAAATTTAAAAAAAAAATTTGATTTAAATAGATGAACTAAAAATTATCTTTTTCATTTCTGAAATTATGGGAGGCTTAAGCCAATGTCATCAGTTTTGTTATAACCAAAGAAAAATAGTAAAAAAGTATTTTGTAATAAAAGATACACAACACTATAAATCAACTGTACTTCAATAAAATTTTTTAAAATGTAAAATGCTGAACTGGTAAAAGTTTATTGTCACCTAAACAACTACAACACATTGCCATGAACATCCTGAGCTCCAGATCATGATACAAGGAAAACTTTAAAGTGGCACCAGAAATGTGCTGTGTGGATGCTACTCATTTTTATATATAAATGCTGCTTTAGGAAAAATAATGACAGTTTGACTATCATAAGGACACAGTGTATATACGGCCAAGAAAAATGAATCGTTTATAAGACTGAAATAGAATAGACAAGAAATCCTCTCTTCTTAGGACTTTTAATATGATTCAGGATACGCAGTCATGAACCACCAGAATTACAACACTTGATGTGAATTTATCAGGGCATATTTCTGATGGAAGACACCATGAATTTTCTTTCTATACTCCATATCACAGAACAAAGCACCTTACTCATAGTATGTGCTCAACAAATGTGTGTTAAATAAACTAAAATGTGAAAATTAAAGAAGTATAATAGCTATTTGAAGTCACAGATTTAATTTAAGCAACTATAAAAAGCATGGGGGATAATTTTTACGGCCTTCCAAAAATATAAGGCAGTGATCCATTTCAGTTCCAGTGATCACTTTCCAGTTCCAATTACCCACGAAAAGTTTTACTATCAAATCTACTAAATAACAAGTTAGATTTTCTCCCTAAAAGTATCATCATCATCATCATTATTATTATTGGCCATACCATGCAGCCTGTGGTATCTTAGTTCCCCGACCAGGGATTGAACCTGGGCCCTGGCAGTGAAAGCACAGAGCCCCTAACCACTGGACCACCAGGGAATTCCCCCAAACATATTTTTAGTAAAAGTTTTAGAGTGAAGAGGAAATCAACAGAATGAGACAATGAACTCAAAATTAACAGGTGAGGCATCCCAGATGGTTGCCAGACATTTCTATGTTGGCTCTAAAAGATTTCAGGTTCCTGGTTGCCCTGTTTTTTATAACTACCAACTTTTCATTATGATGGCAGATTTTATTGCCTTTACTACAACAAAAACAGAAGATTAATAGAGAGGTAAGTAAGAGTATGGGTCATACATCTTCCTCCTTGATAGCACTGTACTGTGATGGGCATGGCTGCTTCAGTATCTCCTCCCACTGACCATCTTCAATCAGTTCTTGATCCACGTCTTCAGGAGGCAGATCCTAAAGTAGGGAATACTGGTGATGACCGAAGCTATTTCCTGTTTACAGAATACCCTCTGTCTCAGTAACAAGTAACGCAGCATCATAGGTTTCACTAGTTCTTTCTGTTTACCATTTCTATTTGGAGCTTTTAAAGCTAACTGAATAAAATTGCAAAAATAAATCACATATGGCTCATCAAAGTTGATTACAAAGGGTCCTAATTTCATTATCCTGAACAAGGATTAAAAACAAAAGAATGTTTAAGTATTATACACTTATCTATACAAGTGGCTCTGATATCAGCTATATCTTACTCTTAAATATATGAGATGTCAATTCCTTCACCTTCACAGTGTTAGTCTTTGAATAAATAGGCAAGTAAGTGTTAAATGAAAAAAAAAAAACAAAAACAAAAAAACAGGAACAACAAAACTCATTTTATTTCAAAGTTGGAGAATTCTGCTCTTCTTATACTTTGTATGCTGAATGTCACAAGCGTAACCATATTGTCTGTGGTCAAGAACTGAGACATCTGGTCTAGAAATAGACCAAAATATTAAAAGCAGACATCTCCCGAAAGTCCAAGGAACATCACAGTTATTTTTATGTTAAAACACAAAAATATAATGCTTGCAATCATAAAAGTAGTGTATAAAAAGTGACAATTACAAATCCATATGGTGAACAGGGATTAAAAAAAAAAACACCACGGTATCCCTGACAAGTCTTACCTCTTCCCCTATAATTGTTAGTTTGGGGAACTTCCGTGCCAATGAAGAACATATGCTTGCTTGAACTAATCGGTCAGCCTTGGTCTGCAGGTCTGTTGCACAGGTCTGCAGCAAAGAAAGTACATTTTAGCAGAACTAGTAAAAAAATAAGTTGTTCTTTGATGTCTCATGTGATTATCTATATCCATTTAAATTACAGTCTGTTTTTTTAAGACTGATGGAGCTTAACATCGTATGAGTCAGCTAGTTTCTTGGCTTGGTTTTCCTCATGGGACTTCTGGTGGCTAAAGTTGGGAAATGAGCTTTTAAATTATTTAGAACATTTTCTGCCCCAGTTCACAAATTCCTTTTATCAGATCTCTACATTAATCTTTTGCTCAAGTAGGTTGACAGACAGGAAATTTATACATTTTTCAAGGCAGTTAACAGTATTTCTGATATGGATTCTTCTATAAATTTCACTCACTAATCCTAATTCTAATAATTCAAGAGGTCCTCAGAATGATTATTTCTTAATTCAAAATCCTTATTGTTAAACTATAAAAAATATGAAAGTGAACAGCAGTAATATTTGCTACCTAATTCACCTATGGCATGCAACTCAATCCACATGTTACAAAATCACACTTATGAAACACAGTGACCACTTTGTTATCTTGTTTTCACCCAGTTAGGATGTCACAATTTATACATGCCTGTTTAGGTGGATTTACAGGTTATCTTCAACAGGAGGAACGTTCGTAATACTTTGTAATGAGATAAGGAATGACTGTGAAAATCAAATTTTTTTCTGCCACAGTGAAGTTTGCTGCTTATCTCAATGCAAAGAGCAATTCTGCTAGAATGCAGTGCTCAGAGGCAGAGAACTTTGTTCTATTTCCTAAAGAACTGTGCCTGGCACATAGTAGGTGCTCTGTAAACAACTGTGGAATGAAGCTACTAGAAAGGTTTGTTGAAATTGAAGATTACTCACTTAGCAGTCAGGTTTAGAGACCATTGCTTCAGAGGAAAAGACACAATGACAGTCATTCAACCCTATGAGGAAAGCTATCCCAAATACTTGCTAGGTAAGACATTTCCTGCTCTTTCTACTGACACAGTGCCAGACCTCACCATTCTGGATATTTTGTGTGACAAATCTGATTTTGTCCTGTCTCTTTTAAAATGAGGTGTTAACAAGTGGATATAAAGTACTAAGAGTATCTGACCAGTAGAGAGGACAGTGAAGTGATTATCTTTTTTCTTTTCTTTCTTTTTTAAAAAATACGTTTTTATTTATTTGGCTGTGCCAGGTCTTAGCTGCAGCGCATAGGATCTTTGATCTTTGTTGCAGCATGTAAATTCTTTTAGCTATGGCAAGCTAACCCTTAGCTGCAGCATATGGTAACTAGTTCCTCAACCAAGGATCAAACCTGTGCCCCCTGCATTGGAAGTGCAGAGTCCTGGCCTCTGTATCACCAAGGAAATCCCCATTATCTCTTTTTCTAACTTGAACACTGTATTTCTACTACTCTTTAGCTATACACTACAAAGTGGCCCATCTAATATAATCACTTTAAACAAAGTAAGTGATACTAAGGGAAAAATATGCAAAGATATGATCTAAAATATTGGCAGTAGTGGACTGATAGATGATTTTGTACTTTTTGCCAATTTTTTCCACTTCCTATGTTTCATAATAGAGAAAACGATAACAAAGAAAAGATAGCAAGATCAGTAGCCTTCTTTTTTTTTTTTTTGATCAGTAGCCTTCTAAAGTAGCTGTTTTACACTGTTAATCTGTCATTGAGCATGTATGTGATCAACTAAAACTTCTTTTTCAAACAAATTTGAATCAGACTCACTCCTAAGTACTTGAACACAGAATATGGGACTCTATAATTATTTCTACTGTAATATCTTGTTGAATTTGGCCCATCTTTCTCATAGCTGACAACTATTTTGTTGTGATCCAATACATTTTATTCTGTGATCCAATACATTAACTGGCCCTCCCAGCTTCATTTTTATTGACAAATTTGATCAGCATCCTTTTTTTTAGCCTCCTCTTCAACACCACTTCGGGAAAGATGCATTCAATAAGTTTTTTATACTGTATTTAAGTTAATGGCTAAAGAGAGAAAGACAGTTAAGAGCAGAATCCTCTGATCTGTCACCAGTGACCCTTATCCAGGTTGAAAGTGAATAATGAAAAAAATTGGGGGGTAACATTGACATTGTTCAGAGTTATGAGTACATCGACCAAGGTTCAGGATAAGGGATGGAAGATGTCATTTATATATCTTATAAAAAACTTGAGTACTTTCTGAAAATGGAAAATGAGGGACCATAACATTTTTTTAAAAGGTTTGATTCAAAATCAATTTTGACTTCAAGATCAAAATACCCTATATATCTCTTTCCTATACTATTAAGCCCATAAATCTATCAAAAAAAGAAATGAGATTTACTTCATTTGTTCTTGTGATGTTTAGTCTTAATTTTTAAAAGCAGTTATGCTAAAAATCTTATAATTAGTTCACAGGAACTTATTTCTAAGTTTTTTTTTTTAACTTGTATATAGGTCCTTATTTTTTTATACACGTAGCCTTAAGTAGATGCTTGACTTATCATAAAGGAGTGTTTAAACTACATCTCTATTTCAAACCATCAAAATGTTTATAATATCCTAAAATTTTCCCACTTTGGTAAAACTACAATATTTATTAAAGATTATGACGAAAAGTCAAATTTGTAACATGAAATAACAAGTCCTGTGGAAGAAATTATGTTTTAAACTAGAACACATGCAGGGTGAGACTTCTTTTAAGAATCAACTACCACTCTAAACTATTTTTCTGATAATTTGCCCAAGTTTTTAGTTATCATACTGGAAAGAAAAACTTTGCTTTTCCATGCAAAGAAAAACTTTGCACTTCTTTTCCATGAAGAAAAAAAAAAATCTAAAGCTTTGAATATAAGGGATATTTGTTTAAATGTCAGATTTGACCAAACATGTCAAGTTCACTAAGGACAGCACGACTCTGCCTGAAGTAGATTATTTCAGGATATGAAGCTTGGTTCCAGTGCTCTGGAGCTGGACAGTGGTCAGAAGACCCAGTCATACAAATAAAAGCTTTGGACGTAGGAAGTCTGGAGTCCTTTCAGAGCAGAAATGGAACCCATTTGAACTAAGGGTCTTGCAATCTCCATAGGGAAGCCACTGACTACTTCAACTATTAGTGTGTCTAGATTAATACATCCTTTTACCTAAACCTCAATGAACAATAATGAAGTTCATATGAAACGAGATGAGACTTTCAGTACCTTCTCAATGATGCCCAGGTCTCCTTCGGCGATAACACGCCTGACTATCGTTCCTGCCTTTTGAGCAATAGAATATGCTGAAGCCACCAACCTCATCAACACAGTGGGACTGGATGCCATGATGGGCCCTGAAGGGAAATCAAGAGAAATGTTCTGTTACTTTCAAAACCAGCTGCTGGTTTCCTTTACCTGAATTCAATTCAACACATAGATATTGAGCTCTTCCTTGGGACTGCTTCAGTTAACTGTGTAGATTCTCTAATAAACATCTACTGAAAGAGACTTGGGAAAAGGCTCCATTTCAGCATCAGCTCTCCCAATAAATCCAGCAGGATTCTTTTTCTCAGCAGGTAGGACATTTTTGAGGCATAGAGGTAACTGGTTCAGGCCTATGAGCATGTGAAATGTTTGATGTATGATGTGTGTAATGTGCAAATGCTGTATATTGAAAGGTGGTTTAGGGGCTAAAAATATACTATGTGCCCTAATGAGAGCTAATATTTTGTTGGTCTGCGGGTGAGATACTGTAACCTAATGTCTATAAAACAGGTAATGCCAAGAGAGGGATGAATAGCATAAGGGATGTGTGTGTACGTGGGAAGTGTGTGTGTGTGTGTACGTGGGAAGTGTGTGTGTGTGTGTTTAGTCGTATCCAACTCTGCGACCCCCTGGATTGTAGCCCGTCAGCCTTCTCTGTTCATGAAATTTTCCACGCAAGAATACTGGAGTGGGTTGCCATTTCCTACCAGGAATCTTCTCGACACAGGAACAGAACTCAAGTCTCCTGCATCTCCTGCATTTGACAGGCGGATTCTTTACCACTGTGCCACCTGGGAAGCCCTTATGTGGGAAGTATTAATAGTTAAAGAGGGGAGGGATTGCACGTGATTACATTTAGTTTCTGAAACCCAATGACTATTCCTTTAGACATTAAATAAAATTTTACCCGCTGGTAATTTACTATCATTCTCATCAGGGGCTTCCCTGGTGACTAGAATGGTAAAGAATCTGCCCGCAATGCAGGAGACCTGGGTTCAATCCCTGGGTAGGGAAAATCCCCTGGAGAAGGGAATGGCAATCCACTCCAGTATCCTTGCCTGGAAAATTCCATGGACAGAGGAACTTCGCGGGCTATAGTCCATGGGATCGAAAAGAGTCAGACACGACGGAGCAACTAACACTTCACCAGCAGCCAAACAGAACAAACAGCATGGTCATAGGAGTGAAGACCAATCATTTGGGCCTAGGGGGAACCAACCTGTGACAAAAAACTCTCCCACTTCTGACCAAATCAAGTCACCATGATTTCAATGCAACAAGGGAACACAACACAGAACAGAAAGGACAGTATTAACCTCAATTCAGCAATAGCCATCATTTTTTCCACCAATTTCTGGCTGCATATTTAATACGATGCACTTTTTAACCTCTTGACATCTTTTTTTCTATCATTCACATTCTGTTCACGGGGATTATGAACATAATGGAGACAATAAACACATGAAACAGTTGAAATCCCTCAGGAGGAAGACAACTGAAATTGATGTAATGAATATCATACTGGGATCAATATGGAACTAAGATAAAAATAAAATGGGTTTCTACATATCTGAACACATAGAAATTGTCTGGAACTAAGATAAAAACAAAATGGGTTTCTACGTATCTAAATCTTATCTTATTACATTATAATCAGGTTAGATTCATTTTCTTGGCATACTGAGCACTAATGTGGAAAAACTCTTTACAATGATTACTATTAATACTTCAGCAATAATTCAGAAAGAAAACAGGAGAAATGATATAGCAAACACTTTGTTGATCTATCTCTGCTCGCTTATATCCATGACCAGCCATGGAACTGATTTTTTCTGTGCTGGAAAAAGTAGTCTTCAGGTAGCTGATCTCTACTCCCCAGGTGTCTTAACCACTGAGGATATTTTAATGTGCTGGTGAGCTCTTTCAGTCCCCATGTTTTATATAATGCCATCTGTGAAAGGCAGATCATTTTCCCACACTGTATAGTGTTCTAACTTTTCACAGATATCATTTAGCTTTGAACCAGTTCAGTAACCATCCCAGCCTTGGCAAACTTCATATATGACTAAAACCACTTCCTTTTCTGCTTGCCAAGGCCACAGTATTTTCTTTCTAAAGAACAGCTTTAGGCTTTGTCTTCTTACTACATTCCTCAGAAAATGTGCACCATACTTATGAATCACCCTTTAAAACAAATACCAGGAAAAAAAAAAAAACCCAAATACCAGTTTTATAAGAATGTAAAAAAAAATCAGGATGTAAAGCACCATGATTTATAAAGAGATCTTGCAAATCACTTTCAGTTAGCAAAGGAGAGAATATTTCTACTATTTTCTCTGAAGTACGTCTTTGATCCAAACTGAACTACTGATAAAATATTAGGCTATCCCCAAGCCCTAGTAATTTTCTTAAGTATTTTTTAAATAAATGAACAGAGTTTTGGCTCTTTGTGTAAAAAGACCTTCCTATTATAGATAGGATAAGTCCCCTCCCACACCCCAAGTAAAAATTACCTGTTGATGGCAAAGGTGAAGGCAAAGCAAGGCGAAAAGCTCCTTCTGCAAGTTCTTCACTTCTTTACTGCAGTTCAGATTACATCCACTGTACTTCCTTCTCTACCAGTTTTGCACCTTCTGGGTCCTAAAACACTATCTTTTGTGAGCATGTCTCTCTGAAAGCTCATTGAAAAACAGTACAGGGATTAGAGGCCCTGATACTGGGAAAGATTGAGAGCAGGAGAAGAAGGGGGTGACAGAGGATGAGATGGCTGGATGGCATCACTGACTCAACAGATATGAGTTTAAACAAGCTCCGGGAGTTGGTGATGGACAGGGAAGCCTGGCGTGTTGTGGTCCATGGGGTCACAAAGAGTCAAAGAAGACTTAGTGACTAAACAACACAACAACAAGGGTTAAAGACAGGCACTGGAGCCTGCCTCCTGTGTTCAAGTCCCAGCTCTGGCACACATTAGCTTTGTGACCCTGGGAAAGCTACTTCAAATTCTCTGTGCCTCAAGCGATAATATGGAACTAACAATAAGATTGTAACATAGAGTCATTATAAATATTAAATCAGTCCAGGCACAAGATAAACACTAAGTGGTGCTGGCTAACCATTATTACGATGACTGTTCTCATCACTGACTGTCCTGCAGGGACATCAGGACAGCATTAAGGGCAAAAAATTCCTATAGCTTCTGCAACATTATTTTGCCTGAGGATATAGTGATAACCAGTATGACCATGAATCACACAGTTCAGGCTGTTCTCCACAACATTCTGGGCTTGAGGCTTAGAGCAGGAAAAAGAATTGTATGACATTTAAGGCAATCAACCTAACCTCCTATCATTTAAGAAATCTTTATAGTGCCAACAGGGCTCATTCAGAAGGACAAAGATAACAGAAATCAAATGATCCATTTCTTCCCATAGCCTGGGAGAGGCATCTTGAATTCAATATAAATGTGCTGAACATATGAGGATTAGGAACTTAAAACACATGATGAATTCCCAATCAAATCAAAATACTAAGATTATTTCTCTTTTGGAACCTGACTGTAACAGAGCAAATTCTAAAAAAAAAAAAAAAACCAATGGGCAGAGATACTCTCCTCACGAGTTATCAAAATAGGATATGATATAAAATTATAGTAATTAAAAGTTTAGTCCTGGGCAGAATTTGAGAGACAAATTAATGACATCAAATTCCAGAGTTAGATCCAAGTACACTAAAGGTTGTAATTTAAATCATGGAGAAAAGTTAATTGTGCAAAACGTCGTTAATTACTAATCTTTTAAAAAAACAGTTGGAATCTTTTTGTACTTTTTATAACACTGTATATTCCAGACCAAAGCATGATTTTGAGTAAACAACGAGAACATAAAAGTATAAGAATAAAACATGAGTGAAATGTTTTATAAATTTGGAAAAGGACTTTTAAACATGACTAAAACCAAGAATCCACTATAGAATAAATTGATAAATTTGACTGCATAAAAATTAAAACGTTTATATAACCAAAATACCATAAACAAACAGATGAGTGACAAGATGAGAAAAAATTTTGTATTACATACTAGACAAATGAACTAATTTTTGTTAAAGGGTTTACATATATCAATATGCAAAAGATGAATAATCCAATAAAATTGGGTAAATGACACCAATAATAGGCAATTCTTAGAAAAATTAAAGTAAAAGCCATTAAATCGTGACATGTTCAAGTGTTAGTCACGTTCAACTCTCTGTGACCCCATGGGCTGTAACCCACCAGTCTCCTCTATCCACGGGATTTCCAGGCAAGAATACTGGAGTGGGTTGCCATTTCCTCCTCCAGGGGATCTTCCCCACTCAGGGATCAAACCCAAGTCTCTTGCACTGCAGGCAGATTCTTCACATCTGAGCCACCAGGGAACCCACAACTTCACTAATTATGAAAGAAATGCAATCTAAACCAATGAGAAATGATTGTTCATTTGTAAGACAGGCAGAGGTAAGAAAATTTGGCCAGTGTTGGCTACAGTGTGAGGGAAAATCCTCCTGATCATCATTACCAACGATATAAAGTGGTGAAACCTCTTTTTTGAAAATCTTATGAGCAGTAAAATATACACACCTTTTAAACTAACAACTACATTTTCAGGGAATCCAAACATATTAAGGAAGTCTACAACCAGAAAAGACAGTAGGAAGAACGTCTGCTAATTTAACGAAATTTAATTTTAGGCGTAAGACAGTCTCTACATTTGAGTGTACTAAACACCGTCCAGGTTTGCCTTGTTATTTCAACAATATAGAGCCATAAAAAGACCCAGGGGCATGAAAATAATAGCATGGATAAAAAATCAAAATACTGACACTCAAGAATCTAGGTCCGAAGTTGAAGTATCTGGAGAGGCACCCTGGCTGACGTAATTTTTATTATTATTATTTTTTTTTACAAAAATCCCTTGAATCTCTTCGTATTTGTGCAGAGGGGTGGAGTTAAGAGGACGAATAAACTACTCAGATCTGCCTAAGGCCCTTGTGCTGACCCAAAGGGGAGAAAATTACTTACGGTGACAAGAGTGGGACCAAGTCAGACGAAACACCCTTCAGGGGCAACCAAAAAAGCTTTATCAGGCATCGGGTCCCGGCAGCGCCCCGTACAGCGCTCACCGTCCTGGGATAGGTCACCAGTAGATGCAGAGCAAACCTACCTCAGCTACTGAGCATGCGGGTAATTCGGCGCAGGCGCAGAACAGCTACTTGGCCGTCGCCGGCTCTGACTCCCACCTGCCGGAAAACTCCACTTGCCGGGTTTTCTTCAAGCTCTACGTAGGGGCCAGTGTCCTGAAGTCAAAACGAAAGGTGTGTTAATATTCAGGAATCATTCTGGCTTCAAGTGTTCTCCAGTCCACTTTGTGCGCACGGTTCATCCTTAAGATAGTAGTCGGGTTATTGATACCGCCCTGCGGCGACGGGCCAGCTGCTTAACCTCCAACCCTTGGGGGTCCTGGACACCCCGCCCCCCGCCCCACCTTTGCTCCCCTAAACAAAATTTTATGCAGAAGTGTGTTATTAGCGTTTACTTTTTTTTTTTTAAGCACTTACCAGATTCATAAAAGTGCCTGTGATTCTTTCATTTGCCTGTTGATAAGTCCTGGAAGATTTTCTCTCTTTCTGGTAGGATGTACCATATTAGTTTTTTTGTTTTTCTTTTTTCTTTTTGAGGCATCGGAAAAAAAAAAACAAAAAAAACCTAATTACGATTTTTATTCCACTGCCAAAAGTTAGAAGAAGCCAAAACAAAAATTGTCTGTGTGTTTATTTAGGCTGTATTTCTGGTGCACGGGAGAGCTGACCCGTGGTGAAAAACAGCCGGTTTTTGTTTTTGTTTTTTCAGTATTCAAAACCATGACACTGTGATTAGAATATAACAGCATAAAATAATATGGCAGAGTTAATAGCAAACGAACCAGTTGTAACAATAAAGGTAAATTGTTTAAACTCATCCATTTAAAGACAAATTTTCTGATTCATTAGAAAGCCAAACTCACTGTTTTATCAGAGTAGAATTCAGGGTAAGAAAAATTATCAAAGGGAACAGGGAATTTGTATTGTTAAAGGTATCCTTTATACTAACAAAGCTACTTTATTTTTAAACATTTTAAAATTAAATAAATAACCCCTGACCACAGTCCCACTGCTCAAAAAGAAAAAAACTGAAAAACCCCACAACCATCTGCTCAGGCCTTTGCTTTTTCCCCCCTAGTTTCATATGCTTTCTTTTCACTGTTTTTTAAATTGAAGGAAGATTCATTAAATTCTATAGTGCTTTACAATTTTCAAAAATTTTATGCATAGTTTCTTTTAATCCCATAATAACATTTTTCTCTCTACTGCTATCTTGCCCCCATCACTAGTTTTTGTCTATATTTATGTCTGCTTCTTCTCTGTTTTATTGACTAGTTTGTTGTATATTTTAGATTCTATATATAAATGATATCATATAATATTTGTCTTTCTCTGACATTTCACTTAGTATAATGCCCCCCAAGTTCATCCATGTTGCTGCAAATGGCAAAATCTCACTCTTTCTTA
This sequence comes from Cervus canadensis, assembly GCF_019320065.1. Lineage (NCBI taxonomy): Eukaryota > Metazoa > Chordata > Mammalia > Artiodactyla > Cervidae > Cervus > Cervus canadensis. The sequence goes on along the minus strand of NC_057398.1, from coordinate 55,245,957 downwards.
AGTCTGAGTAATATTTCATCATGTGCCGGGAGAAATATCAATAACCTCAGATATGTAGATGTCACCATCCTTATGGCAGAAACTGAAGAGCCTTTTTTTTTTTTTTTGAAGAGCCTCTTGATGAAAGTGAAAGAGGAGAGTGAAAAAGGTGGCTTAAAACTCAACATTCAAAAAACTAAGATCATGGCATCCAGTCCCATCACTTCATGGCAAATAGATGGGGAAACAATAGAAACAGTGACAGACTATTTTCTTGGTCTCCAAAATTACTTTAGATGGTGACTGCAGCCATGAAATTAAAAGATGCTTGCTTGGATGAAAAGCTATGACCAACCTAGACAGCATATTAAAAAGCAGAGGCATTACTTTGCCAACAAAGGTCCGTCTAGTCAAAGCTATGGTTTTTCCAGTGGTCATGTATGGATGTGAGAGTTGGACTGTGAAGAAAGCTGAGGGCCGAAGAATTGATGCTTTTGAGCTGTGGTGTTGGAGAAGACTCTGCGAGTCCGTTGGACTGTGAAGAAAGCTGAGCGCAGAAGAATTGATGCTTTTGAACTGTGGTGTTGGAGAAGACTCTCGAGAGTCCCTTGGACTGCAAGGAGATCAAACCAGTCCATCCTAAAGGAGATCAGTCCTGAATATTCATTGGAAGGACTGATGCTGAAGCTGAAGCTCCAATCCTCTGGCCACCTGATGCAAAGAACTGACTTATTGGAAAAGACCCTGATTGAAGGCGGGAACATTGAAGGCGGGAGGAGAAGGGATGACAAGAGGCTCAGACGGTTGGATGGCATCACCGACTGGATGAACATGAGTTTGAGCAATTTCTGGGAGTTGGTGATGGACAGGGAAGCGTGGCGTGCTGCAGTTTCCATGGAGTCGCAAAGAGTCTAACACGACTGAGCGACTGAACTGAATTGAGTTGGCAAATTGTAGTCCAAATGAACGGAGAACGCAATGGCACCCCACTCCAGTACTCTTGCCTGGAAAATCCCAGGGACGGAGGAGTCTGGTGGGCTGCAGTCCATGGGTCGCTAAGAGCCGGACACGACTGAGCGACTTCACTTTCACTTTTCACGCATTGGAGAAGGAAATGGCAACCCACTCCAGTGTTCTTGCCTGGAGAATCCCAGGGACGGCGGAGACTGGTGGACTGCCGTCTATGGGGTCGCAAAGGTCGGACACGACTGAAGCGACTTAGCAGCAGCAGCAGTCCAAACAGATGGAGATACGTTATATGTGTAAATTACATAGCAATTTTCGAAGACCTGGAATGAAGAGAAAGAATGTGAAATATTATATTTATAATTTTATATGAATTACATGTTGAAGTGGTAATGTTAGTTATACTGGATTAAATAAAATAAACTTTAAAAGGAACGCGCGGTGATTGAAACGTGAGCTTGGGGCGCGGGCCACACTTTTTCCCTCTCTCGTGGTCAGCGCCGCTCCAGGGGAGGCTGCAGCCCAGATCCGGATGTGTTTGGGTCCCCTGTCTCCCCGCCCCTCGCCGCGTCCCCGCCCCTTCCCCGCGCCGCGCGCCCCTTCCCCGCGCCGCGTCCCCGCCCCTTCCCCACCCCGCGCGCGTGCGCACTCCCGTAAGGCTCGCGCCCGTGCTCTGGGCTCCCTGTTTCCACAAAGCCCGGCCGGAGCCGAGGCCCCGGCGTCCACCCCGACCCTGGGGTTGGTCTGGCCCGCCATGCGTTGGGGGCTGCGCCCTCGCGGCCCGGGGGCGGCGGCCCTGGCCGCGGCCTGGAATTTGTGGGTGCCACCCCGCTTTCCTTGTCGGCCGCGCTGGCGAGGGACAACCGGGAGCCTTTTGGTGCGGTCAGTCACCGGGGCCAGTAACCAGCCGCAGAACTCGAGTAATGGCAGCTATCGGGACACGGTGTTGCTGCCGCAGACCAGCTTCCCCATGAAGCTGCTGGGCCGTCAGCAGCCCGACACGGAGCTGGAGATCCAGCAGGTACGGGCGGGCCTGCGGGCCGGGAGCGGGGCCTCCCTGGAGTCACGCGTGGGGCACCCACATCCCGGGCAGGGCCGGGCAGGGCAGGGCCCGGCCGCAGGCTCCAGGCCCTCTTGGTCCAGAGGTGTTGCGATCAGACCAGTGGGAATTATGCATTCCCCACAGGTTGTACTTTGTGAAAACACAGGTGCGGAAACCTCTAGACAAGTCCCCTAGAGGTGGCGGGCTCCAGACCGGAATGCTAACCCGGGTCTCCCGCATTGTAGGCAGAGCCACCTACCGTCTGAGCCACCAGCAAAGTCCAGCGGTCAAACAGCTATGCTCAGATAGCATGGATGGAATAGAAATTCCAGTTTTAGCTTACACAAAACTAGTCGAATTTGGACTCTTTTCCAGTGATTTTGTTTAAAGTAAATTAACATGTACACATATAAAGATGCGATCATGAGAAGAAGTTGAAGCTCACTTTTGTGGTATCAATAGGTCGCTAGTTGGAAGGTGGCTTGTTTGAAGGGTTAAGTAGCCATGGTTACTTCATCTGTGTCCTCTTCCTCACATGTGCCTCTGTCTCCTGTATTAAACTGAGCTTTCTAAGGCCAGAAATTCACTTGTTAATTTGTGTAATTCTAGGGTCTTTACAAATCCCTGATATTTTTGGATATCGTAGTTAAGTAAATGTGCTTAGCTTAAATATTCTTATGACAGCTCTCAGAGTTCTAGACTTACAAACCTGTTTTGGCCATCTGGTTTTTTAAGTGTTTCGTCCAGTACTTTCTGTATTTCTGGAATTGTGACAGTTTCAGATATTTTCTTGTATAATCTTTAACCCAGCTTGGTGGGTTGAATATTATTAACTTTTTTTTTCAAATGAGGGGATAGGCGTACAAAGGCAAAGTGACTTGGCCAACATCACACAGAAGGTGAGGGAAGGGGAGTGGGGCTGCAGTCAGTGTTTTTCCAGACTGAGAGAGTAGCAAGTGTTGAGGCCATAGCATAGCAGGAATAAGATATGAGAGAGAGAAAGAGAGAGAGAGAGAGAGAGAGAGTGTGTGTGTGTGTGTGTGTGAGTGTGTGTGTGTGTGTGTGAGTGTGTGTGTGTGTGTGTGTGTGTGTGTGTAGTGGGGGGGAGGGAGTTCTGAGACACTGACCGAGAATTTTGTGGTACTAAACCTTTGTAGGCCTTCCCAGGCCTTCCCAGGTGATGCAGAGGTGAAGAATTGCTTGCCGGTGCAGGGGACACACGTTCGATCCTGGGTTGGGAAGATTCCCCTGGAGGAGGGCATGGCAACCCACTGCAGTATTCTTGCCTAGACAGTCCCACGGACAGAGGAGCTTGGCAGGCTACAGGCCAAGGGGTTGCAAAGAGTCGGACACGACTCTCAGCGAATAAGCACAAACCTTGTAGGGTCCTGTATACCTTCATAGAGAACTTAGACTTTAAACTGAAGTCTGCAGGGTATCTATTGAACTGTTTTAAGAGATAAGTACTCAGATGTGTATCTTATTTATTTTTTATGTTATTAGAAGGAGTGAAGTTTTTTTTTTTGATAAAACATTCTTAAATTTACTTTTTAATTGGAAGATGTGCATTTTAGAAAACTCACCTTGTGTTTTAGAGTTGAATATTTTGGAATGCGATAGGAAGTAAGCAGGTGCTGAGTGTTACTTACGGCAAGTTCACGAGTATGTGTTTATGTGATGTGCAGACATTATTGTTCTTTTTAAACAGAAATGTGGATTTTCAGAACTTTATTCATGGCAAAGAGAAAGAAAAGTGAAGACTGAGTTTTGTCTTCATGATGGACCTCCTTATGCAAATGGTGACCCTCATGTTGGACATGCTTTAAATAAGGTAATTATAATTTTGGTTATAAGATGTGAAGGAAAATCTTTATGTAAATACACTTTGGAAAAGAGTATATTCTGACGTTATGACAATCATATGTAAATGTAAATCTGCATTGACATAAACTGAAATGTCTTAATAGAAAGTGTCAATAAACAGTTTTAGTACTGTGTGAAAACTAACATCACTGGTATTTACTTTGAACTTATTTTACATTAATAAGTATAATTTTATTCAATAAATAATTAATGAGCATCTGTTATATGCCAGATATTGTCTAGACTCTGGGAATAACAGTGAACAAAATAAGACTAAGTCCTGTCTTCATGGAGCTTGTGATCTAAACAGGAAGGCACAGAAAGATAAATAGGTAAAATGTTTAATATGGTAGATAGTTGCTATAGACTGAGTGTTTGTCTCCCTCCCCCTGCAAATCGTATGTTGAAACCTAATCCCTCTATCAGTGGGCTTAAAAGCCCTAATTAAAAAGGCTTCAGAGAGCTCCCTTGTCCCCTTATGCCATGTGAGGTTACAGTGGGAAAAATGGGGTCTATGAACCCGAAAGGGGTCCTTACCGGATACTGAATTTGCCAGCCCCTTGATCTTGGACTCCACAGCCTGTAGAATAGTGAGAAAGGTATTTCTCCTATTTATGCCACCCCATTTATGCTAATTCTCAGACACCCTGCTGATGTCCAAGAATTGCTTGGTTGTATGTGTGGGATCCCCCCCCACACACACACAATCACACACACACACACACACATACAGACAGACATATACACACATAGGAATACACACATTATTTATAGTAATGAGTACTTCAGAAGAAAATAAAAACAGGGAAGACTAATAGGGCGGGTCAGTTGGGCAAAGTGTAGTTTTATTAAATTGATCTGGGATACCCCCCCTCACTGAAAAGATGACATTCCTGTAAGGTCCTCAACGAAGCAAGAGGGTAAGCTGTGGGGTATTTGGGGTAAGTATAACTAACTGAAAGAGGAGAGTGAAAAAGTTGCCTTAAAGCTCAGCATTTAAAAAACTAAGATCATGGCATCAGGTCCCATCACTTCATGGCAAATAGTAGGGGGAGAAATGAAGTAGCGGCAGACTTTATTATTTTGGGCTCCAAAATCACTGTGGACGGTGACTGCAGCCATGAAATCAAAAGATGCTTGCTCCTTGGAAGAAAAGCTATGGTAACCTAGACAGCATGTTAAAAAGCAGAGACATCAATTTGCCAACAAAGGTCCATATAGTCAAAGCTATGGTTTTTCCAGTAGTCATGTATAGATGTGAACACTGAAGAATTGATGCTTTCAAATTGTGTTGCTGGAGAAAACTCTTGAGAGTCCCTTGGACAGCAAGGAGATCAAACCAGTTAATTCTAAAAGAAATCAATGCTGAATATTAATTGAAGGACAGGTGCTGAAGCTGAAACTCCAATGCCTTGGCCACCTGATGTGAAGAGCTGACTCAATGGAAAAGACACTGATGCTGGGAAAGATTGAGGGTAGGAAGAGAAGGGGCAACAGAGGATGAAATGTTTGGATGGCATCACCGACTCAGTTGCACAAACTCCAGGAGATAGTAAAAGACAAGGAAGCCTGGTGTGCTGCAGTCCATGAGGTTGCAAAGAGGCAGACACAACTTCATGACTGAACAACAACAGCAATAGCTAAGTGCTTCCCATGTGGTTCAAGTGGTAAAAAATCTGCCTGCCAATTCAGGAGACACAGCAGACACAGGTTAGATCCCTGGGTCAGGAAGATCCCTTGGAGTAAGAAATGACAGCTCACTCCATTTGTGTGTGTACTGAGTATACACACACACAGTGCCAAGTACAAAGACTTCAGGTGAGTTTTCTTGGTGTGTTTGAGGAGGATAAAGTGAGGATTTGGTATCAGGGTGATGCTGGCCTTCTAAAATGAAGGCTTACTGCCCTCATCACTCTTTTGGTTTCTGTTGCTATAATTTTTTTGCCAACTGCAAAATTTCAGATAGGTTGAATTATAACAGATTCTTCTATGTCTGGCTTCTTTTACTTGTACAATCTTTGATATTCATACATGCTGTTATGATGTCAATAGTTGATTCCTTCTTTTTTTTTTTATTAGTTGGAGGCTAATTACTTCACAAGTTGATTCCTTCTTAATTGTCAATAATTGTAGAGAAGCATTCCGTTGAGAGAATGTGTACCGCAATTTATTTACTATATTTTTCAGTCCTTTATTTATTTATTTTTTCAGTCCTTTATTTCTATGTATACTTTAATGGAAAGTTTGGAGAAGGCATGACCTTGGACATCTGTCTGTATTTTCACCACCAGAAATCTGGTCACTGAACAAGTCGGTATTGCTATTAGAGTAGAATTATAATATGTATTACATATTGTATTAGATCAGGCTTCCATGGTGGCTCAGATAGTAAAACGGCTGCCTACAATTCGGGAGACCTGGGTTCGATCCCTGGGTTGGGAGGATCCCCCTGGAGGAGGGCATGGCAGCATACTCCAGTATTCTTGCCTGGAGAATCCCATGGACAGAGGAGCCTGATGGGCTACAGTCCATGGGGGTCCCTAAGAGTCAGACATGACTGAGTGACCAACACTTTATTTTTCACTTACTTTCTTTCATTGTGTTAGACCATTTAATTGTACTGAAAACTTCTAACACTTTTGAGATATGTAACATATCTCAAACATATTGCACATTCCTTAGTATGAAGTTTGTTTGCCTCCACAGAGGCCAAATCATGCTGCTTGATAGCTCATTTTCAAATTATTAGACGTATTACATCAGATGGTAAAAAAAAAGCATTAATTTCTTTTGATGGACAGAACTGAAGTGCTTTTTTTTTAAAGTACACGCTATTTGAAAACAATTTCATTCAAATTTTGTTTTAGTTAGAGTTTATATTTGACGTAATTATAAATTCAGGTGCATTTGTTAAGAAAAAAAGAGAGAGGATTCGGTATACGTTCTACCCAGTTTCCCCAGTGGTAACATCCTGCAAAACTGTACTACCATATCATAACCAGAATGTTACATTGATACACTCAAGATACCAAACATTTCCATCAAGAATCCTTCAAGATGCTCTTTTTTTTTTCTCATTTATTTTTATCATGATGCTCTTTTATAGCTATATTTATTTCCCTCTTTTCCCACCATCTCCTTATCTGTTGTCTACTTCTATATTTTTGTCATTTCAAGAATTCTGTATAAATGTAATCATACAGTTTTGGGGGATTAACTTTTTTCACTCAGTGGTATATATTGTATATTTACATCTCAATTTGGACTGGCCAGTTTTGATGCTTATTACCGCTGGTGGCTAGTGACAAGTATGTGAGACATCACACTCTAAGCGTGTGTGCATGACTTCCTTTATTCAGTTAAGTGCTTGTAGAATAGTCTGTGTGTCCTTAGTTGCTCAGTCATGTTCCATTCTTGCGACCCTATAGACTGCAGCCCGCCAGGCTCCTCTGTCCATGGGATTCTCCAGGCAAGAACGCTGGAGTGGGTTGCCACTTCCTTCTCCAGGGGAGCTTCCCGACCCAGGAATTGAACCCAGGTCTCCTGCATTGCAGGCAATTCTTTACCAACTGAGCTATGAATAGTGGCAGTCACCATTCTACATGCTGGGAGTTTACAGATGAAGACAGATGGGATCTCTGATTTCAAAGAGTTTATGTTTTCCCAGGAAGGGACAGATAATTAAATAAATAAAACAATTTCAAATAGGGATAAATGGGAAGGATGTTATTTATATTGATCAATGTAACATAAAAGTGTACAAATATTAAGTATGTATCAGTAGATGAATGTTTTTGTTATATAACTACCCCCAGATCACAAGGCCCCCTGCCCTTTGGTAAGAAGTCTGAAGGAATTTTACATAGAAGGTGTGAGAGGAGTGTGTGTTATCGTTTCTACTTTTGAGAGACATGGGAGGGAAGATATATTTTTCTGCACTATTGCATTATTTAATTTTGGGAAGAAGGAATTGAACCTGGAGCCAAATCTGTCCTTTGCCTTTGAGCCTCCATTTTTCAGTGGGAATATATTTTTTAAAAAATCTGCTGCCCACTAGTATCTTAAGATGAGCTAAGAAACAGTTACAGAACTTTACTAAGAGACCTACTGTTTTATTTAGGGTTTTAGTAATAACAGAGTTAAGCATAATATTTCATACTCTAAGGGCATTATAAATTCTGCCTTGATTCTGTAATATTTATGAGCTAAATTTACATAAATAATTTTATTCCATGAGAGTAAAGCAAATTGTAATTTTTTACTTTGATTTTTAGGAAGTTCAAATTATTTCTTAAAAGAGTGATATAGATTGCTTACTTGCATACTACAACTTAAAAAAAATTAATAATGTTGGATATAATGTTTTTCACTTTGAAATCTTCTGTAATTTCATTTCTTCCTGGGGGAGTTAATGACATTTTAAAAATCAGATATTTGTTATGCTTGTGTTTATGTAGAACATAAGTTGGTAGATTTAATAGGTACTTCTATATAAATCCTTTTGGACTTTATTAGTGTTTTAAAATGATATTTAGAGAACATAAGTTGTAGGCCACATGCTTTTTGTATGAATGATGATTATCATTTCATCTTTGCAGATTTTGAAAGACATAGCCAATCGATACCATATGATGAGAGGTTCCAAAATACATTTTGTGCCAGGCTGGGATTGTCATGGGTTACCCATTGAAATGAAAGTATTATCAGAACTTGGTGGAAAAGCTCAGAATCTTTCAGCTATGGAAATTAGAGAGAAAGGTAATTAATCTCTATTTCTGTTTTAAAATGTTATTTGTAAACCCTGGTTCCTTGGAAAAGTCAGGGCTTTGTCAAAGACACCTGTTGATTTTTGTTTTTTTGCTATTGTTTTTTCGCTTATAATGAGATCAGTTGAAAACCACTGTGTCACAGAAAATCCAGATTTTGTGTAACTGATTTTTGTGAGAACTTATGTTCAGAAATGAAGGAAAGGTTTGTGAGCACGTCCAAGTACATTTTTCAATTCTTTGGCCCTCATGTTTTGTTGAAATTATTATTTTGTCAGTGTTTTTATTTACTTTCTTGGCTAGAACCTGTTGACCTATTTTAGGTCCTAAACAAAAAGTAAATTTTAAATTAAAATTTTTTTAGACATCTCTTTTTTGGTCCTTTCCTTCAGTAGCATGAGTCAAGGAGGACTCGTCTGTTCTTATCTGTTAAACTTGTATAACTGGATATGATTTTGAAGATCTCATACTTCCTTATGAGACAGTATGATTGGTTGCACTAATTAATCTTGTGTGTGTGTATATAATGAAAATTATTCTCTGACCTTTTCTTAAATTATGAAGTAAGAAGAGTAACTTTTCCAGTTTGTTTTTTTTAAACATAAGATCATTTTATGATCTCTGACTAATGGAAGAGTTGGTAACAAAATTTTAACTTTTGAAATTTTAGTTAATTTTAGAATTTGTTGTAGGTATCTGCTGGACACTTTTAACTTTCAGGATAAATTTACTTTTAAACATTTTTATAGTCTAAATTGTGTGTAATACCTGCATTTAGAGAGATATATGCTAAACCGTGTTCAAGAATTTTAACTCATTTTCAAAAGGCTTTTTGTTTATTGATTTTAGCTAGATCATTCGCCAAAGCAGCAATTGAGAAACAGAAATTGGCATTTATTCGCTGGGGAATAATGGCAGATTGGAATAATTGCTACTATACTTTTGATGGAAGATACGAGGCCAGACAGTTGAAAATTTTCTACCAAATGTATGATAAGGTAATAAAGTTTTTTTTTTTCCTTTGAGTATGTTGAATTACATGTTACAGAATTCCAGCTTTCATATATCTTTGTCTTTTAATAGGGCTTGATTTATCGATCTTACAAACCTGTGTTTTGGTCTCCTTCATCAAGGTATTTATGTGTTTTGGGTAGCTAAAGTGGAGAATTTTGTGGGACTTTCAAATATTTATGTTTAATGTTTTTAAACCTTAGGACTGCGTTGGCTGAAGCAGAACTTGAATATAACCCGGAACACGTCAGTCGCTCAGTATATGTAAAATTCCCTCTCCTGAAACCTTCTCCTAAGTTGGCATCTCTTCTAGGTAAGATTTATCCGTTGCTTGAGTTTATTAAACTTAAGGAATTAAAGCATTAGATTTGCTAGCATATATGAACTTTCATTTTCACAGATGGTTCATCTCCGGTTAGTGTTTTAGTCTGGACCACACAGCCTTGGACAGTTCCAGCCAATCAAGCTGTTTGTTACATGCCAGAATCAAAGTAGGTATATTATAGCAATTTTTGTTTTATCCACAAATAGGATCAGTTCCAATTTTTAGCATTATTTTGATCTTATTGCATCCTCATTATCCTCTTAAAATTAGTGAATTATCACTTAGTTTTTATGTTCATATAGATTTTATTAAGCTTTAGAGAATTCTACTTAAGACCTTATTTTCCAGCTTCTTTGGGAAAGAAAACAAATGTAAGGAATGAAGTCCTTTGAAAATAGCACTGTTTTGATCTTAAAGTTAGTTTTTCTAAAGTGACATAGAACGTTTAAAATGTTATCTGTGGTTTTTCCTTTTTCACTGTTAGTAGCTTATGCCTCAATTTTATTTTAGGTATGCTGTTGTGAAGTGTTCCTCGTCTGGAGACTTATACATTCTAGGTGCAGATAAAGTAACATCTGTTGCTTCTACTTTGGGAAGAACATTTGAGGTTATTTCAACATTTTCAGGTGAGGATTTACAGATATTCTGACAGTCAAAGTCATCAAAATACTGGGTTGATCTGAGTTCAGTGCCTTGCTGAACATCGCTCATTGTGAATGAAACAAATATGACTTCTACTTTTCTAGAATATATTTTACATTGATCAAACTGAAGGAGAATATACATTAAACATGATAGGAGCATAGAAAATATGAACATTGACAAAGTCACAATAGTTGAAAAAAAATTTTTGACAACTATCCAGTGGAAAATTAGAAAAATGTCCTCTAATACAACATAAAATGTCGAAATTTTCCTTTAAATTTTTATTCAAAAGTAAATTACTGAAAATTATTTTTATCTGATTTGATCAAAAGAGCAAGGAAGGAAATAAATACATTTATTTTGGGCTGTATGACTTTTATCAGGAAATTGAATAAATTCTGAAAGTTATTTCCAAGATAGCATTTCTATCAAAAGAATCCTTCAGTTCAGTTCAGTTGCTCAGTTGTGTCTGACTCTTTGCGACCCCATGAATCGCAGCACGCCAGGCCTCCCTGTCCATCACCAACTCCCGGAGTTCACTCAAACTCATGTCCATCGAGTCGGTGATGCCATCCAGCCATCTCATCCTCTGTCGTCCCCTTCTTCTACCCCCAATCCCTCCCAGCATCAGGGTCTTTTCCAATGAGTCAGCTCTTCGCGTGAGGTGGCCAAAGTATTGGAGTTTCAGCTTCAGCATCAGTCCTTCCAATGAACACCCAGGACTGATCTTTAGGATGGACTGGTTGGATCTCCTTGCAGTCCAAGGGACTCTCAAGAGTCTTCTCCAACACCATAGTTCAAAAGCATCAATTTTTCGGCACTCAGCTTTCTTCACAGTCCAACTCTCACATCCATACATGACCACTAGAAAAACCATAGCCTTGGCTAGACGGACCTTTGTTGGCAAAGTAATGTCTCTGCTTTTTAATATGCTATCTAGGTTGGTCATAACTTTCCTTCCAAGGAGTAAGCGTCTTTTAATTTCATGGCTGCAGTCACCATCTGCAGTGATTTTGGAGCCCAAAAAAATAAAGTCTGACACTGTTTCCATTGTCTCCCCATCTATTTCCCATGAAGTGATGGGACCAGATGCCATGATCTTAGTTTTCTGAATGTTGAGCTTTAAGCCAACTTTTTCACTCTCCTCTTTCACTTTCATCAAGAGGCTTTTTAGTTCCTCTTCACTTTCTGCCATAAGGGTGGTATCATCTGCATATCTGAGGTTATTGATACTTCTCCCAGCAATCTTGATTCCAGCTTGTGCTTCTTCCAGCCCAGCGTTTCTCATGATGTACTCTGCGTATAAGTTAAAAAGAGGGTGACAATATACAGCCTTGACGTACTCTTTTCCTATTTGGAACCAGTCTGTTGTTCCATGTCCAGTTCTAACTGTTGCTTCCTGACCTGCATACAGGTTTCTCAAGAGGCAGGTCAGGTGGTCTGGTATTCCCATCTCTTTCAGAATTTTCCACAGTTTATTGTGATCCACACAGTAGTAAGCTATAATTTGGGACTCCTAAAGTAGTGGCTGATTTTGAAATATAACTATGGAAATCTAGGGACGTTTAAAATTACCTTTGTCTTTAGGGACGGTATATCTTTGAGTTTCTTACGAAAGAAAAAAATCACAAGTTAGAGATACTCAAAAATGGAAAGATTGTCCAGCTAAATAGAGAAGACCTCAAAATGTATCGGGTCAGATATAAGCCAGTTAGAGGTTTAAACAATCTTAATAAAAATCAAAAAGTTTTTAATGTCAAAGGCATAAAAGAAGCTTTAGAATGTCTAGGATTTAATACCATTTTGTATCTTATTGGTGCATTCAGTAAGTTAGACGTAAGTTAGAGGATCTGGTATATTCTTTAGTCCATACTCTTCACTCACCTCTTTTTTAAAAAGAATTGATATATAGCATTGTATTAGTTTTAGACATTCGGTATAATGATTTGATACTTGTATGCATTGTGAGATGATCATCATAAATCCAGTTAACCTCATCGTCATGTGTAGTTACAAAGTTTTTTCCTTGTGATGCGTGCTTTTAAGGTCTGTTCTCTTCAGTTCAGTCACTCAGTTGTGTCCGACTCTTTGTGACCCCATGGACCGTAGCACGCCAGGCTTCCCTGTCCATCACTCACTCCCAGAGCTTACTCAAACTCATGTCCATTGAGTCGGTGATGCCATCCAACATCTCATGCTCTGTCGTCCCCTTCTCCTGCCTTTAATCTTTCCCAGCATCAGGGTCTTTTCAGATGAGTCAGTTATTTGCATCAAGTGGCTGAAGTATTGGAGTTTCAGCTTCAGCATCAACCCTTCCAGTGAACATCCAGGACTGATCTCCTGTAGGATGGACTGGTTGGATCTCCTTGCAGTCCAAGGGACTCTCAAGAGTCTTCTCCAACATTGTAGATCAAAAGCATCAATTCTTTGGTGTTCAGTTTTCTTTATAGTCCAACTCTCACATCCATACATGACCACTGGAAAAACCATAGCTTCGACTAGATGGGCCTTGTTGGCAAAGTAATTTCTTGCTCTTTAATATGGTGTCTAGGTTGGTCATAACTTTTCTTCCAAGGAGCAAGTACCTTTTAATTTCATGGCTGTGGTCACCACCTGCAGTGATTTTGGAGCCCCCCAAAATAAAGTCTGTCACTGTTTCCATTGTTTCTCCATCTGTTTGCCATGAGGTGATGGGACCAGATGCCATGATCTTAGTTTTCTGAATGTTAAGTTTTAAACCACCTTTTTCACTCTCCTCTCTGACTTTCATCAAGAGGCTTTTTAAGAGGCTCTGTTCTCTTAGCAGCTTTCAAATATTATTAATCACAGCCCACCTCTTTTTTAAGTGCGGAAGATAGTAGACTTCATTGACATTTTAGATGTTGTTACAGAAGTTGAATGGAATGCTCAAAGGTTTGTGAAAGTATCAGGTTAAATGTAAAGATCCTGTTTCTAGGCTGCTTCACTGTTTTGAATGATCGCTGTGTGGAGAGTTGATGGATTTTCGCCACTCTGAGCCACCACGTTTCAGAGCAGTCTTCATACTTTTAATTTCTGGCTGAATAATCTCGGAACAGCTGGCTTTCTCTTTACTAAAGTAGTAGGAATGTAGAACAGATAAAATGGAACATTTTCTTTGGGGTAGATTTCCTTTCCAGAAAGAAATGTGAATTGTTTCTTACGAATCATCTGGGGATCTTTGTTGGGAGGTGAGGAAGAGTATTAAGTAGCATAAGCACTGAGTACTGGGGCTAAAGGAAAGTTCACAGATGAAATGTACTTTGCTCCAAAGCTGTGGTTTCCGTACTGAGAATGGTGTTACTCGTCAGTCTGATTTCGAGGAAAGGAGTCAAAACACAGGCTAACGAGTTGTTTCCTTTCCTAGGATTTAATACCTAGGAAAATCAGTGTTGACTGATTTCTCTAAAAATCAGTGTTGACCGTTGTCTCCTTTAACAGCATTAAAATTTGCATGGAAAAGAATGCATCCTAAAGTAATTTTCCAAGTAATTTCTCTAAAAATCAGTGTTGACCGTAGTGTTGACCGTTGTCTCCTTTAACAGCATTAAAATTTGCATGGAAAAGAATGCATCCTAAAGTAATTTTCCTAGTAATTCAGGTATTTCCTGGTTATAAAATGCCAAGTCAGCCAAGTGAGACAGCAGGGAAAGCTTGTGATTTTCTTCAGAAAAGGGAGTTTTGTCAGGATTTTATAAGGGAATGTCAGTTTTTCTCATGCCTCTTACCCATAGTGCTGTTTTAAGCAAAATGAAGTCAGCAAAAGGGCTGTGTTTTCTATGAAATGTCAAAAGTTAAAAGATTTGTGTTGTTCTTCTGGTGGTATGAATAGGCTGTGTAGTTTTTATTGCTCTATGGCTAGAACAAAGGATCATAGAAGTGGAGAAATTTATAAAGGCAGTTTTTTTTTTTAAGTTAAATATCATTTAGCTTGGAAAGATGAAGAATGATTTGTGGGGAATATCTGAGGCATAAGGGGGCATTGACCATTCTTCAGTTATTAATGCTAAAGACTAGATAGAATAAACAGACCTATTTAGTATGTTGGTTAAGTGGATGGGTTGAACCAGCAAATTGTTTTAAAGCGTGAAACTGTTTATTTTTAGAATGTATGAAAGAAAGATTAGTTTGTGGAGCTCAACTCAAGAGAGAGTAAAGTTGGGAAACAGTAATGGTGTAGAGGGCTTCCCCGGTGGCTCGGTGGTGAAGAATCCACCTGCAGTGCAGGAGATGCGGGTTTGATCCCTGGGTCAGGAAGATCCCCTGGAGAAGAAAATGGCAACCCACTCCAGTATTCTTGCCTGGAAAATCCCATGGACAGAGGAGCCTGGAAGGCTATAGTCCATGGGTTTATAAAGAGTCAGACATGACTTAGTGATTACACGATAACAACAACAACAGAAAACTTCATAGATGATGGGTGTGGTATATTATTAAAGGGGCTAGAGTTATGTGGAATATTAGAGTCAGACTTGCCTTTGAACTTGAATTCAGTCATTTGTTAGCCATGTTACCTCAGACAAATTGCCTATATTTTCTTGTTTTCTGATTTGTAAATTAGAGATAATGTTAGCTGTTTTGTACTATTATGAAGGTGAGGTAAGAGTTTATGTTGAGTCCAGTATATGGTGGGTACCCAGTAACTGTCAGGTTTTACTGATCAGATCTTTTCAGGGTAACATTATGAAAAGCAACAGCAATGAGTTCCCACAGAGATAGTGTTAGAACCTGCTGGTCACTGACCCATTGATCTAGAAATTTTTTTCCTCTGTTCTAAAAGGCACATAACTGTACATAAATTAGGGAAATGTTCTTGGGTTCATTTGATTATCTATTTATTTTAATAATTACCAATACTTTAAAGCACTTACAGTACAGCAAGTATTGTGATATGTTACCCAAAATGCTTGACATGTACCAACCAGTTTATCCTCACAGCAGACCTCTGAGATACAAACTGTAATTACTTACATTTTATAGATTCCTGAAAGTCACAGCACAAGTAAAAGGGAAAGCCAGAATTTGAGCCCAGCCTTGTCTCAGATTTTGCTCTTTTCAGCCTGATATCTGTTGCTTTCCTTAAAGAGGTAAAAGAATCGCCATATAAAATAAGTCTCAGTTGTGGTTTTCTTTGCCCACAGGTGTGGATTTGGAAAATGGTACTTGTGCTCATCCTTTAATTTCCGAGAGGGAGTCTCCTCTTCTGCCTGCCAATCATGTGACCATGATGAAAGGAACAGGGCTGGTTCACACAGCGCCAGCTCATGGTATGGAAGATTACAGTGTAGCTTCTCAACACAACTTGTCCACGGTATTGCTTCTCTTTTTTCCTTTTTAATAATTGCTTTTGTAGAGTTGAAGTGATAAACCCTAACATCTTTACTTTTTGATAATCAATGATCATTTTTGTCTTCATAGTTGTGAATTGCTTTTGTGCAATACCTCATTAACTCATACTAATTAAGGATCATTTCCTAGAATCAGCACAGAAATGGCACAGAGTTGAAATTGAATACATAGTAAATGGGGGCATTTTTTTTTTTCCACGTATTAAGTCACATAGACAAATTACTGTCAAGCCCTGAAAAATGGCAAGTGGGTTTTGCTTATGTACATGCATGCTTAAGTTGCTCAGTCATGTTCAACTCTTTGCAACCCTGGGGACTGTAGCCCACCACGCTCCTCTGTCCATGGGATTTCCAAGGCAAGAATATTGGAGTGGGTTGCCATTTCCTGCTCCAGGGGATCTTCCCTGACCCAGGGATCTAACCCACATCTCCTACGTATCTTGCATTGGCAGGTGTATGCTTTACCACTGAGCCACCTGGGATACTAGATAGCTCAAAAGAGCCATTTTTTTCAGACTAAACCATCCTCAAAATTTATTTTACACATGAGTTACTTAGCAAGTTTTTCCATTTAGTTAAAGACAAGTCTCAAAGTCATCACAGTGTATATACACTGCCATAGATCTGTAAGTTAACAGAAGTTTTTAGTATATCTTGTTACTTTTATTATTACATTTTTGGTATGTGCTTTAGTAATACAGTTTGCCTTTGGTGATTTAAGTGTTTAAATTCACAAAGTCTGATTGACTACGAAGTAGTACCTAAATTTTTAGTACAATGAAAGACTCGACTATAATGAGGTGTTTTATACATTATATATTGTTTTGCCAGATATTGTCATAAGATAGAAAGTCTTGATGCTTTATTTTAATTGTTCAGAACGACTCTTTGTAGGATTGTTTAGTGAATGAAGATGGAGTTTTCACAGATGCTGCAGGTCCTGAACTTCAAAACAAAGCTGTTCTTAAAGAGGGAACAGATGCAGGTAAGTCCTGTATATGTTGATATTGTGGTTTTTTTTGACGTTGATATTGTAAATATGCATTTCCTGAGAAGCAGCCAGCAGTAATCTTTGCTGACAATTCTCTCATCTTGCACTTTTAACAGAAGCAAAAAGCTGAAATTATATTTTATTTTGCCACATGGTTTAAAATGGAGTTTGGCACTTTTTCATCTTTCACTTTGAATTGCCCTACTTGTTTAATCAAATCAGGTCAGTCAGCAGGGAGTGGTGTTATTTTAGGACAATAGAGATAGTCATCAGCAGTGTTAGTTTTGTGAAAGGATGAAGTCAACCTTGGGGCTAGATGTTGACTGAATCAAACACTCTCACTCCTCTCATAACTCTTATATCACTTACCTACACTATGAACACCTTTCTTTGCCCACACCATGACTAAGGCCAATTAGATCTGGTATATTAATTCTTCTAGGCTCTTGTCACAAACTGCCATAAATTTGGTGACTTAGAACAACAGAAACTCATTCTCTCGCACTTCTGGAGGCTAGAAGTCTGAAATCAAGGTGTCAGCCAGGCTCTGCTTCCTCTGAAAGCTCTGTGAAAAGGTCCTCCTTTGCCTCTGCCTAGCTTCTGTTGAGAGAAGGCAATGGCACCCCACTCCAGTACTCTTGCCTGGAAAATCCCATGGACGGAGGAGCCTGGTGGGCTGCAGTCCATGGGGTCGCTAAGAGTCGGACACGACTGAGCGACTTCACTTTCACTTTTCACTTTCATGCATTGGAGAAGGAAATGGCAGCCCACTCCAGTGTTCTTGCCTGGAGAATCCCAGGGACGGCGGAGCCTGGTGGGCTGCCGTCTATGGGGTCGCACAGAGTCGGACACGACTGAAGCGACTTAGCAGCAGCAGCAGCAGCTTCTGTTGGCTCCTGGTAATCCTGGCTTTCCTTGGTTTATAGCTGTATCACTGCAGTCTGCCCCCATTGTCCCCTGTCATTGGCTCTGTGTGTCTCTTCTGTGTGTACGCTTTCTTCTTACAAGGACACCAGGCGTTGGAATTAGGGCCCACTCTAATCCATTGTGGGTGGTTTAGTCACATAGCCGTGTCGGACTCTGTGTGACCCCATGAACTGTAGCTCGCCAGGCTCTTCTGTCCATGGGTTTTCCAGGCAAGAATACTGGAGTGGGTTGCCATTTCCTTCTCCAGGGCATCTTCCTGCCCCATGGATTGAACTCACATCTCCTGTGTCTCCTGCGTCACAGGCAGATTCTTTACCACTGAGCTATCAGGGATGTCCAGTGTGACCCCATCTTAGTTGCAGACTGCATCTACAAAGGCCCTGTTTCCAAATAAGGTCACAGTCACAGGTCCTAGGGGCAAGGACTTAGGGGGACAAAATTCAACCCTGTCTACCTGGTTCCTTTGGATTACCTGGAGGCCATTTTAAGATTCATAGTATGAGAGATTGTGACTCTGAATTTGACAGGTAGAGTTCTAGGTGTGTCCTGTCGTCTCTGAGAAGAGCCCATGGGAATGGCATACTTTGGAGCCTGATGAAGGTTTTACAGTTTCTGCTTTTTTTGTTGGGAGGTTCCCAGATTACGCCTTTGCTCCTTGGTAGATGGCCCCTCCTCACTGTCACCGTTGGCCCAGATTCTGTACTCCCTGGGAGTTTAGAGAGTCATTGGGGTTTTCATAGTACCTTTTCACTGTGTCTAATGTAAGTTGTTTTTTGTTTTTTAAGTTATAATGATGCTTCAGGCTGCAAAGAATTTGTTGAAAGAAGAAAAATTGGTACACAGCTATCCCTATGATTGGAGAACTAAGAAACCAGTAGTTATTCGTGCCAGCAAGCAGTGGTTTGTAAATATCACGGATATTAAGACTACCGCCAAGGTATAAAGGGCATCCTGCTGTAAGGGTTGGGTTTCTCATTCCCTCAGGATGAAAGGTTTATCTGTGAGGTTGGGGTAGGGTTTTCAGGGTAGAAGGAATTAATTGGTTTCATAAAATTGTAGAATTTTATGTCTGGAAGGACCTTGGGTTTCTCCCTTCCTAGCACACATGTGGAAACTCATGCTTAAAGAGGTTAATTAGTTAGCTCTGATTTCCTGCCCAGTGTCATGAAAGTAGCATAGAGTTAGGACTTGAGTTCAGCAAATTGTTTAAACTCTCAGAACCTCTGTTTCCTCATCTATATAAAGGTGATAATAACGCCTGCCTCATGAGATAAGTGAATAAGAGTTCCCAGAACAGTGCCTGGCACGTAATAGGCATTCACCAAACCTCTTTTAAAACCCTTGGCTTCCTTAAAATTGAAATCACAATTCATGTGAAAAGCTATTTCTTTGAGCTAACAAATACTTTATAGCTGGCATTTTAAATATTAATGTACTTCTGAGCTCTTTCATTCAATATATAGATGTATCTGTGTGTGTGTGTATCTCATGAATAACTTGATTCTATTAAATGAAAGAGCTCAACTAACATATTTTGCTTTTGTTTTTCAAATATATATTTGTTGACCATGCTGAGTATACAGATATTTTGCTTTACAGCTTGCGTATAGCGTTGCTGTTATTAGTTGGTTCATTTGTTGGCCTGGCAGTTTGGGGCCCTTGCCAGAGCTGTGGAGGCAGTGTATACTTTCTACATTCGTGTAGATTGGAGAGCTGGGCTATGGACTGTACCTTTGTTTTGTTCTGTATTTTTTTTTACATTTCTCTATAAAGCCTGTTTTTCTTACCTGTAAACGTGGTTTGTGACTTTCAGCTCTGCACAGATTTTTGTTGCAGAACATGTGAGTCTGATGCTGATGCAATACGCTGAAGACAAGTTTGTTTTCTTAACTTCTTTATGGAAATTTTTAGTGACTCTTTGCAGAAATAGAGAAAGTAATACACTGTCATGTTTCCGTCACCCAACTTCAACAATAATCAACTTTTTGCCAGTTTTATTTTTATCTACATCCCTACTCATTATCTACACTTCCTACCCATTGGATTATTTTAAAGCAACTTTTAGGTATTATGTTTTCCATAAATATTTCATAATATATATCTGACATTTAAAATTAAAATATAATTTTCATGCCATTATTACCACCTTAAAAAATATTAGTTATTCCTTAACTGAGTCAAATATCCAGTCAGTATCCACATTTCTTCAAATTTTAATCAAAATAAATTGCAAATATTGCCATTCTGCCTGTAGGTGATGCTTACAAAGGCTTTGGGGAGGGGATTTCTGGTCAGATAAGCAAGGAAGCTGTTTAATCATGCTCTGAAAATATAAAAATTCTTTTTTTTTTTTTAATGAATAGAGAGACTTCTTTGTTGAGACTTTGAAATGGAGTTTATCGTGTTTTCACTTACGGATATTTTTAAACATTTTACTATATAATTCTTTTCTTGGTAACTGATAAAGGAAATCAAATGCCAGTAGTTTACAGCTTTTGTGGGGGGGAGTTGGAGGGAAGGAGAGTTCTTGAGACAGTAAGTAAATAAGTAACTTATTTTGAGAAAGTGTTTTCTATGTTGGAAACCATACTACGTAAAATTAGGTTATATTTCTTTCTTTTTTTTTTTAAGGTTATATTTCAATATCCTTATTTGTCAACCTAAGATAGGAGCTTATTTCTTAAACATTTAAAAAAGAATCCTGGAAATCAAGTTTGAATTGAGTTTAACTGAAGTTTAATAATGTGTAGTACTTCTACTAAACCTGTTATTACCAGTTTTGATCTAGGAGTGCTTGGAAATTAGTATAAAATCGCTTGTCACTTCCTTCAAAGGTGAAATCTGCTCTAGATGTTATTTATTAGATCCTTTGTGGCCCTGTTTTAATATCTCCTTGTTTGCTCTGAAATCTATGGTTTTTTTAGATTAGTTTCTGTTTGGCAGGGAGAGTGGGCATGTAAATGCCTTTAAAATTCCAAAATAAGGAACTGTATCAGGATAAAGAATGGGAGTTCTAGAACATTTGTTCTGCTTTCTCTCACTGAACTTGATTTGTGAATCAATTGCAGGAATTGTTGAAAAAAGTGAAATTTATTCCTGGATCAGCATTGAATGCCATGGTTGAAATGATGGATAGGCGGCCATACTGGTGCATATCAAGGCAAAGAGCTTGGGGTGTTCCAATTCCTGTGTTTCATCATAAGACAAAAGATGAAGTCTTGATCAACAGGTAGAACTCTTTCAAAATTTTTCAGCATTTTAAAGTGAGTCGTATTTTCTTCAAAAATCAGAAAATAGTGGACTATGGAAAACTCTTGATATATGTTAAATAAAATAGTCTAAAATGACTATCTTTTTTGGGGGAGTAAAATACAAATTCCAAAAAGATCCTTTCAGATGGGTGAAGTTTTAACAAATACTGGATTATTTTCAGTATTGATACTCAGAAGTAAAGGCATTGACTTTTTTCCTTTGAGAATTCATTATTCCTGACTATGTGCCTAACACTGTGTTGGAGTAAGGTGTCAGGAACCCACAGTGAGCAGATTGAGTGACCCAGTGTGTGATTTTGATGTAGGAATCAGTGTCAGTCTTTCACTGAGTCTACTTTCACTCTCAGAAGTGGTGTTAGGTAATTGTATAGATAATTTAAAATTTAAGAAACTGTAAAAAAAAAGTTATTTCTTCTTTTTTTGCTTAATTTTTTTTTAATTTGGAAAGGTAATACATGAACCTAGTAAACAATTCAGAGTCAAAGAGCTTATACGATAAAAAGAAGTGTTTTTTTTTTTTTGCTAGTCATACACTAGACCCTTTTTTGAGGCAATAAACAAGACTGACATGGTCCCTGCTCTTATTGTGGTAATAATCTAGCTAGTTTATCTTATGGTAAATTAGGGTAGCTTTCAGGATTGTTACTGTTATTAAGAGATGTGGAAAGGGGAATATTAATCATTTCTTTTGGGAATATATCCTGAATTTTCATTTTTTTGGAAGTAATTTTGTTTCAAATTTTTTTTACTAAGTTATTCTGTAATATGAACAAAGAGTTTGACTACATTTTGGGAAGTATTTTCATATTTCATCAGTTGAGGATCCAGTGAAGATTTTGAGGGCATGGAGGCAGCAAGTAATGGAGAATTCAGGAGATGACAGAGGGGGGATGTGCCCTGCCTTGGGCTTCAACATCATTTTTGTAAAACGGTTGTGTTTTTCATTGTCTACATTATTAGTACTCTATGCATGGTATTTTTATGAATATATGTATTTTAGTTTTTTTTTTTTAATTGTTGATCCCAGTGTTTTGTTTTAAATTACCTTTAGCTGCATATCAGGTAGTTCTGAGTATCCTTGGTGTGAAGGTTCCTTTTCACTTTGAAATATTCTTGTATCACTACTTCATGGATAATCTGACACCTTCTGGCAACATGGATCAGAGAGAACTAAAGGATTTGCTTTGAACCCAAAATAGTTTGTTTGCTTCCTTCTTAGAGGATATGGCATTTGAGAAAGGCCTTGAGAATTGGGCAGGAAATGGGGGAAAGTACTTTGCAAGTAGTGGTATTAGAAGCTGAGGACCCAGAGTGGCGAAAACACAGCATGTGTAGGAACCGTAATGGGGGTGCAGGGTGTGTGTGAGGGGAACAGAAAGATAAACACCTAAGAAAGCTTGACTGGGGCAAATTGAAGTGAGTCTTGAATACCAGGCTAAGGAGTTTAAACTTTTAAGTAGGAGTGAGGACTAAGAGTATATTTTAGGAAAAGAAGCTAGAAGTTAGAGATCAGGAAGTGATTGTAAGGTTATTGCAATATTATTACAATTTGGAGTTAAGACTCTTTGACCTAAATATTGTTGCTTATATTTTTAAAATTTACAGCTTGATCACATAAAAACTAGTATCTTATTTCCCCTACTGAGAATTAACGTTGAGATAAATTTACACAAGTATTGCTTAAATTCTTTACCAGAGAGTTTTCCTTTAAGGAAATGTTTATAAAAACACTGTGAGTGTTCCTCATTCTTTTCTGCATTTAGAGAGCAAGATTTTTAGGGAGTTTCCTTGAAGTGATTGAAGTGTACCAATTGTACATATTAGTAAGTAGAGCAAGCTGGTTTATTTGACCGTTTAATCACTACAATACAGTGGTACATAGGTCAATTGGTCAATGACGTAGGTGAAATAAATGTGAGCTTTGTCAGAAAAAACAGGCAGATTTTCTTTAGGAATAATTTGTGTTTTATTTACAGTCAGTATGTTTACATGGTGAGTAACAGATTCTTTTCTCTGCATTGACCTTTGTGTTGCTCGTGTGGTATACTTGATTTCTGATTTTGGAGTTGCAGAGATGTACAGAACATTGGCCTACAGAAATGACAGACAGACAGTCACACTGTCTGTCAATTCATAGGTCATTTTCCTGTACACCATTTCTGAATAATAACTCTAATCCTCTTCCATTTTTGGTCCTTTAAGTGACGTAACAGTTGATTTTTTTTTAATGGATGTTAATTCTTAATTATTTGTCAATTTTTAAAGACTGCATGAAAGGATGTCTGTGTTTTTTTCATGAATGAAGTGAGAATCAGGTGACCATGATTTTTTGGTCTTCCTTGAATATGCCTCTACATTGCAGTGAGTTGGCAGCCATCAAAAGTAACAGCATCTCCACTGGAAATTGATGCACAGTCCACATGGAGTTGCTGTTACAATCGATGACGCCATTAAGGTCATCAGAAGGTTCCCTCCACTTTGCAGGATGAAAGTATAAATTATCTCTTAGGTAGTTTCACAGAAGAAAATCTTGATTTATTCTTTTCTACAGAAGTTGAGAGACTGATATGAAACTTTGATGTTTAATTTTTATTTTGAATTAATGTTCTCATTTGTACTTTATATTCATATTTGTATTTTCTCAAGAAATAATTCCACTTTTGACTTTAGTATCATTGATCATTTATCTTAATCTGTGATATAACATCTTTATAATTTAGGTGGAAATCTATTACTAATTAGTAAAGACAATTACTCTTAGCATAATAAAGATAAAATATAGAAACTAGGAAGGAAAAGAAGTTATTAAATTTCCTTTCATTTTAGAACATTTAAGTGTTAATGCAATAGTTAAACATGCATTTAGGAAACTTAACCCCTGATTTACAGAAATTATGAGAAATTTCATTAGAAACATGCAAGGAATTTCAAATTTGAGTGTTAGATTTAGCTACCTCAAGTTTTTGCTCATGTTAATAGTAATGACTTATTTGTGAAAAAGTTTGATAGTATTCATCAAATAAAAATTTCTCCAAAATTGTTTTCTGTCAGCTTCAAAATATAGGATTAAATTAAAAACAGACACCACCCCAAATTTCTGGAATTAAATGTAGTAAATAAATATGAAACATTTAGCCTCTTACCTCATTCTTAATTCCTGTGACTTCCAGAAGAAAAAATTATTATAGTCCTTAGCATTTTTGCTTTTATAAAGACAAAATGCAGGGAACCGAAATGACAGCAACAGTTTCTTCATTACCTTGTAATCTTAGTGCTGTTTGATTTCTAGTAACATGCTAAATAAACTTCAGCCCAGTTGATATCGAAGTTCAGAATGATTGGTTGATGTTACAGGGGCTGGTTCTGCCTAGTTCATTTTCACAGATTTAAACCCAGGAAGGACACATAATATGTGTATTTAGATAAGGCCATTGCGTAAAGTACAAAGTTTTATGATGGACTTATTGCTTTATGAAGAGCAGCATTAAGATGGAAGCATAGAGATTATGTAGTGATAAGTGGTTTCACCCACTTTTATTAACAGTAATTTATACTGATCTTTGGGTTATAAGTTAACTGTGTGTTTGTGTTAAGTATAGCATTTTATTAACAAAGGGGGGATTTCTTATATTTCAAAAGACAAATTTTGACTACTTCTTATGTTCTGTTTTTCAGAAGAATATCTAATATCACTAGAAACTGTTTTGAAACTTTAAAGCACAATCTCAATTTTGTAATAAAAAGTTACACTTCTAAGTATTTATCCTAAGGAAGCAAAAGGACTAACATCTCTTGTATATAGATAGACAGATAGATAGATAAATGTAGGGATGTCTAATACAATTGTTTATGAAGAAACATGAAAAAGAAGAAATAAAGTCAATTTTGGAAGAATTAATGTGTAGCCATTAAAAATTAATAGGTAGTCATTAAAAATGGTAGCTTATTAGCTCTTTTTTTTTTAACGGTTTTGATGGATTGTTTAATGTAATAAAATAGCTACAGGAAAAAAAGTCTAGAACATCATATTCTCATCTTTGTAGAGCTATCCCAAATTCCTCATGAAATTATCCTCATTTAATTTCAGTTTTGAAATTAGAATTTTATCTTCCTTACATTCCTTAGGGAGCCGCTAAATAATTACTAAAATCTGAGCTTATCAGCAGGGGGAGTTAAAAATGAGAATCATCTGTCACAGACTTTAATCTAAGCACCCTAAGTAGCTTAGCTCTTAATGGTTGCCTGACTCCTTCTGTATGAAAATCGAATAAATGTAGCCCATCCCAGCCTTTGGCTGTTTCTGTTTTTGTTACAGTGCTGTAAGGAGCACTTTCTGAGCACTTAAACAGCATTTACTTGTATTTCTCACCCAAATTGTCTTTTCAGATTTTGTTTGAATATTAAATTTATCTTTATTTTGCAATCCACTGTAGTCATCTCAAGTGTGAAGGTTGTATGTGCTTGTTTATTTTTATTGCAAATTTTATTTTTAAAACTGCCACAACTTTTTTGGGACATTCAGACCACCAGAGTATATAGGTCAGGAGAAAGTTCTCACTTTGTTATACCAATTCCATGCACTTAAATTTTGATTTGTTTGGATTATGAGAATGTTTTTAATCTTTGAAATCTACTTTCTCATTTGTTATAAATTTTGTTCAGTTTATATACTCTAATTCAGAGTTGTCTTTATTTTCCCTTAAAAACATATGTAATATAGTTTTCTAAGATCTCAAAATAGAGCTAAGTTGCAGAAGAAAATGCCTGTTAAGGTACATTTAGTACATCATATTTTTATATTTCATGATAAAAAGGAAGGAAGCAAGTCTTGCTCTAAATATTAGTAAGACTTAGTCTATTAATATGGCAGAGCTTCTCTCCCCTCTTTAAAATGCTTTGTATTTGTTTTCAATACACTGGAAAAAAAATTTTTTTTGTTCATCTGCATATGTTGGGAAGAACACAGAATAGTCATTTTCTTAGTAGTATGTATTTTATTTATGACAGCCTTTTTGAAATTAGATTTTTTAAAGCTACTACAGGATTATTTTCATTGGTGTAGATAACATTGTGTGGTTACGTCGTTTTTAGTAAGTATTATTAGGTAAACTAAAAGAAAAACAAAACTTTCCTTGTCACTGGAATGGACTTTTATGAGTTAAAAAGTATATTTGCAAATAAGGTTTACATAATACAATACTAAACTTCTTATATTGGACCATTATTTTGCATATGTAAGTGAACTACCTATATCTTTATAAGAAAATGTAGCAATTAAAACTTCAACTTTAGTTAGGCTAGAAGTGGTTGACTAAACTTGATGGGATTCTATAATAATAATTACCTTAATAACATGTCAGTTGCAAAATTGAAATCTTTCTTTGCTGTTGTGTATTTTTTGTTACAGACTCTCTAAGATACTTGAATATAGTTAAGTAATAATTAAAATATAATTCTGAAACTTCATTGAATTTATCTGTGATTTAGCAATATAAAAAGTAATTTCATTATAGTTGGATTAGGCATTCTGAAATGGATATGTAAATATCATCTACAGTTGTAAGGAGACTAAAATATTAGGACTTTTTTCTGCTTTAAGAATAAAAATTTTCTAGCCAAGATGTGGAAGTAACCTGTGTCCATTGCTAGAGGAATGGATAAAGAAGATGTGGCATATATAGAGAGTGGAATATTAATCAGCCATTAGGAAGAATGAAACAGTGCCATTTATAACAACATGGATGGACCTAGAAATTATCATACTGAGTGAAGTCAGTCAGACGAGAAGGAGAGATACCACATAGCATCCCTTATATGTGGAAACTGAAAAGGAATGATACAGATGAACTTACAGAACAGAAGCAGACCCACAGAAGCTGAGCTTACAGTTGCCAGCGGGAGGGGTCGTCCGGGAGTTTGAGATGGCCGTGTACACCCTGCTGCATTTAAGACGGGCAGCCGTCGTGGGCCTGCCGTGCAGCACGTGGGACTCTGCGCGAGGTGATGTGGCAGCCGGGCTGGGAGGGAAGTGTGGGGGAGAGTGGATACACGTGTGTATGTGGCTGAGTCCCTTCACTGTTCACCTGAAACTATCACAGCATTGTTAATGGGCTGCACCCCAGTACAAAATAAAAAGTTCAAAAGAAAACATAAAAATGTTCAGATAGTGTTCTTTCTCCCAGCGTTTCCCAATACTCATAGAAGCTGAAGCTCAGAAGAGTAACATGATGTGTTCCTATCAGTATCTAGTAAGTGGCAGGTAGACTCTGGTCTTTGGACTTGGTGCTTGCTGTCAGCGCACTTTTCTCTGGAGGCTTCCTGCTGCCCTGATTTGTCTCTGGTTCACACCTTCATCCCGCATGGGTAGTGAGGGTCTTTTTGCCTTTGCTCAGCAAACCCGGGAGAAGGGGAGTATGAGTTCACAGATACAATGTTTGTCTTCATAAAAGAGTTAGAAAGGCTGAAAGTGAAAGTCATTCAGTCATGTCCGACTCTCTGAGACCCCATGGACTGCAGCCCACCAGGCTCCTCTATCCATGGAATTCTCCAGGCCAGAATACGGGAGTGGGTAAGCCATTCCCTTCTCTAGGGGATCTTTTCAACCCAGGGATCGAACCCAGGTTTCCCTCATTGCAGGCAGATTCCTTACCCTTTGAGCCACTAGGGAAGCTCAGAAAGGCTGAAAGGAGAAGTAAAGCAGAATTGAGCCGTGATCTGGGAGACAGTTTCAAGGCCTGGCTTTTAATTGTGTTATTTCCTTATTAGGCCCAGGATTTAAGAAACCCCAAGGCACAGAACAGTTTATCGGTCACTTTAGCCATTTTTTAATGAATCCAGTTAGAGAGGCCTTATAAAGTCCTTTTGTTAATAAAGGTATACACAGAAGTGTATATATATGTATATAAAACTTGTTGTATACACACAAAAACTATTTTGAGTAATAAAATCCTAACATCATGGCAACCCACTCCAGTATTCTTGCCTGGAGAATCCTTTGACAGTATCTCTTTTTTGTTCTAAGAGTAATAGCATTAGGTTTATTCAGATTTTCTATTATAGTATATTCAATTTTCTTAACTGATACAGTGTTCTGTGCAAACTATATAAAATAGTAATATGTAACTAAATATTGTCATATAACTAGGTAGTTATTGCACAAAGTTTTTATGGCCTCATGTCACAAAAAGTTTATCTTTACTGTTAAAAGTCCATATGAAATGTGTGACTATATTAGAAATATGGACTTGTGCCCACTTACACATTCTTATGATTTATAATTTCTTCAAAATAAATGTGGTAGCATCATACTTTTTCAGTCTCTTCTTTGAAGTATAACCGACTTAAGTATTTTGGTTTTCAATTTGTAGAGCATGTTTAATTTATAACACCCATTTGGTTTTTGCCTCCCACAGCAATTTTTCATAAACATTTCATTTTATCTGAATTAACAGACCTAGAGAGATTTAGTGACTCATAGCATGTGGTCATGATTAGTAACAAGTAGATCCAGGTCAAGAACATAGAAGTTTTTTCTATCCACTCCTCCTTCCATTTCTACCAACTCTTGTGGACCTGCATTCTTAGTTACTTGTGTTAGTGGAGTGTGGTAGAAAGGAGGATAATTCAAAAGTTGGCTTTAGTGTATGTACTTTAATCTTTAAATATTAATACAGATACGTGTCATACGTGTTTTGGTAGTTGGTTAACAAAATTAACTGTCTAAGCTTTCCTGACTTCAAAGAATCAGTTTAAATAATAGATAATGGGCTTACATAATGCCCATTAATATGTGCCAGACACTGTTGTAGGCATTTTACATATAAGCTCAGTTAATATCTATAATAGCTGTCTTAATGGTACTGTTATTATTTGCATACTAAGGTACAGAATATTGAGTGCTTTGCCCAGGGTCACATAGCTAGTAAGTGATAGGGTCAGGAATTAAATGAAAGTTCTCTGGCTCTGGGGTCCATGTTCTTTTCTTCAAATTTATTTTATTGAAGTATAGTTGATTTACGATGTTGTGTTAATTTCTACTATATACCAAAGTGATTCAGTTGTGTGTGTATATGTATACACACACACATTCTTTTTCATATTCTTTTCCATTATAGTTTTTCACAGGACATTGAATCTGGTTTCCTGTGCTATACAGTAGGACCTTGTTGTTTACCCTTTCTATCTATAATAGTTTACATCTTACTAATCCCAAACATCTATCCACACTCCCCTCTTTGGCAACCACAGGTCTATTCTCTGTGTCTGTGAGCCTCTTTCTGTTTCATGGATAACTTCATTTGTGTCATATTTTAGATTCCATGTATTAGTAGCATCATATAGTATTGTCTTTGTCTGACTTACTTCACTTAGTATGATAACGCCTAGGTTCATCCATGTTGAAGCAAAACGGCATTATTTTGTTCTTTTTTATGGCTGAGTAATATTGTGCGTGTGTGTGTATATGTGTACCACATTTTCTCTATGTATTCATCTATTGATGGATATTTAGGTTGCTTTCATGTCTTGGCTTCTGTAAATATTGCTCTATGAACATAAGGATACGTGTATCTTTTCAAATTGTAGTTTTCTCTGGATATATACCCAGGAGTGGGATTGTAGGATTATATGGCAGCTCTATTTTTAGTTTTTTGAGGACTCTTCACACTGTTTCCATAGTGGCTTCACCATTTACATTCCAACAGTGTAGGTGGGTTCCATTTTCTCCACACATGCTCCGTTTTCTTGACCATTATATTCTGTGACTTGGTGGAAAGCAGCTAGGGGAAGTTGTAATGTCCATAAAACATGTGATAATAAATTAAAAGTATATTTTTCCTGTGAGAAAATTTAGTGTAAAATTTTCCCTGTGTTTAATTTTCAAATGATTTATAACTGTGTATCTTTATCTTCTGAAAGATATAATCAGTTTCAGTACTCATTTGATAGGCATTTATTGGCTTTCTTTTGTGTGTTAGGCATGCACTAAGTTTTACTGGATCATCTCATTTAGTTTGCAGTCATCCTGACAAAAGTAGCCAGGATCCTATTCTACCCAAAGCAATCTATAGATTCAATGCAATCCCTATCAAGCTACCAACGGTATTTTTCACAGAACTAGAACAAATAATTTCACAATTTGTATGGAAATACAAAAAACCTCGAATAGCCAAAGTAATCTTGAGAAAGAGAATGGAAACTGGAGGAATCACACCTGCTGACTTCAGACTCTTACTGACAAAGCCACAGTCCATCAAGACAGTATGGGACTGGGCACAAAGGACAGAAATATAGATCAATGGAACAGAATAGAAAGCCCAGAGATAAATCCACGAACGCTAATGGACACCTTATCTTTGACAAAGGAGGCAAGGATATACAATGGAAAAAAGACAACCTCTTTAACAAGTGGTGCTGGGAAAACTGGTCAACCACTTGTAAAAGAATGAAACTAGAACACTTTCTAACACCATACACAAAAATAAACTCAAAATGGATTAAAGATCTAAATGTAAGACCAGAAACTATAAAACTCCTAGAGGAGAACATAGGCAAAACACTCTCCGACATAAATCACAGCAAGATCCTCTATGACCCACCTCCCAGAATATTGAAAATAAAAGCAAAAATAAACAAATGGGACCTAATGAAACTTAAAAGCTTTTGGGCAACTACAAAGGAAACTATTAGTAAGGTGAAAAGACAGCCGTCACGATTGGGAGAAAATAATAGCAAATGAAGAAACAGACAAAGGATTAATCTCAAAAATATACAAGCATTCTCTCCCTGCAGCTCAATTCCAGAAAAATAAATGACCCATCAAAAAATGGGCCAAAGAACTAAACAGACATTTCTCCAAAGAAGACATACAGATGGCTAACAAACACATGAAAAGATGCTCAACATCACTCATTATCAGAGAAATGCAAATCAAAACCACAATGAGGTACATTACACGCCAGTCAGGATGGCTGCTATCCAAAAGTCTACAAGCAATAAATGCTGGAGAGGGTGTGGAGAAAAGGGAACCCTCTTACACTGTTGGTGGGAATGCAAACTAGTACAGCGCTATGGAGAACAGTGTGGAGAGTTCTTAAAAAACTGGAAATAAGACTGCCCATATGACCCAGCAAATCCCCTTTTGGGCATACACACTGAGGAAACCAGATCTGAAAGAGACAACGTGTCACCCTATCAATGTTCATTGCAAAGCACTGTTTATAATAGCCAGGACATGGAAGCAACCTAGATGCCCTCAGCAGATGAATGGATAAGGAAGCTGTGGTACATATACACCATGGAATATTACTCAGCCATTAAAAAGAATTCATTTGAACCAGTTCTAATGAGATGGATGAAACTGGAGCCCATTATACAGAGTGAAGTAAGCCAGAAAGATAAAGAACATTACAGCATACTAACACATATATATGGAATTTAGAAAGGTGATAACGATAACCCTATATGCAAAACGGAAAAAGAGACACAGAAATACAGAACAGACTTTGGAACTCTGTGGGAGAAGGTGAGGGTGGGATATTTCAAAAGACAGGTATGTATATCTATCTATGGGAAACAGATCACCAGCCAGGTGGATGCATGAGACAGTGCTCGGCCTGGTGCACTGGGAAGACCCAGAGGATCCGGGTGAAGAGGGAGGTGGGGAGTGGGGTGGATTCGGGATGGGGGAATAAGTGTTAAATGCTATGGCTGATTCATTCAATGTATGACAAAACCGCACTTGAATGTTGGTGAAGTAATTAGCCTCCAACTACATAAAAAAATTAAAAAATAAAAATAAAAAAAAAAAAAAAAAAGTAGCCAGGATCACTAAAATGCGGGTTCCACGATGGTGGGAATCTTATCCGCCTTGTTAACTGCTGTAACTCTAGTGCCTCAAACAGTGACCAAGATGTTCGAGTACTCAGTAAATGTTTTTGAATAAAAATTGTACTATTCGTCTTAACAGAAGGGACAGTCAAAACTTAGAGAGGTACTTGTGTGTGTCATGTATATAAAAAGGAGCAGTTGGGAGATAAGCCTGGATACCTGTTACCAAAACCCATGCTCTGGTACAGCATGGCCTCTTATGCAGAGTTTGGATTCAGTCCTGTAAGCAGTGAGGGGACACTGGAGGTTTCTGAGACAGGGTTGGTGTGATAAAAGCAGTTTTAGGGATGCAGAGATGTATCCTGTAAATTAAATTACATGTGTCAGGTAAAGGAATGAGAGTAGGGGAAAAGTAGGACCACTGCACCAGTCTGGGAGCAGGCAGAGAGGGTGGACTGGTATAGTGTCTGAACAAAGAACAGATAGTACCATTTCAAGGTGGAGCTGACAGAATGTGTTGGCTTAATTTGAGCAGAAACTGGAGGAGGTAGGTAATTAGGAGGTTTTGAATATAGGTACTTGGATAGAAAATAGAAGCAGAGCAGTTAGTAACCAAAAAGGTATCAGGAGATATCCCTATTTAAAAAAACATTTTTTTCCTTTTTCTTTTAAGGGCTACTTATGATCAATGTGATTTCATTTATATTGAATTTAAGATGACAGTAGGAACTGAGTAATCAAATAATTGAAGATAATACCACTCAAGTTTGGAGGAAAGATAGGAAAAAATGTCCTGCATATTGGGAAAAATACCATGCAGATAGGAAAAAAAATATCACTGCTTTTTAATTTTTTAAATGTTCCATATTAACCACAGTAATTAATTGAACAGTTTTGCTTTGTCCCCCTGAAAATAGCCAAACCATCGAGTATATTATTAAACTAGTGGAAGAACATGGCAGTGATATCTGGTGGACTCTTCCCCCGGAGCAACTTCTTCCAAAAGAAGTCTTATCTCAGGTACATTTCCATTTGTGCTTAAACAGCCTTTGTGTGTATTGCATGATTTAATGACAACACGAGAGGTTCTTGGGAGTTAAAAAGTAGTGATATTATCACGTCAAGTTCATGAGTTTAGTCACCATAAACCAGGAGCCAGAGCAGTTTGAGAGTAGACATTTTGATTTCACGAGAGAAGCTGGGTGTTCAGTGGAGCAGTAGAGGCTGAGGGGGACTTGCTGTCTCCCTGAGGTCCAGGGTTGATTGTAACCGCTCTGTTGGCTGAGTAGAGACACATGTGACTGTGGAGGAACAGTGCCTAACACTGGAGCATCAGGGACTTCATAGGACTTGAGTTCAAGTTACCTGATGGCATCGCACACCAAGAAATCCAAACTGGAAGATAATTGCCAAAAAAAATAATAATTAAAAAAAATAAAAATAAAAAAAATAAAAGCAACTGTTACAAAAAAAAAAGAAAATGAACACAATTTACATTTACATTAATACATGTATAAGTGGCCACAAGCACTTGTACATGTAGATGAAGTAGTGAAGTAGTTGTCCCTAATGGCAAAATACTTAGCAGAATAAATGTCAATGTAAAATGTGAATTTAATGGTTGTATTTCATTTTCTTAAGACTTTTTTTTGGATATTAATTGTATCATGATCTTTGTGTAATTAAAATGTTTTTACGTTATCTTATTAGGTTGGTGGTCCCGATGCTTTGGAGTACGTGCCAGGTCAGGATATTTTGGACATCTGGTTTGATAGTGGAACTTCATGGTCTAATGTTCTTCCAGGTAATCTAAAACAAGAGGTCTATTGCCTGTCAGGCAGTTTTGAGAATAAATAAATGCTATCAGAAGAAATCTATAATTAAGAACTTTTTTTTTTTTTTGCTTTATTTGAAAGTATATCTCCTCCTATAATATAATTTTAAACCTGAAAGAGCTGCTGAAAATCATTTAATCCAGTGTGTTCTAAACTTTTTTCTGAAATGAAATTTTATGTAGAACCATGATACATAAGATAAATAAAGGTGGGGATTTTTTTCTTCCTCCCAGTCAGCTCATTCTCCTTGACCTCCTTGGCAACCCCAAGATACTGAGTTCTGTAGAACCAAGTGTGGAAATCACTGAAAGAGCCTGACCCCCTCATTTTTCAGAAGAGGACATGAGATTGAATTAGAGTCAAATTAGATGGTGGTCACACCGCTTAGTGTCAGACTAGAACTCGGGCACCCTGCTTTTCCGTTCTCATTCTTTAATTCTCCGTTACCTTCTCACAACGTTCTCCCCTCTCTCCACAGACAACTGATTTCTACTTGCTCATGGTTAGGGTAAGCTTTTGGCTCCATGGATAAAGAGGAAGCAGAGGTTGGGCAGGAATTAGAAGGGAGTAGTATCAGGCACATGAAGGGTGTGTTTAGATGTGAGAAGATGCCTTCAGGGATACTAAGTGAAAGGTGAGAGGTAAAATGAAATAAAGCTTGTCCTCACTGAGAGGTTACAGACAGGTAACCGGGAGGTTACAGGGATGAGGTGGTTTCCTTTCTGGAGCAAAGGAGTGTGGGAAAAGGGCTTGCGTGCTCCGCTGACCATTATTGAAGGGATTGAGCGGGGTCGTGGTCGGGTTTTACTTGGGCTCTCCTTCTGGTAGTAGGCCTCATTATTGAGGGGACATTAGTGTGATTCTAGCAGGTAAATGTGTTCCATCGTTTGGGCCTTTCTTTCCGCCTAGGAAATTTGAGAAGTGAAATATGCATAAATTCATGTTCACTCTGTTTTACAGCTAAAATGTACATAAAAATTCATAATGATCAAATATAAGTTAATGTATAATATGATTTCTATGTAGTAATGTTCAGTTACTATTTCATATGTTTCTCATGTCATACTCAAGAGAAAATATTGCCAGTTTAGGCACTTGGTTTTCCTAAGTTATATTGAAAATGTTAAGCAGATAACACTCCGTAATGTTGGTAGGTAGGTTAAGTAGTGTTCCTACTGTGTTTGGGGTAACATTCTGCATTTCAAAATAGCATGTGTCATATGTGAAATAGTGCTTTTGAAGTGTTTTTCAAAGTTCATCAGCTGCTCAGCCTTGGTGGGATAATACTGATTATAAAAACTCCCTTCTAGAGTTACTCTGAGAATTAAATGACAACAATAAAGTTATTAGATACTCAGCAAATAACTGTTGAATTAATAAAAATAGTAGTTCATTTTCATAAAAGATTTAACTGGAAATACTGATCATTGAGAGTTATTATGAATTAGTCCCTAATTTAGATAATATTTTAGCTGTCTGTTGTTTGGAAGATCACACTGCCAAGTTTATTTTATCTTGATTAATAAATTGACAGTGAAGGTAACAGCTGACATGAATGTAGTGTGGCCATTGGGTGTAGCATGACACAAGAAATAGGTAACATGATTACTTTCAATATTTTGATAAGTATTCATTTCCACTTTATAACTTTAATTGACTTAAATTTCTGTTTTTTTGTTTGTTTGTTTGTTTTGTTTTTCATGTTTATATTTGAGGTACTGACCAAAGAGCAGATTTGTACTTGGAAGGAAAGGACCAGCTTGGGGGCTGGTTTCAGTCTTCTTTATTAA
Source organism: Cervus canadensis (assembly GCF_019320065.1). NCBI lineage: Eukaryota > Metazoa > Chordata > Mammalia > Artiodactyla > Cervidae > Cervus > Cervus canadensis. The sequence goes on along the minus strand of NC_057398.1, from coordinate 55,210,352 downwards.
CAAGTGTGGCAGCAAGGAATAAGTCACCTTTTAAGTAAGTATTACACCTGAGCTAAACAAGTGAGCACACCTTGAGTATTTCTGCTGAGTACTTGCCAGTGTGAAATAATATGTGCTGACTAATATGTATATGATAAAACATTGCCCTTAATTAGCTTACAGTCTTCAGTCTCATGAGAGAAATAAATTTGAAGTAAAAAAAAAAACACAAAGGAGACAGTAATACAGAAAAGTCCTTTCACTCTGATGCAGATCATAACTCCCAGGAGAAGTAAAACTGGCATTGACTGGAGTAGTAGAGAAACCCATGAAGAGCTTGACCTTTAAATATGGTAGACTCGACACAGCTGGATGTAGAGAGGATATTCTAGTTTGATTAAGGACAGTCTTGATTAGATACCCTTAATGTTTGTAATTTCTGCAAGTGGCTAATGAACTGAAACATTTCTTCAGTGAATTTTGTTAAATTACGGGGTTCTTATTTAGTTACAGATAATAGCTTTTCCTTATTCAAATATGTGGATAAAGGTTCTATCCAGAGGGATTCTTAAATGGCTTAAAATTTTTGCTGACAATGAAAACTCTTCTTAGAGTAACTGGCATGTTTATGTTTCTAGTATAACATGCTTTTAAAAGTCGATGGAACAGTAGATATATTTCTTTCAGATTGCCTTTTTGAACAAAGATAATTTTTTTTAAGACATACTTTTTCTTGGTTAGTTTTAATGATCAAAATCAGTACATTATAGATGATCAGGAATCAACTGTGTAGTGAATATAAGCATAAAAATTTTTTCTGTGTATAGAGAACTTAGTGTTTAATAATCAGGATAAGGGAGGCTGTCGGCCGCTTCAGAATGAAGCTGAACATCTCTTTTCCGGCCACTGGCTGCCAGAAGCTCATTGAAGTGGACGATGAACGAAAACTTCGTACCTTCTACGAGAAGCATATGGCCACAGAAGTTGCTGCTGACACTCTGGGTGAAGAATGGAAGGGTTATGTGGTCCGAATCAGTGGCGGGAACGATAAGCAGGGTTTCCCCGTGAAGCAGGGTGCTTGACCCATGGCCAAGTTCGCCTGGTACTGAGTAAGGGGCATTCCTGTTACAGACCAAGGGGGACTGGAGAGGGAAAGCGCAAATCTGTCCGGGGTTGCACTGCGGATGCCAATCTGAGTGTTCTCAACTTGGTCATCGTGAAAAAAGGGGAGAAGGCTATTCCTGGACTCACTGATACTACAGTGCCTCGTCGCCTGGGTCCCGAAAGAGCTAGCAGAATCCGCAAACTTTTCAGTCTCTCTAAAGGAGATGATGTCCACCAGTATGTTGTGCGAAAGCCCCTAAACAAGGATGGTAAGGAACCTAGGACTAAAGCACCCAAGATTCAGCGTCTAGTGACTCCACGAGTTCTGCAACACAAATGCCGGCATAATGCTCTGAGAAAACAGCGTTCTAAGAAAAACAAAGAAGAGGCTGCAGAATATGCTAAACTTTTGGCCAAGAGAATGAAGGAGGCCAAAGAAAAACGGCAGGAACAGATTGCCAAGAGACAGAGGCTGTTACTTTTAGCTCAGAAGCTCTCTGAGAGCTTCTACTTCTGAGTCCAGTCAAAAATGAGACGTTCTAAGAGTAACAAGTAAATAAGATCAGACATAAAAAAATAATAATAATCAGGATGAATAAGCAGCTTAGAATTAGACTTTGAAGAAAAATTTTCATGCATAATCTGTCAGGAAAAATTTTTAATTTTTGTATCAAACTAGGATACTCTTTTTAAGCTGTAAGTCATCTTCAAAATGTCCATCATAATTGTGTTTATTATTATATTGTATATAATTGTGTATATTATTATAGTAGTTATTTGTCTTCTTAGAACAGTGGTTGTTCATGGATTTACCCTTGGAGAAAAGGGAGAAAAGATGTCCAAGTCTCTTGGGAATGTCATTGATCCTGATGTTGTCATCAATGGAGGACAAGTAAGTGGTTCCCTAAAAACTCATTTTATTTTTGTTTTAAGGCTCTTAATTTGGCAGCAAGACCCTTAATATAGTTACTTCAATGTAAAGAAAAAAAAACACCTCACAAAACTGATTTTTATACTAGTAGCAAATGCCTTGCCATATTTTAAATCCAGACTCTTAAATTTTGTGACTTTTTTGAAAATGTGAAGGATTGGGATTGTTGTGGCTTTTTTGACTTATTTCAGGTCTGAATCTCCAGTTAGGTTCATGCTGTCCCTTTTTAAATTGTCTGAACTTTAAAACTTTATAAAGTATGGTTTTACAGTTAACTAGAAACAGTATAAGAAAAAAAAATGAGACAGCTACTTTCTTTCTTGGAAATTATACACTTTAAAGCAAGTCATTAAAGAATATCAAATCTGGGGCTGCTGGTAATTTGGTTTATTTTGGAGTTGCTTTCAGAAAAGATACTGCTTATCTGTTCTTTAACCCTTTTGGCTTTTAACTGCCCTCTTAGAGTCCAGTAGTCACGTCTCTTGGTCAGAGTAGCTTGGGCATTTGAGAGGGAAAGCACCCCCTCCACCCCCGTTCACTCCCCCATGACAGGGGCATCCAGGGCAGCACTCTGACTGCCCACCTGCCGTGGTAGCTCTTCACAGATAGCTTAGGGAAGACATTGAACCAGGCTGCAGGCCATACTCCCCCTTTTTCCAGTTTCGTTGTTTTTTTAGATGCAGCCTGATCTCTGAAATTGTTAGCTTATTTCATTACAGTACAGGTACATTTTATGCTCATGTCGTATTCAAGCATTTCAGAATAGGAGTCTTACCTAAAACATCTGTTCACCAAATTGTCATCGAAAGCTATTTATTTATTGGTATTTTTTTTTTCCCCTCAATGAAAAGGATCACAGCAAAGAGCCCCCCTATGGTGCTGACGTGCTTCGCTGGTGGGTTGCCGAGTCCAACGTCTTCACTGAAGTCACAATTAGTCCATCTCTGCTGAATGCTGCCAGAGATGACATTAGCAAGGTCAGGATCACTCCTCTTTCTGTTCCTTACTATTCCTGAATGAAAAGTTTACTGAGTCCTTGTTAAAATAATGAGGCCCGTTTTGTTGGCACTTGCACAACTGAATGAAAATGAGTTCTCCATATGTTGTGAGCTTTAAAAAATATCATATGTTAATTTGTTTAGAAATATAAGTAGTCATGTTAAAATTTTTATATACTATCTTCTTTATATTTTATATTTTACTGTGATATGATAAAACAACTTCAGTAGTAATTGAAGGACTCATATTTCTTGACTGTATATTTCTTTTTTTTTCAATGCTTATAGCTCAGGAATACACTCCGCTTTCTTTTGGGAAATGTGGCTGGTTTCAACCCAGAAACAGATTCCATCCCTGTCAACAGCATGTATGTCATAGACCAGTACATGCTACACTTACTGCAGGATTTGGCAAACAAGGTGAGTGAGCATTAATACGCTTTTGGAGGTAGCACAGTTGTGTGTTGAAATCTGGGTTGCGTATTGAGTGGAACCGACTTTGTTAGAAGCAGTAACTAAAGCACTGAGGAAAGTTACACTTGATCAATTCCGCATGTTCCTAGGTTGACTAGGTGTGAAGTCTTAGAATCCTTCTGGTTTCTCAGAAGAGACGAGAGTAGTGCCTGGTGGCAAAAGGAGGCCAGGCTTCTCCTCAGGCCTCGTTTTCTTCTGAAAATCAGCTCCATGTATAAGAAGGAATAAAGGTGAGATGTACTTTTATTTGTCTGCAGATGTATAGAAATACGCATCTCAGAAGTATAGCAGTAACTGAAATGACAATTCTTATGTATCTTGTAAAATACTGTCTCACATATAAACACAAATAATTTGTATTTTCTCAAAAACATTGGAATTGCTTCTACTTAAGTCAGAGTCGTACATATTTTGCCCAGTTTTACTTTTCTGGCATAAATGAGGGAACATTGGTAACTTTTTAAGTTTTGCTGTTTTAGAATAGTGCCATTTCATCACTTAAAACTTGACCTTTTCATTTGATGCCTGTTCTTTTGTAGAGTCCAGGGAAAATTATTCTGTTTTTTCTGAGGATAGTAGCCTTTCATATCCAGAAATGACGTTTTGAAGATCCTTAAATGCTCTCACATTTTTCCTGTTTTGTGTTTGTCTGTCTTTGAAACGTATTTTGAAAAGGAACATATTCTGCTCATGATGACTTGCATTTTTATTTGCTTATCCCAGCTTCCAAATTTATTTTGGTTTTGTTCCCTAGATTAATGATTCATATAAGCAGTATGACTTTGGAAAGGTTGTTCGGCTGTTACAAGCATTTTATACCAGAGAACTCTCCAACTTTTATTTCAGCATAATCAAAGATAGGTATGTATGACTGAACATTGAAATGCTTAACAAACAGCACTTGACTATCTACTCTGCTTGGCAAATGTTGGAAAGCAGAGGCCAGCAGTGGGGGGCCTGGGCCATTACTAAGAAGTTGGATTCTTGACTCAAGTCTGATTGGGCAGTTTCATCCTGCTACTTGCTAGTTTGATGAGCTGAGGCAACTTATCATATTATCTCAGTTTCTTTACTCATGAAATGGTAACATAATACCTATTTCAGAAAGTGGAAATGAAAAGATAGAATATAAGTAGCATACTGAATGTTGTGTTTGACAAAGCAAGTTCTCAATAAGTAGTAGCTGTGACTGTGAGGTCATGAACACAGTGCTTGTTCTCAGGAGTTTGCTGGCCTTCGGGGGGAGAAATATTCAGGTAATTGTTAATATAATAGCATCATATAACATCAGTGATGCCCTTTGAGAGGCAGGCTGCATGCTGTCTTCATGTTTTGCTCCTGTAGAAACTTAGCCATTGTGAAGTGCCAGCCCCACCCATCAGCAGCTCAGGGACCTTCCATTGGGATTACAAATCCCAGTCCTTCCCTTGGCGTACTGATAGGGTCATCAGGGTGGGGTGCCCGCATGCTTGCTAAGTTGCTCAGTCCTGTCCTACTCTTTGTGACCCCTTGGTCTGTAGCCCACCAGGTTCCTCTGTCCATGGGGACCCTCCAGGCAACAATACTGGAGTGGGTTGCCATTCCCTCCTCCAGAGGATTGTCTCAACACAGGGATCAAACCTGCGTCTTCTGCATTGCAGGCAGGTTCTTCTGCCACCTGAGCCACCAGGGAAGCCTGTAGGACTGGGGACTCGAATCTTAAATACCCTCAACTGACTTACTAATTTTCCTTTCACTAAGTTGTCTAGATTCTAGTTATTGATCTGTAAGACAGAATTGGACATAGCATAGCTATGAGTTTTTGAGGATGTGTGCACACCTGGAAGGAGTCAGGTGGAATAGGGGATGTAGTCAGAAGAGTTGTATGATGGAATATTTTATCCTTTCATTCGAAGACGGTTATAGCCATAGACTTAGGCATCGTCAGAATAAGCTCAGCCTGAGGCTGGTCCTATGTTGGCAGTGACTGTGTACACCATGTTGTCAACCACTCAATGAGTTGTTCTTGTCCAGGCTTTATTGTGAAAATGCAGATGATCCCAAGCGACGCTCTTGTCAGACTGCATTAGCTGAAATTTTGGATGTAATGGTTCGCTCTTTTGCTCCCATTCTTCCTCACTTGGCTGAAGAGGTATTCCAGCACATACCTTATATTAAAGGTAAGAAATATTGATTTGTTCTCTGAGTGAGAAAGACCCTGGCTGAGGGTGCAGCTTCTCCTTTTACCTGCTTCAAGTAAGAGGCACATACTCATCTGTTAATACAGTGACTGCTTTGTGGCATGATGCGTCTCAATTTAGTAACTGTAGTTTCTGCATCTGTATGTAGAGGAGGAGGATGAACTTCAGCATGTCTTTCAAGCCACTTTAAAATGCTTTCTGAAATACATTAGCAGCTTGACTATACTGAGAAAACACTTTTTCTTATACACCTTTATAAATGTCAGAAATATATTTTAGGTTTTACTGAAAGTATAGTGCCTGCTAGTGAATATTTTTCTAATCTTTTTCCTGTCTGATTACATTAAACACAGAAAATTAGAAATTTTACAGTCAGGATGTCACTCACGACCTTATTTATAACCCAGAGACATCTACTGTAATATTGGGATATTTCTATTTTAGTTTCTTCTAGGCATCCTTTGAGATCTTACTGTATATCTTGCCCTTTGTTTACATTTCCAAATGTTGATGTAAATATTTGGTAAGCATTTAGGATGCCAGCAAAGGTCCATATAGTCAAAGCTATGGTCTTTCCAGTAGTCATGTATGGATGTGAGACCTGGACCAAAAAGAAGGCTGTGCACTGAAGAATTGATGCTTTTGAACTGTGGTGTTGGAGAAGACTCTTGAGTCCCTTGGGCTGCAAGGAGATCAAACCAGTCAATCCTAAAGGCAATCAATCAGCCCTGACTATTCATTGGAAGGACTGATGCTGAAGCTGAAACTCCAATACTTTGGCCACCTGATGCAAAGAGCAGACTCATTAGAAAAGACCCTGATGCTGGGAAAGATTGAGGGCAGGAGGAGAGGATGGCGACAGAGGATGAGATGGTTGGATGGCATCACCGACTCAATGGAGATGAGTTTGAGCGTTTCAGGAGTTGGAAGGACAGGAAAGCCTGGCACACTGCAGTCTATGGGGTCACAAAGAGTCAGACATGGAGTAGCAACTGAACAACAACCATCCTAATTATTAGTACCACAAATAACAATCCATATTTCCCATGGATAGTAAACGTGTGATGGTTTGAGTTTTATATACAGTTTAAAAATATATATAAATTGGTTTAACTTTTGTTTTTTAAGAACCCAGGAGTGTTTTTCGTACTGGCTGGATTAAAACCAGTTCTATCTGGAAGAAACCTGGACTGGAGGAAGCCATAGAAAGCGCGTGTGCAATGAGAGATTCATTTCTTGGAAGCATTCCTGGCAAAAATGCAGCCGAGTATGAGGTGATCATTGTGATCGAGCCTGGGCTGCTTTTTGAGATCATGGAGGTGAGCCGCAGTTTGTTCCTTTTGAAATAGTGTTTGTATCAAAGTGCTCCATGTAAAATCTGGTTTCAGAAGATGTCGATGTAAATAGTACATTAAAAAAAAAATTTATAAACTAGGATTTCTGTCTTCTAATCCTAATATTAGTCACTGACTCTTTGTTTCCAACCTCTGCATGTTTCCTTTTTCTTCTCTTATAGAACGTGTACTCTGTTGCTACTTGTATTTTACAGGTTTGGACAGGAAGGTGTAATGAAGTTCTGTTTGAAACATGAGCCCTCAAGGGCTAGTTAGACAACAGGCAGCACCTGGCAGTAATATCTGAATACACAAAAATTGGGAGTTTTGTGTTAAGGGTCTAGTTTTCTGAGAATTTTATCCATCTGGACGAGATTCAAAACAAAAATGTTTTTTTTCATCTTTTACTCATGAGTTCTGAAGAAAATTCATCCACACCAAAATTTACCATGTGATCTGAAAGCATTCATCCAATTTTTTTTTTCAGAAGGGCCATCAAAAGTATCCCTTTGAGATCTTAAAGGTTGATTGACTAGACTGACTTAGAGCCTATCATACTCACTCAAGATTTTTTTTTAGTTTTAATGTTTGAGAAGAAAAGAGTTTTGTGACTTAAGTTTTGACATTTGACTGGTATCATAGTCTACTGAAAAATTACCATCTCGACTGGTTGGAAGTTCAATCTAAATTTTTAATAATATAATTAAGTTGATTAAGATTCAAGGCTTGAGATAGCTAGTAGGTATAAGATGGTTGCTCAGTTAACAGAAGTTTGATAAGATGTTGATGTTTTAAAACTTACAAGTTGGGAAGCTCATGATTGCCATTTTTTGAGCCAGGAAACTGAGGCCTGTTGAAGCTGTGACTTGGCTGAGGCTACTCAGCCTGGTACTGAGCTTTCCTACTGCATATCATGTTTCCTTTGACTTCATTAGTTCTGAGTAGTAAGCTGAAAACAGTACAGCTTGCTTGGATCATTGATGCTTGGAAAAAAAAAAAACTTCAGGATTTTAAAAAATGTGAATGTATTTTTCTTAGGAATTATACTAACTAGCTATCTGATGGAGTCCTGGATCTATCAGTTACTGATGGTGTAAATGCAATCTCTTTGAATCTCCTGTTTTCTGATGAGCTGGTTTTTTTTTTCCTTTAAGGGATTTTGTATTACTTAGCTCACACACTTACTTTGAAGATCAGAATTACAATGAAAAATGTACGAAAGTGCTTATCAGATATCCCAATTCAGTGTGCTTCAGAAGAGTTCTGAGCATTATCCAGGCTGCCAGCATTGGTCTACACCGCTAAAAGCATATCCTTGTTCAGATAGTATCTTAACCCCTCTCCTTCTGTAGGAAGCACTGGATACAGGGGTGAAGTGCGGGCTTTGAGGCTGACAGACCTGGGCTGGAATTGCAGCACATTATTTACTGGCTGGGAACCTCCCTGTTTCCTCATTTGTAAAATGGGGGTTAAAAAATGCTGTTGCTGTTTTGTGACATTTACAAATAATGGGTGGATATTTAGCATCTAGTGAAGTGAAGTGCCTGGCATAGAGTTGTATTCTCAATCAATACTATTAAGAGTTTTTAGTTAAAAGCTTTCATACTAATAAGATTTGATTTATATAATAGTATTAGCTCAGGAGGGGATGGTCCCAAAATATTTCCTCACCAAATGTAAGAACTTGCAGTGTCTTTTTATAACCTTTGTGGTAACAATTAATTTAGATAGTAACTTTCAAATGCTTATGCCCAAGATGCTACAAGCGGAGGAGACTTCCAGTACTTCTCAGTTGAATGAATTAATGATGGCGTCCCAGACAACTTTGCTTTCTCAGGAACCACGAGGAATAACTGAGGATGTAACTGAGCTTAAAGGGACATTTCTAATCAATTTAGAAGGTAAGAAGGAGATGAGACTGATAACAAATACCAGATAACAATGGTATGTGGACAACCGAATGATAATTACAGTTCTCCTCCAGCTTTCCAGTGGATGACTTGGATTCTAAAGGCAGATACACACTTGGGGTGCATCTTTCTAGAAAGTGAAAACAGTGGCCAGGTTTCTGAACCAGCTCTCTAAGTGCCCTACCTGGTGATTTTGGGAACACAGGGGTAGGGAGAGAAGAGGGAAAACGTCATTGTCACCAAATGTGAAGTCAGTCTGCCTTACTTCAGTTGGTCTTTGTGTCCTGGCCTTTGCCTAAACCTACCATCCCTCTCTTGTGTTGAATCTACAATTTATTATGCTCACCCCAAATTACATATTGTAGCCACTCTTAATGAGTCAGGGAAGTTTTATTGAACTCATTCCCCACAGTGGTTATCTTATAAGCAAACCTTTTGTAGGTATTTGTTTGATAGGGGATTTTTGTCAACTTACTTCATTCTTATTGATGGAAATGAAAGCTGAGTAACGTTAACAGAATAACATGAGTGTATCTAGGAACAGTGATGCTCTCTGTATTTCATAGTAGCTTTTAGGCACCAGCAAGAGGTGGGAGACTAATTTATAGCCATCAGTTTAAATTTGAGGCTTGGCAGCACAGATGATATAGTAGACTCTGTATTAATCTGCTTTCCAGAATGTTATATTCTCTGTGCAGTGACTAGAAAATGATTTATTTTCTGTACTGTCCTAGTCTGAGGTCTATTCATTATGGACAAATTTTTGTATCCTTTTGTCCAGACCAAGAAGTTTAATGTGGGGGCACTGCTCGTTGTCCCTCTAATTGGGCTCTTTTCCAATTCTTAATCAAGAATGTAGCTGGAGAGGAGAGGCAGTGTAATTATCAGAACTGGACACAGATGAAGAGCAAGCAGGCATGCTCTGCCTGAGTGGATACAGAACTCCATGACCTGTGGAAAAATCAGCCTCTCAGGGTCTCAGATTCCTCCTCTCCCCGCAGTCATCAGATTGTGTGAGCCCACCATCTTGGCTGTTTATGTAAGGGAAGCAGTATTTCCCAAGGCAGGGAGGAAGCTCTGAAAAGGGGGCACCTGGAGAAATACAGAGATGCACAAGTTCAGTGGCCTGTCAGGAAGACTCTTCGCATGTTTTTCTTCCACAGGTGGCGATATTCGTGAAGAGTCTTCATACAAAGTAATTGTCATGCCAACCACCAAGGAAAAATGCCCTCGCTGTTGGAAGTACACGGCTGAGTCATCAGACACGCTGTGTCCCCGATGCGCAGAGGTCGTGAAAGGGAAGTAGGACTGCGGTGTGTGTCGACAGCTTTCTGAGCAAGAGCCTCCTGACAGGACTAGGGGTCTAGATGGATTGTTTACAGTACTGGAGAGAAATCCAGGATTTAGGTAATGAGTGGAAGAGTAAATGGTTGAGGATGAGAGTCAAAGTCAGAGCTACGAGTGTTTTCCTGTAACTAGATAAACAATAATGTGTATATATACATATGGAAACATATACATATGCAGGTGGATCCATAATGGACTTACTCAGAACATAACACTGAAAATGCTTGCCTACAAATGTGCTAAGCGGAAAAATGTTTTATATTTTATAAATCTTCTTCACTCAGTATTTAAGTTCTATAACGTCTAAAAATAAAGGCACCTGGAAAATTACTGACTGGTGGTGGTACGAAAGTTTTGAGTATCAAGTAAAACAATGTGTTTTGAACAGGAACGGTGCAGGAGTGTGTCACTTGAGATGAAAAGAGTAATTTCATTCTGCCTTAACAGCAAACATCAACCTTTTCAGAACAGCTAGTTCTTTGGACTGCATACCAGAAAAAGTCACCAAATATGTCTCATATAAGAGGGGACAAATATATTAATACTATATAAATGTTAAGGAAACAATATGAAAGCTGAAAATTTATTTCACTAATATACATAAGTTCACAACAATGAACAGACACAGAAAATAGCAGTATATACAGAATTTGACTACTTACATTACAATAGATAATAGGGCATTTTATAAACAACTCCATATAGGATTAAAATCTTTCCAGGGATGGTTAATTCTATTTAGCAGAAATATAACAAATCATTCCTATCAGGGTGAGGGAGGGCTTTCAGAGTTGCTGTAGAGTACTTTTTAAAAATATCTGCCTAAGTGACATGAACCACAGTAACTATTAAGAGAACTTATTCCATGTATGCTTAGTGTTATTAAATGAGTTTTCTGTGATTTTAAATTGTAATAATTTTTTTTAAGAAAGCTATTTAAATTTAACTGTGTTCACTTTGACCCTAGTTGAATTTTTATAACAAAGGTGAAACTCTTTGCTCCATACCTCATTTTTCTCTTTACGAAAGTAGGATGCACTTAGAAGCCTGGTACTATTATTTCTCTCCATCTGCATTTATCCTGTATATTCTAGTTCTACATCTAAACACAACTTGTAATGTAGAAGTTATGATTATTTGAACCCTTTTGATTTCATTTGCATTTACAACAGAATTGAACAAGGTACAGAATGCTTACTTAATGATAACAAGGAAACGTACATGGGGATAGGAGTATTTATAAGAAAAAGCTACTCACAGGTAAACTGGCTTTGCACCAATAACTGCAGTATGTGCAGCATACCTGTTTCAGAAACTGCCTGTTCTGTGTGAAACCTAATTCCTTTCTTTGTGGCTCTTCGTGGTTACAGACTGCATACACAGGTATTTATTTTCCTTTCCTCTACCAGATTTATTTCAAAAGCCCTTAATGAAACAGTAAAATATTTAACTGCTTTTCTTAACCATGCAACTGAGAATTCAATTTAAAATTCTCTCAATGGCAAATTTTAGGATTATAAATCTAACTAGAGACTCAGTGATTTGTTATGGTCCTAGGAGCCATATTTCAGCTTATTAATATATTCTCAACAATCCCAAAATTTTTGATTATGTGTCCTAACAGAGTAAGTTCAACCAGTTTTATTATCTAAAATGCTTGTAAGATATCCCCCAAAGTGATAATGGAATCAGAGTGAGTAATTTACCTTTAAAAATGCCTGTAATTCCAAGTTTCTTTGACCAGCCTCCAAGGTTCATAACTACTTTCAGAGTATCTAGACAAGTCACGGAAAGAACTCATCTTTTAGAGTGCATGTAACAAGTGGCTACAGAACGCCTGATACTCAGAAATCACGTGAATGTGTCTGGATGGGGTACCGGGGATCCCAGCAGAGGCTGAGGGGCCGGACCGGCTCAAGGCCCTTTTCAGTGTTACTACTGCAGATGTATGCCTCGGTCAGACACATGGGCCTTCACCCCAAACACTCAAGGCACCTGAAAAATTAATCTCTCACGATTTAAAATGAAACAGTAATTACCAGGTTTTAGACAGTTCTTATTTGAATGTGATCTCTCTGTTAAAAATAATTTACACTGGGATATTCTCAGACATGACTTTTTCCTTTATATTCCTGAAAACAACGCCTCAAATTTGCACAATTGCAAGAGCTGGCTTCTACCTGAGGAAGTGAAGAAACAAACTTTTGTATCACAACGGGTTGCTACGTGTAACAACTGTGACCCAGGACATGTCAACAATTGTGCTGTAAGGCTACATTCCAAAGATTTACCTTGATAAATACTTGGTATTTGTACAGCTCAAAGTACTTTTTTTTTAGAGTTTTGGTTAATTTGGTTTTAATCAACAAATGATTATCCAGCACTTGGACTGCTCTAGGCACTGTAGGGTACAAAATTAGCTGTATTCATCCTCTCAAGCCAGCAGTGAGGTAGGTTTGCTAAGCTGTAGTATCATCCCTAAGCATTTTCTATACTGTTCCTAAGAACAGGTAACACGACCAGATCCCAGAAACAGACATTTCTAAACACTTGTAGGAAAAATAAAGCTGGATTTAAATTTTTAGCATCTTTGCCCTTTTTTTAAACATAAGTTTTACAAGATAATACATTTTTACAGTTACCTGATGTGGATACAATTTTGAATGTTGGCAAAAAGCAAATCTTAACTTGCATTATAATTAATTTTGCTGGGTTAGATTGCATCTCAGATTCTGTTTTGGCAAGTGCAACAGGTTAAGGGTTCTACTTAGTGTCCCTTCTGATGAATATGATGGTCTTGAACCCATTATTCCTCCTCCGATGGCACCAGCATAACCTCCTCTGGGAAAGAAGCCTGTCAGCATCCAGAACTCCCGGGGGCCGTCCCCCAGGACGGGATTAAGCATAATAACAAAAGCATTTTCCCAACATTTATTAAAACAAGAGTGAGAGAGTTCTCTCATTTTACTGATGGGGACTATACAGGAACACATTTAAATTTAATTACAATAACATTTTGAGTACGAAATATAGAATCTTATAAGAACATAATCTGTAAATTATAACCAGTTTTAAATAGCAAATTTGGACAATAAAGCTACTTAAGTGCTTGAATCAAAAATAAACAGGAAAACGGCTTCAAGAGAAATTAATAGTATAACTGATATCTGTTTATATTTTATTGTCAGTATTAACCAAAGGTGGAATTTAGCCAAGACTGCACTTTTTAAAAGTAATGCGTATTTTTATTTACTTTACAAAAGAAAAAAACATATTCCCTCCATAAAATTCCAGATCTTATTGTGTAAAATAACCATGCACTAGTTCATATTAGAGTCACACAATTTGAGACTGTATGTAGGAGATAAGTGTCATAAAGGAGGAAGAGATATGGCTTCTACAGCTTCAGTGAGGTGTAAGGCTAAACTATACTGCCCGTGGTTTTCTGGTAAAAGCTCAATGACTTTATTTACTAGTTTAGCTGTTGTTGCAATGGGCACTTCTGTGTTTTGAAGATCCTGGGGGTTCTGCAAATGGAACACAAAAATAACCCATCAGTTACATACAACTAAGTAACTGCTACTTAAGAGTTAGCAGGAGAGTAATTTCCCAATAAAAATGCTTTTGTTCAGAATTAAGAAAATTCAATTTTTCTCCACTATTAAAAATGCATATGAGAAAACGTCCAGTGGCTGTCTGCCTTCCCTCACGCCCGGCACTCACCATGGCCTTCAACCAGGTGCACAGCGTTGGGGGCAGCCTGGCCAGCAGCTCCAGCCCCTCCCTCGTCTGCGTGCAGAGCACAGCGTGCGCCAGCCGCTGCCCGATCAACACCAGCAGCTGCGAGGCCAGGACTTCTTTGTCCTGAACCTGGAGGATGGCCTGCAGGGGGGAACGTGGACAAACGTCCGGACTCCATGTCACTTCTGCCTCTGGCAAGGTTCCCAGTTTTCTGAGTCGCTGGCTGCTTCCTGTCCTTGGGGTTCAGCTCACCCCTGATCACCCTATTCTACTTCTGCTTATTTACAGGATCTTAGTGATTTTCTTCACAGCATTTACAACTCAATCCAGAATTGAGCATGCTTCTCAGCTCCCACAAGTAGACTGGATTTGGAGGAAGGCACCATGTCTGTTTACTACTCTGTCCCTCTGCATAAAACAGGTCTGGCACACAGCATGAGTTATACTAAACACCGGCCAGAAACAGGAATTTGATTAGTTTTTATTAAAAAAAAATTTTTTTTGGCCAAGCTCTGCAGCATCCAGGATCTTAGTTCCTTGACCAGGGATCAAACCCAGGCCCTCAGCAATCAAAGCACAGAGTCCTAACCACACTGGACCACCAGGGAATTCCCTATTACTTATTTTAATCCTGTTCTACTATTGTGCCTAGGAGTTCTAACAAAAGAAGGAAAAACAAGCTTTACCAGCAACTTTACTGATTCTTTACCCCAACTATCAGTTTTACAACTTGAGCCCAGACGACACTCATAGGCTGTTACCTCCTCTCCTAAGTGGTCAGCTCCATAGTTGTAGAGTTCCCCCACGTAATGCCTCCTAACAACATCTTCATTGACTTGAAGGTGATGGGCCAAGGCCACGGCCAGTACTGGCCAGTCCTGGTCTTGACCAAAAGGGGTGGTTGCTGCCTCTTCTGTGGAGTCTCTGTCTTTTGCGACTGTGTGTCGGGCCTGGACAGCTGCACTGACAACTTTCAGTAAGAACTTGAAGGTGGAAAATCAGATACAGCAACATCTTGTTAGTATTTTCATTAAAAAAATATGTAATTCCAAGTAACTTGGCTTTTCTGTCACTTAGAATAGTTTTTCCATTATAACTAGTTATCAAAAAATGACATACTTTAAAGAGAAACTAGTTCTCAAAAATACCTTAGAGCTGGTCATCCCAATAGCTGTAACTTACCTGTTGTCGTACAGAAATAAAATTTGGATCCATTTCCCCACTAGGTAATAACTGAATTGAAGTTAAGTCCTTGAAAAATGCATTTTTCCCCTAAAGAAAAAGAAGAGACCAAGAAAACTGATGAGTATGGACTGTTACTGGAGGGTGGGGGGGTAGATTTTAAAATGAAGTCATTTAACAAAGAATAACTCATATACCCATGACCAATTCAGGTTGATGTATAACAAAAACCATCACAATAAAGTAATTATCCTCCAATTAAAAAAATTAACACTTCAGAATTCTGTTCTTTTGATTTTCACAAGCATTATGGGTGAAAGCAGCCTTAAGGATGAACCCCAGGGGTGCCCTCCTGGTACCCATGCCCTGTGTAATTCCACTCCCCTGAGTTGGGGCTGGTGAGCAGGGTTAGGCAGAGAGGACAGCCTGACACTTTCAAGATCAGGTGACACAGGGCTGTGGCTTCTGTCCAAAAGCTGCCCTGTGCAGTCACCCATTAGACGAGAACTGAGTCCTGCCAATCCTCGTGTAAGCCTGTGAGTGGATTTCGATCCCCACCCTGGTGGAGTCCAACTGCAGACACCCGAGAGACCGTGAGCCAAAGCCGCCTACACTAGGGGAACACAGATCGGGACTCAGGAAAATGACACAACATTTGCTGTTTTCAGCCACTGAGTTTGGGGATCATTTGTATGTAATGGGGCTTCCCTGTTGGCTCAGATGGTAAAGAATCTGCCTGTTATCTAATAATCAGTAACTAATACATAGTAGGTACTTTGAATCCTCTTAAAAACACTTGCTGAACTGTTTAAAAGCAACTGTTTAAGAGAATAGAGCCAAAAAGGAATATCAGAAAATATGGTTTCAGAAGTTCTCAGGAAGGAAATGCAATACAGAGCAAAGAGCACCAGCCTTTGAGTTGCAAGATCAGGGCTCCAAGCCCACTCCTTCCACCCAGGTCATTTTGAACAAAGGATCTCACCATCCTAGGCTGCTGTTCTTTCAGGTCATGCCAGATATCGTCTAAGGTACTTTCTAGATTTAACTTGTGATTACAGATCATCTGGAGGGACTGCTGAGTAGAGTGAAGCCATTCATTCTCTGGTGATGGAACATGCAAGATTTCTGACAGCAATCTGCTGCATCTGAACATCACTTTTTGAGAGTTTTCCCACGCACTCACTCGCAGTCATTACTCTGTAGTTTCTACGTGGAGGTCTTGGGTATTGGGGTCTGTTCTACAGAAGGGCCTCCGGGATAGGGAGTATGTGTGCATTTATTGTTTACTATGTTCCAGACACTGCTGAGCACTTGGTGTTGAATATGTCATTTAACACTCAGGACAACCAGGAGTCATGACTCTCAGGCTAGGAGAACTGACTATACCAATAAACGCGGAGGTGGGATTCTGTGTCACATGCCCCAGCACACACTGCTTCAGGATTTGCATGTGAGTCACACAGCTGTCCCAGACCACTCAAGCATGATCTGGGCTGAGACTAGCATCACCACTGTGCCTGTCCAATGCTGGATGTGGTCTCATTTTGAAAAGTCCCTTTTTGAGGGGAGTACTTATTAAAAAAAAAAAAAAAAATCGAATTTTAAAGTACTTACCAGAAGTAAATACACTATTTCTACTTATATTTACTCTTCAAACTCAACATGTCCAGAACTCTTCTAAAGGGGCTTCCTTTAAATGCCATGTCCAGTCCCCCAAACTTGAAACTGGGTTGAATTTTCATCCTCTCTCCTTCACCCTGCACTATTCTGTCATGAGGTGGCTGATTTCTCAAAATTCCTCCATGATCTTTATTATTTCTCCCTAGGCCACATCATCACTAACTCCTGATTCCCACTGGCTTCTCCAAGAGGCTTGATTTCCTTGATTTCCACTGGCTTCTCTGCCCACCACTGCCCCGAGTCCCTCTGCAGACCTCTGCCATCTAACTTCTCTTTATCATCTCCTTAATTATGAATGTACCAAACATTTATCGGGCTCCCATCATGTACCTGGCATGGCACACAGACACGGGGACATGTAGACAAAGACTTTGAAGGGGAAGTGACACTGAAGGGATAAGTGAGTAACAAACAGGAACCGACCATGTGGAAGAGCTGGCTGTGACAATGGAACAATACAACAGGACAAGAGGTGAGAAAAATGCCTGCCTTCTCCCAGGGGTGGAGGTGGTGAGCAGTGGCTATAGCATGGGGTGTGAGGAATGGACAAGGGGGAGGAAAGGTTAAGTCAAGGGGCGGGGAAGCCGCCTTCTCCGGCTCCACGTTTCCATGTGGCAGGAAATAGTAACAACATGGTTAGTAATAGTAGTTGCAACAGTAATAGCACTCACTGCTCCCCACACTGGAGGTGCCTTTGAGAGGAGGAACTGAGCTCTGGGCAGCACCCTGCTTTTCCCCTTCTTCCAGGGGGCAGTCCTCCTGCAGGGGCTCCCGTCCTCTGCTCCCAGCCTCAGGAGCCCGAGGGGTCTCCAGCGGTGGTCTGGCTGCACAGAGAGACCACCACTCTGGACACAAGCCCGGGTGGAGAAGCCAGTCAAGGCTGTCTTATGTCCCGGCATGAACCTAACACGACTGAATCTGAGTTTGGGAAGGAAGGTCTGGCAGCAGGGACTGCATGGAGGGAAGCTGGAGGCTGCTGGACCAGCCCAGGGGAGACGATGAGGCCTGAGCCTGGGCCACAGTGACGGAGAAGGATGGACAAGAGGGGATGTAAGGAAGAACCGACAGGGACAGGCTCACAGTGGCTCTGGGACCCGAGGAAGGGGACTGAGCTAGATGTTTCCCAGGCTACTAGTTTCAGCCATATCACAGATGGTGACCTCACTCACCAACTGACCAAGCCAGTGAACTTGGGGGAAGAGCAAGTGTAGGTCAAGGGTGGGGAGGGGCAGGATAGAGAGAGATTTCAGGAAGGAGGTATGTGCAGCCCACCGCACAGGCCAAGAGAGGCATTCAGGAGAAACACATGCCCCAAACCCTGGGGACAGGTCAGGCCTGAAGACACACAAGAGGAAGAAAAGGAGCTTACTGAAGACAAACGATGGGGCAGACGGCTGAGAGGGCCGAACCCCAGGCCACCAGTATTTCAGGTAAATCAGAAGAACAGGGAGCCTGACAAGGAATACAGGACCAAGACCCCCATGACAAATAATCCTATACAAGACACACAAGGCCCAATGACTTCTCTCTGATAAGACAGTCCTGCTAGACCCTCAGCTCCGAGAGGATCCCAAGTGCTCTGAGAATTACCTTACTGTCAAAAAGAGCGAGCGGCTTCACGGTCTTGAGAGAGAACCTCATGACGGCATAGAGGACGGCGCACAGGACGGAATGGTGCTCCACCAGTGGGTAGTGGATGTGCTTCTGATCCAGCGCCAGCTCCACGATGGAGACCGGGCCCTCCACGGTCAGCCAGGCATCCTCCGTGTCCAACACAGGCACCTGCATTTCATCCCGGCTAACGTCTGCCTGCGTGTTTTGAGAAGGGAGAGCTATCAGAATCGGAGAAATAACAGTTTGCCAATATCTTTAATGAGCTTCTTACCAGTACCAAAATAGAAACCCATATTTTCCCCCATCCCTCAAGTTATAATTAAAAAAAACCAAACTAATAATTAAGAAACGTCACTTTTTTTAGGCTTAAGTCAAAACTTTGAAGAGAATAAATGAAAAACAAGCTCTTTTTATATAGTTCTTTCTGAAGTCCAACGACTTTCAAAATATTTGATATCTTAGAGACAGGTCAGCATGAAAATACCACCCTTCTACCTCCATTAAAGTCTGAAGAAGATCCCAGCAGCAGCCAAGGAAAGAAGTCACTGCTGTGTCGCTCATCCCCACATCCTGTTTGTATGAAGGGACATCATTAGCTCCAGAAGGAAAACTGGAAGGTTTTAATCAGAAAAATAAACAGAACATACGCATCTAGTCAACTGACTTTCCCCACTGAACTGACAGGTGAGAACTGAAAGTCAAGGTACTTGCACATTTTAATCTCTTTCTGTAGATTCAGCAGATTTTAAAATCGGGCTTTTGAAAACAACGGTTCTACCCTCAGTTTTTAAAAACTGATTATCTTTCTGTATTGGAAAGAGGTGGTGTCGTCAGTCAGCCACAGACGGCTGAGTCTGGCTTGCTTAGCCATCTGCTGGCTATACAATCATGGTGTGTGTGCAGTAACAGTCACACAAGACAGGCCAACCTGGGAAGCTCCAAGACAACAGCCTGGTCTGGTTTCAGAGCATCTTTCAGGGACTGAACTGAACCCTCCGAACTAAAGTAAGATCCCCAAGCTGGTGAACTAAACACCAGAGTGATGCTGTGGGCAATGTTTCTGAAGGGGCCTGTCCAAGGGGCCACTGTGCTCACATGAGGTCTTCTTAAAAGCAACAGCCACAAATCCCTGACATCCCTAAGTAATTCATCCTTAAGGAACACAGCGTGTGTGCATGTGTTTACACACATATTAACAGTAGTCACAGAGCCACACTCAAGAGCATACAGACAAATTCTTCAATGATGGAGACTTTTCAGGACTAAGGGCCTATAAAGGCTGAATTCCTGTGTCATAGTATTTCTTAAGATATTTGTAATAAAATTGCAAAGTTTTGAGCAACGCTAGCATTACTAATCACTGACCTCAAATATAAACCCCTGTATCCATGGATTGAAACATCATTTAAGACTGTTTGTACAATAGCTATTATATAAAGGCAGATCAAGTTCACTACTCATATGAATCCAATTCAATTATAAATTTCTAATTTGAAGGACAGCAAAAATATGCAATTTTTTTTTTTGTGGCCCTCCTGTCCACAGTCCAAAGTTGAAGACATCTTGGCAAACTTAGTTTAAACATACTATCTGATGATGTGGAAAGGTACATTAAAATTGACCATAGGTCATAGCCAGTTTCCTTATTAATACAGTGTTCTCTTTCCATTTTTCTTATCTCTCACTACATCATCAAAATGGTAAAAGGCAAAGGTCACTCCCACAGTTAATAAGGTACTATATAAAGTACAGAATTAACAACTATTCATCTAGTTAAGGGAGATACACTTACCCTTCGGCATAACCTATCCTTTGGTGCTTTTCCAACCTAAGACAAGAGGACACAAAATGCTGCATTTAATTAGTAATTTAAATCAAAATTTAAACTATGGTATAGAAAGTAAAAAGTAAACAAAATTTAAAAATACACACACAGCTATAAATAAATGCAGTACTAGTGTCATCAATTAAATGCTGGTTCTACTAATTTGCAAAAAACAATTAATCTTGTGGGGGAGCTTAAATATATATTAAGAAAATACATTACACTGGTCTAACAAATCATCCGTTTCAAAAATACTTATTTTTGAACTATTAAATAAGAAAACCCCCAAAGATCAGGTTCCCAATTTCCATAATCAAACTGCATTGCCTTAAAACCTATTTGGAACTAAACTGAAGGCTATGAATAAGGAGCAGCTAAAAATTCTGCTTGTTGGTAATGATACACAGTACTTTTTAAAGGTCAGAAAGAAGGAATAACCATCTACAGCAGACAGAAGCTATATTCCTAACTCAGAAAAATCAGCTGATGTTCTTATTCCATAAGCAATTCCTAAGATCCTACTGTATACTTTATATGTGGTAATAAGTGGAACATAAAAGTTCTGCTCTTCAAGAATATTACGTGATAAGAAAATTCACAGGAAACAGTGAAAATGAAAGGACAAAGGCCTCTTCACCTCATTACCTCCCACTGTGATTACTTCAACGGCCTTCGAAACAACCACGTTCAGCCCACCCCAATTGCAACATACAATTGTTGCCAGAATCATCTTTTAAGATGCAAATTTGATCATATCATTCTTCTGCTTAAAACTGCCCCAAAGTCTCCAAGATAAAAGTAACAGCTACCGTTCACTGTGCCCTCACCAACTGGGCCAGGCCCTCTGCTAAACAGCTGACATACACTAGAAAACCCCAGGTCACAGCCCACAGAGAAGGTTCTCCATGGTCCACTTCCTGCTCCTGTCTCTAGCTTGACCTTCAAACAATCGAAGCTACTTGCAGCTCTCTGAATCCGACACGGTGTCTGCCATCTCCAGGGCTTTTTGTGGAAACATTTTCTTCTCACTCTCTTTTTTACAGATTCATACATAGTCATCCTCCAAAATCACCCCAGAAACCTTCCCTTGTCATTTACATTCCTCTTCTGAGTTCTAAAAGCACCCTATGGTCTGTTTACCATCTTTTCGATGGTGGTTGAGGGTGGGGCTGCGACTTTATTCTCTGCAACCACAGAACCTGGCACTGACCTTGGTACATAAGAGATACTCATAATAAAATCTATTGAATGAATGATTCTAAACTCTCTGCTTCCTGGTTCAGGACTGCTAAACCCAACTCAAGCTGTGAGGGTCAGATGGGACAGTGGGGGGTAGAACGCTGAGCATCTGTAGAGCTAAACACATGGAAAAGGCTTTGCATTCTCAGTCTCTCAGGACGGTGGTCAGAGGTGGCCCAGAGCAACAGAACACAGGCCAAAGGGAGAGTTTCAAGAAATCAGCGGTAAGAGGGCAAGGAGGGTGAGTGCACAGGGAAGAAGAGTCAGAAAAAAAAAGGCACCAGTTTTGTCAAAGCATTTTCTACCGGAGCCATGGCCTATAGTGGGTCTGAGCTGTAGCGCTCTTTATGGTTTAGGAATGTCTGTCACTGTACGTTTAAAAGCACATGCTGTCATTATCGTGGCTCTCCCAACATCCACTTAGCGGCCACCGGAGTAACCTGCGTTCCCCACGGGGCTGTGCGGCACGCCGACTGGGCACCAGCCACTCAGCGCGAGGCCCAGAGGCTCCACTCTAGTAGGCCAGCAGCTTCTGCTCCCACTCCGAGTTACAAGCCTACCTTTTATGTCTGTTCCCAAATCTACCTGTGATGGTTGTACATATTGTAAGTCTAATTTAATTAAATAACTAATAATGTGAATGAGGAAAACAAGGGAGTTCTTTACATGAGTTCTATGTAGACTGCTTTAAAAACATTTATGGAGGAGAGTAGCTCACTCCAAGGTCTAGTGGATTAGATATAGAGAAACAACTATAAAAACTAGGGGATAAATTACAAAAATCTTAAGATTTTATACTCAGAGGGCATCACTGTTTTAAAGAGACAGGATCCAGAAATCACAGGCAATATACCATGGGTGAGGTTTATGTAGAAAAACCTCAGTAAAACTGTAATTGACCCTATTTAGAGAAAATATCTTGGCCCTTCATCCCATGATCAATGAGAAATTGTGCATTTATATGTTTTAATTTAAAATAAAGTGCAAATCCTTGCTTGAATCCACCACTGGTCCTAATCACCTGGGTTAAGAGGTTTTTACAGGATATTACTCTCTTTCAAGGATTTGGGCTCTTAAAGTCACCAAAATGCCAGGACAACTGAGCATAAATAAAATGTAATTATCAAATAAAAAAAATAGTCTAACAAGGCCCAATGCAAATAATGTTTCTTATATCAATCAATTATTAACGGAGCCAAGTAAACAGGAAGTCAATACAGGAAATTTCAAATTTAAAATGACCTTACCTTATCCATCAAGTATGTAGCGGCAGAAAACCTTTTGACTAAGAATGTGTTCCACATCATCAGCGCAATGCCTGGATAGCAAGTGAAGTAAAGCAGTAAGCAGAATGCTTATATATCTTCTTTCACCATATATAGCAAACTGTTTTCTTCATTAAGTTTATAAAACTACCTGTGTTATTTAGATATTACTTCTTATATCTTATATAATATTTATAAAATTAATAAAAACCTTTATCATCTATAAAAATCAGAACTGGGCTGTGTGAGAGGATAACCAAATGGCCAATAAGCATAAGAAAAGACAGCATCACTAGTTATGAGAGACACAGAGATTAGAACTACACAGAAATATCATTACACGATCAATAGAAAGACTAAAATTTTTTAATATGACAACAGCAAGTGTGGGTGAGGATGTGGAAACAATGGGATGCTCACACACTGCCGGTGGGATAATCACCTGGGAAAACCCCTTGGAAAACTGCTTGGCCCGTATCTACCTAAGCTACATATGCCTACCGTGTGACCCAGCAAGTCCTCTGCAGAAACAATTACAAAAATATGTACAAGAGAATTGACAGCCAAACACTGGAAACAACCCTAAAGGATTTTTCTTATATGTGACCACTAAATAAAGCAATATACAAAAAAAGTATTAAAAAGCAAAACAAAATACAAAAAAAATATATAAAAAGAACTCGACCGAACAAACAATCCGGGCTTTACATGTCCATAAGCAATAAACTGTGGCACTGATGCTAGAATTTCTGCAATAGCTGTCAGTTAGGCAACAGAAACATGACATTTCACATATTGTCTTATCACCCACAAAGCTGCTTCTGTAACTAGGAGTGAGGTTATGCAGAAGCCAGGAAACTTACTCAATGTACAAATTAGGTAAAGAGTTTTTTTTTTATTTGAAGTAAAGTTAATTTATAATGCTGTGTTAGTTTCAAGTGTACAACAGTGATTCATATACACACACACAGACACACATCTATGTGTATATATACAAACACACACCCCACTCATATTTACATACATATATTCTTTTCCATATTCTTTTCCCTTATAGGATGTTACAAAATATTGAGTATAGTTCCTTGTGCTATACAGTAGGTCCTTGTTGGTTATCTATTTTACATGTGGTAGTGTGTTAATCCCAAACTCCTAATTTATTCCTCCCATGACAAACTGGGTAAAATTCTAATTTGAATACTAGCCTGTGATCAATAGGTAACTTTATCAGTAAGGATAAATCCTTTAGAGACCGTATTTTCCAGATGAGCCACTTTACCCTTGTCTGGACCCAAACCCAGTCTCACCACTTACTATCTTACTAACTTCCTATCTTAGTATCTCACTAGTCCATTACTGAGCTCCTTGATTAATTCTTACAGGGAAACTCTTCTATTAAATGGAGCCAGCAACCGGGTGACCATTTTTCTACAATAATTTGTAACATTTTTTTCAAGAAGACAACAGCAATCCCCGTGGTAAACAAACCAATGGAGAATACTCATGTTCATTAAAAGCAGCACAAGATGGGAGAGATAAATTTGGAGTCTGGGATTTGGCAGACACAAACTACTACACATAAAATAGGTGAACAACAAGGTCCCACTGCATAGCAGAGAGAACTATATTTAATATCCTATAACAAACCATAACAGAAAAGAATATGAAAAAGAGCATATATACACATGTGTATGTGTATGCATAACTGAATCACTTTGCTGCAGACCAGAAACTAACAGCTCTACTTCAATAAAACATTTTTTAAAAAGACAATATTGATGCATTTATTTTGTAAACAAATGAAATAAACTTAGATTATCAGTAAATTAAAAAAAAAAAAGAAGCAGCACAAAGTAATTTCTAGCATGTAGTATCATTAGGCTTTGGCTACCCTAACTTTTTCATCAGGACTTATAGTTCTGAACAGCCCATTCCTCTTTCCTTATCTACCTGTGAACTAGAGGGGGAATTATTAATTCATGCATAATATTCTCCTCACTACACCTAGGAACAGCCGTTAGCATGGGAAACTGATGGGTGGGAAAAGACGGTGATAATTACCGCCAGCCCCCATCTCCTTTCTGGACAGCATTTCTCAAGCAATTGAAACAGCTGGTACTGCATATGCAGCAACACACAGTAATGTGCTGGGTGGCAGGACCCATTTTATTTTTATCAAATAAAAATTTACCAGGTTGTGAATTTAAAGAGACTTGGCTCTGTGGGGGAGGGGACGGGATAGTTAGGAAGCTTGGGATGGACACATACACACTGCTATATTTAAAATGGATAACCAACAAGGACCTACTGTATAGCACAGGGAATTCTGCTCAACGTTACGTGGCAGTCTGGATGGGAGGGGGATGTGGGGGAGAAGGGATACATGTATATGTATGGCTGAGCCCCTTCCTGGTTCACCTAAAACTATCCCGACACTGTTAACTGGCTATACCCCAATACAAAATAAAAAATATTATTAAAAAAAAAAAAGAGATTTGACTGTTTTGAAAGAAACAGTTACATTTTTAACACCTGTTTACTTACCATTCTGAACATGGGCATTAAGAATATGCTTCAAGTGTTCTATTGACCTAACAAAAAAACGTGCTTCCTTGCATAGAGGAAGCAAGAGAGAAAGAAGAGGTATTATTCAATAGGTATTTCAAATATAAATGGAGACTTCTGACATACATTTCTACATGAAGTAACCCAAGAATGTTACAAGAACATGGAATTATTACATAAGAAGAAACTCTGCATAAGGTAATGTTAATGGTCTCTCTTAAATTTACAGTATCTATATAATGACTGATTCCTGGACATCTGGATTCAAAATTTACTGTGGTTTTTACATCACAGCAATGCTCTCTCCAATAAATAGTTGAATTTCACACAAATGTAAAAACAATAGGTTTATTTTCTTTGTAAATATCATTAATTCTTCAACAACTATTTATTGAGCAACTATTATGCACCAGGCTGCTAAAGGCACCAGACATACTGTAATGAACAAAACAGACCCAAATCCTTGCCCTCACTGAGGTTATGTTCTAGTGACAGAACCAGATGATAAATACAGTAAGTAAATTATAGAGGATGTTTATAAAGAATGTTAGTGGTAAGTGCCAAGGAGACAACATTAAAGCAGTGAAGGGAAATAGGAAATAAATTCAACTCTTTTTAATCAAGGCAGTTTAAAATTGTGGCCTATACATTTAAACATAACACCTTTGCTAATGTATGTCAAAAGTTCCCCAAAGGCAATTTCAATTGTTTTGAGCCTAGTAAAGCTGTGTGTGTAAAACGACTGAATTAGGATAGGGGTTGTTGGATGGGGCAAGGAGATAAATATTTAATAGGAAAGAAACAAACAAGAAAAATGACTGCTGATTTTAAATGTAAGTAATTATAATAAATGACAACGGCAACACAAATCAAAATGTCAGGCACCGTGTGTGTATTTTCTTTGTAAGTTGCTACAACTCTTAAGACAGTTTACTGTTACGGTCCTCATCTACTTACGGAGAAAATTGAGAACAAAAGGCTCAGAAACATTCCCGAAGGTCACACAGCCAGGAGCCATGGGGATGAACAGACTCTGTTATGCAAACTGCCTTTGGTTTAGAAATGACCGCTGTAGGACAAAGCTATTTAACTTAAATACACTTTCTTAAACCTGAATCTGGAACTAATTCACTCAGATTTTAGAAATTATCGTGCCTTTGTTCTAGTCCTAAGGTTCTTATGTGACAAAAGTGTCCCATTTAAGGAGGAGACTAAACTTGCTCCCCCTTTAGGCTGTGGGGAGGTCAACTGAAGAGTAATGGAAGGGGCATTTTTTGGTCAAAGTTTAAATGATCAAAGAACGTTACTTTGTTTAAAGCACTTATTTTTAAAATGTCTTCCTTTAACATGAAAGTGATTACATGTTCAAGACAATATCGCTTTATCCAGAGCAAGGAAAAATATCATTATCATTAGTATGCATGCTTATGTGCTGAGCTGCTTCAGTCATGTCTCTGTGACCTCACGGACTGTCGCCCGCCAGGTTCCTCTGCCCATGGGATTATCCAGGCAAGAATACTAGAGTAGGTTGCCATGATCTCCTCCAGGGGATCTTCCCCACCAAGAGGTCGAACCTGCGTCTCTTATGTCTCCTGCCTTGGCGGGCGCGTTCTTTACCACTAGTGCCACCTGGGAAGCTCCTATCGTTAGTACTTTAGTGTGAATAGTCATCAGTGAGATTTTCCTTCAGTAGTGCAACCTGATACAGGGATGATAAAGGAAAGAATTCTGACTGAGGTTAATTTACCCAATAACTAAGGAGGCCTACGCTCTGAGAACTGTACAGCCAAGGGAAATACACAGCAGGCATTTCACATCTTATTTTAGCCAGGTGTCAATCCTGAAGATTGGTACCATCACTAAAAAGGGGTGGGAGGAGAAAAACCAGATTCAAGAGATTGTGACTGGCCCAAACCCAGACACCTGTGCGGAGCCCTCAAGTCCAGGCCTCCTGTCTCCAGGCCTGGGGGGCCTCTCCTCATGCTGCTTCCAGATTGAGAATGTCTGGGGGGGGAAGAAGGCTGCTGGAAGGGGCAGAAAGTGATGCCCAAGCAGATAGTCAGACTGGCATCAGGATCTTTACTCTGGATTTGATCATGATGACTACAGTTTGAAGAACTGTGTACAGGTTGATGCCATCTCACACAGAAATTCGAAAGGAAATAAAAGATACGCTCATCGCAACTTATTAAGAATAAGACAGAACAGACTGGCGTTGGACACAGAGAAATCTACTAGGCTTGAATCCTGGCCTGACCACTGATTAGCAGTGTACTTACAACCTGGGCAGGGAACCTGACTTCTCTGAGCCCATCTTCTCTTCTCTAGAGTGGGAATAATGATGACCAACACTTCATAGGTTTGCCGGGAGGATTATGTATGAAAAAGATCTTGTATAGCTCCTAGCGTGGAGACATTCCAAAGGGGGAAAACTCAGTGCCTGTAAGCGAAGGGAACAGACCCACGGAAGAGGTGACGAGAGGTGTACCTCCGGGTCTTTGTTCCACTGCACGACGTACTCCCAGCAGCAGTGTGCGTGCAGCACGTCCAGCTCGAGGCTGCAAGGGAACTGCTTGTAGGCCAAGTGCAGCAGGTCTGCAAGTTAGGAGACAGCAATGTATTACTCCTGCCTGAGGGAGAGCTCCAGCCGCCTTCTTCATGCTGATTTCCTGTGTACCTGTGTTTTTGTCTTACCTGGAATGGCTCCCAAGTCCATCTCCACCTCTGACACCTCAAATAAACCTCGGTTAATACCTTCTCTGGGTTCATCTGGGTTTTCTGCATCTCTTCCTTTATCAGCCAACTTTAACACTTCGGGGCTGAAGTCCTGTTTAAATATCCACTTGGCTACACTGTCTGCAATGCCACCTACAGTTTGGAGACAGGAAAGAAAGTGAACATTGGCAGCATTTGCCAAAAGGGGCCCACAGAGTCAGATCTCAAGGTCCCCACGAAGACCCAAATGCCACATCACGTTAAGCCTGAAAGTGACCCCAAAGCCATGAGATTTACAGCAGTGTTGCCACATACCACTCACCATGCAAGGGCAAGTGGGATCCTGGATCTCTAAGGGCGCCTTTACACTCTTGTAAAATATTAGCTAAATATTAATGTCTATACGCACATACCTTCAATGTGTGTATAGACATGGCCATAAATTCAAACTGCATTTTATCAGGCATAGATGAAGGCATGAATACATCTTTAAATGCTTTCATTTAAATACAAGTGAAAACAGACTCATTAGCATGATACTTATGTCAAGGCTTCTTAGGGCAAAATACTATTTTTAATAGTTAAGAACTTGCCTCTATGGAGTATTTGGGATCACAATTTAGCCACAGTTAATTAATGGCATGATGCCATACCATATTTCAGTCACCAACATAGTCCAGAAAGTCAGAAATCATAAAAAGCATTCAAGATGAAGAGTCCTGCCTACTACCTAAAACAAATACAAGCTTCTCTAATGTATTAAAACTTTTCCTCTCAGTCTTTCTTCCTATTTTGCTTCAAATGAAAACCTTTTCGACAACAAGAATACAAAATCATGATTATCAGTGGAAATAAATGAGAGCAGTGTGCCAGGTGATCTAATTTCTTATGCTTGGCTTCTAAATCATTTGATAATTCCCATTCCAGGATCAAGTCCTGATCCTATCACTCAAGTTAATATTAAAATGGTGTTCCTACATTTTCACCAGGTGGCAGAACAGAGGACAGTGAGTTTACAATTTGAAAATGTTTACAAATCTTATACAGAATGAGAAGATGAGTTAACTAAATTAAAACCATAAATGCCAGTATTTAATCCCAGAAATAGTCATTCCAGCATCAAATGTCTGACAGAGATGCTGGTAATAAGGAGAGGAAGGATGTCATTACAAATCCAATATTTTAAGATACTTGTGGTCCTACAAAATGTTTAAGCACAGGAATCCAATGACTCTGGAATAGTAGAAAGTGATGCATTGAAAATGAGGTATAAAGTTCCATGGATATTAGGAGGAGGAAGAGAAAATTCACAGTTAGTGGGTCATGAGAGGCTTCCTGGAGGAGGCAGCATTTGAGATGGGCCTTGGAAGTTGAGAAGAGGTAGGTGGTGGGTTACTTATTTACTTTTAAAATCTGAATGTATTTTTCTTTCCTTATTCTTTCAGTCATTTCTATTAAAAAAAAAAAAAAGCAAAGCCCCAGAAAGCTCATACCATAAAAATATAGATCTATGGCTACAAATGCTCAAATAACTTCAGGTTACCTTTTCCTCCTTCTAACAGCTTTTTCACAGAAAGCTTCGGGAGCGGCTCAGCCTGCAGCGAAGACACTTTGGAGGTCCGGGTGTTCGTTTTGCTGTGAAGCAGAGTCTGAAGCAGGAGACAGTCCTCCAGCTGTTTCAGGAGGAGTTTCCAGTATTCCGTGTCAAGAGAAAGGGCCTCCCAGGAATCAGTGAGGGCTTCCGAGTCAGTTCCTGAAACTGTTTGGGAAAACTAACAGAAAACACCCAGTTGATACTCTGGCTAAGAGTCTGGATCAACATTAACTTGAATGAGCTTTTAACATGAAAGCCGATGGATCATTAGGATACATCACAAGGCAATATACAGATGCTGGTGCACAAACATTACTACTTGGTTGGATGGAACATGAGGGTCAGGAGTAGACTGGAGACTTAGGTGCAATGCTAACGGAGTCCAGACATTTATGAAGAGACGTGTGTGAGGCCCATGATTCAACTGACATGCACTGCAAAGGTTTCAGGCCCATCCCCGCAAGAGTTCCTGGATACTGACAGTTCTTCAGAATGTATTAGCCAACATAAAAAAATGTATCTTAAATTTCTCTCTCCATTATTAGAAATATCATAAATCAGTCATAATGAATTTAGCCCCAAACTACTGAGACTGACAATGTTGAGTGAATCTCTACAGACCTATTTAAGTGTCCTATCCAATTTAATGCAACATCCCCCTAGAAAAAAATTATTTGATTCACCATGAGATACAAGGGGCATTAGTCTTGTCTTAAATAAATTTTAGTCTTCAAAAGATGGGGAAAAGCCACAAAGAAAAAGGTCAGCTGGAAGCTTTCATCTGAGTCATTCAACACTACGTGCCAAAACCACCCTTATTTCTAAAAAAGGGATATAAACACAATTGTAGAATTAAGAGCTGAAAGAAATCTGAGAAATAATGCTGTCTAACCCTGAGCCTTTTGAATGAAGACCTGCGTTCTAAAGGCACTCACCAGAGACCACCAGCTGTGAACACTAGGTCTCTGCCCTGAATTCAATGCTTCTCCCCTTATGCTGTGTGGAGACTAAGCTCAAGGACGCGTGTCATCTGAATAAACAACTAAAGAAGAACCCCTTATCTCCAAGAGACAGACAAGATCCTGCTGGACACGTATCTCAAATTTTGGATGTTCCACACACTGAAGACAATGCAGACAGAAGGGGAAAGCGGTTGGGGAGCCCGCTGGAGGGGAGCCCCCCCAGAGTTGCCCCCCGCCTACTCACTTTCTTCTCAGTCAAGCTGCTGGATATCTGGGCAGCGACAGCATGCCCGACGTGCGCGGACAACAGCGCAGCCCCGTTGTTCTCAGACTGAATACAGACCGTGCGCATCTGCTGCCACCAGGGGGACACTGACTGGGAATCCCAGGTCTCTTCGATGGCCACTACAGGCAAATGGGAAAAAAAGAAACTCTTAGCTTAGCACATTTTTTCTTAACCTTTGATGTTAAAATAATGTTAAAACCAAGTTTCCTATTGATGCATGTGTGTATTTTTGAATGAACTGGAAAAATAAATCTTTATTTTATTCAGAACACTTAACATTCCATTTATTTATGCTCTTAGGCATCTTGCTCTGAATCAATTGTGAATCTCTGTCTGGAATATTTTCATCATTGCTGAAAACTACTACTGAATGTTTTAATATAACAGATTATTGTTCTCATCATGCCAAAAAGAGTAAGAAAAATATCACCTCCACCATAGACCATTCAATTCACCTCACTGAACTCAGAAAACACACTTGTTTGTATCATTTTTTATGTTGATGCAAAATGTAAATTTAATTTTCATAAAGCACACTCTGAATGTATTAAGAGTTTTCTATGACTACATAAAGGATTATCTCTAGTGAAACATTTTGTACCTTCTAGTCTCCTTTTGTTAAGAGGAAGTATTCTCCCTCCCCGTTTTTGTGGAATTTCAACACTAAACGTTGTTTCTGGGAGTGGAGACCAAATTCCCGAGGAGCCAAACCTCAGCGTCCACGGTGCTCACCTTTCATCTTGCTCAGGAGGCACAGCATTGTATGGAGACAGCAGACAGACTGAGGTTTGTCCAAAATATCTTTTTCCTTAGAAAGCCAAACACTCAGGAGCAGAGACTGAAATCACATTTAAATCTTACTGTAAAAAAATATTTACCATAAACAAAATCTTGTACATTTCTAGACCATATGTGTATTCATGAGTGGTTCAGTCTTTCTGGTTGGGAGGTAAGTGCTTGCTTGTTACAGGACATAGCGTGAGGGGTGGAACAAGGAACAAGGTAGCTTGTCTACCTTAAAGAGATTCCTTATCTGTTGGGGATCAAAATCTCCCCACTTCCACCGCTTCTTTAGGTTCAGTACTACCCTTCAGTGCAAGCTTCTATTAAAGAGCAACTCAGCAGAGCGGGTACTGCCAGTGAGCACGGATCACAGGAGGCTGGCCGCAGGTTATGACTAGAGGGCCTAGAGCTGTGGCTCTAGCCCTGGCCTTGGCCATGCAAGGAAAACCGGGGACTTGGAAGCGGCTGGTGAGTACATAACACCATCAAACTCCAATCTTCAAGTCACTGAGTCAAGAGAAACACATTTTAAAAGCACTTAAATCAACAGAGTGATTTTTAAGAATGAGCCTATCCACTTAAAATCTTTTAAATTGGGGTTCATAAAATTGGCACACAGATAATTCTGGGGTAATGAAAACTTGAAAGGCATCGTGTCACATCTGTTAACTGATGGTGTGTGTGAAAGGTTTTGATTACCTATAATTATGCAATGTCTTTATATATAAAAAAAAAGTTCTAATAAAATGAAAGGCTGACTATCAGTTTAAAAGCATTCAGTTCAGTTCAGTTGCTCAGTCATGTCTGACTCTTTGCGACCCTGTGAATTGCAGCACGCCAGGCCTCCCTGTCCATCACCAACTCCCGGAGTTTACTCAAACTCATGCCCATCGAGTCGGTGATGCCATCCAGCCATCTCATCCTCTGTCGTCCCCTTCTCCTCCTGCCCCCAATCCCTCCCAGCATCAGGTTCTTTTTCAATGAGTTGACTCTCTGCATCAGGTGGCCAAAGTATTGGAGTTTCAGCTTCAACATCAGTCCTTCCAATGAACACCCAGGACTGATCTCCTTTAGGATGGACTGGTTGGATCTCCCCGCAGTCCAAGGGACTCTCAACACCACAGTTCAAAAGCAACAATTTTTCGGTGCTCAGCTTTCTTCACAGTCCAACTCTCACATCCATACATGACCACTGGAAAAACCATAGCCTTGACTAGACGGACCTTTGTTGGCAAAGTAATGTCTCTGCTTTTTAATATGCTGTCTAGGTTGGTCATAACTTTCCTTCCAAGGAGTAAGCGTCTTTTAATTTCATGGCTGCAGTCACCATCTGCAGTGATTTTGGAGCCCAAAAAAATAAAGTCTGACACTGTTTCCACTGTCTCCCCATCTATTTCCCACGAAGTGATGGGACCAGATGCCATGATCTTAGTTTTCTGAATGTTGAGCTTTAAGCCAACTTTTTCACTCTCCTCTTTCACTTTCATCAAGAGGCTTTTTAGTCCCTCTTCACTTTCTGCCATAAGGGTGGTGTCATCTGCATATCTGAGGTTATTGATATTTCTCCCGGCAATCTTGATTCCAGTTTGTGTTTCCTCCAGCCCAGCGTTTCTCATGATGTACTCTGCATATAAGTTAAATAAGCAGGGTGACAATATACAGCCTTGATGTACTCCTTTTCCTATTTGGAACCAGTCTGTTGTTCCATGTCCAGTTCTAACTGTTGCTTCCTGACCTGCAAGAGGCAGGTCAAGTGGTCTGGTATTCCCATCTCTTTCAGAATTTTCCACAGTTTATTGTGATCCACACAATCAAAGGCTTTGGCGTAGTCAATAAAGCAGAAATAGATGTTTTTCTGGAACTCTCTTGCTTTTTTGATGATCCAGCGGATGTTGGCGATTTGATCTCTGGTTCCTCTGCCTTTTCAAAATCCAGCTTGAACATCTGGAAGTTCATGGTTCACGTATTGCTAAAGCCTGGCTTAGAGAATTTTGAGCATGACTTTACTAGCATGTGAGATGAGTGCAATTGTGCAGTAGTTTGAGCATTCTTTGGGACTGGAATGAAAACTGACCTTTTCCAGTCCTGTGGCCACTGTTGAGTTTTCCGTATTTGCTGGCATACTGAGTGCAGCACCTTCACTGCATCATCTTTCAGGATTTGAAGTAGCTCAACTGGAATTCCATCACCTTCACTAGCTTTGTTCGTAGTGATGCTTTCTAAGGCCCATTTGACTTCACATTCCAGGATGTCTGGCTCTAGGTGAGTGACCATATCATCGTGATTATCTGGGTTGTGAAAATCTTTTTTGCACAGTTCTTCTGTGTATTCTTGCCACCTCTCCTTAATATCTTCTGCTTCTGTTAGGTCCATACCATTTCTGTCCTTTATCTAACCCACCTTTGCATGAAATGTTCCCTTGGTATCTCTAATTTTCTTGAAGAGATCTCTAGTCTTTCCCATTCTGTTTTCCTCTATTTCTTTGCGTTGATCGCCGAGGAAAGGTCTCTTATCTCTCCTTGCTATTCTTTGGAACTCTGCATTCAAATGAGAATATCTTTCATTTTCTCCTTTGCTTTTTGCTTCTCTTCTTTCACAGCTATTTGTAAGGCCTCCTCAGACAACCATTTTGCCTTTTTGCATTTCTTTTCCATGGGGATGGTCTTGATCCCTGTCTCCTGTACAATGTCATGAATCTCTGTCCATAGTTCATCAAGTACTCTGTCTATCAGATCTAGTCCCTTAAATCTATTTCTCACTTCCACTGTATAGTCATAAGGGATTTGATTTAGGTCATACCTGAATGGTCTAGTGGTTTTCCCTACTTTCTTCAATTTAAGTCTGAATTTGGCAATAAGGAGTTCATGATCTGAGCCACAGCCAGCTCCCGGTCTTGTTTTTGCTGACTGTATAGAGCTTCTCCATTAGTACATACAATTTTCAAAATGGCTGATTCATGTCAATGTATGACAAAACCCACTACAATACTGTAAAGTAATTAGCCTCCAACTAATAAAAATAAATGAAAAAAAAAAAAATCAGAACAAGAAAAAAAAAAAAGAAGAGTAGGAAGCTGAAGGAGAAGTGTGTGAAGGGAATTAACTCAGGAGAATGACCCAAGGCAGGTAAGTAAAAGTACCTGACAGGCGTATCTTCCCATTTGATAACAACAACCTCTTGGGGCAGGGCTGGCTACTGGGGTTTTACAAACGATAAGGAAAAATAACTTACTTAATGATTTAGAACTAGTTTGAACCTAGATCTGCCTGGCTGTATAAATATAAAAATATACACACACACTTTTTCTCCTATTTCTCCCTTTTTTGGTTTAACTTGTGTCTTTTTTAACCCTTTCACATCTCACCCTTTATTAGCCTCCTTTATACCTCATCCTATCCATATACCTTTTCATTTTTAAAAAACTGGGTATGTCCTTTCATATTTGCCCTCATATTCAGAAGACAATGACAGTGTTAACAACAATCAGTGCTAATGGTTATTTAGAGCTTATTATGAGCCAAGCCACTAACTGCCTTCATAAGTTAAGATACACAGAAAGTATTATGTAGGGAGGACAAGATGGGGTTCACTTTCACAAAAATGGGGTCGTATTATATCATGTTCATTCCACTTGCTACATAATATCCTCTGTCATCCACAAAATTTTGACTGACATTAGCCATTTATCAATGTTATTCCCTCTGTTTTAAACTTCTTCTTAATCTCATATAGCACCGCTGTTTATAACCCCAAGGCAGGCTAAAAAAAATGAATTGCCTACATGGACAATAAAGACATTCCAGAATTGTGAAAATTACTTCGTCTTGGTGTCTTGTGCACACAGGTTGTGAGGCAAATCAAAAGGAAATCAAGGGAGGTGGCAGAATTTACCTACTAGGTTCATGGCCAGGTTGCCATTTGACTCACCCTGATTAGTTGTGGAGACAAAATGCATGTCCAGGGGTTACGTTAGGCGCACACCAGGTTTCTAATACACTATGTTTCTCAAAGTTTGATTTCATGTCCCCAACAGTAAGGGTTTCAAAAGTGCTCACAAAGATTTCCAATCCAAAGGGTTGTTTTAAACTGTATTATGTTTACACAGATTAAATGTCAAGCCTTTGCTCTCTCTTCCCACTGCACTCTTCTAATTTTTTCTTCAATTAACCGCTTCCTCATCCATCACTACATTTACCAAGTCCTGAAACAAACAAAAAACCTTGTTCTTCTGCTTAACTCTCCTTTTCATGTCTCTCTGAGATCTGCTCTATCTCTTGACCAACTAGGTAATCTCTGCTTATAAGCTAAACAGTGTTCTTGTTTTTTTAAACTTAAAAAAATTCCAAACCAGTCATGCTTTTATTTATGTGCAGAAAGTCAGTGTAAACAGAGGATGCTGTGGGCATAACAGGATGAGACAATTTTAGAATCACTTATGTGACAGAAAGATTTATTAAACTTCAGGAAAAATTAAGGGGAAAGGAGAAAAATAAGCAAAGTATACAGAATAGAGAGAGGAACATAGATACCTCATAGAATACACACAGAGACATACACAACAGGAAAAGACAGTACCTGGAAGGTAACCATCTCCACAACTAGTGAATACAAAATAAGATATATTTTCAAAACATCGAAGCAAAGACTGTTAGATTATGTATTATTCATAATGTAAACATTTGTATTAGAGATTCGCACACTGTGTGAATCATGTTGTTTCATAACTGTTAATTCACATATAATTGTCACCAACTGACATCTTACTAGATGACATTTGAACAAAAGACTTTGAATAACAGAATCCTTGAATAGAAATTTACTAAATTCCTCTAATCAAGGAGTATCTAAGACTTGTTAGAACTTCCACCTAAGAAAGAAATAGAAACATCCAGGGGTCTTTGGTGGGTGCTTCTAAAGCCCAATGAGCTTTACCTTTTGCAAAATATCCTCCTATATAATTCACATCCTTAATGTTTTAGTCCTTCACTCAACGGAAATGCTGGCATACATAGTATGAGGAAGCCATCTGTCAGCCTTGCCTGCCTGTACTTCAAAGAAATCTACCTTGTCAGTCTTTTGGATGAGCCTTATTTCCTAGCCCTTCCTGAAAACTAGGGTTTGTTTTAGGTTACAGAATCTGAAACTTGATACAATTCCATTGAGGATAGTTTTGAACGTTGCGAAAAACTATCAGTTGTCGTCTGTGAAGGACACCATCTGTGATTATACTAGATTGGGAAATCTTTTCAAATTAAAAAATGTATACAACCTAGATTATAAGTACCAAGTTTTTTCATGCACATAATTCCAATAAAACTATTCTTTCAAATATTTCAGAAGAAAAAAGAATTCAGAAAATAATTGATCAGGAAAGAATAGGAAGAGCTAGCATTTCAAATAATGTGTCTTTAAAACACTAGTAGTAAATTTTGCTGAAAGACCTATCACTTTTTATTCATGACTGTTATGTCTATATTCCTGAAAGTCTGTTACTCTTTTAACATTAAATAATAGACGTTAATCTATATTCCCTTTAAAAAAACTACTTGAATCTTAATAACTCCAGAAAAATGTCACTGGTCTATATTGTGGCACTGGTAATAACTGCTTTGGGAAGGAGCAAGATGTAAGCAGAACACACACCTACTGCCTGGTGTACAAACGCCGGCACTTTACCTTCCCACGGCCGATGGCTGAGAACAGTGTGAGTGCGTGGGCGGCCATGTTGTCTAACAACGTCGCCACAATGACCGAGCAGGCCTTTTAAAAGCTAGCCTTACTGTGCACTCAGTTTCTTACTTTAATTCTTGGGCTTTTTTTCCCCCAAGAGAAGCTTCCTCTTCCCTTCCCATTCATTATAGCCTTTAAGTGAAAATGTCTTCTTTTCTATTTCTCCTTTTTACTCTGTACTCACAGGATTTTTAAAAATCACTTAATTATAAATTAAGTAAGGGCTTCCCTGGAGGCTCAGACAGTAAAGAATCTGCCCGCAATGTAGGAGACCAGGGTTCAATCCCTGGGTCAGGAAGATCCACTGGAGGAGGAAATCGCAACTCACTCCAATATTCTTGCCTGAAGAATGCCATGGACAGAAGACCCTGGCAGGCTACAGTCCATGGGGTCAAAAAGAGTTGGACATGACTGAGTGACTAACATACAAATTAAGTAAACTAAACTGAGTAAACTGATTGGTTTTAAAATACTTAAAAAATACAGTATCTTCTACTATATTTGAAACAAAAATACTTCAAAAATGAAACCCAGCCATAAAACATTTGTCTAGGAAAAAGAATTCAGCTATTTGGAATGTGTGAAACAGTCTCATAAGAGATGATTTCTTAAAAATTGTTTAAAATTTTAGCCAATTTTAGAAATTTAGTAGCACGATAATATAGGTCACAGCCTGATGCGTTTAAAGTAGAGGAATTTTCCATATAATACATATCACTCTATCACATTATAAAACACACACACATACACACATATATATTTACAGTAAAGTCTACTAATTTTAAGTCAGGTAAATAATACCATAAATGTGATAAAGTACATCTCCACCCAAAGTTCCTTTGTGTCTCTTTGAGTCAATCTCCAACTCCCACTCTCAACCTCTAGCAAACATTCATCTCCTTTGTTTCTCTATTTTTGCTTATTCTAGTGTTTCATATAACTAAAATCATCAGTAGGTACTCTTTTGTTTCTGGATCATTTCACCTGGCCTAATGCTTTTGAGATTCATTTCTGTCATTCTGTGTATCAGTAGTTCATTTCATTGTATGGTTATACCATACTTCATCCATTTATCAATTATTGGATATTTGGATTGTTTCCAGTCTGGGTTATTAGGAAAAAAGCTGCTGTAAATAGTTTACTCCAAGTCTACGCAAACATACATTCTCATTGCTCTTGACTAAGTACCTAGGAGTAAGACTGCTGGATTTTACGGCAAAGCTATGTTCAACTTGATAAGAAACTTTCAAACTGTTTTCTACAGTGGTTATAATAAGTTGCATTTCCATCATGCTGTGTTCCATCATGCTCTGTGTTGAGCATTCTGATTGCTCTACATCCTCAGCAACACTATGTCAGTCTTTTTAGTTTTAGTCATTCTTCGGGACAGAGGCCATCATGGTTTTATTTTTGCATTTCCCTAACAGCTAATTCCTGAACATCATTCAGGTAATTATTTGCAATCTGTATGTATGTTTTGGTGACGTATCTGTTCAAATCCTTTGCACATTTTTAAACTGTATTGTCCACTACTGAGTTGCACAAATTCTTTGTACAACCTGGACACAATGCATTTATCAGATCTACGTTTTGTAAAAGAGACCTGCCTTTTCAATTTCTTAACAGTCTTTTAAGAAACAAAAGTTTTGAAATTTTATGAAGCATAATTTATCAGTATTTTTCTTTTACAGTTCATGCCTTTTCTATCTCAAGAAACCTTTGTCTAAACCAAGCTTGCTCTGATATTTTCTTCTATAGATTTTGTAGTTTTACCTCATATTGATATTTATGTTCCACTGGACTTAATTTTTTTAATACACGGCTTGAGGTCTAAGTGTGAGGCTTGTTTCTTCCAGCCTTTGATCAAATTGCCAACATCCACTGGATCATAGAAAAAGCAAGAGAGTTCCAGAAAAACATCTACTTCTGCTTTATTGACTTCGCCAAAGCCTTTGACTGTGTGGATCACAATAAACTGTGGAAAATTCTTAAAGAGACGGGAATACCAGACCACCTTATCTGCCTCCTGAGAAACTTGTATGCAGGATAAGAAGCAACAGTTAGAACTGGACATGAACAATGGATTGGTTCAACATTGGGAAAGGAGTACATCAACGGTGTACATTGCCATCCTGCTTACTTAACTTATATATGAAGTATATCATATGAAATGTTGGGCTGGATGACTCACAAGCTGGAATCAAGATTGCTGGGAGAAATATCAACCACCTCGGATATGCAGATGGTACCACTTTAACGGCAGAAAGTAAAGAGGAACTAAAGAGCTTGATGAAGGTAAAAGAGGAGAGTGAAAAAGCTGGCTTAAAATTCAACATTCAAAAAACAAAGATAACGGCATCCAGTCCCAACACTTCATCACAAATAGAGGGGGAAAGGTGGAAACAGTGTCAGATTTCATTTTCTTGGGCTCCAGAAATCACTGCAGACGGTCACTGTAGCTATGAAAGCAAAGCTATGACAAACCTAGACAATGTATTAAAAAGCAGAGACATCACTTTGACAACAAAGGTCCATATAGTCAAAACTATGGTTTTTCCAATAGTCAGGTATGGATATGACAGCTGGATCACAAAGAAGGCTGAGTGCTGAAGAATTGATGCTTTTGAACTGTGGTGCTAGAGAAGACTCTTGAGAGTCCCTTGGACAGCAGAGATCAAACCAGTTAATCCTAAAGGAAATCAACCCTGAATATCCACTGGAAGGACTGGTGCTGAAGCTGAAGCTCCAATACTTTGGCCACCTGATATGAACAGCTGGCTCACTGGAAAAGACCCTGATTTTGGGAAAGACTGAGGGCAAGAGGGGAAAGGGGTGACAGAGGATGAGATGGTTGGATGGCATCACTGATTCAGTGAACATGAGTTTGAGCAAGCTCCAGGAGATAGTGAAGGACAGGGAAGCCTGGTGTACTGCAGTTCATGGGGTCACAAAGAGTTGGACACGACTTGGCAACTGAACAATGACGACCTCAGTTTTAATGTAAAGAAAATTTAAATTAAACTGATTAAGCACAATAGAAAATAAGTAGTAGACTGTGTTCATCTATTTAAGCATCTCAATTTTGAATGATAGGTAATAGTTGTCTTTTTAAAAACTTTTTAATTTGCAATAATTATAGATTCACTGGTGGCACGAAGGAGCACAGGGAGGTCCGTGGGCCCTTCCTGCAGTCTTCCCTCATGTTAACATCTTACACAAAACCAAGAAACTGTCATTGGTAAAAGCCATAAAGCTTATTCAAATTTCAGCAGCAATACATGCACTCATTTTGCAGCATGGAAGTTTATCCTGTGTAGCACTGCATAACCATCACCATCCAGATACTCAACTCCACCACTGGCACAAAATCTCCCTCCTGTTAACCCTTTATAGCCACACCCTCCTCCCTGACATTCATCCCTAACACTTGACAACCACTAATCTGTTCTCCGTCTTTATGACTGTTATTTTATGAATGTTATGAAAATAGATTCATGCAGTATGTATCTTTTTTGAAATTGGTTTTTTCTATTTGCATATTTTCCTCATTCCTCCAAGCTACTGCTTCTACTAATAGTTTATTCCTTTTAATTGCTGAGGGGTGTTCCACGGTAAGAATGTGCCACAGTCTGTTTATCTGTTTATCCACTGAAGGGCACTGAGCAGGTTTCAGTGTCTGGCTATTATGAATGAAGGCACTTATGAACAACCATGTGCAAGCAATGTGTACCTTTAACTGTACTTCCTGACATCTACACTGCAAAGGAAGGTAGAGCAAAATCCATTTTTAAAGGACTTACATGTTCAATTAAAACAATATTGTGGTCCAGTTACATAAAGAATCCACGTGCCAATGCAAGCGACACAAGTTAGATCCCTGGTCCGGGTGGAGCCCACATACCTCGGGGCAACTAAGCCTGCGCCCGAGAGCACGTGCTCTGCAATAAGAGAAGCCGCCAGCATGAGAAGCCCGTGCGCCGCAGCTAGAGAGCAGGCCCAGCTCACCAGAACTGGAGAGCGCCTGTGAGCAGCAGCGAAGACCCAGCACAGTTAAAAACAAACCGATCAATAAATAAAAACTGATGTTAGCACAGTCAACAAATTCATAGAGGGGGAAGGCCCAAATCCTGGCCCAAACTTGAGATGTGAGTGGGCATGTGATAAAGGGTGTGCATGTGTGTATCTCTGTACATGTGGGGGGCAGTCAAGAGCAGAACAAGTGATGTGGGGCAACACCCTTGCCCTTTACAGAAAGGTTGAAAATTTAGTGTTATAGTTTTCCCACTGGATGCTTCTTTGATTTATATTTGTTATGGCACAGAGATTAAATCCTAACATGTATTCAAAGTCTGAGCATGTCTGATAATTCAATAATGCTTTAAGGAAACAATTTTGTCCTCTAGATAAGATCTTTTTAGGCTAATATGAACATTTTTTTCTGATGATCCCAGTCCACTGTAAATGCATGCATACACAACAGACTCTAAATTTATTTTAGGCCAACCTTGAAATATGCTGGTTATAATTTACAGAGAATGAGAAAAATCATATATTATTATTCAATTAAATACATGATATACATTTCCTTGACAGTTTTTAGAAAGTTTTCATGTATGCTCTACAATACAATTTAG
Organism: Cervus canadensis; assembly: GCF_019320065.1. NCBI lineage: Eukaryota > Metazoa > Chordata > Mammalia > Artiodactyla > Cervidae > Cervus > Cervus canadensis. The sequence continues at coordinate 55,168,280 of NC_057398.1, read as the reverse complement.
ACAAGAGTTAAATAAAAAAAGGAGACAGCCACTTCCAGATGACATTAACAAGGAAGAACAGCATCCAGCAACAAGAAACCTTACCAACAACAGCTGGGGGCTAAGTCCAGCCGACTCCAAAGTGTGACACATTTCCTCAGTGGAGCTTTCTCCACATAAACACTTCCAAAAAAAGAAACTGCCTGGTAAAACAAAAACAAAACATGTTAACCAATGCCTGTTACCTAACTCAAAATCTTCCTGAATTGCAATCTAGATTCCTAGAGGAGCAAAACAACAGCAGAGAAGGGAAATCAGTGGCTCAGTTTGCTTAAGTGATTAAAGCAGAAGGCAAATCATTACATGTCTCACACTGTCTCCTAAGTACACTTTTTAATTCAGCACAACTTTCATGAGGTAGTGCCTTACCCATCCAGAGGGTCTTCCATTGACTGTAAAACATACATTCAATTCTTTGGTTAATTAATTTAAAAAGAGGGAGAATTCAGAAAGTAGTTTATCATTCTACCTACCTAAAGCCACATATTCCTCTTCACTTGTCTTCTTTATGTTGACCACATCTTTCTCATATTCTAAATATTCCAGGAATGTTTTCACAGGTAACACACCATCCTTCTCATCAGAAAATCGGACAGCAGTCCTGCTGTTCTCCTGCTTATACTTCTCTAACAAGGCCTGGAGCTTAAGGAGCTCTTTTTCATCCAGCCTTAGTAACACAGCCAAGTCCTTAAATTTAGCGAGGAAGGAAAAGTTATCAATAGACCATGTCTCTTTCTATGACTTCCATTATGTGTCAATTATCTGTCATTATCTGCCATATCTGTCATTATCACCTGAAACAAAATCCAAGACGATAAGCAAAAAATGACTTCTTAATTAATGTGATAGCTATGGTGTGCTCTGCTGAAAATTTTACTCTCAGTTGATGAGTAGGATATTATTTAAATAAAATAATCTTGAAACACTACATATTACTGAAAGTATCATTCTCAGAAAGTTTCTTGACATTATTCAATACCCTTCTAAAATGTCTGAATTTTAATAAACATATATTATTGCTTAATCAGAAAAAAATGTAAGTGGCTGTTAACTGCCAACTCTTGCAATTCTGAGGAAACGAAAGAACTACCAGATATTTAATACTTGTTTTAGTAAGCAGCACAAACACTATAAAATAAAAGCAGTGGGCAACAGTCCTCACTGTATCTACATATAAATTCTCTACATGGCTCTCAGGGTTATAGAGATTAAAATGTAACAGATACAACCGGCCAGCCTCTCAAACTGTTTTTACATCAGATGTGCAGAAACATCTTCTGCTACTACTACTGATGGTGGTGGCAGTTTAGTTGCTCAGTCGTGTCCGCCTCTTTGAGACCTCATGGACTGCTGCCCACCAGGTTCCTCTGTCCATGGAATTCTCCAGGCAAGAAAACTGGAGTGGGTAGCCATTCCCTTCTCCAGGGGATCTTTCCAACCCAGGCACCCTATAGATACAACTTAATCAACCTGAACTTTTCTGTTGCTTGCAAGTATTTTTCACTATTGGAGAAGTAATAGCAGAACAAAATCTCCTGAAAAATGGCCTTGTCATTTATCATGGCATTCACAGAATAGTATTATGAAGAGATCATTAACATACTTTATAAAATTCATCTATATTACCAAAGATTAAAAAAAATGTTAGAATGTGTAGGCTATTTTCAATACTGAGAGGAAATATTTTCAGTATTTTCCACTTCTCATTTTTATTTAAAATTTCTGTTTATTTCTATACATGTATTTACAATAATAGGCATCTGTTTTAAAACTCAATGAGCTTTCAGATGTACCAAATATGTTTTTTAAAAGCGTTACCAGTGACTTGACAAATCACTAAAGTCACTTTAATGATTTTCCTTTAGATAAGTAAAAGACATGAGACCTTGAAGCCACCAATCTGCCCACGGTCACACAGTGGTTGAAGGAGGAGAGAACAATATTTCTCTCTGTTCTCTATCAAGAGAAATTCTATTTCTCTGCAGAGAAAGTAGGAATTTTGTATGCTCTCCTAGAAATGAGCAATATTGCACTTGCACTATAATAAGGATTACAAAGTCCTATCACTTTTTTACATTTTGAAGAAGAAAACCAAAGAAATTTTCTACAATTACTTTAAACACTCTCATGTAAGATGGACTATCTTAAAAACATATTCTATTATGTAGTAAATAACAGAGCCATATCAGTTTACTAAGAACAACACAGAAAAGCTGGTCTCTTCTGCTTGTTAGAATCATTTTCTTTAAAATAAATAGAAAATTTGCTACTTCTGTTCATTGCATATTTTTGACTAGCAAACCCTGTGGAAAAGAAGTTTTAAGAAGCAATTTTATAAAATAAGTTAGGGAAAACCAAATGCTTCTAGGTACTGACAATGGATTAATAACAAGTTCAATATTTAAGCCTAAATAACATAAATTTAGGAGCAAGATACAGAAAGCCAGCAGGGGGTCTTGTAAAGAAAATAAACCTTTACACATTAAAAAAAAAAACCTCTTAATATTTGTACTTCACTATCAATTAAAAAATAAAAAACAACCAGAGATTATTTTGTATAATGAGTAATGGGATTACTCACATTATCAGAGAACGGTGTATCTGAATGAAAATCAGTGGAATTTAATTGACTAACAGACTCATAAAGATGGAGCAATTTCAATTTATTGGCACAAAACTGTAGCAGTCCTTCATCAACAGACTCAAGCTCTATAGGGCAGAAAGAAAAAATACATTAATGAGATATATTTAACAGACTGATAAAAAAACCTCTTAATTTTACATAATTTCTTGATGTCCATTTTAGAATATTGCTATGCTTTCAATATAACAGATTAAGAAGTCAAAAATAATTTTTCTATCATGCAAAGTGTCTGAATTTTTAAATGAAGGTGCTCTAATAGTGGGAGGGGAGGAAAAAAAGAAAGAAAGAAAACAGAAGAGATATTTTAGTCTAGTACTTAAATTTAAACAAATATTTTGGAAACAGGCTTGAAAATATCCTCCCCTCACCCCATAACTCAAATGTTGTCTATTATTCTCATGCCCTGAGAAAAGACAATTGGAAAGCTGCCTGGCTCTTCTTATCACTGTGGTCAAAGATACTATAATTCAACCAGAAACTGGATTGTAACACATGTATCCTCAAGAGAGGCTGAGAAAGAGACCAAAAGTAGAATTCCACCTGCATCAGTCAGTTTTCCTGTCAAGATTAACGCTGGAAAAGTACCCACTCTCTGCATAATACATTCCTGTATGATAAAGGCAGACACTGAAAACGGCAAGACTCTGTTAAAAGAGATATAGTAACATGGAAGATTGTCTATGTTCTTATAGCCACAATAAAATTTAGCATACTCAGTACTTATCACTTTTAGGACTCTCATTTGTGGGTAGAACTTGAAGCTAGTGATGGTATAGAACTCTGACAATGGTGTTTGGCTTACTCCCAGCCCAGTGCAAGACAAAATTTAATAAATTTTTTGACATTTTAAAAAAATCCTTAGGGGGATAGGGAGATTTTAGAAGTATACTATACTTTTAAGAAGAGGCATTTCTAACATGTATGCACTAAGGGAGTTTTCTATTTGCTAAAAGTCAACTTTAGATGTGTTAAAAAAAAAATTCAAAATTAGGATGCTTACTGTCCTGCAACAGTGTATTATTTATTTGTTTATTTTTCGGTCATACCATGCAGCATGTGGCATCTTAGTTCCTCTACCAGGGAACTGAACCAGTGCCCCCTGCAGTGGAAGTAGCGTCTGGACCACCACTGGACCACCAGGGAAGTCCCCTGAAACAGCATATTATGCTTGATCTATCAAGCCACTCTAGGTTGGCTTAAATATGAAATCTCCTGGGAGTTCAGGGGTTGGGATTCTGCCTTCCAACGCACGGGGTAGGGGTTTGATTTTTGGTCAAGGAGCTAAGATCCTACGGGCCTTGTGGCCAAAAAAAAAACAAACCCCAAACAGTATTGTAACAAATTCAATAAAAAAATGGTCCACAAAAAATAAATGTATGCTTCATATAATTCACACAACAAGCAAAAAGTCACAACTAGATGAAGTCAGTATACCAAACACTACATTTTTAATTGATGTTAGGAATTCAGAATAAATTTTTCTAGCTCAGCTAGATAGAATATGGAGTTACAACCCCACAGTCAGAGATGTAACTCTTTTCCAGACAAATGTATTCTGAATAGTAAAAAAAAAATCTGAATTGGTCATGTAATCATAGTCTGCGATTCTGGGAAGCCCTAGTTCTGTTCATGAGGGAAATGGATGAAAAAATACAGATTCCATACACTGACAAAACATTAATCAAAGCATAGAATTTAGAAAAAAAAATCATTATCATGGTCAAAACAACATTGCTGAGAGTTAAAATACAATGGCAGCAAGACAGCCTGGTTGTTTTTTTGCTTACCACCAGCGATCTTGTCCCCACATGCCAATGGCTTTCAAAAACGCTTTACAACTATTATCACAATAGTCACTTCCCATCATTCTATCTTTCCTCACAACAGATGGATTCAAATGAAAAATATTTAGAGTAAGAAACAGAGTCAACATACTCAGACAAAGATTAGCAGCATGCACTGAACAGGGAATTTAAAGAGCCTCCAATGATCAAGGCATGAAATAAGCTTTCTTCCTTCTTGTACACTGTTTCTCATACATATTACCACAACAAGGTAACATGATGGCATCATAAACAGCTAATACTTTCTATGGGCAGAGTTATAAAATTTGAGGTGAGACCATAAACAAACCCTATTACCTTGATTTTTTAAAGTGTCCATTAATGTCTGAGTGATGTTTTTAAGGCAGGAAAATGGTAAACGTTCACTTGCCAAAATGCTTTCCAAAGCCTAGAAGAAAAAGAAAAAAAAGAAAGAAAGTGCGCTCAGTCGTGTCTGACTCTTTGAGATCCCATGGACTGTAGCCTACCAGGCTCCTTCATCCATGGGATTTTCCAGGCAAGAGTACTGGAGTGGGTTGCCATTGCCTTCTCCAGGGGATCTTCCCAATCCAGGGATCGAACCCGGGTCTCCTACATTGCAGGCAGATGCTTTTACTGTCTAAGCCACCAGGGAAATCGCCTAGAAGAAAGATAAGGAACAATTTTCGTAATGACAAGGCAAAGATCTTGGTTTTTAAATTTTACACTTATGCCCCTAGTTTCACTGCCCCAAGTTTCAAAGGGAAACTCCATTTTTAAGATGTTGTATTACTTATCTCAGAGCTAAAGTGGCATCATAAGTAATATGTAATCAATTTCATGTCATGCCAAATATGGTACCATGACAGAAAGTCCAGACTGAGAATGAAACAACTTGGAAGGCAACTGATGTTCAACAGGATGGCTGAGGCAGAGATGAAGTTATTCACCAGTAAGAGTTTCAGTAAGTTTGTAGTATATATGCATAAATGAAAAGCAGACATTGCCATTGTCACGCCACTAATAAAAGCTGACAACAACTTAATCACTGCTATGATACTGTGCTTGAGCATGGCTGGCTGCATCCACAGGCCAGTCTAGAAGAATATATTTCCCACCTCTCCGCGCCTACTCTCTTCCTGCCCACTAGTAGTTCTTTAAGAATCTTCATCATTACTTCATGCCTAAAAAAGCAAACATCAGAATCACTAGTGGGTTACACATCGCACTTAAAAGTTCACACTTGTCCTTTCCTATCAGCATGATAAACTGAATTTTGAATTATGAGATTAAACAGTGTAAAAGGTAGGCTACGGATATGGCATGAGACAAATATCAGACTTCATGCAACCACAACTCGGTGTGTCTGTGGCGAAGAAACAGGTGCAGAGGGCAGCTCTGGAGGCTGGTCTGGCCTAGCATGAGGCAGATGCATGGAGAATATAAAGAAAGTGACCCAGGGACTTCCCTGGTGGTCCACTGGTTAGGAATTCGCCTTTCAATGCAGGAAACACAGGTTTGATCCCTAGTCAAAGAACAGCTGCAGGGCAACTAAGTCTGAGCACAAGAACTGCTGAGCCTGTGTGCCACAACCAGAGAGCCTGTGCACCACAATGAAAGATCCCAAACACTGAAACGGACATCCTACGTGCTGCAGCTAAGACCCAAAGCAGCCAAATAAATGAAGAAAACATTTTTTAAAAAAGAAAGTGACCGAAAAAGGCAAATACCTAGGAAAATGTCATCTGCCTCTGTTGTGTCTACTATCACACAAGTTAGCAGCTCACTGCCTTACTAATATTATTCCATCTTCAAAGTCTAAACTGGTTTCTTTCCTCCCTTAACTGCTGTAAAACAATACACAAATTTCACTATCAGGTTGTTTAGTATTTTTTATAAAATTCATAGCTTCATACGAAATTTAGTAGTATTAAAAAAATTAAGGAAACATTTTGTACTGTTCTAAAGTTTCCTGATTTTATTGTTCTATGATGTAAAAAAGATGATATTAAAATGAGAAGAATTATGTGGGTTCTAACCCTCCCTTTCCAGGACTGAAGCCTTAAACTGCTCCCTACATGCCCACTCTGTCAAAAGAATCTTTAATAATGGAGACTTTGCCCTAAGGGAAATGAGAACCAATTAGTACTGTCAGTGGAGTGGAAAACACAATTAAAAGTCAGGGACCTGTCAGTTCTACAATAAAACGACAGTGCTTTTAGAAAATGAGTGCCATAATAGAATAAGAGGGATAGAAAGAAACCAGTATTCACTAAATCATCCTACTATTTCAGATGCTGTGTATTATGAAAATGACATATTTGGTAAGGTCCTATTTGAAGGAGCTTAAAAGAGGTAAAGAGGAAAAAGTTGGGGAGCTAGGACTAATACATATGAAATAATCTGAAAACAAGTATAATCAGCCCTCTGTATCCATGGGTTCCTCATCTACGGATTCAACCAACCATGGACTGAAAATACTCGGAAAGAAAAAAATTCCACAAAGTTCCTAAAAGCAACTGTGAATCTGCCCCACACTTGCAACTATTTACACAGCACTTACGCTGTATTTACAACTGTTCACATAGCACTTACACTGTGTTAGGAATTACCAGTAATCTAGAGAGGACTTAAAGTATACAAGAGGACGTGCGTAGGCTACATGCAAATACTACACAATTTTATGGGGCTTCCCTGATAGCTCAGTTGGTAAAGAATCCGCCTGCAATGCAAGAGACCCCAGTTCAATTCCTGGGTTGGGAAGATCCCCTGAAGAAGGGATAGGCTACCCACTCCAGTATTTTTGGGCTTCCCTTGTGGCTCAGCTGGTAAAGAATCCACCTGCAACGTGGGAGACCTGGGTTCTCGATCCCTGGGTTGGGAAGATCCCCTGGAGAAGGAAAAGGCGACCCATTCCAGTATTCTGGCCTGGAGAATTCCACGGACTGTATAGTCCACAGGGGGGTCACAAAGAGTCGGACACAACTGAGCAACTGTCACCTCACAGTTTTATAAAGGGACTTGAGCACCTTCAGATTTAGGTATTCAGAGGGGGTCCTGGAATCAATGCCCCTGAGGAAACTAAGTGAGACTGCAGTCATTAGCTCTCTGTTCTGATTAAAGCAGAGTTGAGAGGCATCCCTGAGGACGGACATGCCATGTCAGAACCCGAGCAGCAATAGCAGGGATTTGGGTAAGAAGAGTGGCAGTAACATACGAGTTACCATATTACAACCAGGAGCCTGGAAAAGGTAACAAGTCTGGATTATTCCATGAGAGGCTAAGAGGCAACAGGGCCTCTTCTATACTATAAATGAGAACGTAAATTAGTACAAGTATTTTGAGAAGTAATTCATCATCAACCAGCCAGAAGTGCATACCCTAGAGATTCCACTCTAAGATGTAAACTCAAAAGAAACTCTTATATTTGTGCTCCAGGAAACACTGTACAAGGATAATCACACTATCATTGTTGGTAACAGCAAAAAGCTGAGAACAATGTAAATGTCCACGGACAGTGTGAATAAATACAGTCACAGAGTGGAATTCAAATATACATGAGTCAGCTGTAGGCAGCAATGCAGAGAACTTCCAGAAACACAATGGTAAGAGAATGAAGTAGATCACAAAGATGAGACAGAGTAGGACTCGATTCACTTCAAGTTCAAAAAAGTGGAAAATGCATCACTATGTTTTAAAGGAGTCATACAGAAATGCTGTAAATACAAAGAAAAGCAAAAGAGGAACACAAAATTCTCAACACTGGTTACCTTAGGAATGGGAGAAGGGATGGGAGGAGGAGGGACACGCAGGGAGGGCTCTTCAGAGTCCCCGGTAACATCCTGTTTCCTGAGGTGGGTGGTCATACACAGCTTTGTCTTATTATTATTACTTAATTTGAATATACGTTATGTATGGGTTTTCGTGTGTATATAAAACACACGTACTTCCATATATGGCAGTATTACTTAATCAAAAAAGAAGACAGACAAAAGAGACAACAGAAACTTTTGCATGGGAATGTAAAAAAAGGATGAACATGCATAAAAACACAGAAAGAAGATTTTGGCCTGTCATGTTTTTGGAAGGAAATAGGAAAATACAGATTTTATTAAGAAGGGAATGTAACAGTTACTTGGCAGGAAAGATCTTTTATTACATACACTTACTTGTTTTTTGGTTGCAGGGTATTTAATATCAAGAATTAATTCCTTTATTTCTGTTTCAATCAAATCTAGAAAGAAAATTAACCAAAATAAAACTGTGGTTCACTTTTACAACAGGTAAACTTTATTCTGAAAGAAAAACACATGCATTTGCACTATCAGTCAGTCTGAAGGATTTCTGAGTCCTCTTGGAAATTACTGTTTTATTGTTACAAATTTTAATACTCCCTAGATGGCATGTTTAATCCTTCAGAGTAATTCCAATAAAAACTATACATGATTACTTGTACCTCATCTCATTCCACAAAGGAGTTACAACAGCTCATAAATGCACTGAAGTGTTTTGCTTGCTCCATTTAGAATATTGTATTAACTTTAAAAATGCCATGACAGTATCCTTCATTTTTATTAAAGGACACCTACCAAGATTGGGACATTTTGCTTTCAGTAAGGTTCCCAGTTTCTTCACTAAGTGCATGTCCTTGGCTCGTTCACTCTTCTTATCGCTAAAACAATAACAAAAAAATACAACAAATTCGTAAAGAAAGTGAAGCTGTTTTCCTTCTAATTCTGATACATCCAAATTTCCTTTTCTTTTCTATGCTTTCTATTTCACTTAAAAGGGATCAGTCTAGAGAGAAATAAAACAAAGCTATATTTAAAATGAATAACCAACAAGAACCTGCTGTATAGCATAGGGAACTCTGTTCAGTGTTGCGTGAAAGTCTGGATGGGAGAGGAGTTTGGGGAAGAATGGATACATGTATATGTGTGGCTGAGCCCCTTTGCTGTCTACCGGAAACTATCACAACAGTGTTAGTTGGCCATAACTACAGTACAAAATAAAAGTTTAATATAGAGGAAAAAAAAAGGGACTGGGAAAAGTCAGTAGAGGGACATTAATAAGCTGGCACGTGATACAACTTACCTCAATGCTAAGTGGAAAGGAACATTGACTGTTTTCACACTTCCAGACACTGGATCAACCAGGCAGATCTGGTAAGTCTGGGGCTGCCAACTCTGACTGGTAATGTTATTTAAGCCCATTATTTTATAGCCAGGATACAGAAGCCTGAGGAAATCACAAACCAATATGGAAAGCCACGGAGTTTATATGCCGCAACAAAAGATCCACGTGATGCAATGCAGATCCAGGGTGCCACAACGAAGACCCAAGGCAGCCAAATAAATATTAAAAAAAAGTAAAATAGAACCTAACTGCCAGGGTTCTACCTTGTTAAAATGTGCTAGAAAATCACATAAACACAACCAGGCTGATGTCACAGTGGCAAACAAAGCACTCACATGACTTGTTATCATCACCAGGGGAATCGGAAGGAATCTTTCCTTTCCAGCCTCCACAGTGTAAGGAGGAATGGGGACAAGAGGGGCACCAAAGCTGACTTTAATTCAGTAGTGTATCACAGCCTCTTCAGTCAGATTCCTTTGTTATTAAACACTTAATCCATAATTACATAGCAGGTACTCATGGGGAAAAAACCACAATAAAGGACATTTTAATTCTCAACCAACTTGCAATCTAATTAAGTAGCTTTAAACAGAAGCTTTACTTGAACAAAAGCATTTCTTTTTGAGGCCAGGAAAAGGCTAGGGTTTGCAGCTTACCTGCAGTGCTTTCCCACATTGAAAGCGCCAACCCGAGGGCCCTGCTGTGTGCTCCACACTTCTAAAATGCCCCTCCGTGGTGCATAGATCACAAGGAACTGAGCCACTCGACTTGGACCCTGAGGACTTCCAAATGGGGAAAAGTCTCCCTTTTCTGGCACTCTTTCGTGGAGGTCCTCTACAATCTGGATCCAACCAGTCTGTGCATCTCGATACCCTTAGAGACAGAGGAAAGGAAAGCCGCTTAGATATGGAATCTAGGTTTAGCAGAGCCTTCTGAAGCACGCAGGAATGTTTTAGTCAGAGGGGCTCAAGAAAAGCAATAAACGTATATTCTCTTTTATTATGAAACATATTAAACAGAAAAAAGCTTAATTATGACAAATCCTAAATCACCAAGTCTCATTAAAATGTCAGTTTGCTACAGTTGGTTCTGATCACACTTTCTTAAGAAGAAATCAGTTATCATGGAAGGTTCCCTGATTTCATTTCCATCCCTTCCTCTCTCTTTTTAAAAAATTCTGGAGAGATTTTTAAGGTTTAGATTTAAAATAAAAATCCAATTAAAACAGAAGATCAAACTGGTTTCCTACAATTCAGGTCCCTTGGTGGCACACAGAAGGAGGACATGGGCTCCAGCCCGTGGGAATGGGAATCCCATGAGCAATGGGAAGCAGCACCAGCCTGTGAGAAGAAACATGCTGCTGTCACACCTTCCTAATCCAATCCCTCTCTTTCCAGTAATGGGGAGGAAAAGGACAGAATGCACCAGCTGCAGAAGGACAGGCCACAGTGGCAGCCATAGCATCACCATAATAGATCTGGACCAATTGGTATATATTCTGCAGAAGTCTTGCTGAGAACATAACCTTGAAGTTATTTCAGAAAACAAGCACCATTTCAGGGAGAAATGTATCTGCTACCTTGAAACCTATTTCTAAAGACACTTAAACATGTGACATGTGGCAAGTAAACACTGCAGGATTTCTTTTCTTTTTTTTTCACTGCAGGATTTCTTGAGCAAGAAGGTAATAGTGGCCTCAGTCAGGTCCAGAGTTAAAATTTAATGCCCTCAACTCCATTATTCCTCACAATGCTAAAAACAGACCAGATTACATCAAAATTGTGGTTTCTAACCAATAGTCTCTTCTGACATGTTAATATTAAAGATGATTACAAACAATGCATTCTCCTCTCCGCCTTAGTCAAGGGGATTTATTTTACTCAGGTTGAAATATATTTTCAAGTCTCCCTTATAGTTAGGTTTGCCATGTGACTAAGTCCTAAATAATGTATTGCAGAAAAAGCTTGGCAAGACTTCTGAAAATATCTTCAAAGCAGACTAAGGTGGTAGGCTTTCTGTCCCCTGTTTCCTTCTTGGGATGCATGTTAAGATGGCTGGAGCTTCAGCAGCCATTTGGACCATGATATAACCTTCATGGGGAAGCTACACGGAATAAGACTGAGTTCCTGAGGATGTCATGTGATATCAAACTGATCCTGTACACAGCTCTGTGCTTTTCACTAAATGTAACTTCTAAGAGACAATGTTACCAAGACACTTAAATGAACTGACCCAGGCATATGGATATGAACTCAAATTTAAAAAAAATGAATCTTGCTAGGTTTTGCCATCTTAAATCTGAAAAACCTGGCATTCTAGTTTTGGAAAGATTTGATTCAAGCATGGCCATGCAAACTGGAATGAATCTCGCGGGAGCAAGAAACTAAATTCAGGAACTGACAATGTCAGTGAGAACTGAAAAGAAGTACATAAGGAAGAGTTTTTAAGTACCTATGAGTTAGTCAAACTTAAAAGATGTGTCAGTTGGGACTACCAGTCAAATGTTGTTGATATGATCTGAGTTCATGATTAAAAAAAGAAAGAAGGCAAGCATAAAGAAACACTGTTATCAACGAGAAGCTGAAGAAGGATAGCACTGTTCAGCTACTGGGGTAAAAAGCCAATTAACTTTTTTCCTGGATTTTTGTAAGAAAGTACCTTTCCACATGCGTATTGCAATTCCTCTAGCTACATCCAACAAAACAACTCTGCCAAAATCATCTGTTACTGCTGCCAGTGTGTTACATGGAGACAGACATATACTTTCACCATGGCGTCTAGAATCTGGAAGCCCAAATCTGATATTTAAAAGAAAAAAGAAAGCAGAACTCAAAGTCCAATCTAGAAATAAATAAAAGAATAATGAAATACAGCAACAAAACAGACTGAATCTGATTTTATATTAATATAAATAAATATGAACTTTGTATGGATTAATAGTTAACTTATTAACTAATCACACCAGACATTTTGTAATACAAAATATGTAAGGAACTTTCTTCTATTATATAATAATACCTAAGTCTTATTTCAGCGATATTTGATACAGAATACCCACAACCTTATTTTTTCAGAGAGTATCAAGTACACGTATATCTTTCCTTGATTAAGCAGTATGTCATACGAAACTACCCTGACAACCAACTAAATTTTAGAATACTTTGCTCCTACACTGGCATTTTTGTCTATTTTTTCTTATTTCTAATCTTTTCTCTTTTTTCTCTAGATAGCATATCCTGCTGATATCAATGTAACTGCCTGAAGCAAGAACTTTCCTTCTTCTAAATAGTTATCTGTACACTGTTCTTGGTCTATAATCAATCCTATTAGAAATGTGGGTAAAATAAAAGTAAGGAAGTACTGAGAAAGAACTAGAATAGCTCATTTTGAAAAAACTCCCTGAGACAAAGTACTCAGAGACTTTGTACATCCATGTGATGCATAGGGACACTTGGCTTATTTCTTCATTCTTGGGTGACTGCGAATGTGATATGTTAGATGGAAAACACTCTAGAAGATAAACTTCAATACATTTTAATAACAGATAATTAGTTATATCTCTTCAGTTGAAGAACATCTAAAAAAGGGGAGAAGTTTTTATTTCCCTTCATGGTGGTACTTTATATTGAGTAATAAAAAAGGATTTAAAAACAGAATCAAGCAAAACTCATGCCCTCTCTCCCCAAAACCTGACAAATCCACTAAACTTCCCCCAGTACTGCTGGAACAAGCAAGGAAGCATAAGTCAGCATTATTCAAGCATAATGCCTGAATATATGGGATCCCGTTTTTACTTTTTTTTTTTTTTTAAAGAAATCACTATGTCCTTTTTAAGGTTCTACAGCTTACCAATAAGCTAAACTTTTTATAGAAGTTCAAAAAAAAACCAACACTTTTTATAGAAAGAAGTTCAATAGCTATCAAAAACCCAATATTTCTACTGTACATCTAAGTGTACAGTGTTTGTAAGCGCCACCCAACACACACACACACACACACACTGAGCCTCTACTACATGATGGGGAGACAAGTGTCATTAAAACATATAGGAACCACTCTCCTCATGAAGTTTACATTCTGGGAGAAAACATTAGTCCCATGTTAATGACTTATAGGACCTCCAAAGACTCAAGAAATCAATAAATGAGCTAAGCACATGGAAAGAGCATACATTTAACAGTCCATTTCTAAAAATACTAAAACGCAAGAGAAGCACAACGGACTTGCCTTACAGCTAATGGGGTAGCTGGTTCCACCTTGGGTTTTTGCTTCTGGACAGCTTCTTCTTCATGCTTGCTCTTCCAACCAAGCCAACCACTGAAAAGAAAGAGCATTTAGACTAAAACCATGGATTCCAGTGTTTTAACGTGCAGACCATCCAAATGAGACGAAAATTTTTTAAACTGATGTCATTACCTGGCAGCATTAAATAAAGCGGAAGTGAGTTTACTTGCCACTGCGAGTGCAACATGAGATAATAATGGTTGCGTGCTTCCCTGAAAAACAGAACATTTGAAAGATGACAAATAGACAAAATGCACTTTCTAAATGAGATGCACTTTAAAAAGGTAGGAGGTAGAAATATAATCAGAAGTTTTAACTCTATAGTTTAAAAGTAAAATCACTAATAGTTTACATAATCTCCATGATTTCACTCTTTAAATTATTGTCAACTAAAAAATCTAAACTAGGACATTAATATGGCCTTATTCTAGCAGGGCTATTGATTTCTCATCCATACAGAACTAGTTCTTTTCCCTCTTTTTCAAACATTTTTTCAATCAGTTTTTATTTAGAAATACTTCATATTGTACAAAATTTATTTTATTTTTAGTTCTACCACTTTATTGCCACCAACCCATCTCCCTCCACCCTCGTGCACACGTGCCCAGTCATGTAACCCCATGGACTGCAGCCCGCCAGGCTCCTCTGTCCATGGACTTTTCCAGGCAAAAATACTGGAGTGGGTTGACAAAATTTATTTTAAATTTAAGTATAGCTGGTTTACAATGCTGTGTTAGTTTCAGGTATACAGTAAAGCGATTTGGTTTTATATACACACACACATTTCAGATTCTTTTCCATTACTGATTATTACAAAATACTGAATATAGCTCCCTGTGCTATACAGTAAAATCCTTGTTGCTTAACCTATTTTATATACTGGAGTGTATATCTATTCATCCCAAACTCCTTATTCCCCCCCACCTCTTTTTTTAAAATATATTTTTGTTAAAGTAAAAAGACAGTTTGGACAATTCTGAGAAGGGTGCTTTTTATGTGAGAAATCAGAGCTGCTAAGTCTAATACCTAAGTCTACCCAATTTTAGGGAGCAGTTTTCACCACTCCATCAGCCATAGTTGGCAGCTCATTCTATCTTTACAATTCCTCATTTACTCAACTTCGTTGTGGGCTGACATCACTAACAACTCTAAGCTTCTGACTACTGCATCAATATTTCAAGACAACTCAACTAAGAATTCGGGGCATCAGAAACAAAGAAGGCTGCTTATTTTACATTGACTTTAGTACCTTTCCAGTTAATCTAAAGAATTTAGAAGAAAGTGAGTTGAGACTAATTTCAGCTTATACTGAAATTTACAAATGTAAACCACTTAATCTTTTTAAGGCTATTGTGAAAGTGAGTGAAGTCGCTCAGTCGTGTCCGACTCTTTGCACACCATGGACTGTAGCCTACCAGGCTCCTCTGTCCATGGAATTTTCCAGGCAAGAGTACTGGAGTGGGTTGCCATTTCCTTCTCCAGGGGATCTTCCCAACCCAGGGATCGATCCCGGGTCTCCCACATTGCAGGCAGACGCTTTACCATCTGAGCCACCAGGGAAAAGGACACTTTTAAGGCTATTACCATATCCAATTTGTATATATGTTGAAAATCAAGATTAATGATGAAACACTTACCTCTAAAGCATAGAAGAAGCCTGTAAATGGACTGGACCCTACAGTGATATACTGAGACATGGCTGGTGGGCTGTTTTTAATTGCTGCATTATATCCACCTATGTTTGAGGCAGTCTTCATTTGATCAAAAGGGGACAGAGTCATAATACCTAATGACAAAACAACAACAATATGTGATTTTAATGCACTGAAATGACAGTGTCATTTTAGATTACTAGATTTTTATTTCAACTCCATTCTAAAACGCTAACTGCTGAGTTTCATTTAATAGATGAAAGTCATTTTTAAAAGCTACAAGATCAATGCCATAAAACATCCATAAGATATTAAAACTGCCATCTACAATTCCTCTAAGTTATAAAATATACAAAACAATTTAAATATTAATTTTTTAAACAGATAAAAACTTCAAATGGTACAAGAAATATAGAGTCTACCAATATCTCCAGGTATAAGTTCACTTTTTTGAGGTAACAACTGAAATATTTTATGTTGCTTTCCAGAAATGTTATAGGTACATAAATGACAGCACACCAAATCAACTGATGTGTGCCTTGTTCTTTAAATTTAATAAAATATCAAGGAGACATGCTCATTCTTGGCAGTCACTCAGAGTATTCCACTGTGTGGTCATGCCATAATTGATCTGACCTTCTGATGGACATCTGAGTTGGTTCTCACCTTTTACCACTACAAATAATGCTGCGATATACGTCCTTGACAGATCTTCGCATACCTACATACAAGTTCATCTGTATGGCAAATCCTCATACACAGAGGTGTAGGCTCAAAAGGGGATCTACATCTTTAAACAACTTTGTTAAGTACTGTGACGTGGCATTCCACAGAGGCAGTGCTGCTTATGTCCTCTCCAGAAAGGCAGCAGAGCATCTCTGCTCCCACACCCTTTCCCACACGGTAAAAACAAACCCTCTCAAACATCTACTTTGTAGTCCAGAAACCCCCAGCCTTCTATAATGAAGTTACTGCTGATTTCCCCAAGGTGCTAAGAGTAAAAGCAGACAATGGAGAGGAGGAAAAGCCAGCATCATTTAAATTCACCTGGGCGGCAGAGAGAGAAGGATGGGGCAAGTGAGCTTAGAGGTTTAGAAAGTAAAGATCTGCTGCCAGATTTCGTCTCAGGCGAAGTCTTCCAACTCAGGTACTCCTGGTACATAAAGACAGTCAGTTCTGAACACAAACATACTGCAGAATGGAACAGGAGTTATTTTCATTTTCATATGTATGTACTGCCTCTATTACGAATGCACTGCTCCTGAAAGAGAGTCCTGGGAAAGGAAATGCTTTTCGGGTGTTCATAAGCAAACCTCTTACTGGACTGAGGATTTAAAGTCATCAAATTTTAATCCTTACAAAAGCTGACCTATTCTGAAAGATTAGAATGCCTGTCCTGTTTATGAATGAATTCATGATTCAATATACAAAGTGTTTTTATGACATGATTAAATATGCTGACTGTACCAGCACAAAATCAAAGGCTGAATGGTATCACATATAAATTGAAATTTTAAGTTTTAAAATGCTTTCTCTTCATACTCTATACACTATAGGTGTGTGACTTTGTTTTTTGAGTCACCAATTTTAGCATTATTTTTCACTAATTTAAGATAAATGAAAATATAACTTACAGTCCTTTTTCTCTCCATATTCTTCCAATATAACCGTATCTCAATTTTTAAATTAAATTCACATTCACCTTTCTCACGATAAAGAACTCTGAGTATTACTGCTGACACAAGCTGCCTACTGTAATTACACTGCCTTAGATGTAAATTTTTTTTTCCTTCTGAATTTGTTACTACCTTGTCTTTTAGGGTTTTCCCTGAACATCTGAGGCCTTTCCACACTGTGAAACACCTTACAGTTTTTTTTTTTTTTTCATTTATTTTTATTAGTTGGAGGCTAATTACTTTACAATATTGTAGTGGTTTTTGTCAACATTGACATGAATCAGCCATGGATTTACATGTGTTCCCCATCCCGATCCCCCCTCCCACCTCCCTCTCCACCCGATCCCTCTGGGTCTTCCCAGTGCACCAGGCCCGAGCACTTGTCTCATGCATCCCCCCTGGGCTGGTGATCTGTTTCACCCTTGATAATATACATGTTTCGATGCTGTTCTCTCTAAACATCCCACCCTCGCCTTCTCCCGCAGAGTCCAAAATTCTGTTCTGTACATCTGTGTCTCTTTTTCTGTTTTGCATATAGGGTTATTGTTACCATCTCTCTAAATTCCATATATATGCGTTAGTATACTGTATTGGTCTTTATCTTTCTGGCTTACTTCACTCTGTATAATGGGCTCCAGTTTCATCCATCTCATTAGAACTGATTCAAATGAATTCCTTTTATACCTTACAGTTCTTAACATAAACTTCTGGAAGGTTAAAGTCATCGGATAATTTTCGGGGCCTGTACACTGGCTAAAGAAGGTCACTTTGATAAAACGGCATTTGAACAGATACCTGTTTGAAGTGAGGGAGACAGCCACGTGACTGGCTGGGTAAAACTCCAGGCAGAAGGGGCAACTACACAGGCTCCGAAGTGGGAGGACGCTTGGTGTGGCAGAGGGGCAGTGAGTAGATCAGCGTGGGGGAACACAGGGGTGAGGAAGGGGAGTTCTGCAGGAGATATAAGGCCTTCGGGTTTTATGAGGAATAAGATGGGAAGCCACTGGAAGGTTGTGAGCAGAGAAGTGGCAAAAATATGACTTATATTTTACAAGGATCATGTGTTAGCTGCTACTGGGTAAAGACATTTTAGGAAAAGAAGAAAGGCAGCAGAAAGACCAGTTAGGATTTTCACTTCCTCAGTAGTTCAGGCAAGAGACAACGGTGGTGTGGACTACTATGCTGACAATGATGGAGAGGAGATGCGGTCAGATTCCGGATTTACTGTGAGGGTAGCTGAGACAAAGGTGGACTGGATGAGGAGTGTGAGAAAAAAAGGAGAATCAAGGATGACTCAAAAGCTTTTGGTGGGGAGGGGGGATCGGGATGGGGAATACGTGTAAATCTATTGCTGATTCATGTCAATGGATGACAAAACCCACTGAAAAAAATAAATAAATAAATAAACAAAAGCAAAAAGAAAAAAAAAGCTTTTGGTGCAAGCAAGAGAAGACGACAGAGAAGGACAGAGGAGGACTAAGTTTGATGGGAGAAGTCAAGAATTCAGTTTGGGAAGTTCGGATACCCAGGGGAAAGTGTTCACCAGGAGCTGGAAAATGAATAAGAAGTCTAGTGAAATCAGGACTGGAGTCAAAATGGAGATGCTATGAGCTGATTTCTTGTTCTTGTGTTTCTGAGTTTTGAAAGTAGGGAGTGGAAATATTTACTCTTAAATGTACTCTGATGCGGCTTTCATTCTCACCATTCCACTTAAACTTCTAAGAATCAATGAACGTTGTTAAATCTCCTTTTGTGAATTCTGTGACGCATTCCACAGTTAACCATTCCCTCCCAAATTTATACTGATAATCTGGACCTCTTTCCTGACCTTTAGACTCATGTATCTGTCTACCTGGCATCTCCATTTGGAAGTCTGTGTCAGAAGTTAACCTGTAAAAACCACAACTCTCCACTCGTTCACTCCTACCGCTTCCTTCTCCTTCTCTTTTCAGCCACAGCCTGAACATTCACCCAGTTGTTCACACTTAAAAACTAAGAAATCTCTGACCCTTTCTCTCTTTTCTAATATCCATCCCTTGGCAAGTGTCACTACACCTCCAATCTGTCTACTTTCTAGCACCACTGCCTCTTCCTGAGACAAAATCCTCATTCTCTCTTGTTCCAACAAACTCTTTGCTGGTCTCCTTGCTTTCATTTTTCATTCCACAAGCCTCTCCCTGAAGAGCAGTCAGAGGGATATTTTTAAATATCCCATACTTAGAATCCATCAATGGCATTCGCTGTGCTCAGAATAAAACCCGAACTCCTCACAGCTACGTGATCTGACCTCGGTCCCTGTCTCCAACCTTACCTGGTCCCTCTTCCTCACTTTACAATCAAGGCACGACTACCTCCTTTCCGTTTCTTTAACCCTTCAGGTTTCGACTGCATGCCATCCCCTCGCCCCTCTAGACCAGGCCTCTGTCTCTGCTGCTTTCTCTCCCAGAACGCTTATCCTTCGTTCACATAGTGGCTGCTTCCCATCCTTCGTGTCTCAGGAGAGGCCTGTGCTCACCCGTGTACCTAGTGCCCTCGTTCTTTTACTTCTGTCATAACCCTCTGCTTATTTTCATGACGCTCACTAACATTTTGTTATTACCCTATTTATCCTTTTGGTTTAATAGTTTCTTTTTTGTCTCCCCAGCACCAGAACCTAAGCTTCGTCAGGGCAGGGGTCCTGTCTGCCTTGTATTTCTAGCACCAAAACTAGTGCCTGGGACACAACAGGTATTCATTCATTTCTTTGTTGAATGAGTTAATCAGACCTTTACACAAACATGTACATGGAATAACGCTCATGGCATGCCCCCTCTTTTTTATTTTTCCATTTTGTAGGCTGGGAGATAAATGAATAGAATAAAATTTTCTATCCAATCATTTCTCCTAGCCTGTTTCAATGTTCCAAAGTTTAATTAACAGAACAAGGAAGTCACCCTGAACTGAACTCAACACTTTGGAGTTTTGCAACATTTCTGTGTTCACAAAAAGTAAAGATAAACGGAATGTCTACCAACAAGGTGCTTATTACAGATCATAGGCAGACCTCGGAAATATCGCAGGTTCAATTACAGACCATCAAAAGAAAGTAAGTATCGCAGCAAAGTGAGTCAACAAATATTTTGGTTTCCCAATGCAAATAAAAATGTTTATACTATACTATAGCCTGTTAAGAGTACAATAGTATGGTGTCTTAAAAAAACAATGAACATACCTTAATTTAAAAATACTTCATTGCTAAAAATTGCTAACCATCATCTCAGCCTTCAGTGACTCCTAATCTTGTCGCTGGTAGAGGAGTTGAAACATTTCAAGAGTTACCAAAATATGACACAGAGACATGAAGTGAGCAAATGCTTTTGGAAAAATAGCACCCAGAGATTTGCTTGACAAAGGTTGCCACAAACCTACAATCTGTGAAAAATGTAGTATCTTCCAAGTGCAATGAAACAAGGTCTGTCTGTATTCCATACAAGAAATGCAACAATAAACAAAGACGCTCTCTGTCAGGTATCTTCAGTTTGCCCCTCTGGATTCACAATCCTTCCTTCTCTCCCTCCCAGTGTGTGTATGTTATGGACCCAGATTTTGAGCTGGATTCAGACAACGGGAAGCCCCACCAGGAGGTCAAAGACAGAAAAGAAAATGAAGTCAGGATACGTATTTCCTTGGGACCACTGGCCAAAAACCACCCTGCTCTTAAGGTGCTGATTCTACTCATTATTTCGAATGAGTAGAATTTAGGCCTAGGAGCAGCTAACAGTCGACTGCTAATGAGCCCTGAGACACTGGACTATCCCATGTGGTTCTCCTATACTATGACTCTATAAGTAGTTTCTCAGCAAAAACCTCATTTTATCTTATTTTTTCTTCCTTTATATTTTATGTGCTATTTGAAAAATCTAATAAGCACATATTATTAAACAGAAAAAAATAGGAATATATTTTAAAATAACACTTCCTTCTTCTCTACCCCCATTTCTACTCTTAGTTCAGAAGCCCATCACTTCTTACTGAGATTATCACAGCTTCCTTCCTACACTTAGTTTCTCGTCTTGACCCTTTCAAGTGATTTTTCCAACAGGCTATGTGACAGTACCATTTTCTTGTTCAGAATCTTTTAAGGACTCTCAACATGGTGATGAGAAAAATAAACGTTCCTGTGCACAGTATCCTAGGCTTCACAATCTGGCTCCTACTCACAGGCTGGCCTCACTCGGGCCAGTTCTCACTGTTTTTCCTGCACACAACGCACTTCCAGCCCCATGTGATACCTGTTCACTGAAGTGCCTCCCTGACGCTTGTCCTCCTAGTCAAGTCCCACTCATTCTTTCAATCTCAGATCGAGGTCAACCTCCAGTTCCCTGATTTCCTCGGGCTTCTCCTCTACTCCCCCTGGAGGAGTAGGTCCACTTGCTGATTCTGACAACTGTCATGCTGTGATACGGTAATTGTTTTCACATGTTTCTCCCAACCAGCAGCATGCACCCTGACAGCAGAAACAAGTCTTTCCATCTCTGCATTCCTCACACCTAACCCAGTGAGCCTTCAAATACAGGTCACAAGAAGACATACGCTTTACTCTATACTCTGTTGATCTAAAGGTTACATTTTTAGAAGACTGATCTGGCAGTTATATGAATCAAACTCATCTGTATAAAACTTAAGTCAAATAGTGGGTGATCCAAGGCTGTACAGTAGGGACTTCCCTGATGGTCCAGTGGTTAAGACTTTGCCTTCCAATGCAGGGGGTGCAACTGGATCCGTGGTCAAGGGAGCTAAGATCTAACATGTCTCATGGTCAATAAATCAAAACCAAAACAGAAGCAATACTGTAACAAATTCAATAAAGATTTTAAAAATGGCTCATATTAAAAAACAATCTTATAAAAACAAAACAACAACAAAAAACCTGTACAGTACTGCTTATGCTAAGGGCATAATTACTAAAACCACTACCATTCCTTAAAGACATTAACTTATGATCATCTCTAAGTCTGAACTACCCTCCAAATGTCTCACTGAAGACAATGATTTTCTTTTCACATAAGAATAAATGTTATTGTTGTTGTTCAGTTGCTAAGTCATGTCCAACTCTTTGCAACCCCACAGACTGCAGCCCGCCAGACTCTTCTGTCCATGGGATTTCCCAGGCAAGAATACTAGAGTGGGTTGCCATTTCCTTTTCCAGGGGATATTCCAGTATCCAGGGATCAAACACAAGTCTCCTGCACTGGCAGACAGATTTTTTTTTAACAACTGAGCCATCAGGGAAGCCCTGAGAATAAATCTACATTTCTAATAAATAAAAAACTTCTATCAAAGAGTATAAGAAGTAAGTTCCAAAAGAACTGGAACTAGTAATGGCTTACCAATACTAGCATGATCAATAATTGTGTCAATATCTTGTAGACCCCATTTCTTATAAGCTAATGGCGGTGGCTGGATGTTCTCATTGCCTGATGCTGCAGCTGTCAAAGATAAAAATTAGACAAACCAAACTTAAATATAATGGAGAAAATGAAGTTTTACCAAAAATCATCAAAAATATAATAACTTGATTATTCTAAAGTAGTTAAAAATAAAGTAATATAAACCATGCATACAGTGAGATTTACTCACACCAAGACAATATACATAAAATGCATATATTAAAAGACTAACTTGGCTGACATAAGAGATTCTGGAACACTTAAGGAATTAGAAAACACTACTAAAAACTCTAGACTACCATCAAAAATCAAGGTGAATTCAAATTGCAATTGAAGCCAAGTATGCAATTTCTCCCTCTTGAGAAAGACAATGAATAAAATCCTTGAAACAGCAACCAGTGTCTTAGTGAAACCTGGTGGTACACCCAGCAGAAGCACACAGAAGAAAACAGAAAGATCTCAAATGCAAACAGCTGAGACCAGGCTTGACAGAAAGATACGCTAACAGCGACAGCACTCCCAGGAAAATGAAGGAAATGCTGACCACTGACCATGGTATTTCCACCTAGGGAGTGAGGAATGAAAAGAAAAGCAGCAGTTACACCTTGGGCCACAGGTTCATGCACAAGACCCCACTTATCAGTACATTCTCAGGCTATGTGTTAGAATACAGCTGGATTCTCGTCACTTATTCAGGAAGGTGAAGAAAAGTACTCTGACAAAGGAAAACAGTAACCCTCTAAGCACTTCAGATTTGAGAGTAAGGCCAAGCAGAGAGAGTTTTCCTATACTGTGAAATAAAAGTCACAACAATCTGTAGCTAAGTAATCAGATATTTAGAGCAACTTACAGTAAGAGGGCAGTAAGTGGCTTGCTTACTTGCTAGGAGATAAAATGGCTTTATGATCTCATACATAATAAAATAAATGGCAATTCAAAAACAGTAAAAATGAAATGGCTAATGATACCAATTAAAGCATAACTATCTATTTCTAGTTTATTTTACTGCAGAATTCTTATGCAGAGAAAATTACAAAATTCTTAAACCTATAGAAAATTCTTATAGAAATTTCTATAAAAATTACATATATATTAATGGTGACTATTTGAAATTTCTCCAAAATAACATTGAAACTTTACGTGGACTAAATTTAAATAATTTAAAAGATTATGAAAATAGGTATAAAAATTCAAACAAATTCTGACTTTACAGAAAAGCATGTACTAGTAAAGAACCACATAACCAACAACATACTGATCATATATATCAACCTGTTAAAAAACAGTGAAAACTGTTCTATTGCAATGTGAGATGCTGCATTCTCTCCCTGGAAGAAACTGCTTCTTCTGTGTCTTACCATTTAGTTTTGAATTTATGAACAATCTTTATGAATTGGATAGCACATCTTAATTAAACTCTACTTTCAGGGAGCTAAATGATTTACAAGCTAAACTTTGCTCTTTTTAGGGCCATGAAGGCTCCTTTATTCCAAACCAGAAGAAAATAGGGTAAGTCAGCACCAACACTGGTATCTGCAGTAACTTGGGGCTTTTGGTACTTTTATTTTAGTATCTCTAAAACTGGAATCTTAAAACTGATGGTGTGACTCTTACTGGCAGCATTTTTGCTTCTTAGTGGAACAGAAAATAATAGTGCATCTTGATTTTTGATGAAACACAATATCCTCTTCTAAAGACAAAATAGCCTCAGAGTTTAAACTATGGGTAGGGAAGGTTAAAGTGCATGTTTCATGCCAAAGTCTGGAACTGACATAGTTGCCTACATAGATTATATTTAGGTCTCTTAAGTTTTCTCTGTTCAGAAGTGTTTCAAGTTAGCTAAAAGCAGCTGATGCTGCCTGCCTGTGGAGTCCTGCCTAGTGTGAGGAAAACGCCCCCTGCACATTCTCTGCTTTCTTCACCCCCAGAGAGTAGAAGCAAAGCAGAATCACAAGATTTTAGTATGCTGGCCCAAGTAGTGCTCATCTATTGAGAAATCTGGTTCCTCAGTGAGACGCAACTGAATTCTCTATCCCAGTGCTGAGCTTCTCTCTTAACTGGCCAAGACATATTGCTGAATTAGTGAGAACAGCCAACGGTTCACCTGGCAACACGAGAGCTAGAGGTCTAGTCCTCACCTGCGTCTTACCAACTAAGCCACTGTGCGTAGTCGCTCAGTCGTGTTCAACCCTTTGCAACCTCATGGACTGTAGCCCGCCAGGCTCCTCTGTCCATGGCGATACCCCAGGCAAGAATACTGGAGTGGGTTGCCTTGCTCTCCTGCAGGGGATCTTCCCAACCCAGGGATCAAACCCAGGTCTCCCACACTGCAGGCGGATTCTTTACCATCTGAGCCACCAGGGAAGCAATCTACTAGACTCCCATTTCTATAGTAGTGGGTTGTTGTTTTTTTTTTCCTCTATAGAACTAGTTCAGAAGGCCTTTTTAGTTTAGAAGACGCATTTTTCAAAGTAGATTAAATTAAATAAGACAAATATCACCACAAGTTAGCTATTTCTTGCCCAAAATTACCTTTTGCTACCTGATTTCGACAAGCACGAAGAGACTGAAAAAGGCTAAATCCATCAATAGTCACAATGGCAGCTGGATATAATATACTCAACTCTTCATTCTGTTAAAGGAAGAAGAAGAAATATTTCCATTACTGCCAAATAAGCATATCTATGTTTCTGTTATAGCTGAATATCATGATTAATGTAAAATAAAGGAATACTATAACTAAACAACCATCAAACACCAAACACATAAGACAACAGCAGGCAGAGGAATAGTAAAAAAAAACAAACAGACTTTGTTTTTTTTGAATGCCTTTTGGTCAAGGACTTAAAATTCTTCTCAAATATGAGCCTTTGTACATGGTGAATATTTTCAAGACAAAGGGAGTAACCCAAAAAAGTACAAGTTTCATAAAAGTGAAATTTAGTCACTATATGGATGCAAACAACACATAAAAGTAAAACGAAGAGAAAAGAAACTCACCTGAAATCCCAGACATATTTCAGTATATAGGGTCATACATAATCACACACTTTTGTACAAGACTATACCATATACAGTATTCTGTAACAGGTTTTTCCTTATTCAGTAATGTATCAATGATATTCTTCCATTTCAGTAAGTGAGCAAATCAATTTTTGTTGTGGCAATGCTGTATTGCATCGTATGTACCAAAATTTCAGTTATTACTGACGGACATTGAGTTTGGCCTGCTGGTTCCACTCTCCCTCTCTACCATCCACACTCCACAGCTGGAGTGATCTTCCTGAGACACAGCAGAACTACTGCCCTGATTAAATCTCTCCATTGGCTCCCTTCTGCACTTAGAATAAAACCTGAACTCTACTCAAGCTTCAAGATGGGGCCTCTCCCTCTAATATCATCTTGTCCCTCTCCCCTTGCACCCTTAACACAAAGGTCATTGCACCTTCACCTCTCAAGTCGTTGCCTGCCTTTCTTTTGATCACTCAGATCTTGGCTCAAATGCAGGTGCTCTGAAAGGCTACTCCTGAGTCTCTGTCTCAAACATCAATTCCATTTCCTTGTCTCATTTCAATCTCATCAACATGATTACTTCCCTCACGGCACCTATCAGAGGCTGAAAACATCCTGGAAAATCTCCAGCTGTTCATCATTGGTTACCCTCCATCACCTCCAAACTGTAGGCTCCACAAAAGCAGAAACTTTGCATGTCTGGTTCAAAAATGGATTCTCAGTGATTACAACTGGGCTGGGCACATAACGGGCAGTAAATGAATGTTTATGAATGAAAGAAATACTTTATTATAAACATCACTGCAGTAAACATTCTTTTGTATGTATCTTTTCACATTACTTTGATCTAAATTCCTTCAAGGAGGTCTGGTGGGTCACAAAGCATTCACAATTTTCATTTTCATCCATATTATTAAACTATCTCAAGAAAGTACCTATCAGTTTATAACTCCACCAACAATACATGACAGTGCCTGACTCTCCCTCTGTCACCAAGCTTTGTTAATCTTCATCTTTGCCAATCTGAAAGGTGAAAAATTATCCAAATGTAGCTGCTTATAGTTCTGAGATTATCAGTAACGTTCAAAAGTTTATCATATGCTGTCGACCAGTTATATTTCTTCTTTTGAGAACTGCCTTGTCCTTTTTTTCTACTGGACTATTGGGTGTTTCCATTTTTAAACATTTTTGTGGGCCACAAGGGGTGGGAGCTGATGTCGGGGTTCACACGATAATTTGACAATGCTAAGCTTACGCAGTCCACTGAGCAGGGCGGGGGGAGAGGGGTCCCTGACAGGGAGGAGCCAATCACCAGCTAGCCAAGTATCTCCAAAACAAGACTGTTTTCCTGAAAAAGAAACTCTTACAAATACCAGTGTCCAAAAGCTGCAGAAATTGTGCTAAATGATAGGGATTTTTGTGCAGAAACCACAGAAGAGGCTTCTTTGGCATTCCAGAAAAACATCTCCCATTGGAATCTTCTCCTGCAAAGATCAGTTATCCCACCTACTACACTCACTGCCCCAGAACTGAATTACAAGGAAATCTGCTCTTGTGATCTTTAATAGATGTGGGAGTGCACTAAAGATGCAGCAAATAGGTATTTCTGATATACAAACTGATGGACACTGGACCAAAAGATGCTTCTGTAGAGTACAGAGTAACAACAAAGACTTCCCTCCGTGTGTTTAATAAACAGTTTTCAGTGAAAAGATTTTGACTCACAAATGCAAACAGCAAGCAAGTATTTAAATCTAAGTTATATTTTTCCACCAGCTCTAAAAACAGATTATTACAAACACAGTCAAGTTTAAAGTGTTTAAACAAACTTCATCTTCCAGGGAATTTGTTTTGTTTTTGTTTTTTAAAAAAAGGGAAATGGCTCTTGAGAGGCAGCTTAAATAAACAGATCACCTTCTTGGATTTCCAACAGTTCCTTGTTTGTTTCCTGCAGTAGTCCCATTTCCTCCCAACTCCTTACGATCAGCATTATAACTTAAGTCTTCAGCCTTCCGTTTCATTTTCCTGTAACGGGTCCTTGGAAGAGTTCGTTCAATATCTGCGACTTCAATCATCATCTTCAATCTAGCCTTTGTGCCTCTGGGGTAGTTCTGTATCACTACAGGCATGATGGTATTTTCATTTTATTTCCTACCATCACCTCAAACATGTACAAAATAAAATTTATAATCTTTGTATACTACCAAGGCAGTCCCTTCTTCCAACTTCGTCAATGGCATGCCTCATGCAGGAGATCTTAGAGCCAACTCATTTTTCTCTTTAAATTTGACACCTTGGGACTTTCTTGGTGGTCCAGTGGTTAAGAATCTGCCTTGCAATGCAGGGGACGCAGGTTCAACCCCTGGTAGGGAACTAAGATCCTACGTGCAGTGGAGCAACTAAGCCCAGATGCTGCAACCCCCGAGCCTGAGCACAACTAGAGAGTCTGTGTGCCACAGCAAAAGATCGCCCATGCCACTACTAACACGAGATACAGCCAAAAAAAAAAAAATTTAGCATCTCGATACAGTAACCCAGTCCTGTCAAATGTTCCTCCCTCTTCCCACAGCCATTCCAGTCCTGGCTCGCAGCACTGCACTCTATTACTGATAACTGAAAAAAAACAGGATAACTAGCCTCCCTGATTCCAGATTCTCACAAATCCAATTCATCTGGAACAAAGTCCTTCAAGATCCCTTTGATGATACTACTTCCCTCTCATAAATCTCTAGTAGCTTCTGAATCTTCTGAAGCAATTCTGATTTTCACTTGGCTTTCAAATTTATGAACAATCTGGTGACTCAGAGTATT
The DNA here is from genome assembly GCF_019320065.1 of Cervus canadensis. NCBI lineage: Eukaryota > Metazoa > Chordata > Mammalia > Artiodactyla > Cervidae > Cervus > Cervus canadensis. The sequence goes on along the minus strand of NC_057398.1, from coordinate 55,139,795 downwards.
TGACAGTTTCTCAGTTTCTTATACAGTTTCTTTGCTGTCTCACAGTTCCATGTTTGAATCTTCCCTGATTTTTTTTCCCTAACTATCTAAAATATTTTCCCTTCTTTTCTAAGTTCTACACCCATTTTCAAGGCTTAATTCAAACTCTACCTCCTCGATGAAATTTTCCTTTATTACCCTAGTCCTAATTGAGCTCCCTCTTCTCTAAATTTGCACAGAAGTTATTCTGTTCATGTAAACTAGCAACTCATAAGGTAATGCTTAATATTACTGATTAACTTATTCACCAGCATTAACAGATATTAGTCTAGTCTTTCTTACTGGTTAAATTTCACTCCAGTCCATCTATCACACAATTTAAGTTCACAAAGGAACACAATATATATACATTTGCTTACTTCAAACCTCTTGGAAGCCAGACAGCACAAAGAGAGAAGGCATATTATATAGTTTTGACAATGTACCACACAAGATGTGCTGAACAAGAGCATATTAGTTTATGTGGCTCTACAATTACTGTAGACACAATCAAAATTTTTGACTGTGAGACAACCAAAACCTAGGTGAGACACAGCACCTAGGAAGAAGTGAAAACTGTGGCATGCCTTAGACACTCAATAGTGTTATTTTCTCTATCAAAATTTTCTATGACTATAAAATATTTTCCACAGTAAATAAAAACTGAATAACCCCTTTTCTGAGAAATAGGTTAGTGCAATATAGTAGCCCTATTATACAGCTAAATCTTTTTTCTTTTACTCTACATACTTTTAATACCTACATCCAAATAAAAAAGATATAAGGTTATATAAAACCATTTTTTACCTTAAGTCACTATTAAGTTTTAAAAATGAGAAAACCTTTTGGTTTCTAACTTAAGTGTTTTATTTCACTGTGGAGCAAAGCATACAATATTTCAGTAAGACTGACTTACTGGTGCAGGACTGGTGTTCCCTACTCAGTTATGAATAGCTTCTATTTCTAAAATCTGACAGCAGAGCTAACTGTGCCACGAGAAGATACCTTAAAGTTTCCACCCAACAAGAAGGAAGAAGAGACTACTTCAGAGTAAAGCCACTGCCCCTCTGGACACAATCTCCTACGCTACCTGCTCAGTCACGCCAGGATGTCGTGGGATTTCGTAGGTCCTGCATTTGAGCTGAAGCACTGAGTCCTCGTTCAGGAGCTGGGCAAGCAGGAGCACGCCGTTCTAGGAGGAAGCACAGAGACAGCCCCGCTTGTTTTCTCACCAATATACCTGAACAGGCGTGGCTGGGCAGAGCGGCGTTTCCCCCACAAGTCTTCCAGGGATGCCAGGTCGTCTGTCTGCAGAAGAACATGGCTTCTCTTCTCTACAGTTTACAGCAGAACTTCCCACCACCACGGCTCCCCCGTTCCAGCCTTCACCTCCATAAGGAATAACTACATATTCAAGTGGCAGGGAGTGAGTCACAAAGGAGTGTAATGGGAACGTGGAACCAGGTTTTCCAGTCAAATGGTGCCTTTTAACTGCGTAACACTCAACTCACCTCTGTATAAAAGCGTACGTAACCCGAAGTAAAGCCCACCACGATGCAGGTCCAGTCTGGACGTCCAGTGGAACTCCTGTTACAAATAAAATCAATGATCTTAAAAGTTCATACATCAAACCAAAAAAAAAAAAAAAAAGACTGACTTACTCACTTATCCTTACCTCTTCTGGCTTGCTAGTGGAATGCACAGAGCACTGGTTACACATTCCCTAAAAACAAAGACAAAATCATATGTTTACCCAATCAATTTATCAATGACTTTTGTATCTCTATGATTGGATATTAAAGGACAATTAAGTGGAAGATGAGCGATGTGGACCAGTTGTATCCAATATAGAAATTTAAAAAATGAGCAAAACTCCACCATAAGGAGGGTAATAAAACCCATTCACATAAAAGCTAATATCACATTCACTTGAGGTTAATAAAAAACAGTATTTTTCATTCTGTATTGTTATGAAAAGTATAAAAGTAAAAAAGCAAACCTTTACCGTATACAACTGATTATACACAAAAGTAAGAAAACATCAAGGGATCACCAAGCACTCATTTCTCACTGTTCCCCTCTCCTCCACATCAGTGAAGAACTTGGGCAGAAGGTGGGAGGAACTGGCAATCACAAAACAGGCAAACTGCATTTCTGTTGGGAACGTGATTCTAGAGACTTGCCATATTTCAACTGGCTGGCTTCTTTTTTTATATTTTGCAGAAATTGCTGCTGATAACCTATTTCTAAGAACCTGCTGGGCTGGATGGTCCCTAAAAGATTTTTCTTTTTCTGACATGAAGATTCAAGAAAAATTTGTCCCATGCCCAGAGACAAGCCTCAAAATTAAAATAACTCCTAATGACCTCTTCCTTAAACTGTCAAAACTCAGGACCATCACCAGCTTACTCAACAAACTATAAATCCTCTTCCCCATACATCAAACTAGACACCAAACAAAATGAATCTTTTTGGTTGTTTGTTGTCTCTAAGGTGACTGAAAACGTATTAAAGTAACACACTAGCATAAGCGGGTGAGGCTCTTGACAGCCTCAGCCCTCCTGTCATGCCTGTGTGCTTAGTCGTGTCGACTCTCTGCGATCTTCTGGACTATCGCCTGCCAGGCTCCTCGTTCATGGGGTTTTCCAGCCAAGAACACTGGAGTGGGTTGCCATTTCCTTCTCCAGGGGATCTTCCCGACCCAGGGATTGAACCCACATCTGTCTCCTGCAGTGCAGGTGGATTCATTACCTGCTGAGCCATCCGGGAAGCCCTAAAGTAAATGAACCTTGCATGTGCATTTCTGACAGAAATTAAATGTCTTCAGAATGCGTAGACTAAATGACTCAAGGAGAAACAGCATTTGTTTTGACAAGAGTAGAACACAGTTCACTGAGTCTCTACAGAGTATCAGCATGTACTGTGGATTTCTACTTGATTGTCTTTTATCTGAATTTAAAGTCTAAAGAACCTTATTCATTCCAACCAGATAACTTTCAGTCATAAAAATTTAACTGAGAACAACTGTTGGCTGCAGGCTCCAGGCTAGCAGCTCCATCACGGAACCATACTAGAGATCTGGTTTTAAAACTCTAACCAGTCGGTAGGAGATTTGAATTTACTAACTTGCATTTCTTAAGTATTTATGAGTTTTAAGAATTAATGTAGCACTGTCCCCTTTAAGTACCAGCCCAGTGCTAACAGAGCAGAGAGGACCACAGCAGCCCTTGACTTTTTGGCGGAATAAAATTAACAATGAGGGGCTTCCCTGGTGGTCCAGAAGTTAAAAGTGCACACTTCCACCGCAGGAGACACAGTTCTGATCCTTGGTTGGGCAACTAAGATCTCATATGCCACGTGGTATGCTAAAAAATAATAATAATAAACAGCTAAGGAAAAGACTGTTCGTGGGGTTCTCAAGGCAAGAATACTTGAGTGGTTTGCCATTCCCTTCTCCAGGGGACCACATGTTGTCATGGGGTTGCAAAGAATCTGACACAACTGACTGACTGAACTGAAGGAAAAGACAAAATGTAGACAGGATATTATGGAATTCTCTTTGCACTCTCCTGTAAATCCTCTCCAAACACAAGGGCTTTTTTTTTGCTTCTTTGATTAATAATTACATGGTTAATGAAATTAAAATTTACTGCCCAAATCATGCCCTACAATCTCTAAAGCTGCAATGAACATACGTTTAATCAACATTCCAAATGACGAAACATCTTAGCAGACTGATACATAAGTAAAACAATTTCACATATACATTTAACATATGGAGAGACAAAAAGAACTGGTACCTACCCTTCTTCAACACTTAAAGAACCACTCCAACCAACAGCAAACTGCATTTCTTCCTTCCCTTTATCACTATGCTTCCATTTCGCTGAAAAAAAAAAAAAAAAAGAAACCAAACATCATCACACAAAATAACTTTAATTACAGCATACTAAAGCAGAGAATTTATTACTTTCATTCTTTTCCTTTAGAATGATGAGTGCAGAATTTAATAGTTCTATATTAATTGATGTGGGTCTTTCTATAAGTAATATAAGATGTTTTAAAATTTTTATAAGAGTGTTATAAAAAAACTCTTTAGTCTTTCTTCCAATTCAATCCATATAATAAAGTTATTAATTCTTATGTATTACCCCACCATTTTTATTTATAAAACTTTTACCTTCAATTGGCAGAGAAAAATTTTCTAATAGATTTATGCTATTGGAGGGCAAATCTGCTTAATGGCACCACTCGGTACCCATTTAATACAAGACCTTATTTTGATCAGTGAGGTTGTCCACATTCTATATACAGCCAAACTTTAAATTTAATCTTCAACAAAAATTGTAAGCTAAGCTTATACCCCAAATAGGAAACAACAGTACTGTGAGCTTTCAAATTAAGAGTTGAAAGTCACCCAATTCACATTATTGCTAAGAAGGGATCAGTGGCCTTTTTAGCTCTAACTGCCCCTTGTGAGAACTGGGCAATGCCCAAAACTGCTTCTGAAGTGCCAGAGAGAGACAGCTAGAGTATCTGCAGCCAAGAATGAAAAACAGAGAGGAAAGAAACAGAAAAGAAAGCAAAAGAAAGGGGAAGAGAAAGAAATAAAAGAGAATCAAAAGTGCTGTGCAACACATCAAACTATCAAATGCTACCATATAATAGAGAAGTAATATGTTTTCTTTCTCCCTAATCCATTTTCTATTCTATGCATTAAAATAAATGATAATTACAGAGTACTTACGCACTAGAAATACAGCTTTTTGTTCCCGAGCTATAACCATAAGATCATTGGTTGGAGATAATGATAAAATACAATCCTGAAGCCAGGAAGTTTTTTGTGGTTTGCAAGTATTTCCTTCTTCTTCCTGTTGAGTAAAACTACAATTACTTCCATGGAAAAATATCAAGAACAGTTCAATTCACCTTGTCCACCTTGAGAAGCAAGGGAAAAGAAACCTTCCCAATTCTTTTATAGTCTCAATAATATCTGTTATCAAAACATGTCAAAGATGACCAATAAAATACTCACCACAAGCAGATCTCAGTTTTGAAAATTCATGCAAAATTTTTAAATAAAACAGATAGCAAGACATTAAAAGAATCTCACACAGGGATCATTCCAGAAATGACTGTTAGGAAATTTGGTAACTAATCCTACTAGGGCATCTGCAGCTAGACAGCAAAGAAAATATTATCTGACACTTATGGCCTGTAAAGTATGATAATTATGACATTTCTGTTTTATGTGGTCTGAAAGGTGTTTTCTTTTTTTCAACTGAATATGTACTTACTATATAGGTAAATTCCTATGGTTAAAAATTCACAGATCCAAAAAGGTCTTTGCAAAGTCTGACAATTCCTGTATTCCAGCCGCCCTGCTGTTCACTCTGGAGACAGCAGTGTGACTGTATCTCATGTGTACTTCCAGAGACACCACGCACACAGGCAAACAGGATTAACTACCCCTTCTCCTTTTCTGACACAAATGGTAGCATGCTACATACATACTTCTATATTTTATTTTTTTTCTCTTAACATATACCTTAGATTTCACTCTACCTAAAGTTGCTTAATTTTTTGATGGCTGTAGAGCCACTGTAGAAACACCCCAGCCCCCACTGATTGACATTTGTGTTGTTCACATTCTTTTGCTGCTACAAATGATGTTACAATGAGTAATTTTATATGTTTATCAGTTTATGTGGGAGGATGCCAGCAGGACAAGTTCCTAGTCAAAGGGAACATGTGTTAGTAAATGTGCTAGCTGTGCCCAAACTGTGCTCTGCAGAAGTTATGTTAATTTATAATCTGACCCAGCAAGTTTTGAAAGTGCTTGCTTCCTCAGGGACTCTTCAAAAGTGCTTTAACTCTGATCTTTGTCCAACTAGCACATAAAAAGTAGTATCTTAGTCTACAGCATTGCTCTTTTGAGTGAGAATGGGTATTTTTTCATATGCTTAGGAGACTTTTCTATGAACAGTATGCTCCTTTCCTTTGCAGACCCTCTGTTAGGTTGCTGTTCTTTCTCTAAGTGATTTGTATATACTTTTTTTTTTATATAAAGCATTTATTTTTCCTGATAACATTGTATTGCTTATTGGAGATTTATTTTGTTTTACTCAAAACACAGAAAATAGAAGCAGAAAATCACCCACAATTGGGACACCACTGAATTTTCACACTATCATCTTAATGGCTATTGAAGGTTCTTTTCCTTAGAAACTGCTTAACAATTCTGCTATTTGGGGGCATGTTCTGACATTATTTTAAAAAATGGTACAACAAAATCTCTACATACCTTTCCCTTATTTCGCTTTTTACTTAGCATTTTTACATACAAAGAAAATTGGTTCTTTGAACAAAAGTTTTCCCCAGTTCACGTCATAGCTTAGTATTCTTCATGCAGAATTTTTAAATTTTATGTAGTAAAATTACTGATCTATTAATATTTACTCTCTTATAGCTTCTAGGTTTTACGTCATTTGATCTTCCACCTTACTCAACCCTAGCCAACAGCTTTTGGATTGAATTAGTCAAGATGGGAGGGAAGAGAGGTGGAAGAGATGCAGGTTGCTGTCATATAAAAAAAAAAATTATGGTTTTTAAAGCTTTTAGGACTTCCCTGGTAACTCAGATGGTAAAGAATCCCCCTGCAATGTGGGAGACCTCTGTTCGATCCGTGGGTTGGGAAGATCTCCTGGAGAAGGGAATGGCAACCCACTCCAGTATTCTTGCCTGGAGTATTCTGTGGACAGAGGAGCCTGGTGGGCTATAGTCCATGGGGTCGCAAAAAGTCAGATATGATTGTGTGACTAACACAAACAATAAGAATATATTACTAGTACAATGAAATTTAAAGGATTTTAAAAACAGAAAATCATCCTAATCAGAAATATTATGGCAGTATTTCTAGGAAAGATAAATATTTCTTGCTGTGATACTATTAAAGATATGTTTAAAACAGAAATAAAATATGGATTATAAGACATTGTTAGGAAAATCTCCATGTAAGTCTGAAACCTCTGGAACAGTCATGCGATTATTTTTGCTTCTCAATGGAACACTGAGGAATCAACCAGATTCCTCTTTCCTCTGCAAGGTACGCTAAAGAGGTTGCACTCACTCCCAAAAGACAGGGAGAAGAGTCATACTGGCAAGATCCCTTATTTTAGTAAAACAACAATTTTTAGGACTTTTATTATCCAGTCTGCTGTTTTTAATGTGCATTTTTCTACATATAAGCCAGGGAGAAAATTATTCCCTAAAAAGTGAAAGTTGTAAGTTAGTTCTAAGAAAGTTCTAAGTTAGTTGTAATGAACTTCTGCCTTGACCCACACTTTCCGCCCGAGCGCACAGTCTGTTTAGCCAGCACTCACCCAGGACTCCTCACAGAGCCTTGGCCGCCGAGGGCATCACCACCTTATGGTTCCCTCCACTTTAATGAGATCTAATTACACGAACTCTGAGGTTCAGGAGTTTTCAAGTGAAAACCTCCTTCCTTCAGGACAAGAATCAAAGCAGGGAGAGCCATGCAGGGTTATTATCTAAGTGCTGTGTTTGGTAAGAAACTTAGAGTATCTGAACTCCTTGACTGCTCTATAAAATTTCCATCTCATTCCAACAGGAGAAATCCAAACAGTGCTCCAGAAAAGGGATAATACAGCTCTATTTCTGGCAAGCTCTACAAAAAAATATTTTTTTAAATAATAGAACATCTATACAAATGGGTTCCTTCCTTTTATCATACTTCCAAAATTTTGTTCAAACAGTAAACTCCAAAAAGTTTGTAAAAGTTACTTTTCAACAAAGAGTATTATTCCTGTTTTTATCCTGTTTTCAAAATAATGTCACTAGTAAGGATGACAGCTGTGTTTACATTTGCCCAAAAGACAGAGAGTTTAAAAAATGCAAAGATGGAAGGAACTTAAAGACTAACTGGCCCAAACCTCATTCGACAATACAGATAGTAGAGTCTTGGGACGGTTAAGAATGTGCACTCCCTGCCACACAATCAGTGTCTGAGGCCAGAGGAGGACCACGCTCACCTTGGCGGGCGACTGCAACAGATCTTTAAGAAGCCTTAGGATCTGACTCCAGTCTGCGTCAGTGAAAAGCGTTTTCTCTGAAAGAACTTCTCTATTACTTATCACTATACAGCAGACTGGGCTTCCCTGGTGGCTAAGAGGTAAAGAATTCACCTGCCAATGCAGGAGACGCAGGTTTGACTCCTGGGTCGGGAAGATCCCTCGAAGAATGGCAATCTGCTCCAGAATTCTAGCCTGGGAAATCCCATGAACGGAGGAGCCTGGCTGGCTACAGTCCATGGGGTCATAAACAGTCTGAACACAGCTTAGCAACGACACAACAACAATATACCAGGCTACTCTTTCTGTGGTTCTGCAAACTGATTTAGAGCTGTGAGGAACCATATTTGAACATGGGAGTCAGCACATTCTTGAGGCATTGCTCTGAGTTCTCCTTTAGAAAGACTCTTTCTTCTCTTTTCTCTCTGTCCATCTCACGTGCCAGTTCCTATTGCAATCCCCTTCTCCTCTGACTTTACCATCTTTTGAATTTATTGCCATGAAAAGTCATACTATCCTCTGATGTTTCTTCTGTGATTGCATTGCTCTAACCCTAGACTAGACGTCTTTAATCCTTTCTATGACTCCTCTACTCTGTTCACTGCACAACTGCAAACATGAGTGAATAACAGCTTTCCAATTCCTCCTTATTTATATTCACAAAGATACTTGAATAACCTAGTATGTATTCTTACACATGAAACTATATGACAACAAGCAACTGATTCAAGGCTAGTATGCTAAGTAATGTATCCATAAGGAATAATAGTATCTTTAGTAATATTTTTCCTTAAGTAATTTTATGATTTAACATTTTAAGATTATGGCTGACATATCCATGTAGGTACAATATCCATGTACGTACAAGTAAACATCCAAAGTACTACTCTCTCTACTGGGTCTAGAACTCAGTATCAAATTATAATCAAGCTTTGTCTGCCACCATGTCCAGCAAGTGGACTATAAGCCATTTCAGCACCAACAAGAATTTTGCCCTGTAAGAATTAACCAAGATGAAAGCACAAGTAGATATCACTGAGAAGCAAATTCAGAGAAACTACTCCACAATGACTGGTTACATCCCTACCCTTGCTGAGCCATCTCATTAATGTACGTTTTTAGTAACATGAAACCACATGATCAGCATTCCAGTTTCATCTACTGATGATGAGGGCTGGCGGGGGAGGGGTGAGAAGATGGCGAAAACCAATACCTTCTATCACTCTTCACTCTCCAACTCTCCATCCTTCCTGTGACTGTGGGACTAAAAGCAGATCCTCCTAGTCTGTCATGGCAAAGCTGAATGAGTACAAGCGGGAGTTCCAGATACCAAAATTAAGTTACAGAACACTCACATGACTATATTACACAGGCAGAGGTCAGAGATACTGTGGGTTCAGCTACAGACCTCCACAAGAAAGCAAACAGCACAACAACGTGAGTCACGTGAATTTTTGATTTCCCAGTGCATATAAAAGTTATGTTTATACTATCCTGTGGTCTATTAAGTGCATAACAGCATTATGCCTAAAAAATGTACATTCTGTAATTTAAAAATATTTACTGATAAAAAATGCTAACCATCATCTTAGCCTTCAGTGAATCATAATCGTTTTACCAGCAGAAGATCTGAAATATTTCAAGAATTAGAAAAATGTGACAAAGAAATAGGAAGTGAACAAATGTTGGAAAGTTGCGTTGATCACTTGTTTGATGCAAGGTTGCCACAAACCTTCAATTTGTAAAAAAAAGAAACAAAAAACCACTATAATCTGCAAAGCACAAGGAAATAAGGTATGCTATTCCTGTTGTTGTGGTTAAGTCACCTTCAACTGTTTTGCAACTGCACAGATTATACCCTTCCAGACTCCTCTGTCATGGGACTTCCCAGGCAAGAATACTGGAATATACATTACCATTTCCTTCCCTAGGGCTTGTAGTATACTAGCTTACATTATATTAAGATATCATATCATCATTAGGATTTGACGTGTTATAAAATTCTAGATTTAAAGCTTTAGTCTTGCTGCTTGGGAATGATTCTAGCTTGTCACGAAATGCAATTGTGTGTGCTCTTAACACAAGCTCGATAGCTCTTTTGATCCACAGCCACACTGGGGCGGGGTAGAAGCAACCACAAGTTCCTGGTCACTTGTAATTCTGAAGGTACAATATTCAATGTATCAGATTTGATAAAATAAAAAGCCTTTTAAGGACACAACTAAAAATAAGTATTATCTTTAAAATTATAAACAGAGCTAAAATGTGCTATTTCTCCACAGGCTTGGCTATTTTGCCCCATGCAGTGTGAATTTTATCAGAAAATGATAAAGCAAATGGAAGAATTGAAAACAATTGGGAGTGGAGGTGGGTGAAGAACTCCTATAAATCAAACGTCTTTCAATAAGTCCTCAAAAAGAAAAAGAAATCCCTTGGTACATCTGAATCAACAATTAATACGCTATACACAAAGGCAAGCAAAGAACAAAAGGATGGGAAAGCAGATGTCCTACACTGTTCACTGTCCTAGAATGCCTGCTACTTACACCCGAGCAACGTGGCAGGAATGAGGCCAGTCATGTGAAATCTCCTCTCATGATAAAGGAATCCTTTGGCGCCACCCTAGGCAGAGGACAGTGATTCCATCAAAAAGTGTTTGCTCCAGATGTGTGTTTGGGTTTGGCCACCTAACTCAACAGGAATGACAGAGGGCTGACATCAGTGACCTGGATGATGTACACAGGAACATCCGCCAAACACTTACTAAGTGCCAGACACTTAGTACATGTGCTAAACGCTCTCCACACAAATCGGGCTTACTTCTCCCTGTTGCTCTACAAGAAGGTTCCATGGCTACTCTCCTTCCCTACATCAGAGGGAGCGGGGATTTGGACAGGCATTTGAACGCAGGCCCTGGGGTGCTGTTCCCTCCGTGCTGTTTCCACACTGCACTGCCCTGAGAAGCTGGGCCCTGGAAGCACAACTGTCGCAGCGCTTTCAACCCCGCTCTTCTCTGCATTCAGAATGAAGGGGGTGGCAAGGAGCTCTAGTCCACTTCCAGACTGAAAGACAAGCGCCCCTCGATGATTAAAAAACTAAAGGGTGGAAAGTGGGCTGTCAAGGTCTCGTAAGAATGTGCCAACACACATTTGCTGGCCGGTAAGATGCAAGCTCATCACTGTTTTGTACCATAAGGGCTTCTGCTACCAATAAAGATTTTTCTGAAAACCTCCCACATGAATATGGGGCCCATGGCCATGAACAATGCTCCCTTGAAGGTAATGATTCTAAAATAATGTGATCATGTGATAAAGTACTTAATTTCCCTAGTGAGGCACGATACTTAAAAATCAAAAACAGCACCATCAAGGACTACCTTGGCTTTCCACAAACACCAGCAAGCACTCAGATACTAAAATTAACATTAAATTCATCCATTATCTATAAAACACAGCTCCTGCTTAGGGGTGGGAAAAGGGAATGTATAATTTTCTTTAGCATATCCTAAACTTCAAAGTTTTTTCTTTGCCTTGAGATAAGTAAAATTTTTTCTTAATCTGCACAAATATGGAAGCCATCAATGCAGATTATGAAAAGGAATCCATTCTAAACACTAGGACTGTAACAAATACATATTTTAAAATTTTATTTCTTTTGATGTTAATCCCACAAATTCGTCAAACGATTAGTCTTTCACAAGACAGGAGATGGAAAATGCAGTAATTTAACCAACCTTTCAATTATAGCTGGCCACCACAGGGGCTGGTAAATATCACTCTGTGAAGAGTGGCAAATGTCTTCTGGTGTATCAACCACTGTGATGACTAGAGAGCCTCTGCAGTAGCCCAGAGTAATTTTTCAAAGCTTTCAACTTTAGCTAACAAGTCCATCATTTGCAGTTCTCACTGTCACTGTCGTGTGCTGTCGCAGACACGTACATGTAACAGTGGTGCCAACAGAATCCAGTACAAATAAGGGACCGTCAGCATATCCTGCGTACATTCTCAGTATTTCTACTTCCTAATTCATGGGAATAAACTAGTCATCTACACTTTCTTAACCAAGAGATGTAAGTGCTCAGCAATTCCGAAACACAAAGAAATAAATAACAATGCTATATAAGTTGTCTTTTTATTTTTCCTAGTTTCCTATAAGCATATGTATTACCCAATGCTTCTCAAACTTTTTTTTTAGGTTGCAGGACTTTCTTATTCCCAAACCAAACTTTACACAGTATTTTAATATATGAAATAGATAAAAGCAGAAATGAGGAAGCGTCTCTGCAGAACCTGAGAGCTTTCTCTAACACAGCATGAAAAGTATTGTTCTTGGCCATTTTCCAGATTGCAGACTAAAATTCTCAAATCAAACATCCAAAATTAAGGTCTTGTCAAAATTTAAATGAGACAAAGCAAGAGCTATAAAGTTGGTTACAAATTTCATTATGGATAACTCAAAGGAAAAAAAATTACAAACACAATTAGTCACAAAAATCTCTGACTTCAATCTCTCAGTTTTTAAAATCATTTTTCTTTCTAACCTTAGAGTAACTTAATAATTCAGTAACGCTTCCAGTTTTATTTCAACTGTCAATTCCAGTAGGATTAATTCTGCTATTATTTTAAATTGTATATATAATATGATCCCATTTTTAGAGAATTATCTGTGTGCCCATTCATCCAACCACTCAGTCAAATATGCCTACAATTATAACTTCTTAAAGTTAGTAATGATGACTATTCTTAGATGTCAGAAAGTTGATTATCTTATTCACTATATTTTTTCCTACCTGAATTTTCTGTAAACTTCATTTTTATTTAATTTTTTTTTTCGTAAACTTCATTTTTACAAAAATTACTCACAAAAAATTACAACAAAGTACCAAACATAAAAGTCAAACTTCTTTATTTTTGAGACTATACTTAATACTAAAATCTATGTGCTTCCTAGGCACCACGGGATATAAGAAAGTACTAAACAATTATTGCTCAAAAACTTCACTATCTAGTTGGACAAATAAGATTCAATAAATAAGAAACAATCAGCATCCAACGTAAGTAAGAACAGATCTGACAACTAAACTATGCTATGGACCTTAAATTGCTATTAGTGTTCACACACACACACACACACACACACACACACACCCCAGTACACATTCCCCCAAAAATATGTGAGTGAAAAGCATGCAAAGATGACCAACTTCACTCATAAATTTAAAAATACAAATTAAAGCACTGAAATGGCATTTCACATCATTCTTATTTTGCAAAGTATATAGTTTGATAATCTACTAGGGGCCAATGATTTCAGAAAGTACCACCATAAGAAAACATATCCATCCCTCATAGTCTTGAGTTTCCCCGGATTGCTAAAAATAGACGTACAGAGAAATATTTCATTTTTTACAAAATAAATAGCAATTAGCTCAGAGATGTTTTCATTTCTGTGACACAGAGAGTGAAGGAAGACAGTCTCACTATGTTTGGAATATACACTGAGGCAGGTTTTTGGAAGCACCATTTGGCAATTTCTATTAAAATCTGAAATATACATGTATACCTTTTCGGGCTTCCCTGGTGGCTCAGTGGTAAAGAATCCGCCTGCCAATGCAGGAGACATGGGTTCCATTTCTGGGTCAGGAAGGTCAACTAGAGAAGGAAATGGCAACCCACTCCAGTATTCTTACCTGGGAAATCCCATGGATGGAAACTGGCGAGCTACAGACCATGGGATCGCAAAAGAGTCAGAGATGACTTAGTAATAACTAAAACAACAACACCACGTATACCTTTTAGGAATTTATTCTAAAGGAAAAATAAGAATGGCCAACATTTACTGAGCACATACTATGTATGTTCCAGGTACTATTCTAAGCACATCTCATTTCATCCTCCTAATAATCCTGTAATTTTAATCCTATGACTGATAATCCTATTAGTCCCACTTTAGGAATGAGGCAACTGGACTGAGAGAAGTTACAGAACTTGTCCAAGGCTGTCCAGTCACCGAGTGGCAGAGATAGGCCAGAAATTCCGGCAGTCTGACTTTCATTCATTATACTGCACACATCTGTAACCAAAGATGCACAGATGTAAAAATGATTACAGCACTGCCTGTGACAGAAAAGAGAACAAAAACAAAATGTCCCTCAACAGGGGTGTGCCTAAATCAATCACAATACATCTATACAATGAAATAGTACTACTTTAAAAGAACTACATGGTTTATATATGGAGATACAGAAAAACCTCCATATTGCACTAAATGGAAAAGGCAAGACTTAGAACAGTATGTAAAAATGAAGTCTATACGGACCTTGACATAAAGAGAATTAAACATATCAATTTTACTCTCACTTTCCCCAGCACTCTCAACCCCTCTAAAACCAATAGGAAAAGATTTTGCTTCAAGTATGGGCAAAAAGAAAAGGGGAGAAAAACCTCTAAAATTTGAGAACTAGAAAGCAGATGGACAGAGGGTAACTGATTTTACAGTCCTTAGAAAACTAACTCCCACTAAAGTGATGCTGGGGAAAGCTGAGAAGCAACTCCAGTTGCACTGCAAAATTGCCAACAGGCTTAGGAACTGGTGCCAGCTCCCTGTGGAAGTGACAGCGAAGAGTGGCTGAAGTCAGAAGGCTTGGTTGAGAGTGCTTAGACAGATCCCCTCCCCTACGCCTCACACTCAGTCGCTGTCCCTCTCTCCCTGCCAGAAGACCAGAGACCCATCACTATGCAAAACCAACTCCCAGAATCTACCCTGCAGGAATGCCTGAGAAGTCCAGACTTGAACTAAAATGAACAACTGTCGAGAGCAAGAAAAAGTGGTGACTAAAATATGGAGACTAAATACAGAGACTAAAAACAGGTTGCTCTTAAATATTGAGGCATTAATATTGCCACTAAGACTGAACCTGGACTGTTGGTTGGTCTGTGGCCAAAGACCCAAGAACAAGCTTACACTGTTTGCTGGTGAACAGTTCTTTAGCTGCACTTTTCACACTAGCAGACCACTCCACCGGAATCTACTAAAACCAAACTCATGGCCATAAAGATCAAAAGGGGTTTTTTCCCCCTCCTTTAAAAAAAAAAATTAAATAACTTTATTTTTTAAATTGAGGCATAGCTGATTTACAAGACCAAAAGCTTGGAGGCCCCCAAACGAGGCCAAGAAATTTTAGAGAACAAAAGGTGGTAAAGGCAGGAAGAAAGGCTGAGAGATTGACACAAAAAACCCCGGGCTTCCCACGATTTTGATTTCCGAACTCCAGCATGACTAACATTTTGGGTGGACAATCCTGTTTTGGAGGATGCCCTGTGCACTGTAAGATACCTCGCAGCATCCCTCCAGTTAGCACCCCCCCGCAAGCTATGACAAGCAAAAGTGTCTCAAGACGTTGCCAAATGTTCCCTCAGTGGTGAAATCATCCCTGGTTGAGAAGCACTAGGCTAAACCCAGCTTTGTGTTAATGTGGAGAGGAAGGTCATTGGGAAACAAAAGTGTTTCTAATAGTCCAAAGTCCTGATGAGGCCCACCTTAGGAAACAGACCCTCTGCGACCACACCCCTCACAAGAGAGTCTGGGGCGTACCCACAGCATCCATGGGTACTCTCCTGCCTCTGGCCAAGCCCGTGCTTACGTCTCTTCTGTGGCAGATGGTACCAGTCCACTGACACCAAAATAAGGTGAGATATTTTCCAGCACTACCCCAGATTATTGCCTGAGATGGTAAAGAATCTGTCTCCAATGTGGGAGGTCTGGGTTGGGACGATTCCCTGGAGAAGGGAATGACAACCCACTCCAGTATTCTTGCCTGGAGAATCCCATGGACAGAGGAGCCTGGCGGGCTGCTGTCCATGGGGTCACAAAGAGTCAGGCAGGACTAAGCAACTAACACTTTCACTAATGCTCTAAGGATTTCTAATCAGGTTGTGCTGTCTCCTATCTCTCAGCCTGTAAATGAACATTTCTCTGGGGCCTCTACCTGGCCAGCATGCTTATATTCCCATTAATCTGCAAAATCAGTAGTGCCTCTGTAAATGGCACTCTATCACCTTCCGTAAAACAGATGGAACAAATTCCTAGTGTCTTTTTGAATGGAAATTTCCCACGCTGCCTACCTTAACTGAGGACCTTAACCCAAGAGCTTTTGTGTTCCTGTTCCAGAAACTGCTGTCAAGCTAATCCTTGATTCTGTACTTCCAACCCTTTGGTTTTAATGAAAGAAATCTCATTCAATCTGCCTTGCTAGTTAAAATTAAATTAACCTGGCAAGTTTCTCCCCACTGCCTTGACTCCCATTGTAGCATGAGGGTGAGCAAAATAGCACCTTCCTCCCAAAGCAAAAAATTATACCCCAACTAAAAGCCCTTGCATGCATGCTGTGTAGCTTCAGTCATATCTGACTCTGTGTGACCCCCTGGACTGGCGCTCGCCAGGCTTCTCTGTCCATAGGATTTTCCAGGCAAGAATACTGAAGTGGGCTGCCATTTCCTTCTCCAGGGATCTTCCTGACCCAGGGGTCCAACTCCTGTCTCGTGTCTCCTGCACTGGGAGGCGGGTTCTTTACCACTAGCCCCACCTGGGAAGCTCAATTCGCATTACAGCGTGAGGCTGAGCAAAGTATCATCTCCTTCCCAAAGTGAAAAATTATACCCCAACTAAAAGCCCTTGTGCTGTGCTGTGCACAGTTGCTCAGTCGTGTCCAACTCTGCAACCCCACGGACTGTAACCCGCCAGGCTCCTCTGTCCATGGGGATTCTCCAGGCAAGAATACTGGAGTGGGTTGCCATCCTCCAGGGGATCTTCCCAACCCAGGGATCGAACCCAAGTCTCCCACATTGCAGGTGGATTCTTTACCATCTGAGCCACCAGGGAAGCCCATTACAACACTGTAAAAAATACAATTTACTATCTGTCATAGATCACTAAGCGATAGGTGTTACACTACAACTATCTTCTTTCCCCGTTTCCCCCAGTCAGGTACTATCTGTCACATTGCCAGCTTAGAATTCAATACGGGGAAAGATCTTTGTTTTGCCTTTTCTTTCATCCTGAAAACCTATTCTGTTTGTCTTTTAATCCTTTAGTGTATTTACTCATGGGAGAGGAGGAATTTCTTAACTTTATTCATTGCACTTCTAGATATAAACATTACACCTGATATGGATCTGTTATTTGGGGCATTGTTAGGACTGATTTGTATTCCACCCCCAAATTCACAAGCTCTAACCCCCAACGTGACTATATCTGAAGATGGGCCTTTAAAGAGGCAATTAGGGTGAAACAAGGTCTTAAGGGTACAGCCCCAACCTGTTAGATTGGTATCGTCATGAGAGGAAGAGACACCAGAACCCCCTCTCTTCACACACAGAGGAAAGGCCAGGTAAGGATGCAGCCGCCTGAAAGCCAGGAAGAAGAGTCTCATCAGAAACCAACCAGGATGGCACCCTGCCCTTGGGATTCCAGCCTCTAGGGCTGTGAGAAAATTAATTTCTGTTGTTTAAGCCACCTTGTCTGTGGTGTTCTGTTATGGCAGCCGACAGACTAACACAGGCATGAAATAGCTACAGGAGAAGGACATTTGTCCTTTTCTATAATGGAAGGAATGCTTAAAGTTCCGAAGCCTGCCATACAGATGAATGCCTTCTTGGACGCGGCTGGCTATTGCTGATAATAGATACTAGAGTATGCTTTCTTCACTGAGTCTTCATTCTACTTGACACCCCAGAAGCGAAATTAAAGAGGCTTTCTCCTTTCTTAGCAAAGCCTTATCCAGACGCCTGGTACTAAATCTCTCTGATTATAAAAGCTTTTTATTCCCTTCTGCCATAAAAATAAGAAACTACTATCAAAGAGCTGACAGTCTCCTAGAGATAAAAAGCACTCTGAACCTTTCATAACTCTTTTGCTGGACTCAGTAGCAGTGAGCTGGCCTTCAGGTCGGCATTCGGTGGCAGAGGCTGCCACACTCTACTCTTAGGTACCCTTCTCTGTGGTTCACTGACACACCACTGCAGCCTCCTAAAGACCAGAACACGACTCGTCTCTTAATGTCAGATTAAACAAGAATGAAAACCTACTTTCCTCTGCTGGTCACAGTAACCGCCAAGGACAATTGGTGGAGAAGCCTCATTGTTTTGATAGCGATAGCATCCTGACTTAAAGATGTTCCACTTCTTCCAATCCTGGTCTCTCATCTTTAAGGATTGGAAGAAGTGGTCTCTCTCATCTTTAAAGGCTTCCCTGATAGCTCAGTTGGTAAAATAGCCACCTGCAATGCAGGAGACCCTGGATCGATTCCTGGGTTGAGAAGTTCTCCTGGAGAAGGGAAAGGCTACCCACTCCAGTATTCTGGCCTGGCGAATTTCATAGACTGTACATGGGGTCACAAAGAGTCAGACCATGACTGAGTGACTTTCACTTCACTCATCTTTAATGTGGACAAGAACTGTCAGGGGACTCATGGAAGGCAGCTTTTGGTTTGCTGTTTGTACATGACAAGAGAGGGTAGAAGTTCCCTCTCCACTCCAACTAGGTGGCTACACCTACTACCTTGACTACAGCGTGCACGTCTGCATTTCACACATTTGTCAAAATTCACTCTGATTCTTGCTAGGCCCCTGGAGCTGGCTGTGCCTTTGGAGTTGTTCATCACCGTAGATGGCAGCAGAAGTAACAGAAGTCTCTTGCCTCAGCTGAGTAAAATTGCTAACAGTCCTGGCTATAAAACTTTTCTCAGCAGAACTTCATAATGATGCTTCACAGAGAAAGTTCTGGATGATGCTCCTGTGTCAGGCAGAGGTCACATCCTTTTCCCTGGCCACAGTGCCATGTTGTCTTGTTTTGAAGACTGGATCCAAATTCAAAGAAGCTCTCTTAAACATTACAGGATGACCTGAACATCTAAGCAACTGCCTCAGTGTTCTAGCCCACTTTTGTTGTCATCCAAATACCTTCTCCCTCACCATATATATGAGACAAAGACAGGGTAAAGGGTTCAAACAGTTAGGAATGACTGGTACCCCCAAACTGTTGTCAACAAGACCTAACAATACTGCCTCACTTCAAGTCCACAGTGTGAGCAAATCCATCAAGACAAAGAGAACAACCCACCCTCATTCCCAAGGGTCACCTGTGAATACTCAACTTTTATCTGAATCAAGCCATGCTCCACATGTGAGTAATTTCATGTGTTTTCAGAAGGAGTAGAAGCATATTTTGGCTTTTAACTGAAACAGTTAAGATATGTCATCCCTAGATTTAGGATCGCCTTCCCAATAAAGAGAAGACAATATACTTTATAAGTCAGATTGAAAGGAGGTTGGTAACACCTATACAATCTAACTAGACTGTCATTGTCCATGTCACCAGGATCAGCTGGAACGGTGCAACATCAAAATGATGTACTGAACAATAAACAACCCGTGACCTTTATGAGTGTGGGAGGCAACCTATCCCTCAGAGCAGCCAAGGGGAGCTTCAAAAACCAGCAATCAGTGTTGGCCACCCCATGTGGCATATGTGATCTTAGTTTCTGGATCAGGGATAGAACCCATACCCTCTGCAGCGGAAGCAGTAAGTCCTAACCACTGGACCACCAGGGTAGTCCCTGACCTCGTATAAATCTAAGCACCCTACCCCCCCACTCCCCCCAAATATCCTACACTGGATGCTGATGAACAGACTCAGTAAAATCCTCATATGAGCTCTGAGGGTGAAATGAAAAGGAGAAAGAATTGAAGACAATCTAGAGTCTAAGTTATGAGTAAGCAGAAGGTAGTCAGTCTTATTAGCCAATGCAGAGACAGTATAACCGCGTCTCCCTGTTGACACAGGACTAGAGCAGAGAGGGACAAGGTGGTGTTTGCTGAGGTGATGGGATAACGAAGTTTCTTGAGCTGCACTGCATCCTATGCAGCACATCCCAATCCTCCCTGAGGTCCTCTGAAATGGTCCCCTGTTCTGCATCTCCCCTTGGAGCTTTGCTACAACTCTGTATGACATTAACATGCTCTGCTGCTCACAACACGATGCACGCTCATTTCTCCTCCAGAGCTATTCTTTTTGTCTTCCCCAATGCAGTAAGTGATACACCATGCATCCAGTAGCTCAAGCCAAACATCTGGAAGGTTATTTCACTATCTTAATGCAATCACCAGCATTTCTCAACTAAACTCCTCTAACAGCCTCCAAATTGGTCTCTCTTGCTTCCACTATTGCTCCCTACTTTGATCTATTCTAAACAGCAGGCAAGATGAACAACAAGGAATCAGATCAGTGTGGTTTCCTACTGCATTTAGAATAAACTTCAAATTCATGAAGTCTTTAATCAGGCTGATTTGCTTTTCTAACGCCCTGTTGTAGCCACCTCAGTCCTGCCAGGCCCCATTGGCCTTCTCTACCTTTCTTCTAACACCAAGCCCATCCTGCCGCAGGGCTTTTGCATGAGTTGTTGCCCTGGCCTGCGATGCTCTTCGCCAGACCTATACCTCGCTGATTCCCTGTCATCTTTCAAAGCTCAGCTTAAATGTCACATCCTCCTAAACATCTTTCCAGGCCACCCAATCTACAGTTGTTACATCACCATTTGCATTCTCTACTACCACCATTTGATATTTTTCATGTATCTTAAAAAAAATTTTTTTCCCCTCTCTCCCCAGCTGGGCACAGGGATGATAAGATCAATCCAGTATACAGGTTCATTTCTCTTTCTTAAAAAAAAAAACAAAAACCCTGATTTTGTTCAGGTATCAACTCCTCCCCTGTGCAGCAGCCATGGGCCTAAGGAAAAGCTGACCCTCTACCCTCTAACTTCAGGAAGTGATATGACTTGACTGATAAAAATCTCATATACCTTGCTAGTGGCTAGTTCAGAAATAAGTATTTGGCCCAATTCAAGCCAAGGAGATAAAAGGCAAGGAAGAAAACTATGAAAAGCCCCAGGCTTTTTCTCCCTATGGTCAGGCATGAAAAAACAAGCTGCTGCACCACACCTGTGAGAAGAACAAGCTTTAGGAGGAAGTCAACGTGGTGTATGCAGAACAGAACTTGAGTCTTTGATGACATAGTTCTCGTCAACCCATCTGGGAATACACAGTATCTCTGACTCCTTTTATGTGAGCTAATGAGTATCTCTATTATTTAAGCCAATGTAGGTTAGATTTTCTATTATCTATAGGTGAAAATACACTACACATATAGGGACTCTGTTTACTTGCTCAATGCTATACTCCCAGCACCCAGAATATGGTGGGCATTTAACAAATCTATACTGAATGAATAACTGCAAGAGTCTGAAAGAATAACCTATGAAGGAGAAAGAATCCTAAAACAATTATTCTCCATTGAGCTCACTGACTGAGCTATAAAAAGTCATTAAATCCTTAAGAACAGGCATCTACTCAAGCACTACTGAGTAAGCAAAACATGTTCTTGATAACGATTTTTAAATGTTGACCTAACACTGAAATATGTCACCATCATTACAAAAGGAAAATGCCACTATCAAAAAGCATGCATATTTTTGCAGACTTACAGGTTCTTGGGGTTCTGATTCTTCCCATGCTCCCCAACCATCATCTTCCCAGTTTGATTTACCTGTTTTGAAAAAGATGAAAAGTGCTTATTACATAAAATATAGAGCTTAAATTATTTTAAAAACATTTCCTCTAAACATAATAGAACCAACCTCATGTTAAGGAAGAAAACAATGGTAAACTATACTAGGTCAGGATTTTGCTATACGTAATAATATTCAGAAAGAAAAAAAAAAATAATATTCAGGAAACATTTGACCCGAATTTACACATCTATGTAAAAGTGTGCAAGTTAGTTGGATTTTAAGATATTGGACATCAAGTCTACCCACATTTAAATCAAACTGCAAAGGTGACTTTTTAAAAAAAATCTTAAAATGGCAAATATTTGTTACCTAATATATTAGACAAGTTAAAGGTACATAGTGGCCAAACAACACACCTAAAATTTCACACAGATATCTTTAAAAGTGTTTTAATAAGATAAGGTATCAAAGATTAAGAAAACAATTTTGAAACCAGACTGGTCTACTATTTTCCACCTTTTCCTGACACTGGGATTTCTTATACATGAGAACATTGTCTTGGATTAAAATAAGATGTCCACTATATGCAAAACAGAAAAAGAGACACAGAAGTACAGAACAGACTTTTGAACTCTGTGGGAGAAGGTAAGGGTGGGATGTTTCGAAAGAACAGCATGTATATTATCTATGGTGAAACAGATCACCAGCCCAGGCGGGATGCATGAGACAAGTGCTCGGGCCTGGTGCACTGGGAAGACCCAGAGGAATTGGGTGGAAAGGGAGGTGGGAGGGGGGATCGGGATGGGGAATACGTGTAAATCTATGGCTGATTCATATCAATGTATGACAAAACCCACTGAAAAAAAAAATAAAGGAAATAAAAAAATAAATAAATAAAATAAAAATAAAATAAAATAAGATGTCCAACCACCACTGCAACGAGGAATTAAAAATCCCAAATTGGGGGCTTCCCTGGTAGTCACTGGTTAAGAATCTGTCTTCCAGTGTGGGAGACGAGGGTTTGATCCCTGGCCAAGGAACTAGGATCCCACATGCTGCAGGGTGACTAAGCCCACGCACAGCAAGTAGAGAAAGCCCACGTGCCGCAACAAAGACCCAGCACAGTCAGATTTTTAAAAAAATTAAATAAAAAATAAAAATCCCAAATTAGTGAGTTCATTTTTATATAATTATCTTTGAATTCATCCTATATCATATCAGAAGAGAATGAATAAAACTATCATTTTTAAAGGAACCATTAATATTCTGAACCAAACATCAGATACTCTATATGTATTACTTCAAATCAAATTAAAAAACAAATAAAAGTTTCCCTAAGTGTGAAAAGAGCAGATAATTGTCTAATTATAAGTCTAGCCCCAGAATCAGATTACCTAGGTTCATCCTGGATCCATCCCTTATCAGCTCTGTGACCCAGAACAGTTACCCCATATTCATAAGCTCTAGCTCTCTTACCATAACATCATGGAAAATGACAGTACCTACAGTTAGTGGGATTGCTGTCAGCATGCTAAGTCCCCAGTGCCTGATACATAATAAGTTCTCAATGCCAGTCATCAGGATTTAGCTATTAAAATACTACAAAATATAAATAAAATATTGTATTTAAGCCAATCAGCCTCAAAATTCTGGGGGAAGAAGCAACCCAAAAGACGGGACTGAACATACATGTTATCTACTGACAGGAGGAAGGAAGCAAAAAGAACTTCCACTTATCTACAACGTTCCAAAGGCTGCTAAAATCAACTATATATTAGATGATAAAAAAAAATGTTATAGTCTGGTACTTGGAATCATTGCTCAATTAGCTCTGTGGCAATATCCCCATCTTTGGTACTTAAACACCAAATAGCTACTTTATGATGTGCCAAGCACACTGCTAGGCATATATTAAGTCTTAAAATAGTACTAATCATTTGATTAACACTGTACAACTAATAGAAGATTTCTGTACACACATCAATTGAACAATTTAACAAATGTTCTGTTAAATACCCTGTGCCAAATCCTGTAGCTGAAACAGACAAAAATACAAACATATGAACTCCTTTTCTTTTTAAAGAATCTGTGATCTAGTGTAGGAGAGAGACAAATAAGTAACCGTCGTGGTGATGGCTGTAACTGACTACTAGGGGAACTCAGATGAGGCCGTAAAAGAGACGAAAAGCTATAGGGAGGCGTCATCTTAAATGAAATCTTACAAAAAGTGGCTAGAGGGACTGGTGGTTCCTCCACTGGATCTGTGGTTTGGACTTTGCTTTCTAATGCAGGGCTTCAGGTTTGAGTCCTGTACAGGGAGCTAAGATGACAACATGACTTGGGGCCAAATATTGTAACCAATTCAATAAAGACTTAAAAATGGTCCAGTTTTTTTTTTTTTTTTAAAGTGGCTAAAAACTTTTCAAAGGCAAAAAAAAGCCATTCAGATAGAGGTTATCACGTAACAACAACTAACATGTATTTAGCATTTCTATATGCTTAAATGCTTTATAGACATTAATTCACATAAGCATGACAAGGATCCCCTATCTCCCTCTCTTTACAAAGAAAAGTAGATTGCCTAGTTTACATCCCTTGCCTAGGATCACAGAGGGTTAAATGGAGGGGCGGAGGGGCGGGGTTTGAATTCGGTTCTGCCTAAGTTCCAGAGCCCATGCTGCCTAGTATTCTTCCATACTTACTCCTTCGGCCTCTGAATAAGGGTAAGATTAGGAAACAGCGGGGCTTACAAATAAGACCAAAAGCAAGATTTCATTACATTAACATGGAAATAGTCCCCTGATATTGAGATTTGGACATTTTTTTTTTTGGTAACTTGGAAAAATACAGTTGCTCTTTGGCAATCTAAATTTGTTAGGCAATCCCTTTAGTCTGCTAATTTTTCTACTGCATAGAAAGCAACTGTCTTCTAATGGGCTGATGGTAACTAGGTCATCTGATTGATAAATGTCTTTTGTACGAGAAAGCAAAATGTGTAGTAAAGCTTATTGCTCTAAGGTTCACAATTCAATGTTAAAACTGCTATAAAAATGTTTATCAAATTACCACACTCTCTGGGAAACTGTGCAGAATTTAAAGTTGATGAAGAATTTAAAGTTCATGACCTTCATGACTTCATGAAGGTCAGCTAATCATGTATTCATTCATGCATTCAACAAACACAACACAGCATCTCTTCTGTGTTGGGCCCTGTGCTAAGTGCTGGACATACAAAAGCAAAATAAGCCTTCAAAGAGCTTAGTCTGTGCACAGAACCTCTGCTGAATGCTATTCAAAAGAAAACTATGTAAAATGTGCTATTTCTCCTCCATACTGGTAAAAAGTACCCAGCTCCATTCACAAATGACTCATTCGATCAGTAGAAGACAGCAGAAATTTTGATTATCAGCCCCTGCAGAGACCCAGTTCTCTCCATAAAGCACAATTCAAAACATTCCAGGAAGAAAAAAACTCTGAGAAATACCTTCTTTTTACAAAACAGTAGTGCTCATGACGGTTTACCCATGTCTCAATGTCTCTGACTGAGGAATTTGTATTAACTGGAGGGAAAGAAAAATTAATCAGGCACCTCCCACTATCACATGAATACATTTCCCAAAGGGGTCATGGTACAAAGAGGTTAAAGGAAGGTGAAAGTGAAAAACAGAACTGTTACTTGGAGAGGTTACAGATATTTTTGAAGGTTGGTTTAGAATTCTCAGTATTGTTTACAACACTGTAAGAAAATGCACTCCAAATTTTAGTCAACTTAAAAATGAGAAACAGAAAAGGAAAAAAAAAAAATCAAAGACGGAAACATCCGTAAATAAGGTACTACCTTCCGGCTATTGTTACTCAGTGTCAGTGATGTAAACTTTGTAGCCTCCTGACTTACCTCAGAATTCATCTGATACTGTTCTGCAGGCTGCTATTTGACAGCTACTGAAGTGTCAGAATCTTAGCACCTTACCAAGGTTATTTCTAATGTCCTCAAATATAAAAGCAGGTCAAGCACAAAAAAAGCTTATACTGAAAAAACAGCTGCTGAATGTCTAATAAAGATGCCATTCATATACAAAATTTTATTCAGGTGGTCTTTCCTTCTGGTAACTTTTCTATGAGGGATGCTCTTCTTCAATCCATGTCATTATCAGTGTATTTTAATTGATTATTGATCAAGGTTGCGAATAACAAGAGCAATGGTGTTTTAACATTTGAGAACTAGGCCATTTAATGTCAATAAGGAACATTTACTATAAAACTTTAAGGTCTATAAATTTCTACATAACAGGAAGAAATAAGACACCAAATGATGATGGTCTGTTAGAATAAATAGATCAAAACCTTCTATAAGCCAGGGTGATTTGAAAGTCCTAAACTCTTGTATATGTTAAGACTTAAGTCAGTTGAAACTCGTTTGAAAAGATATAAGTTCGATGTAACTCATTTGAAAAGATCCCGATGCTAGGAAAGATCAAAGGCGGGAGGAGAAGGAGACGACAGAGGATGAGATGGTTGGATGGCATCACCGACTCTATGGATGCGAGTTTGAGTAAGATCCGGGAGTTGGTGATGGACAGGGAAGCCTGGCGGGCTGCAGTCCATGGGGATGCAGAGTCGGACACGACTGAGTGACTGTGAAAAGGTTGGCTTAAAGCTCAACATTCAGAAAACTAAGATCATGGCATCTGGTCCCATCGCTTCATGGCAAATAGATAGGGAAACAGTGGAAACAGTGTCAGACTTTATTTTTTTGAGCTCCAAAATCACCGCAGATGGTGAATGCAGTCATGAAATTAAAAGATGCTTACTGCTTGGAAGGAAAGTTATGACCAACCTAGACAGGATATTAAAAAGCAGAGACATTACTTTGCCAACAAAAGTCTGTCTAGTCAAGGCTATGGTTTTTCCAGTGGTCATGTATGGATGTGAGAGTTGGACTGTGAAGAAAGCTGAGCGCCGAAAAATTGATGCTTTTGAACTATGGTGTTGGAGAACACTCTTGAGAGTCCCTTGGACTGCAAGGAGATCCAACCAGTCCATCCTAAAGGAGATCAGTCCTGGGTGTTCATTGGAAGGACTGATGCTGAAGCTGAAACTCCAATATTTTGGCCACCTCATGCGAAGAGTTGACTCACTGGGAAAGACCCTGATGCTGGGAGGGACTGGGGGCGGGAGGAGAAGGGGACGACAGAGGATGAGATGGTTGGATGGCATCACCGACTCGATGGACATGAGTTTGAGTGAACTCCGGGAGTTGGTGATGGACAGGGAGGCCTGGCGTGCTGCGATTCATGGGGTCGCAAAGAGTCAGACACGACTGAGCAACTGAACTATCAAGGATGGACACTCAAGACATAAACTTCTTTAGGGCGATCAGGATCCAGTGTAGAAATTCCAAAAACCACACAAATCACCAAATCATCCAGTTCATCTAATGAGCCAAGTGGCATGCTTTTCAGTCAAAGGCTAGGCTATAAATTATGGGGTAATTGTATGTATTTCTCCTCCCATTTATTATATAAGTAAGTAGTAACCACCTAATCTCCAGAAAGCAATCCTTTAAATGACACTGACATCAACCTCCTGTATTCTTTATCTGGCTTAGGTTTAATTCAACGACACTGATCAGAATATTAAGAAAATGACATCCACATCCATTGCCTTTACAAAACTGGAGTTACAGTCTCTTCTACAGCATGGCCTCTCTAGGGAGCCTTAAAATTTCTGCAAAGAGATTAAAACAATGAATTAGGGATGACTAAAGTTTCAGGGTTGACCCCATTCTGAAAATGTGAGGCAGGCTGTCCATGGATGACGCTCTGAGGAATACTAGCTTCAAGGGTAAACTTCAATGCCAATAATCTGACCTAAAATCTCCTGTTTTCCTTTGCCTACCCTCATCCTTGTTTCTATTCTTTCACTTCATTAGCCTTTTAACTTACTGGAGGGCAGTCTTTAGCAGCACTGTCCAATAAAAATGTAACACAAGCCACATGCCACGTTAAACTGACTAGCAGCCATATTCGAAAAGTAGAAACAAGTTAACTTTAATATGCTTTATTTAATATGATATAGCCCCAAAACGTCATTTCAATATGTAATCACTATTAAGTTGTTCATGAGATATTTCACATTGGTTCTCTGAGTGTAAGTCTTCAAGATCCAACACGTATTTTACACTCAGAGCACATCTCAGCTGGGACCAGGCACGTTCCGAGTGCTCCACCGCATAGTACAAGACAGCACAGGTCTAGAACAACTGTTAGGTGTCTGGTGTCAGCCTGCCTGGGTTTGATACCCAGCTTTACCCCTGAAGGGTCATATATCCTTAGGCAATTTAATCTCTTCCCTCTCAGCTTCCTCTTTAGCAAAATGGAGTTAATAACTGTATCCACTGTTGTTAGGGTTAAAAGAACAGTGCTTGGCACGTACACACCCTTGATGGCTGTTAAAATGATTAGTCTCCAAACACAGCACCCTCTTTCTTCATTCTTACTCTCTGCCTTTGCCTATCCCATATCTGTCAACTAATTTAAGCATTCCCATTTGTCTCCAGCTCTCCAAATTCACCTTCTCCTTCAGGACTTGGATTAATTGTTTATGAAGTTTTATTGCATCTATCAATGATCTTTCCCTCTTGTGAAACCATAGCATTTGATTATATTTTCCTTTCAGAATTACAAATTGTGTTGGGTCATTTGTTGTGTTGTTAACTTGTCTGATTGATCATAAATGTATACCGTGTCAATACGCTAACCATTTAAGCTTCGGGGGACAGGGAATATACATGCTGTGTGTGCTCAAACGCTCACACACACATATGCATCTCCAAGAACACTGTCGGTACTTAACTATTTATATCCATTTAGGATATCAAGTCTGAAAAGAACCTTTTTACCCAAAGGTTTCCCCATATATCCCTATAAAAGGAGGATATAAATTAATATATTCAAATATAGTAAGCAAATCAGATGTTGATTCTAAACATTTTACATTTCCACAGAAATACAAAAACATTTTATTTTTATAAACTTTATACACAAAGACTTTATATTCCAAATCAAAACCATCTTTTATAAATAAGCTTTCTATGTAAAATTATAAATACATATTGATAAATTTTGTAATTCTCTATTCCATTTTAATCACAAAAAATAATTAACAATCTTTAGATTGAGTTTTGATTAAGAATAGGAGAAACAACAACAAAAAAAAGAATAGGAGAAACAGAGTATCTTTGTTCTAATTCAAGTCTAAATGGCAGAATTTGACTATGTAAAAAAAGATGCTCTAGAAATATTGTTCAACATAGTTGGCCTAATATGGATTAATGGATCTTTGTATTTGATAGATACACACACAATGTATATTTCAACATTTCAAAACAACACTTGTATCATTACTTTAAAAAGATCTTGCATCAGTAAAGAAAAACCAATACATTCATTCAATTAGG
This sequence comes from Cervus canadensis, assembly GCF_019320065.1. Classification (NCBI taxonomy): domain Eukaryota; kingdom Metazoa; phylum Chordata; class Mammalia; order Artiodactyla; family Cervidae; genus Cervus; species Cervus canadensis. The sequence goes on along the minus strand of NC_057398.1, from coordinate 55,110,661 downwards.
CATTCACTTTCAACCTGACTTTTTGGTAGGCTAGAAAAAATAATTACAAAGAACACTGAGTTCCCAAATAAACACCGTATCATTTTGAAGGCAAAAAAGAACACCCACATCACTCTCAAAATGTGTCTGTATTCTATTATGCAAATATTCTTTTTGCCAACAGTGAATAAAACAGGTTATACTCAAAACAGCTAAGAAACAGCAAATATTGCCTATTGGAGACATCTAAAATTAGATCATGAGACTGCTTCCCTAGGTTTGTTACTTCAGTGCTGACTCACGTGCCAGATGCTGCTCCTAAAGCAGTAATTTTACAACTATAGCACGGCAGGACAGCATCAGCTCTATTTCAAATGTCCATGTTTCAACTGGACTTTCCCACCTCATTTCCAGTGCAGCCTACTGAAAAAAACGGCAGTTTCAAGTACCTGAGACACGACTACCGAGCCTGTGTTTGAGAGCACGGAGCCCCAGCTACTGAAGCCCTCGTGCTCTGAGAAGCCGCTGCAGTGAGAAGCCTGCGCACTGCACCCGGGGAGTAGCCCCTGCTCACCACAGCTAGGGAAAAGCCTGAACAGCAAGAAGACCCAGTACAGCCAAAAACAAATTTAAAAAAAAAACAGTAACAATAAAGTCTGCCAGTTTAGATTACTATGTTAGTTCTAATTACTTTGCCATTACTACCTCATTTGCTAAAATTACCCCTCACTCTTATTTTATACCACACCTTGAATCATACTTGCTCTCTATTTGAACAAAATTCCTAAGCTTATCTCCAATCAACTTATATGATGTAGAGAGAATTAAACATGAGCAAAATGAAGTTATAAGTATTAGTAATAAAAAGCAACAACCTCCTCACTGACAAGTAATTTGACTTTTCAATCATTTTTTAATACATATCACTGAAGAGGACTATTTTGAACTGTCCAGAATAATTGGCAGCATAAACTCTTATTCTTACCCTTATAAGGTAAATGAACAAAACCAATGACTTTAAAACATAAAATGTAACTACAACTTCCTCTAGGGAGAATTCTTCCCTGAAGAGATTAGATTATACTAGTATTAAAAAAACTGTTCAGCTTCTCACTTGATATCATCAGTCACTTATAGTTACTGAAACCTTCAAACTATGGAGAAAACATTATAATTCAAGCATCAAGAAATAATAGATGTCTTTTAAGGTATATTTTCAATGAATGAATTATTTTACCAACAAAAGCTTAAATGAGAAATTCAACTTTTGCTTTTCACAATTCTATTTAATTTAAAATATACATTATTCCAATTTGCTTCTGAACAGTCTGTCATCATAACTGAGTAATAGTTTCACATTTAAAAAGAACCTGAAGCTAAAAAGGAAAATGAATTCTAGAAGTGGGCAATTAATTTGACAGTATTTGCTTTCCTCAATATGAGTACGTCAAGATCAAAAACTAAATGGGAAACTGAAATCATTAAATGTTAGGAAAAAGAAAATTTAATCTCCATGGTCTAAGAAAAGATCTTACTAGCACTGAAGCAAATTCATTTCCGTTCTTCTAAAACAGGAAAAAAGAGAATGTACTTGTTTCTATAAAGAGCACCAACCTCCAGAACCTATAACTTGCAAATAATTCGTAGGTTCAACAATTTTAGTTGGCTCTTCTTGGCCAAGCCACAGAAAGCATCACATAGCAATACAAAGGGGAAAAAAAAAAAGACTAAAGAATAGAGAAGCTGCTTAATTTCCTATGCCTCAGGATTATTCATCTTTTTCTATTTCTAAAGAAATGGAAAATGGGAATATAAATTTTATATTAGCATATTCCTCTCAGCACATAAAAATATGCAGCAATCTAAAATGAGGAGGCTATCCCATTTTCAACAAACAGGAGTTTCTTTCAAAACACCATGATTAAATCAGACTAGGTCTGTAAGGTCCCTTCCAGTTCCAGATTTCTAAGGACTCTTGTTATCAAATAAATGGCCTCCTACATCACACAAGGAGAATGTTTTGACAGTTCAAAAAAGGACAGAACTGAAAATATCTTTAGGCAGAAACAGAATGTATCCTCTTGCTCTAAAGGGCTTCCCTGGTGGCTCAGATGGTAAAAAAAAAATCTGCCTACAATGCAGGAGACCCAGGTTTGATCCTGTGGTGGAGAAGATCCCTTGGAGAAGTGAATGGCTATGCACTCCAGTATTCTTGCCTGGAGAATTCCATGGAGAGAAGAGAAGTACATAGACTTGCAAAGAGTTGAAGACAACAGAGCAACTAACACTTTCACTTTTCTTGCTCTAAATAAAGTTAAAAAAAAAAAAAATCAACAAGTATGCTTCTTTTGCTCCAAATCTAAGAAATCTTTAGACCCATCCTAAGAAAAATGATAAAAACAAACTGTAGACTTGAAGAAATTTAATATGCCCCATTCTTTCTACTCATTTTATTTTTTAAAGGAAGTCAGTGACTAAGGGCAACAATATATTTTGTATATTAGACAGAACTTATATATCTTTTATTGTTGTTTCCTATAACTTCATGTGTTATGAATTTATTATATCCAAAGCAGCAGAAAGTAACAAAAGATCAGGGAAGGTAGGAGAAGGGGACGAGAGAGGATGAGATGGTTGGATGGCATCACCAACTCAATGGACATGGGTTTGGGTAGACTCCAGGAGCTGGTGATGGACAGGGAGGCCTGGTGTGCTGCGGTTCATGAGATCGCAAAGAGTCGGACACGACTGAGCGACTGAACTGAACTGAACAGGGAATGTAAATAAGGGTGAAGGTATATAAATACTGCTCACCAAAGCTAATTTCTGCAAATTCTAAAGCCAATTCAGTATCTTCCTTACTTAATCAATTCTAATATGATTGTCCTTGTGAGAAAACTTTCCTTATAGTTAAGGTAAATTCTTCCAATACCAGCTTAATCTTGCTATTACTTGTTGCTTTAAAAAAAAAAAACACAGGTAAAGTCTGATAATAATGTTAGCATTGCCTAAGAACCATTTTTCATTTACTGGAAGAGCAAAAATCAAAGAAACTGATAACACAGGAAGATGACAAGTGTGGGTGTAAATGAACATTTCTGTTTACCACGGATAGGAATAAACCTGACCAATTTTTAGACTGTGACTGTGCTCAACAACTAAAATGTGAATTTCTATTATCCAGCAATTCCAATCCCAGAAATTTACATACAGAAATATTAACATCATAGGTAAAGCATGTATAAGGATGGTTACTGGAACATTTTCTTGTAGCAAAAATATTGGAAATAATCTAAATTTCATTGACAGGGGAATGTTTAACTAAAACCTGGTAGTCTTCACTGAAATACTGTACAGACATTAGGGGGAAAAAATGCTACAGTTATATACACAGCTTGAAAAAAAAATTGACATTTTTTGACTCTGTCAAAACAGTTGACATTAAAAATTAACCAAAAAAGTTCCAGAATATACATTTTACAAAAATGAGGCCATAATTTAAAATGTAAAATAGATAAATAAAACACCCAACAGCATGTATGTTTACTGTCTAAGCAGAAAGTCTGGAAGATTCTCACTAAGGCAGCACTTTATAATGATAGAATTTTCCGTAATGATGGTGGTGTTATGTATCTGTGCTGTCCATTAGGTAGCCACTAGGTAAGTACATGTGGCCACTGAAACATAATTAGTATGACTGAAAAATTGAACTGCTACTTTTACTTAATTTCTATTAATTTATACTTAACCAGCCACACGCAGTTAGTGGCCACTATGCTAAAAAGCTTAAGGCTAACGTTTTAACATCTGGAAGGGGGGATATAAGTAGCTAGAAGACAGATTTTATGTCTGATTTTATACACTTAAAAAAAATAGAGGCGATGTAATAATAGGTTATTATCTCTCTTGACCTGAGAGTCTCTCTTCTGAAGAATTTATATGTGAGGCTTAGGCTCACATGATACAAAGAAAAATGATCTGTGTTCAAAGAACTGTTTTTTGGTCACCTTTCCAAAGGAGCAATATGGTATGGCAGACACCTAAGAATTTCAAGAAATCCTTCTCATGAGGAAAGTTCATTTAGGGTCTCGATAGTCCCAAATGATATTAACACTGTAGTCACACAGAAACACTTGCTGTCGTACAGATCCAGAACTGTCACTGGGTAGACCATTAAATACCATCTGAAGAATACCAATCTAAGTTACCTCCTTTTTTGACAGACCACTACAAAGGCCACCCAACCGGTCATTCTATTTCCACTTTCACCCACCATTCCCATTCATTCTCCTCTTTGCTAACAAAGAAATGCCTTTCAAATATTAACCTGGTTGTCCTATTTCTCAGTTCAAATTCCTTGTATAGGTTGCCACTGCTATGTTTCTCAAGTTTCAAACTCCATCACCACTGCGACTGCCTTGAAGGTGAAAGTGAAGTCGCTCAGTCGTGTCTGATTCTCTGCGACCCCATGGACTGTAGCCTACCAGGCTTCTCCATCCGTGGGATTTTCCATGCAAGAATACTGGAGTGGGTTACCATTTCCTTCTCCAGGAGATCTTCCCAACCCAGGGTTTGAACCTGCGTCTCCTGCATTGTAGGCAGACGCTTTACCATCTGAGCCACCAGTCCTGTCTTTACTTCTGAAGACCCTGATCTAGAGTTGAATGAACATCTCCCAAATGATTACCTACCTCTAACTCTGAACTACAAAACCTACCCTTTTCAGAGCCACCAAATCCACCTCTCTGCAAATCAAATCTTGAAATGCTATACTTTTGCCTTACATCAGTGGTTACCCTCTGCCTATAGCAGAGATGCCCAGGGAACTGCAAATGGATTACAGATGAGCCAAGACATTGATCCTCTCAGCTCTCAGGATAGCTTGGTAGGGTCTGGGGCTACTGGAACTTTTAGCAGGTCACTTCTCACGATGAACAGCTTTGTTTTACATTTTATGACCTATTTCTTTATTATCATACTAATTTATATATTTTATTGTTAACACACAACATAAAAGCTAATATAACCATTTTTAAGTGCACAGTAGTGTTTACTGACATTGTTGAGAAACAGAGCTTCAGAACTTTTCCATCTTGCAAATTTGAGACTGTAATACTCATTAAACAAGACTCCTTTCCTCCTCTCCCTAGCTCCTAGTAACTACCATTCTACTTCCTGTTTCCATGAATTTAACTACTTTAGGTAACTCATATAAATGGAATCGTACATTGATTTTTTCTGACTGGCTAATTTTTCACACAGCATAATGTTCTCAAGGTCACTCATATTATCACATGTGATATGATTTCCTTCTTTTTAATGACTGAATAATATTCCATCTTACAGACCCCATTCCATTCATCCACCAATGGACATTTCAGTTGGTTCCACTCCTTGGCTTTTATGAACTATCCCTCTATGAACATGGGTGTGCAAGTATCTCTTCTAGATACTATTTTCAGTTCTTTTGGTTATACACCCACAAGTGAGATTGCTCAAGCATATAGTAATTCTATTTTTTATTTTTAGAGGAAACTCCATACTGTTTTCCATAGCAGTTGCACCATTTTACAATCCTATCAACAGTGTATAGAGTTCCAGTTTCTCTATATCCTCGCCAACACTTGTTATTCTGTTTTTATTTTTTTAACAGAAGCCAAGCTAGTGAGTGTAAGGTGATACCTTATTGTGGTTTTCATTTGCATTGCTCATGATCAGCGATACTGTGTATCTATCATATGCTTACTAGTCATTTCTAAAACATCTTGGAGAAGGCAATGGCAACCCACTCCAGTACTCTTGTCTGGAAAATTTTCATGGATGGAGGAGCCTGGTAGGCTGCAGTCCATGGAGTTGCTAAGAGTTGGACATGACTGAGTGACTTCACTTTCACTTTTCACTTTCATGCATTGGAGAAGGAAATGGCAACCCACTCCAGTGTTCTTGCCTGGAGAATCCCAGGGACGGGGGAGCCTGATGGGCTGCTGTCTATGGGGTTGCACAGAGTCAGACACGACTGAAGCGACTTAGCAGCAGCATAACATCTTTGGAGAAAAATCTATTCAAGTCTTTGCTCAGTTTTTACTTGTTATATTTTGCTGTTACTTGGCTATAGGAATTCTTTATATATTGTGGATACAGATCCTTTATCATATATATGATTTGCAAATATTTTCTCCCATTCTGTAGGCTGCACTTTCACTTTGTTGACCGCATCTTTCAATTCACTGAAGTCCTAAGGTTTGATATAGCCGCATTTACCTATTTTTGCTTTTTTGCCTGTATTTTTGGTGTTCTAACCAAAAACCCACTGCCAAATCCAATGTCATGAATTTTCCCCCTGATGCTTTCCTCTATGAGTTTTATAGTGTTAAGTCTTATATTTAGGTCTTTAATCCATTTTTTTGTTAATTTTTGAGTGTGGTATAAGATAAGGGTCCAACTCTATTCTTTTGTATTTGGATACGCAGTTTTCCCAATACCATTTGCTGAATAGACTGTCCTTTCCCCCTTGAGTGGTCTTGACACCCTTGTCAAAAATCCTTGTCAAAAAACCTGATCATATATGCAAGGGTTTATTTCTGAGCTCTCTAATCCATTATTCCATTACTCTGTCTTTATGCCAGTACCACATTTTTGATTACTATAGTTTTGTATACATTTTGAAAATAAAAAAAGTAAAGTCCTCCAACTTCTTTCTCCTTCTTCAAAATTGTTTTCACTATTCAGGGCCTAGGTCTCATTTTTTATGCATGGCACAATAAAAAAAAAAAAAAAAAAAACTGAGAACGACAGCTCCACAGAATGTCTTCAAGCTTTTTGATTATATACACCCCAAAAGAATTTTTCAATAATATGTACCTCCTGCATAAAAATGTAATTTCTGATATACCAAACATGGATATTTTAATATAGTATTTATATCATCCTTTTAAATTTATTCAGTGGATTCTAAATACTTCTGGGAAATAATACCCACAAATACTCACTTTAAAACTATGATTAGTATCTCTAACAATAATTTTCTAAGTTCTTTTTTCTCACTGAATTCTTATCTCCATTTTATTTCCTCCACAGAATGCTATTTTTATGTAATACAGATATGTATCATCAGTCTGAAAATTTCTCTGCAAAAAGAGTTGAGAATTGACAAGAAAGTTTTCTTGGGATCTAAGGCTCTAAGTATTAAGTTATCCTACTTGTTTTATTACAATTATTATTAGAAGCAGGTAACTGAAAAAACATACATTATTACAAACTTTGAGAAATTATTATTAAACATAAATAGTGAATATTATTTGGAAATCTCTTGTTGAGATGGATGGGGGTGGAGTTTACAGAGACTTAAACACAAATTTTTGCTTAAATGCTTTGGAAGCAACTTACTATAATAATATTTAAAATGTGTGAGAAGTAAGCCTTCGTGTAGTAAAGCAGAAGGTAGGGTGAGAAAGTAGGCATTTACACAGGTGCATCTGGAAACTAATCTATTTAAAACTGTCTGTTCCCAAGTAACCCTGAGCAAATTTCCTTTAATTCCTAAGTATTCTTATTTCCTTTCTACTGCATAAAATCTAAATTCCTCTGCCAATCTCTCTCCTCACCCTACAATATCCCACTCTTCCAGCAAAATTTACTATCTGCATCTTTCTGAACCCCATACTGTTTCACATCCCTTGCCTGGCCATTTTCTCTCCACCTGAACCTCTGTGAAACTATTAAGACATGGTGAAAATAACAGTTCCTTCATGAAGACTTTTCTGAGTCCACTACATAGCATGAGCCAACACTCCTTCATTCTCCAACTATCATATGCCAAATTATAGCACAGCACCTCTAACTCTTCTTTTACATACTTATCTCCTTTATTGGCTCAAAGGTCCTTGAGGAGAGGGACCTATTTTATTTACCTTTAGGACTACTTTGTATGTAGTAGATGCTCAGTAAGTACCAGCTGAATAAAGGAATTAACTAGTCATGTGTCAGTTTTGTCACTGACAGAAATTTATCTCCTAAGACCCTCTTCCAACCTTAAACAGCTACTGAAGTGCAGTAACCAAAAATTTTCTGAAATTCTTATAAATATTCTACTTTCAGATTACTTTTCTCTCCCTACTATGATCACAAACAAATGAAAGCATTTCACTCAGTATTAAAAAAAAAATGGGTACTTTATATGATTTATAATATTCCAAATTGAGTCCATGACTTTAGGTTATCCTAAAAAGCATACTCTTCTTAGTGACTGGACAAAAACAAACTTTAATTGATGATTCCAAGGTAATTTCCCGTATGCTTTATCTTCTTCTATCTTTCTGATAAAAGAGCAAGAAGGAAGGTAGAGGCTGCTCTACCTCATTAGAATGTTAACAGAAAATTAACTTACTATTAGGTAAATTAATGTGCTCAGTTGTGCCCGACTTTTTGCGACTCCACGGACTGCAGCTTGCCAGGCTCCTCTGTCCATGAGGATGCTCCAGGCCAGAATACTGGAGTGGATTGCCATGCTCTCCTGCAGGGGATCTTCCCAACCCAGGGATCTAATCCAGGTCTCCTGCACTGCAGGCAGATTCTTCACCAACTGAGCCACCAGGGAAGCCCAGGTAAATTAACAGATTCACAATATTATAGTACATAAATTACTTCCAAATAGTCTGATTCTCCCTATCTGTACATGTATTTCTTTTATTTTTTTGTCTAAAAAAATGAAAATGAAAGTCACTCAGTTGTGTCTGATTCTTTGCAACCCCACGGACTGCAGACCACCAGGTTCCTCTATCCATGGAATTCATCCAGAATACTGGAGTAGGTAGCTGTTCCCTTCTCCAGAGGATCCTCCCAACCCAGGGATCGAATCCAGCAATTATAAGTATCAGAAAACTCTGGTATAGAAATCCAATCTCCTGGAAATCATGTCACTGTAGGCCAGGTTATAGGCCAGGCCCATCTCCAAAATTTCAAAATATGAGAGCAAATTTTATGTCTAAAACAGCATCTGATTGAGTAGAACCAGTTATTAACTGCTTGCAATGTGGGAGACCCGGGTTTGATCCCTGGGTTGGGAAGATCCTCTGAAGGAGGGCACAGCAACCCACTCCAGTATTCTTGCCTGGAGAATCCCATGGACAGAGCAGCCTGGCAGGCTATAGTCCATGGGGTCGCAAAGAGCCGGACATGACTGAGCAACTAAGCAGAGGAACTAAACAATTATTAACATTTATTAGTATTAATTAATGTAAACACTGGGAAGTAGGGTTCAAGATCTCTTTTAAAGCAATAGAGGACAGTCTCATTTTACAGTTGATGATACAAAATAACATAAAGTCATACTGTTATTTATTCTCTGACAATTCAAACACAGAGGTGTAGTTTTGAGTTCAGGGTGCCCAGTACTAGGTCTCACTTTGTCAACAGCAGCCATCTACACTAAAAAAAGAAACAAACAAAACAAACAAAAACATTAAACCAACAGACAAGTCTTCAAAATTATCAGCTGCCTAGGACGAATCATGACAAGTTATTCAGTTTTTGTTTTTGTTTTGCGGGAGGGGGCTGTTTACATATCCTCCAGAGATGAGCTGGTATAAGAAATTAAACTATATAAGCTTGAGGCTTTCCTGGTGGTCCAGTGGTTAAGAATCCACCTTGTAATGCAAGAAACTTAAGCTCTATCTCTGATTGGGGAACTAAGATCCCACACTCAGCAGAGCAGCAGAGCCCACACACCCCAACTACTAAGCCTGAGTGTCACAACTAGAGAATCTGTGCTTTGCAACGAAAGATCCTTCATGATGCAAAGAAGATCAGTCATGCAGCAACCAACAAGAGCAAACAAATATTTTTTAAAAAGATACATACTAAAAGCAAAACTATATAAGCTAAATAAAATGATCTCATGATTTCTATTTCTCAATAAAATCATCACTCACAACACTAACAAAGTGAAGAAAAGCAAAACCAAATACCACATCACTTCGTTTTTACAATGTAAATTTTCACCCTCACAAAAATGTAGGTTCAGATTTTCTTAATAATGAACTCTTCACAAAGTCTGATGTTTTGTAAAAGATGGCCAGAATGATTACTGAGATCTGTAAACCAGTCATTCCAAGAATTCCAAGTAAACTATTTACAACAGGACAAGCTATTTTTCAGACTTTCATTTCTAAATTAAAGCACCATTTTAACTGTAAAATACAGATCTGGCAAAGGGGTTCACTGATTAAGAGGTTCTTTCTCCACTTATTTTCCACTTGAATTGCTAGCAGCCGCAATAATACCAACATACATATACCAAAGAATTTTATTTAAAAGGGTAATAAATTAAATCATATTTGAAAACCCACAGGCATACGATACATTAAGCTGATGTCTGGGGTATGATTATATTCCCAAACGCCTGGATCAAATTCATAGCCTATGGCTACTCTTCACTGTGTGACCCTGCACAAGTATTCAATCTGTACCTGCTCACATTTTAGCATTCATAACTGTGCCATACAACATGGCAGCCACCAGCCATATCTGACTAATTAAATTTAATTAAATTTAAGTAAAATTTAAAATTCTGTTCCTCAGCAGCAACTGCCCCATTTCTACGGTTAGTTCTGGCAAGAAACGACCATACTGGACAATATAGACTTGGTGATGAACATAAACAAGATGAAATGACTGCAAGTAACAAATGAGAAAAGGGGAACAGTGATGTCTCTTTTAGATGACATACTCAAAAAAGGTCTCTCCAAGATGCACTGAGCATGCAAGGATCTGCAGAGAACATCCAAGGTGGGGACAAGAGCAAGGGCAACGGTCTCAGGTACAAATGAGCTTGGTGGGTTTCCCTTGAGGCTCGGACGGTAAAGAATCTGCCTGCAATGAGGGAGACCTGGGTTCGATCCCTGGGTTGGGAAGATCCCATGCAGGAGGGCGTGGCAACCCACTGTAGTGGTTTTGCCTGGAGAATCCCATGGATAGAGGAGCCTGGCAGGCTACAGTCTATGGGGTCGAAAAGAGCTGGACACGACTGAGCGACTAAGCACATCACAGCGTTAACAACTAAAGTGTCTGAAGCATAAGAAATAAGGGGAGAAGAATATGAGGTACAAGCAGCAGCAGGAAGTGGCGCCTCATGGTCCTTTAAGCCATGCGAGAACTTTGGATTTTATATTAACTGCAAATGAAACCACAGACAGTTATAGAGAGAAGACTGTTATGATTAAATTGTTTAAAAGTTCACTTTGACAGCTTTTGGAACTAACTCCAAGAAACCATTAACAAGTCTACAAATTAACAAGTCTAGAGAGGGTATGGAGAAAAGGGCACCTTCTTACACTGTTAGTGGGAATAAAAGTTGGTTCAGTCACTATGAAAAACAGTATGGAGGTTCCTCAAAAAAAAACAAAAACAAAAACCAAAACAAAACCTAAAAATAGAACCGACTTATGACCCACCAGCAATCCCACTCCTGAGGATATACCCAGACAAAACTGTAATTCAAAAAGATACATGCACCCCAAGTTCACAGCAGCACTATTTGCAATAGCCAAGACATGGAAACAATCTAAATGTCCACTAAGACATGAACGGATAAAGAAAATGTGGTGTGTATATATAATACATATGTATATATACACACACAACAGAATATTACTCAGCCATTAAGAAGAATGAAATAATGCCATTTGTAGCAACATGGATGGACCTAGAGATGATCATACTAAACAAAGTAACTCAGAAAAAGACAAATACCATATATCACACGTGAAATCTAAAATACAACACAAATGAACATATCTACAAAACAAAAACAGACTTACGGACACAGAATAGACTTGTGGTTGCCACAGGGGAGGGGGCTAGGGGCACGAAGGATTGGGAGACTGGGATTAGCCGATGCAAACTATCATACATAAGAAAAAAACCAAAACCAACAGTAGAAGCAGAAAGATCTATTAAAAGAAGAGTAGTTTCACTGAGTAGGTGAGAGAAGATGGTGGCCTGGACAAGGGGAGTGGCAATGGGATAGAGGAAATGTGTTCTTTCCTCTGCATCCTTTATCTACAGTCCTATGTCCACCATAGTTCACAACCTGGGTCCTTGGAAGAGGCAAATTTATTTTTTAACTCCTCTCCTGCCGTTCCCCTGAAACTGTCCTAAGGTCCTAGTCACCTCCATCCTCCCAAAGCCAATGAACACTTTTCCATCCTCATCTTAGCTGATCTCTGCTGCATTCACAACTACTGACCACTCGTCCCTTTCATCAGATTCTCTCTCACTTCTGCGGCATTACTTTCACCTAGTTTTCCTCTCTGTTAAGTCTTCTTCCCATTCACCTCTATTTGACTTAAACTTCAGTGCTCCTCTATGGTTACATCTTCAGGCCTGCATTCATTTCACTATATTCATAACCCTTGAGATGGACTGACACTTTTTACTGGTAACTCCTGAGTTCACACCTCAAGGCCAGGGATCTTTATTAAGTTTTAGACCTGTTCGACTGGACACTGCATACATTTAAAACTGGACAAACTAGAAGTATTTAAGATGTAAAAGATCCAAAACCGATCTCCTTCATTCCCTTTCATTAGAAACTCTTGCCCAAGTCAAAAGCCAAAGGCATCCTCACCTCCCTCTCACTCACCAGCTACAACCCCCAGCACCAGATCTTCATTAGGTCCTGCAGATTCTATCTTAAAATCTTCCTGATCTAGCCGCTGATCTCAAGTCCTACTGAAGCTACTTTAGTCCATGCTTGCATCACTTTTGCATGGGTTACTGAAATATCCTCAGAAAGAAGTTCCCTGCTTCCTATCTCTCCTCCATACTGCTGCCAACACACTTAACAGGTATGTAAGAACTTTGCCGATTCCATTAAGTACAAATTTCATCACATCATTCCTTTGTTTAATGTCTTCAGATGCATCTGACTCCCTTCCCAAGGCTTCTCATGATCATGCTCCTTATTACCTTTAAGGCTCTTTTCCTCACACCCTGCTCTTCAGTCATTCAGCCTTTCTTAGCCAAATACCATGCCATTTCAGGTCTCCCTTCTGCTACACATGCTATTCCCTCTCCCCTATTCATCTAAGCACCACTTCAAAGGCAGACTTAAGTACCCCCACTTCAAGGACTGTATCTCCTAGTGCCATATGTATAAATATGGTTCACACTGTACGGTAGGGGTTAACTTATTTGTTCCAGTAAACTATACTGCTCCTGAAGAGGACAGAGACCATCAGTCTCACTTGATTGGCAGCACCATCGACCGGCACAGAGCTAATATTCATAAACAGGTGTGATTTGATACCTTCTAAATTTTCAAAACGGAGAGAAACTTATTTAGTGGGCTTTTCATCACCATTCGAATATAGCACAAAGTAACTTTGGACATACGGCTTTGCAGTAAAATGGAAACACAAAACAACTGACACACAAAACATAGCCTCTTGAAAAGGTAAAACGTAGGAAATTCTGAGGAATTCTGCGGCAGCTAATAAACAGACTTGGAGTTTTACACTACGTGGGCAAGTCACACTGTTTGATGATAATAACAGGCAGAAGGCTTCTCATCTCATTAACTTTTCATGGCCAAGCTGCTGTGATTTTAACTCCTGATGTGGCTTCTCACTCCCCGACAGGTTATTTTCCTTTATTTGGGAGCCTCCAAACTCACCACCTAAGAAGTCTCTCACTTGTCAATCACTTATTTTCTAAACCTGAATGGGAAGAAAGGGGATGGAAGAAGGCAGAGTGTGGGCGATGGCAGACACTTTCGGAAAAGGGAAGCAGCAGAAGGCCACACAGTCCCAAACACGGAGGAGCATTGGGGGTTCAGGCGAAACCAGGCTAGCGCGCTGACAGCTGGCGAGGAGTGGGGAGGAGGATGCGATCCCGGGGCAGGCGGTGTGGAACCGGGGACCCCGGGCCGGAGGAAGGGGAGACGGAGAAGAGACTCAGAGAGAAAACTAGGAGTTGGGGGTGGGGAAGTGGGCTAAGCAGAGAGCAGAGCAAGCTAGACGCAGTGTTTGGCCAGAGGGCGGAGTGGCTTAGGCGAGAGGAAGACAACACCGACGCAGTCGGGGCAGGCGGACGCGGCTTCAGGACCCACGGCAGGGGATCCGCGCGGAGAGGAAAGGGGAGGCAAGGGAGGAACTAAGAGCGCCGGGGCGGGCAGGAGACCCGAGCCCGCCGCGCTTGTCCCGCGGGCGGAGGCGGGGAAGGGAGCGGCGAGGCGGGGGCACTTACTGGGGTCCCTCCTCACGGCGCCGCTGGGGGTCTCCTCCCGCAGATGAGGGAAGAGGAAGTCCCGGGCGGCCTGGAGGTCCTGGAAGGAGCAGAACTGGACAATGGAGCAGGCCATGGCTCCGGGAACCCCGCTGGGGCATTCACCTTACCTCACCACGCCCTGGCCCCCGCCACCCCGCCGCGGCTCCAGCCGCCACCGCGGAGCCCGGAGAGCTTCAGCCGCGCAGGGGGCGGGGAAACCAAACCGGAAGCTGTCAGCGCCCTCGGTTCCGCCGCCCGAAGCGCTGCGCGTGCGCGAGACAGTCCAGGCGCCCTGGCGGGCGCGGCCCGAATCACGTGACCGGCGGCGCCTGCGGGGTGTAACGTCGCGGTGGAGGCCAGGATCCGGCTTCAGTCCCGGTTCTGCATCCGTAGCGGGGATGAACCCTTTTATTCATTCTGGCTCTTAGCCAGAGGTGACCTCATTGGACGTTGTCCGCGCCAGCCTTTGAGTCATTTAACCAGTCTTCTTGATGGCCTGCTAGAGAATAATACCTGTTAAGCTACTGCCAGGCCAGTGGGGGACGGTATCATGCAAGTATCTGAGTTTGAAAAGATTAATTTCTCTTCTGGAAGTCAGCGCTGTCAAGCCTAGTTTTAAACGGCTCATATAAATTCTCGTCACGCTATGCACGCCTAATACTGTGCGTATTATACTGTATTGTACTCTTGTTTTTCGACATCCATTTGCTCTTTCATTCGTTTCTCCGTCCATTCAACAAATAACATTGCTCCTCTTCTGTGTCAGGCACGCAAGGCTTTGAGTATAAAGCAGAGACCAAAAGAGGTGAAATACTTGTTCCATGGAGCTTAAAATTATGGTGGTTGATATGGATAGTAAGCTATTAACTATTTAGGTGGCTCAGCGGTTAAAGTGCCTGCCTGCAATGCGGGAGACCTGAGTTCGATCCCTGGGTCGGGAAAATCCCCTGGATAAAGAAATGACAACCCACTCCAGTATTCTTGCCTGGAGAATCCCATGAAAGGAGGAACCTGGTAGGCTACAGTCCATGGGGTCACACAGAGTCGGGCACAACTGAGCTACTTCACTCACTTCACTCATTATGATGCTAGGAAAAAAAGAAGTAAATTCGTACATAGCATAACAAGGAATCTCACTTACTTGTTTTTTTGTTTGTTTTGTTGGGATGGAGGTGTTGCCAGTTTCAGGAACAGACTTCGTTGTAAACTCCTGAAGATTGGGATGTCATTTTGTGTCCTTTATATTCAGTGTCTGTCCCAGGACTTGGCACATAATGTGCAATAAGTATTTCCTGGAGGAATAAATGGAATGTGTACATAAGGTAAGTAGAATAACCCACTTCTTTTACAAAGCACTTCATATTTTTTAAAGTATTTTCCCACACATTGTCAAGGTAGGTAGTCACAGTGCCATCCTGAGTGTGTCTTATCTCTTTTTTTTTAATGAACAAATATATCTGTGTGTCTCCGAGAAGAACCTTTTGTTATTCAGTTGCTAAGTTGTGTCAGACTATGCAACCCCATGGACAACAGCTCGCCAGGCTTCCCTGTCTTTCACTATCTTTCTGAGTTTGTTCAAGCTCAGGTCCATTGAGTTGGTGATACTATCTAACCATTTCATCCTCTGTCGCCATCTTCTCCTCCTGCCCTTTCCCAGCATCAGGGTCTTTTCTAATGAGTCAGATCTTCGCATCAGGTGGCCAAAGTATTGGAGCTTCAGCTTCAGTCCTTCCAATGAATATTCAGGGATGATTTCTGTAGGATTGACTGGTTTGATCTCCTTGCTGTCCAAGGGACTCTCAAGAGTCTTCTCCAACATCACAGTTGGAGAGCATCGCTTCTGTGGCACTCAGCCTTTATGGTCCAACTCTCATCTATACATGACTGCTCAAAGAGAAGACCCTTTAAGCACATTTAAATGATTTTTATAAAAAGTAAAAGCTGAAAAAGATAACATTCCTTCTTGATCTCATAAGGGGTCACATGGCACTTAGATCTGGATTATGTAAGCTATCAATAATGTGTCATTTTGTTGCAGGAAAAGGGACCCCTTCCAGGGCCCAAGAATGGGCTCTCTCTGACACATGGAAGTGAATTGTCTGAGGAAACACAGGTGTTGACAAAGTAAGAGACTTTATTGGGAAAGGACGCCCTGGTGGAGAGCTGCAGGGTGAGGAAACCCAGCAGAACTCTTCTGCCATGTGGTTCACAGTCTTGGGTTTTACGGTAATCTGGTTGGTTTCAGGTTGTCTCTGGCCAATCACTCTGACTCAGAGTCCTTCTTGGTGGTGTGCCCATCACTCAGCCAAAATTGATTCCAGCAAGCAAGTTTCTGGGAGGGTGGCAAGACATATGGGCTGGAGTCTCGTTTCTCTTCCTGACCTTTCCTGAATTCTTCTGGTTAGTGGTAGCTTGTTAGTTCCTTGTTCCTAACCAGGACCTCCTTTTGTAAGGATAACTCATGCAAGTGATTACCATGGTGCCGGGCCAGGGCAAGCAGTTTTAGTTGGTAGTTCCCCTAACAATTTGATGTTACCAGCCCTCTGTCTCAAAAAACATATATAATGTTGCCTTGACTTCTAATTAGTGGAACAGTTCTCAAGAGTTTTCTCAGATGCCGTTCCCAGGTAATAATCCTCATATACGGCTCAAATAAAATTTTTCATTTGTTTCTTAGATAGATGGATTAATTTTTCATTGCCTATTTATTAAAATAATAAAGGAATTATTTTAATATTACCATAAAGCAGTGTGGACACTCACATACTTTCCAAAGTAAACCTAAAGTGGTCATCTACTTTGTACAATGGGAAATGGAATGGAAAGAAATTGAAGGCAAGCAGATAAAGTCCAGAGTGGTCATTTTGGCCAGGCCTGTGTACCCACTCAGTCCTAACGATATAACAACTATAAGTTAGTGCCCAAATTCCTCCTCCATTAATTCCTGTTTCTAATGTAAAATAAATTTCACAAGATAGAGTAGATAATTTTATTAGATGAGGGGCCAGTTCTTTATGTCTAAAATATATGGTTGGTTTAGATGTACTGGGGGTTCCCTCATAGCTCAGTTGGTAAAGAATCTGCCTGCAATGCAGGAGGCCCTGATTCGATTCCTGGCGCGGGAAGATCTGCTGGAGAAGGGCTATCCTCTTCAGTATCCTTGGGCTTTCTTTGTGGCTCAGCTGGTAAGGAATCTGCCTGCAATGTGGGAGACCTCGGCTCGATCCCTGGGTTGGGAAGATCCCCTGGAGAAGGGAAAGGCTACCCTCTCCAGTATTCTGGCCTGAAGAATTCCATGGAGTGTATAGTCCATGGGGTCGCAAAGAGTTGGACATGACTGAGTGACTTTCACTTTTACTTTAGATGTACTACAGAGTTCCTTCAACATCAAAGACCTATAATTCTAAAATCAAATCTTGCAGAAAAGACAAACTTTCAGTGCTTCGTTTTTCCATCTGGGGAAAAAAAAATGCAACGCTTCCTCGGATCAGCCCTGATGATTAAATCCTAAAATATGGCACCAAGACCAAACTAGAATAAAATTTAAATTTCGATTCTTAGTTTTACAAGATGAGCAAAGAACACATGACACTTTGGGAAAGGATACAGTGTCCTTCCTTGAAAACCCTTCAAGTTCCTATTCAGGTAAATGCGCTTTGTAGAAGTAACTGCCCTTGGCTGATTCAGCTGGTCTTTGTTCTGCCCCGAGGCGTTCATATATCTCCTGCACGGCTGCTGTTGAATGGCATTACTGCCCAGTGTCAATTGTGAAGTCCCTGACTTCCTTCCAAGTAGTACTGAAAAGACTCATTCATGACTGCTTTTAAGGATGCTAGATCCCCTTCACAGAAATTACCTCGTATTGGTGAATGGAGCTCTTCCGCCCCAGGAAGCTGTGAAACTGCAGGGTGATGCCTCTGGAGTTCTGCTGCCATGGTTTCTGTGACGCGTGGGAGGTTTGTGTTATGCTGTGAGGATCAGTAACCACACAGCCATGAGAAAGCGCTTTGCAGAAAAAGTGCAGGCTTTCAGGATCCCAGCCTAGACAGCGTCTCTGTGTTCAGAAGCTAGGAAGAGACTGACCAAACAATCGCCAGGAGGGGAACGAAGGAGAGCTCTCCCCAGGATCTGTTCCTGAGGGTTAGAACACTGGTAACTGTTGCAAAAAGAGAGATGCGTTAGAGGCCAGTCCTTGCCAATCTTTCACAGCAGCCAGAACTGGAGGGGCTGAGAGACAGGGTGGGCAGCTAATGTGGAAGAGCGAGCAATGGACTTAGAGTCAAGAGACTAGTTTCCATCTCAGCTAGGCCTGCTACTAGGTCACATGGACTTGGGCAATTCATGTCACCTTGCTGGGCCTTAGTCTCTTGATCTACAGAATGAGAAAGATTGGAGTCTGAAGTGCATCTCAGAGAAGTGTTAAGTTTTGGTAAGAAACTGGGAAGGAAAAGGTCTGGGCATTCGGCTTGCTCCAAAGGAGGGGTCTGTGTGGGCACCCCAGTAAGGGGTCTAAGGAAGGCAGAAATGAATGAGAGGGCGCTGAGCATCTGTAAGTAAAAGAAAGAGGCTATATATATGTATTTAAATTTGTGGCTGCACCTCACAGCCGTAGAGCCCCAACCAGGGATCAAAACCATGTCCCCTGCAGTGGAAGCATGGAGTCTTAACCACTGGACCACCAGGGAAATCTCTTTTAAAAATTAAAAAACATTTTGGCAACCCAGCTTGTGGGATCATAGTTCCTTGACCAAGGATTGAACCCACATCCTCAGCAGTGAAATTGCAGAGTCCTAACCACTGGACCAACAAGGAATTCCCAAGTATATTTGATTTTATTTTGCTATGCCATGTGGCATGCAGGATCCCCAACCAGGAATCTTACCCATGCTCCCTGCACTGGAAGCTCAGAGTCTTAACCACTGGACTGCCAGGAAAGTTCCTGAAAGGGAATATCTTGCAGCGGTGAAGGCTTACCTCATAGCTGTGCTGAGGGTCATCCTTGAATTGAACTTCAAATTCTGTGAGCAGAAGCAGAGGCTATATACAGCTCATATTTATTCAGTAAACATCCACAAAAGATAACATCTATCTTATTCCACTAAAGATGCTCCTTTGAGCACAAGGGGGTGATAAGAACAAGCCCTCCAGAGATTCACCACCTAAGCAGGGAAACAGACAAGCACAAATAGCTCTAAAAAAACAGAGTGTGATGGGTACCGTGGGTGACTTTGGGTACTCATAAAGGGCCATGGGAGAAATACGGGGAAGATTCATTTTGATTGCTAGGTTGTCTTATGGAAAAGGAGTAGTGGGGAAGAAATATGAAAGGCGATAATAGATTGGATCCAGATTATAGAGAACTGCAAAGTCCAAATAGTAGAATCTGAGCTTTATTCTGTGTGCAAGGTATAGCCAATTGATACTATTTTGAAGAGGTATGGCATGATGGATAACAGTAAGTATGATGCATGACTGACAGCAGAGAGACACCTCAAGATAACAGAACATTATTCTGTCTTTTAAAGGTTTCAGTTTTATTTAGGAAGTTGATTGTGCCAGGTGTTAGTTGTGGCACGTGGAATCTTCGATCTCTGTTGTGGCTTGAGGGATCAGTAGTTGCAGCATGTGGGATCTAGTTCCCTGACTAGGGATTGAACCTGGGCCCCCTGCATTGGGAGCACAGAGTGTTAGCCACTGGGCCAACGGGGAAGTGTCAGCATAACATTATTCTATAGTAAGTGAGAAGTAATGGCAATTGAAAGGTGGTGCTGCCTTGGAGCTGGATTTTTGGTACATGGTTAGGTATGGATGGTGAGGAGGGAAGATTAGACCCAAGAAGGCAATGGCAATGTCATGTTAGCAGCCAAAAGAAGGCAAGAAGAGGAAAGCATTTGAGTTCTAACACGAATAGGATGAATTTATTCTTGGATTCCTTAAATTCAAAATGTCTGTGGAAGATCTAGGTTAAAAAAGAAAACATGTTTTTTATAAACAGAAGTTAGAAATGTGGGATTGGAGAGGTCATTCACACAACATTATATTGAAGGGTGGGAGTGAAAGTGTCATTGGACTTCACATAGGATGTAAGAAGGATTGGGTCCTGGAAAGAAAATGAGAGCGTTACTTTTTTTTTTTTAGGAGTGCCTGGAGGAAGAAGCTCTCGAAAAGGAGATTGAAAAGAAGCAGTCAAAGAAATAAACCTGGCATAATAGAACCATGTCAGAGAGGCCAAGGGAGGGAAAAGAAAATTTCATGAACAGTTGAATCTACTGTGTTGATTTCAATGAAGAATTTAAGGGCAGTGAACCCTGAGACAAACTGATGGCATTTAGTAGATAGGAAGTCACAAATAATCAGCTTATGGATCAACCAAACTGTATCCTTGGAAGAAAATTTGTAACCTCTCTTCAAAAGTAGGTTATTTTTCCAGCAGCTGCAGAGGCAGTTAAAGACTATGGCAGTCTTTAACTCTGGGTAAAGGGACACTTGGAGGAGGAAATGGAAACCCACTCCATTCTGCTTGCCTGGAGAATCCCATGGACAGGGGAGCCTGGCAGGCTACAGTCCATGGGGTTGCAAAGAGTCAGACACAACTTAGCAACAACACAAAGGGAAAATGTTTTATTGAGGGAAAGAGAAGAGTTTTTGTTTGTTTTGCTGGCATTTATCAATTATGAAAAAAAAGAACTTTTGTTTTTTTTAATATAAAATATATGTGTTTTCAATATTTTCCAATTTTTATATGAGACCAAAATCTACTTAAATAGCATAAGAAAGGAAGATTAAAAATAGCTAAAAAATTTGAGTGCTATAGTGCTTTTAAGTCTCCATAGCTTGAGTGTGGGTGTTATTGATAACTTTTTTGAGATATAACTGATATATAATGTTATATTAGTTTCAGGTGTAAAACATAATGATTCTATATTTATGTATTGTGAAATGATCATCTCAATAAGTAGTTAACCTCCATCTCCATACACAATTACAAGTTTTTTTCTTGCACTGGGAACTTTTAAGCTCTACTTTCAGCAACTTAGAAATATTGTTACACTGTTATTACAGTGTTATTAAATCACCATGCGGCACATTACATCCCCTTGATGTACATTGCATCAATACTGTACAATACATCCCCTGGATTTTTTTATGATTTTTCTTTTTATGATTTATTTTATGAATGGAAGTTTTATCTTTTGACTCCCTTCATGCTTTTTGCTCTGCCTCTGGCAA
The DNA here is from genome assembly GCF_019320065.1 of Cervus canadensis. Lineage (NCBI taxonomy): Eukaryota > Metazoa > Chordata > Mammalia > Artiodactyla > Cervidae > Cervus > Cervus canadensis. The sequence goes on along the minus strand of NC_057398.1, from coordinate 55,089,187 downwards.
CCACCACTCTCTTGTCTAAAAGCTCATTTTTGGTTTTATTTATTTTTTAATTCTACTTGTAAGTTTCCTTCTTCTTAACCTTACTGCATTTAAGACATGTTAGGTAAGGAGGTCACCATATTTAAAATAGAAGACACATGGAAGAGATTACTAGCTGCCCATTATCCATACTCCGTTTTTCTTAACAAGAGAACCCCTATATTACGAGGCAAGCTCTGTGTTCAGATTTAAAAACAAATCACATTCCTCAGCCTCTCTGGAGCGCAGATGGTAAAGAATCTGCAATGCAGGAGGCCTGGGTTCAATCCCTGAGCTGAGAAGATCCCCTGGAGAAGGGAATGGCAACCGACTCCACTATTCTTGCCTAGGAAATCCCATGGACAGAAGGGCCTGATGGGCTACAGTCTATGGGATCCTACAGAGTTGGACATGACTGAGCAACTGACACTTTTACTTTCACTGACTGGGTGGATCCAAATGACTAAGTGCTGGCCAATGAGATGGAGCATAAATTGTTGGACTTGTTGGGAGGAATTTCCAGAAAGTTTACTTAAAGAGGAACAGGCAGCTAAGGACAACTCTCTGGCTTTATTTCCCCTTTTCTGTTTCTTCCATGGAATTTGACGTTATGGCTGTAGCTCCAGCATCCATTTTAGACCATGAGGTGACTTAAACTACGGCAGAGCATGGAGGCAAGGCTCCAGGCTTCTGTGCTGCCTGGAGCTGCCATCTAAGCTTGGACTACCACATGGGGACTTCTTTTACAGAAGAAAATAAATCTTTCCATGGTTTAGGTACTGTTATTTTAGGTTTTTGGTTACTGTAGCTACACCTAATCCCAACACAGTGTGACCTAAGTAACAAAAAGGAACTTTTTCAAGGAGGAAGCTTAGTCTCTTCCATCTGTGTTGTTGAAATAAAAGCATTTTTATTTCTCTGACTTTTCACCAGTTAACAGGACATGTTTAATTATTTAAATATTTTGGTTTCATTTGGACATAAAAATATGCTCCAAATGACTGAATATTTCTTGTTATTTTTGGCACAACTGATCCTTAAAAGGTTCTGTGAAATAAAGGAATAGTCCAGTGTTGTTGAGTACCTGAGAGGTAAGTTTCAACCAACAGTTTTCATAATGGAAAATCAAGGGCAGGTTAGGAGGAGGGGGAACTGTTGGAATGAGTTGTATTTAAATCTGAGACCCTAAATCCCAAAAGCCATTGCCTTGGGGTTTGTGAGCTAAGATAACTGAGGCTGACATCTTTTTTTTTTTCTGGCCGCACCATGCAGCTTGCAGGATCTTAGTTCCCCATAGAGGGATTGAATCCGTGCCCCTTGCAGTGGAATTATGGAGTCCTAACCACTGAACTGCCAGGAAGTTCCCTGACATCTTTCTTGACTTCACTGCAGCGTTCTTACTCTGGACCACACTTTCCTTAATGCTTTCCCAAACCTTAGCTTCAGTGAAGCTGCATCCTCCTGGCCCCTTTCTGCCCCTTTAAGCATTTTATGTCCGGATATTTTATTAACTTCTTGCCATCTTTCTCCCCTCCTCTAGTCCTTTCTCCAAAGTTACCCTAGACTCCTTTCTTTTTGTTAATGGTATTATTCTTCTGTTGATCAGTTACTTAATAACAGAAAGATTAAAAATATGATTTATCTCCCTTGTTAAAGACTCCATTGGTTTAACTTCTGGTTAACCTCCCAGATTGATCCCCTCCTTACAGTCCTCATTGTCATCTCCTTAGTCTAGATCTACATAACCACTTTCCTGAGTTCTTTTTATAGCCCCCAGTTCTTCTTGCTTCTGGTTCTGATGCCTTCACACTTTAATCATCCTGCGCGTTGCTGTCAGACTTGTCCTCCTGAGGCATAGGTCTAATCATGAAAAAGTGGAAGTTAAGTGAAAGTGTTAGTCACTCAGTTGTGTCCCACTCTTTGCAGTCCCATGGACTGTAGCCAGCCAGGCTCCTCTGTCCATGGAAATTTCCAGGCAAGCATGATGGAGTAGGTAGCCATTCTCTTCTTCAGGGGATCTTCCCAACACAGGGATCAGACATGGTCTCCTGCATGGCAGGCAGATTCTTTGCCGTCTGAGCCATCAGAGAAGCCCCATGTCCAATCATGTTAGAAAATCTTCCAATAACACTTTAAAACATTCTTTTAATTTGTTCATTCATTTTCTGGGTGCCCATTAGGTCCTAGGAATGGCTAGAGACCCTGTGAACAAAAATATAAGTAAGACCCTCTACTGGTAGAGTTGGTAAGTTACTAAGACAAAAACAGGCAAAAATATTACAAGGGCACAGAGCAGGGGCAAACACCACAGCCTTGGGATTCAAAAAAGGCTTTTTGGAGGTAATGTTTAAGCTTTGTCTTGAAAGTAGAATAGATTTTAGCTGGTTAATGATGGTAGAAGGGAGATAGGAGAAAGTAGCCCAGGCAAATGAAATAACATCGCAAAAGGCTTTGGCGTAGTGATGATTCGTGTGTGCAGACAACCACGCAGCTGTTTCTGGTATGTGAACTGTGACGTCATGGTCGGGGTGAGTCCAGAGCGGTAGCCTGGGTAATTTTAAACTTACTCAGATTTTAATTTCTCCAGAAATTAAGGACTAATCAATATTTCTTTGTTTGCCTAAAAGTGAGAAAAGCCTCCTTTTGGTCTTTATTGATACCAGTTTTCACATCTTGCTTGCACTCTAAGGGCTGTGGAGGGAAGGTTTTATAGGTCGGGAGTCATACGTGTTCATCTGGCCCAGCTCCACGTGACACGCTTGATGATTTCCACTAGAGTCTAGATTCATGTTGAATGTTGGCTTTCTATTCATCTTTTGTAAAACTTTCACAGGTTGCAAGATTCCAGAACTGCAGAACTTTCCCTTATGTGTTCAATGAAGAATTCCCTTCTCTCAAGCCTTTTAATTTGCGCTCCTTACATTGAATGGCATAGGCAATCAACTGTTTCACTCTTCTTGATGCAGTTTCTTTCTAGTAGATATAGTCAGTGTTAATAGTCTTGCCAGAAGTCACTGATTTGATTTATATTTGATACTACTGAATCTTTTATTTTTTCCTAGGCTTCCCTGGTGGTTCAGATGTTTAAGAATCTGCCTGCAGTGCAGGAGACCTGGATTTGATCCCTGGATCGGAAAGATCCCCTGGAGAAGGAAACAGCAATCCACTCCAGTGTTCTTGCCTGGAGAATTCCATGGACAGAGGAGCCTGGCTGGCTACAGTCCATGGGGTCACAGGGAGTCAAACATGACTGAGTGACTAACATACACACACACATACACACACAGTCTTTTTCCAAATACAGTCCTTCCCTCTGTCCTGATTAGTCGAGTCCTTCATTTATGGCCAAACTCTGGTCTTTTCTTTCTTGCACTGAAAGTCACCTGGAAGGTCTAAAACATTTAGGACCATATAGATCTGTACAGAGCTATGCTGGAACATTCAAAAGGAGTTAAGTAAATCACTGAGCATCTGCTACGAGCCTCTTCTCTCCTAGTACATCTTGAAAGCCTTCCAAACTCAGCTCAAATTTTACCTCCTTAGTGAAGAATTTGTCTTCATAGGCAAAATTAATCCCTTTGGAACCCCATAGCTTATTTGTCTATGTATTTACAGTAAATCCCCTACATAGGAACAAGCTCCATTCCAAGAGTGCATTCATAAGTCCAATTTGTTCATAAGTCCAATAAAGTTAGCCTAAGTATCCAACTAACACAATTGACTCTATAGTACTGTAATAGGTTTATAATACTTTTCACACAAGTAATACATAAAAAACAAAACATTTTAAATCTTGCAGTATAGTACCTTGAAAATATGTTACAGTACCAGAGTTAACATACAGAGGCTGGCACTGAGTGAAGAGGCAGGAAGAGTTACTGCCTGGAGGAGGGGAAGAGGTGGGAGACGGAAGAGCTGCAGGATCATCAGCCATAGGAGATGGAGGGCAAACTGCAATTTCACTCACAGCTGATGCTGATGGAATGCATGTTCGCATCTTTGAAAGTTTGAAACTTGAAGGTTAGTATGTAGAGGACTTGTGTGTGTGTGTGCTCAGTCATGTCTGACTATCTGTGATCCCATGGACTGGGGCCCACCAGGCTCTGCTATTCATGGGATTTTGCAGACAAGAATACTGGAGTGGGTTGCCATTTCCTCTACCAGAAGATCTTCCCAACCCGGGATCGAGTGTCTCCTGTGTCTCCTGCATTGAGAGGTGGATTCTTTACCACTGAACCATCTGGAAAGCCCCTATGTGGTAAAATGTAGCACCTTGTACTATAGTTTATCTATTTGAATGTCTGTCTCCTCCACTGGCGGCTTCCTTTGTGGTTCAGAAGGTAAAGAATCTGCCTGCAATGCAGGAGACCTGGGTTCAATCCCTGAGTCAGGAAGATCTTTGGAGAAGGGAATAACAATCTACTCCAGTATTCTTGCCAGAGAATTCCATGGACAAAGGAGCCTGGCAGGCTATGTAGTCCATAGTGTCGCAAAGAGTCTGAGCAACTGATACACACTCCTCCACTAGATGGTGATGTTCTCAAGGGCAGGGATGTCGACCTGCTTACCTTTGGACATTCATTCATTCAGTACCATGTGAAAAATACCTGCTAGGTAGCAAAAATACCATGAACATGCACATGACTCATACCTAATACACAACAGCAACACATATCTGTACTAATAGATAACGGATTTCAGTGACACACACAGATAAACAGGCAACTCCATTTTGAAAGTGCAATGTTGGGAATAGTACAGGGGAGACCATAAAAAGGGTACTCCACTTTGGAGATCAGGGAGGGCTCCTGGAGAAATACCATTTAGTCTGAGACCAGAAGCATTGAGTCAGTGGTGTTCAGATACAAACTGGAGGAAGGACAGACTAACAGTAGGGTGGGCAAGGCATTCTTAGACACAGGAAACAACTCAGTACCCTGGAGTTGGGAGGACATAGTGTATTTAGAGAATTGAATATCTTTTTTCTGTCTAGAGCTAAAAGAAAAGTATTGAGGTTAGGTTGGAGAGGTAAGGAGAGGCAAAATCTTAAAAAGGACTCATGGTTCATTCAAATTTGTTTCTCACTCAGACTCAGAAGCAATAGTTTATTCAAATTTGTTTTTTTCTCCAGTGTCTAGCAGATAAGTACTTGACAGACAGCTTGCTAATAGATACTTGTGGAAAGGAGGAAAAAAGAAAGAATGGTCCAGTAGCCAGGGGGTGAAGATAAATGACATGAAATGCAGATCCTGCCTGCCCACAGGGCCGTTGGACAGATAGACATTGCTGTCTAAACAGGTAAATCAAAAGAGGTCCCATATGATTATATCGTGAGAGAAAGTGGTTCAGGCAAGCATGGTTCTGTCTGGAGAGATCGCTGTGCCAGGAGGCTGTCGGGGGACCTAGATCAAGAAGGTGAGACCTGAGCTGCATCTGCTGGATGAGTGTAGTTTTTAACTAGGAAGAAAAGAAAAAAAGGACATTTTGAGTTTTACTGCATTGGACTGAGGGCGTGGAGGACAGGATGAAGGAGGAAGTGTAACCCCTCTAAGCCTGTTTTGGTTCCTTTTCCTGTCAACTTCGGTTTAATCAGGAGCTGTTTTCAGTGCACCGAGGTGTTTGCTGAAAGGCCCCAGAGCATGGGCCAGGGCACTCTGTCGAGGAAAGCCCATTTTGTAGGGTCAGAGCTCAGGAGACTCAAGTTTCCATAGTTGGCTTGAATATACTTTTTAGTGGGGATGTGTGCTCTGAGGTGGGGTAAAAAAAAGATGTCCAGAGATTCAAAATGTGCTCAATGTTAAGTGTTCGTTAAAGTAAAAATTATTTTTTAAACAGGATCATTTTCTGCTTTACAAAAGCAGTCAATACCCTACAAATTTCAAGCAATTTTTAACCAAGAAGATTCTAGAACAGCAAAAGTCTGTGGGTACTTCCATAGAGGCTGTGTAATAGCATTTGAGTTCTACCATCCTGGCTAAGTCTTCTATCGGAGGCTCTGGCATTTTTGCCCATCATCTTGTCAACATATTTTCTGGTTGCTGCTTACATATCACAGTTGGGTATCTTTGAATTTTTATTTTTCCAATTATTTTCTCAAAATTTACTGGTTCACATTTTATGAAGTTAAAATGTATTTTCTCCTCATGTTTTTTTTTTCTTTTAAACTTAAAAAAAAAAATGGCTTTCTTTTTCAGTCTTTACTGTTGTTTGTGTCACTCCCAAATTTAGAATAATCTCTAACTTTCCTTTTGAAGCTTTATTTTTCCCTTTCTCTTAGAAAAACTTTTGAAAGTTGACTGCCACATTTCACATTATTTATAGACTATGACTTAAAACTGCTGGGTTCCCTGTAGAGGTTCAGTATTTAAGACAATATCCTGACTTATTATTACAGATTTATTATTCCTCTGTACATCCTTCTTTTAAATAGACTGACCATACTCTTATATTTGCTTTATGATAGTTTTATCAGTTTTTAATCTTCCTTTCCAAGACAATTTGAATTAATATTGCAAATAAGACTTTAAAGATAATCATGAGATATAATAATTTCTTTCTTTATGATTGGTTAACATTTCCTGGCAGTGGTGTACTCAAGCTGTCTCCTACTAGTTTGTCAGACCTGGCTAACATTTTTTAAGAAATTGTTAAACCAATTGCTTCCACTTTGGTGTCTGGAAATCTGCCATAGTAGTGAGAATGTTTGTACCATAGAAATCAACAAACACTACCACGGTTTACTTTCCTATCACTCCCAAGTGGAAGTGATAGGCACTCAGTCGTGTCCAGCTCTTTGCGAGCCCATGATCTGTAGCCCACCAGGCTCCTCTGTCCATGGGATTTTCCAGGCAAGATTACTGGAGTGGGTTGCCATTTCCTTCTCCAGGGGATCTTCCAGACCCAGGGATCAAACCCTGGTCTCTTACATTGCAGGCAGATTCTTCCCTGATCTGAGCCAGCAGGGAAGCCCCCCCCCCCCCAAACCATTTGTTAAATAGTTACCAGGACATCATTGACTGTGATCAAACTAATTTGAAAAAAATAGATTTTTAACTTAGTTTATTGATGGTAGCTTTACACTGATCTATTAACGGAAGTTAACCTAATAAAGCTAGTCAGTTTATTAAAAGTAAAGCTAGTAAACCTAGTCAAGCTAGTCTATTAAAAGGCACAAGTGGTGCTTATTACTAATGATTTATTTCTATTTCTTAATAATCAAGTTCTCCCTCTTCTGCCAAATCTTTTCTGAACTTAAAAGGTTAAGAAAAAAAATTTCTAAGTTTTCTGTGATAGCCCTGGAGAATTCTTTGTTCCTAACAGAAAATCAGGAACACAGAACTAAATATTTGATTGTCTTTCCAGTCAGTTAGGTGATTTATATCTTATTGGGAAAAGAGTCACTTTTGTGATGTATCTACCAGCTATTTAAAGGGTGGAATTTAGCTGTGATCCTTAGGGAGACAAGAATCAAGGATTATATATTATACTGCACACTCACTAAATTAGAAATACAAATGGTCAGCAGAAAATTTATGATGGCTATGTCTTTAGTCAATACTAACAGAGATTCAAACAATTGCACCATCATGCACATGGCAGAAAAGTGAGGAGGCAATAAACACTGCTTTTTAAAAGGTCAAAAGTCAAAGCAAACTGAAGCATTGAATCCATCTCAAAAAACTATACTGAATAAACATTGAGTTTGAAAAGACAAAAGGTTGGATAATCATTTGTAAGCAGGAAAATAAAATATCATTTATTGTTGCAGAATTCGAAAAAAATCAATGCTATGACTTTTAGATATTCCAGTCATTTCCTTTGCAACTTGTACTTTTTAAAATGTAGCTGTGAAATAGTTTTGCCATTATCACTAAATGTTTACTGACTGGTGATTTACATAGAAATGGAATAAAAACAAGAAATACTTACTTAATTTATGCTCTGTGTAACCCTTGGAGTCTCACACAAATGCCCTTTTACTGGTGAGACAAGAAAATGATTTACCAGGCTCCATTTAATCAGAAAATTGACTCTGATAAGTATAACTGTCAGTTATTAGAATTACTACCTGTGATGATGATACAAATCAATATAGATTTTATTTGTGGCACTAAGCCATCTACATTTTATTTTTTTAATTATTTCATAAAGTGTAATCTCATCTTATATTTTATGGACTAATTTAGCCACATACTATTAATGTTAATCCTTTGACATCCATTCCCATTCTGTTTCCATTTGTCTATTTTGTCCCTCCTCTCCTTTTCCCCCATCATCATTTCATCCTCAGACACTAACTGTATGTTCTCTGTCAGCACAATACCATACTGTATGCAGCCCTTCTAGCTAAGTCACATTTGCTGAAAATCTCATCCTTTGGAGAATAGTATTTTTTGTAAACTATGCTATTAAGCTCTGTAAAAGTGGCAAGATCCATTCTGAGATTTTTTTCCTAACGAAATGAAATTTCAAAATCAAAAGGGCTGAGATGTTAAGCAATGAATAAAACAAGGGAATAAATAATTCACTCATATTAATAAATATTTCAGTACTGAATGGAGTCCTGGTTAATGCACATTAATATCTTGGTAAGTGAAATTCTTTGAATGTTTTATATGTTACAGCTTAACTATTTAGCATTATTGACCATGCATGGGTCTCTAGATAAAGTATTTAACAAAAGTTAGTAATGAATATGAAAAGAACACTTTTAAGGATGTTTTAATAAATGAGCTCATTAATAGTGTAAGACATTTGAAGGCAAAGATATGTATTTATCACACCCTAAGTTTGATTTCATTGTACTTATTAGAAATCTTCCCACTTAAAACAGATTATCAAGGTGATTCTAAACACAAATATTAAGGGAATCATTGCTATTTCATTAAACTTACAGCTTCTCTTTATGTTGCACCTGTGTCCCTGAAATGTCTTCAGATGGACTTCTTAAAAAAGTCAAATATTATTTTTATTACCTCATCCTTTAGCAGTCCATACTTCAAAGTTTGACATTATCATGTAGGATGAATAATTTGTAGCACCATCAACTGCAAAGCTGTCCCCTTGGTCACCGTACTGCACAATGGTGATATTGTATAAATGCTCACATTCAACAAGTAAATCTAATAAGTTCACTAATGTTTGTGTGCACATCAGAATATAATTTCGGGACGTGTTTTACAGCAGAGTGCTTTTGACATGTGGGGCCTGATCATTCTCTGCATAGAGGCAGTCTTATCCTATACATTGTAGGATGTTTAGCAGTATCCTGGCCTTTCTACACCAGACATCAGCAGCTACCTTTACCCCCTGCCCCACTTGTGACAAGCAAATATACCTCCAAACATTGCCAGACGTCTGGTAGGGGATACAGTCACCCTCTGCCAAGAACCACTGGTTTTATTTATTATTATTTATTATTATTTTATAGTAGATCCTTGCTGATTATCTATTTTAAATGTAGCAATGTGTACATGTCAATCCCAAGCTCCCAATCTATCCCTCCACACTGACCTTCCCCCCGGTAACCATAAATTCATTCTGTTTATGTCTGTTTCTGTTCTGTAAATATTTGTATCATTTTTTAAAGATTCTGCATACAAAGGATATCATATGATACTTGTCTTTCTCTTTGTCTGACTTCACTTAGTATGATAAGCTCCAGATCCATCTATGTTGCTGCAAATGACATTATTTTATTCTTCTTTTTGTCTGCACTGCATGGAATGTGGGATCTTAGTTCCCTGACTAGGGAGCAAACCTGTGCCCTCCTGCAGTGGAAATGTGGATTCCTAACCACTGGACCACCAGGGAATTCCTCATTCTTTTTAATGACCGAGTAGTACTCCATTATATACATGTACCACATCTTCTTTATCCGTTCAAGAACCACTGGTTTTACAGTAACATGTTTTCTACAAGAAACTGATACTTAGGAGTCATGACATAAGAAAGTGTCAACAATCTTTTAACAAAGTTGTTGGTAATCTATAACATCGTTCTTATAAAATCATTTCTTATTCTTGTAAAGTCATCTTTATTGAAATATAGCTTACATACAGTTAGAATTGTGTAGAGTTTAAGTGTGCAGTTTGATGAGTTTTAGCATTTACACCCATGTTGCCTTGACCCCAGGCAATATGTAGGACTTTTCCATCACCTTAAACAGTTCCTTCCTGCTGCTTTGCTGTCAGTCCTGATTACACTAATCCAACCCCTGCCCCATCTCTCATAAAATGGTCATTTTCCCTGTTCATATAAATTGAAATATAGTCTTATGTCTGATTTCTTTCACTCACCCAAATCTCTGTGAGATTTGTCCCTATTGTGTGGATATCAGAAATTTGCTCATTTTCATTTTGCTGTACTAGTTATTTGTTTGATTATACCAGAATTTTTTTATTCATTCACCTTGCATAAATTTTGGGTTGTTTCTAGTTGTTTCAAGTTTGGTGCTATTATAAACAACTATTTTGAACTTACATGCACCAGTCTTTTTATATATATTTATTTTTAGGTCTCTTAGGTAAATACCTAGAACTAGAATTGCTATATCAGAAGATAACTGTTTTACCACCTTTATGAATAAACGTGCCATTTACACTCTTATGAACAATGCATAAGAGCTCTGGTTTTTCCACATTCTCACTAACACTTGGTATTGTCAGTTATGTTGATTTTAGCTACTTTCATGGTTCTCTGGTGGTATCTCATTGTGGTTTTGATTTACTTTTTTCCTGATAGCTAGTGATTTGGGGCATATTTTCATGTGCTGTCTAGCTAGTCACGCCTTTTCTTCTGTGAAGTGTCTGCATAAGGCTCTTGCCTATTTTCAACTTGTTATTTTCTTGTTGAGTTTTAAGGGTTCCTTACATATTCTGGATACAAGCCCTTTGTCATATGTGTGTGTAAATATGTATCCACACGCACAAGCATATCTATAGTGAATATTTCATCCTGGTCTTTTATTAATAAATAGACTTTTTGTGACAGGACCACTACAAAGATTGTATTTAGTAGACTTCATTATTTGAAGTAAATCCTATGAGATTATTTTTGTAAAGCAACCACCTAACCACAAGTTTATTCTATTTTCATATAAGTGGTTTGCCTAAAGGAAGGTTGCATAATCCTAAATTATAGTAGTTAATGCTAATATTCCCCAGTATAACTGCTCATATCTCTGTAATTGTAAATAATCAAAAATTTTAAGAGCAACAACTACTTTATCAAATATCCTGAGATGTTTCTTCTGAAGAGGTATGTATGTATATGGCTCAGTGTAAAGTAACTCAATAACTGATATTAAGCCAGTGAAGACAAGTGATGTTGATAAATACAGTGTAATCCTTTGTAACTTGCTCACACAAAATACAGAACTTGAATATAATTCCTTTTTCTAGAGAAAACACCTTTAGAATCAAAGAAATTTAGAGCGGGCAGGAAATCTGGAGACCATTTAATCCAGTATTCTCTCTCTCTCTTTAGTATTTATTTATAAATACTTAGTTGCAGCATGCAGGATCTTAGTTGCAGCATGCAGGATCTTTTCCTGGTGGTGAGCTGGCTTCTCTCTAGTTGTGCACGGGGCTTCTCAGAACAAGGGCATCTCTTCTTGGGGAGCATGGGCCCTAGAGTGTGTGCGCTTCAGCAGTTGTGACACACAGGCTTACTTGCTCCGTGGCATGTGAGATCTTAGTTCCCAGACCAGAGATCAAACCCTTGTCTACTGTATTGGAAAGCGGATTCTTAACCACTGGACCACCAAGGAAGTCCCCAATACTCTCCTTTTACAGTTGAGTAAATGGAGACAGAATAATGGACCCATTTTAGAACTAGAGCTCAGTGTAGAGATTGTTAAACAAGACATGAATAGCTGGTATACAGTACACATCTATACACTATATGCTATACTTTGTACATATATAGATTATACTACATTTAATGTAATGATATGATGATGATGATGATGCCTAATCTTATTATTCTTTAGTATTGCTTCTCTCAGTGGGGCCTATATTCTCAGGTAGTGTATCCTTTGTCAAACGAGGTGCTATAGTGTTTAACGGATAAGGTTTTCTGGGTTGGGTTCCAGATTAAGCCACCTCCAATTACAGCATTTCCAAATTAGTCTGTAAATTTTCAGGAACTTCTACTGTATTCATCCAAATAAAGAAGGGAGTAAATGATAGTTAGCTTCCTTGGGGAGCCCTCAAAGAATGTGAAGCTTGGGGTAAATTCGGACAGTCCTCAACTTTGGTTATTTCTACATTCACTGTTTTGCATTTCCAGCATTCAGTCAGTTTTTCCCAGCTAGTACCACTTTGACCATTGAAAAGGAGCATAAAGATACAAAGGAATTTGTATCATTTTTCCTTCCTCATTTAATGATGTCACTGCCTTCCTTCTGAATGTTCTCTGGTATTCAGTGAGTGAAGTGTGAACTCCTTAGATGAGAGAATACATGAAAAGCTCCTGTGTGTGCCTGCACACAGTAGGGTACAAAAAATATCAGTTGCCAACTCTTTTTTTTTTTTTAATTTGGCTGTGCCGGGTCTTAGTTGTGGCATGCAAGATGTGTAGTTGTGGCATGTGGGATCTAGTTTCCTGCCCAGGGATCAAACCCAGGCTCCCTGCATTGGGAGGGCAGAGTCCTAGCCCCTGGACCACCAGCGAAATCCCAGGTCCCAGATTTTGATCATGGAATCAAGAGCCTTCCCACACTCTCTCAGGTCTCTCCCACCTCCCTTCTTTTCCCCTGCTCTTCAGTGCTTCCCCAAAGCACATCAGTACTGGGGTCTTCTCTGGCCTGTGTACTATCAGACTGTTCTCTTTGTCCATGTTGTGACTTTGGTCTGCAGTTCACCCACATTCCCCTGTCAGTCTCCTGAATTCCCACTGCTTCTTTAGAACCCAAATCAGGGTCAGTTCTCAAGCTTCCCCTGATTCTCCCCCTTTCCATGTCAGCTCTCCTGCACAGTGAACTGTTGCCTAACCTTGGTTTTGCACACAGTTCTATTCTGGTGCTGACCACATTGTGGTAGTTATTTGTTTGTAGACTTGCTTCCACTGATAAATGATGAGCTCTCGCAAAGTAGAGACTGTTTCTTGTATAACTAGCTTTTTGTTGTTGTTCAGTTGCTAGCTTGTGTCCGACTTTGCAACCTCATGAACTGCAGCACACCAGGCTTCCCTGTCCTTCACTCTTTCCCCGAGTTTGCTCTAACTCGTGTCCATTGAGTCAGCGAGGCCATCCAACCATCTCATCCTCTGTCACCCTCTTCTCTTGCCCTCAATCTTTGCCAGCATCAGGATCTTTTCAAATGAGTCGACTCTTCACATCAGATGGCCAAAGTATTGGAGTTTCAGCTTCAGCACCAGTCCTTCCAGTGAATATTCTGGGTTGATTTCCTTTAGGATTGACTGGTTTGATCTCCTTGCAGTCCAAGGGACTCTCAATAGTCTTCAACACCACAGTTCGAAAGCATCAGTTCTTCAGTGCACAGCCTTCTTTATGGTCCAACTCTCACATCCATACATGATTACTGGAAAAACCATAACTTTGACTAGATGGACCTTTGTTGGCAAAATGATGTCTCTGCTTTTTTAATACACTGTCTAGGTTTATCATAGCTTTACTTCCAAGGAGCAAGCATCTTTTAATTTTGTGGGTGCAGTCACTGTTTGGTGATTTTGGAGCCCAATAAAATGAAATCCGACGCTGTTTCCACTTTTCCCCCTTCTATTTGCCATGAAGTGATGGAACCAGATTCCATTATCTTTGTTTTTTGAATGTTGAGTTTTAAGACAGCTTTTTCACTCTCCTCTTTGCCCTTCCTCAAGAGGCTCTTTAGTTCCTCTTTGCTTTCTAGCATATAGCTCAGGGTCTAAAACATGGTGTGGGTTTCATAAATGTTTGCTAGTTTGAACTAAATAGAATTAATATGTGGGCCACATTTATTTAAGGCTACAGCCCCAGGATCACCGGTCAGTTGTTTCAAGTAAGATACAAAGAGAGATGGTGTTAAGTGAACTGAGACAAGCAGGAAAAAGTAAGAAAAGTTTTTTTTAAAGTTTTAAAAATTAAAAAATAAGGCAGCATACCCAGAGATAATTTTTCTCTAGATTTTTAATTTCAATTAAAGGATGTTTAAAAAGAGGAACTGTATAAACATACAGAGCAATACCTACACCTTGGGGAAAAAAGCGTTACCTCCAAGGGATCTATTCTGAAGATAATGCTCATGTTTGTATAGAAATTATTTTATTTTTCGGATAAATAATATTTCACGATCTCATCCTTTTGAAGTGTTTTACTGTCCTTAATACTGGCTGATAGAGAAAGCACACGTGGTGATGCTGGTGAGCGTGTTCACAGGGCAGCAGCGGAGGCAGACTTGAGCACACAGCGGGGAAAAAGCGGGGAAAGGAGGGGAAGGGTGAGCTGAGAGTAACATTGAAACATACACATGACCATGTGTGAGATAGACAGCTGGTGGGACTTTGCTGCAGGGAGCTCAAACCTAGCTGTGTGACAACCTGGAAGGGTGGGATGGGGTGGGAGGGAGGCTCCAGAAGGAGGGGACATGCATATACTTAATGGCTGATTCATGTTGATGTATGGCAGAAACTAACCCAATATTGTAAAGCAATTACCTCCAACTAAAAATAAACAAATTTATTTTTAAAAAAGAAAAAGCACACATGATTCTGGTAATGGGTATAATTCACTATGAAAAGCAAAATATGGGACTTGTGACTGAGGTAGAAACATATACGATTTGTGAATTTAGGATCTAATTCATTATTTTAAAATTAAAAATACCTTTTCTCTGTGGTTGCTTGTAAATTTCCTTTTGCTTTTTGGTGTTCTGAAGATATTTTCATAAATGTTTCATAATGTTTCTGTGTGTAGAATTATTTACATTCAGTGTTTATTTACATTTACATTCAATATTTATTTACATTTACAATGTTTACATTTATTTACAACAATTTATTTACATTCGACATTCACTGTACTTCTTGAACCTAGTGATTCACGACTTTTTTATCAATTAAAAAAAGTTAGCCACTAATTCATTGTATATTGCTTTTCTAAATCACCTCTATCTCCTCTTGAAACTTCATTTTTCGCCCCCCACTTCTTTCAGCTTGAGCTGCATTTGGGACAGTTTCCTAACACTTGCTTTTCAGTTCACTAATGCTCTCTTTAAATATGTCTAGCTTATTATTTAGCCTGTTTCTTGTAACTTTAAACTTTGATTACTATGTTTTTAAGTTTTATAGATTCACTTCACTTGTTTTAAAAGTTTTCCTTTTTTCAATAGTGTAATTGCATTTTATTATGTTTTCATTTCTTGTTTTATAACTTTAATAAATTCAAACATACATTCATGTTTTTCTTAGGTTGTCCTAATATCACATGTTTCGGGGGTCTGGTTTTGACTCTCATATAGAGTGGATTGTTTCTTTGTGTGTCTTGTAATTTGGGGCTGGTATCTCGTCTTTAGCAGAGCCTTATATGAGCAACTTGGGTTGAAGGCATACTCATCTGGAGCAGGGTTCGGTTTGCTCTGATCACATGTCGTGGGGTATCAGGAAGTTGGAATTATTTTTTGGTGCCAATTCCTCTGCTTGAGGTGGTGGTTAATTCTCAGAAAGAATTTTTCACAGGGAGCCAGGACTACTCAAACAAGCACCCTTCCTATCTATGGTAGAAGGTGGAAGCTTTTCTAAATTGCTGCTTCATTGAGGGGGCAGCTTTTTTTGAATTTTAGTTTTATGAAGCACGTTCTCAGTTCCAAATCTTGTTTGGATCCAGCCCAAGGCATAATCATCATTCCCCAGATGTGCACGAAAGTTCCCCTGGTTACCAACACTGGTAATGCCCACTGCTCCAGCATAGTCTGTGTGTTAATTTACAAGCTCACTTCTTTGTTTTTCAGTTTTTGGTTTGTTTGTTTGTTTTCATAATTTCCAGGTCCTGAAGCTTTCCCTTTGTTTTTGTGCTCTCAGCTATGACTGAAAAGAGTATTTGTTATATTTTACCTAGCATTTTGAAATGCTTAGAAGAGTCTCAGATATGTTAGTCCTCCTTATATCCGGAAACAGAAACTCTCAAATTATTTTTTTTTAAGAGCTTTAAATTTGTCTTTTATTCAAAACCAAGCTTTAAGGCATTTTTTCCATTGCGATGAAGAAAATATCATGAAAGAGCAAAGCTTGAAAACTGGAATGAAAATAAAGCCAGTATATATATTTAAAGGGCGTAGAATCTTTGGCCTGCTTTCTGTATTAACCAGTTTGTTTTCTAAGTGCTAAGGGAAGCATCATAATGTGTTTGAAGAAAATGGATTGTTGCCTTCTGGGTTTGAGTCGTTGCCCTTACTAGAACACTTTATTTAACCCTGGATATATCCTCCAAAAGCCTTGGCTTTCACATTTAAAATAGGAGCAGTGATACTTATTTAATTCTTTTGTGGGATTATTTTGAGGTTCAAATGAGATCATGTGTATAGCAGGTGACAGGTTTCTGTAGACATGATTCAAATTACACTTACTGCTGTGTACTTTCAAGTAGTAATGGGACTACTGAATTATACTTGCGGAGATTTCCTATATCGAATGCTTCTGAGGATTGTGGTTCTTAACCCACTTATCTGCCTTTTTTGAATGCTAGAACTTTTTCTAAATAAAAGAGAATGGCTAGAGAAACTCTTCACGGAATACTAATTATAATTTGATTATGTTGAAAATTTTATTCCCTGTATCTCAGGCATAGGGAATAAATAAGATTAAATTCTTAAAGTTATAGGAAATAGAAACAGACACACACAGGAACAGATAAATTCCTAAAGCTAAAGGAAAAAAGCTCCTTCCTTTTCTCATCCAAGAGCAAAGACTTCTATGATTTGGGTTGTGTGCCATAGTTTTTATTACGTGTCTCTTCTTACTAACTATTCTCACATTCTGGGCAAGATGAATGCCAGGGTGGTTGAGAACCTTGGCCACTGCTGGGTACATCAAGAAAACAGTAGTAGTATTTTTAAAAGATTTTTAAATGGTGATAAAATAGACATAAAATACCATTTTAACCATTTTAAAATATACTGTTCTGTAGTGTTAAGTACCTCCACATCATTGTGCAACCAACCAATCTCCCCAGTGCTTCATCTTGCAAAACTTGAAACTTTATGCCCATTAAACGCAAACTCCCCTTTCCCACCCTCGGGCAACCACCGTCTACTTTCCATCCCTGTGAAATTTACTTCTAGGCGTTAATACCTCACACAAGTGGAAGCATACAGCATTTGTCTTTTGTGAGGGGTTTATTTCACTTAGTATAATGTCCTCAAGTTCTGCCCATGTTGTAGCATGTCAGAATCTCCTTCCTTTAGAAAGTTGAATACTATTTAGTTGTATGTCTACACCACACTATCTTTATTCATTCCCCTGTTAGTGGACACTAGTTTATTTCCACCTTTTGGCTATGTTGAATAATGTCATGAACCTGGTTGTACAAATATTTCTTCAACACATGGCTTTCAATTATTTGCATATATACTCAGACATAGAATTGCTAGATCATATGGTAATTCTGTTTTTAATTTTGTAAGTCACCTCAATATTGTTTTCTTTAGCAGCTGCATTATTTTACTTTTCTGCCAACAGTGCCTAGGGCTTCAATTTCTCTACATCCTCACCAACACTTGCAGTTTTCTTTCTTCTTCTTTTAAAAATAGTAACTAACCTAATGGGTTTAAGTTTTGATTTGCATTTCCCTAATGATTAGTAACATTGAGTATCTTCTTCATGTGCTTGTTGGAGATTTGTATATCTTTGGACACATGTCTTTTCAAATTCTTTTCCCACTTTTAAGTTGGTTTATTTGGTTTCAGTTTGTTGAGTTGTAAGAGTTAGTTATATATTCTGAGTATTAACCCCTTATCAGATATATAATTGACAAATATTTTCTTCCATTTTGTAGTTGCCTCTTCTCTCAGTTGACTATGTCATCTGATGCACAGATGTTTTTAATTTTGATGTAGCCAGCTTTTCCATTTTTAAAATTTTGTCCAAGAAATCATTGCCAAAAGCAGTAATAATTTTATGTAGCTTCACAGTGAGACTCTGGATGAGAAGGAGCTAAGTCAGTATTGTCTGGGATTATAATTGTTTAAGGACTTATCTAGGATTCAAATCAACATTTTCCTTTGGGAGTGTTCACACTCTATGAATATTGTGGAATGTGGAGTCTTTTCCTAACTCTGGAGGCCAATTAGGTCAGATATGCAGTTGCCTGACCTGCTTCTCATTGTGGAGAGTGGGCACACGACCTCGGCCCCGCCCATCAGACACGGCTGTTCCTTGCAGAGACAGTGGCTGCAGAAAACCTGAGTTCCTGGGAATTAACAGACAGGGACAGTGGAGGAAAAGATGGTGTTTCATGTTTACTGTCTGTTACGTGTGCCAGACGCCTCTAGGTTTCTGCTCTTCCTTTCATCCTTAGTAACAAAACTTCTTAATTTTTTTAATGTGTGCATGTGTATTTTTTCATTTTTTAATCTCTTTTTACATTTATTTATTTATTTGTCTGCATTGGGTCTTATTTGCAGCACATGTGCTCGGTAGCTGCAGCCCAGGGACTTAGTTGCCTTGAGGCATGTGGGATCTTAGTTTCTGGACTAGGAACTGAACCCACATCCCCTGCATTGGAAGATGAATTCTTAAGCACTGGACCACTGGGGAAGTCCCCTAGAGTTTTTCATTTTTATACAGGTTTTAAAGGTTGCTTTCCATTAATAGTTATTACAACATATTGGCTATATTCCCCGTGTTGTACAATACATCTTTGAGCCTATCTTATACGCAATATTTTGTGTCTCCCCCAAACCTCTTATTTTTCTTAAAGCTTATTTATTATTTTAATGGAAGGGTAATTACTCTACAATACTGTGGTGGTTTTCGCCATGCATCAACATGAAGCAGCCATGGGCATACATGTGTCCCACCATCCTGAAACTCCCTCCCACCTGTCTCCCCACCCCGTCCCTCTGGGTTGTCCCAGAGCACCAGCTTTGAGTGCCCGGTTCATCGGACTTGCACTAGTCATCTGTTTTACATATGGTAATATACATGTTTCAGTGCTATTCTCTCATGTTATCCCACCATCGCCTTCTCCCACGGAGTCCAAAAGTCTGTTCTTTACCTGTGTTTCTTTTGCTGTCTTGCATATAGGGTTGTAATTACCATGTTTCTAAATTCCATATGTATGTGCTAATATACTGTACTGGTGTTTCTCTTTCTGGCTTACTTCTCTCTGTATAATAGGCTCCAGTTTAATCCACCTCATCAGAATTGACTCAAATGTATTCTTTTTAATGGCTGAGTAATATTCCATTGTGTATATGTACCACAGCTTTCTTATCCATTCGTCTGTCAACGGACATCTAGGTTGCTTCCATGTCCTGGCTATTATAAACAGTGCTGCGATGAACATTGGGGTGCACGTGTCTCTTTCAGATCTGCTTTCCTCGGTGTGTATGCCCAGCAGTGGGATTGCTGGGTCACATGGCAGTTCTACTTCCAGTTTTTTAAGGAATCTCCACACTGTTCTCCATAGCGGCTGTACTAGTTTGCATCCCCACCAACAGTGTAAGTGTCTCCCCCAAACCTCTTTTTTTTTTTTAAGTGAGCACATGCCGCTCAGGATGAAGACCATATCACCCTGCTCCACTGAGGCAGGGATCGGCTGGTTCTGGCCAGTGCGCAGGACAGGGGAGCTCTTTGTGGCTTCTTCCAGGATGCCTCTTTCTAAAGGACGGCCGAGCCTCTGTACTGTTCTCCGGACGGTTGTTTCTTTCTGATCTTTCATTGTTGGTGTATAGGAATGCAAGAGATTTCAAATAAAAAATAAAGGGCAGCTGGGACTTCATCCCTTCCCTCTTTATGTTGGCTAGAGTGTGTGGGGCTCAGGATGGCTGAACTGGAACAGCGATCACACATCATGAGGTAACCATAGTAACGGGCTGCACAGGGGAACATGAACATAGAGGGGGCTCCAAGGAAGGGAGTTTACCTGTCAACCTTGAGCTTCCAGGCTTGAAAACAAGAAAGAGGGGTCTTTCTTGTCTTTCTCTTATTTACAGTCTTGTAATTGGGGGGCTCTGGTAGTTAGTGTTGAAGGTAATCTCACCAATGCACTCTCTCGGTGGTGCAAGTTGCAATGTGGGGCGGGGTGGGAGGGGCGTCAGGCTGCAGGGGCCCGTTCTGTAACGCGATTTCAGTCTTCCTTCTGGATTCATTACCCCGAACTGGTTCTTCAGCCTTATTGTGATTCTGTGTGACGTACCTCTCATTTTCACCAATTCCCATTTTCCTTAGAACAACTGGAGTTGTTTTGGACTGTTTGCAAGAAAGAATCCTTATGGGTATAGGATGATGACTCTTAAAAGTTTTTATTTTCAGGAACTGAGGCTTGTTTTCCAACACGAACTTCTGCCTTCAAGGTCAACCACATTTTAAGAAAACCTGGTGAGGAAAGTCCACACACAGAAACCATTAGGAAATCTTAATTTTGAAAAAGGAACCCTCATTAGTCTTCCTTCAAATAAGACTTTTAGTGTGTTGAAAATGATTTAATTCCCAATATGTTCTTCTTGATAAATGTGCCGACTCTATGAAACAAAGTCTCAGTTGTGGGAGAGAGTGATTTCAATTCCTGTCCTATCTTGGCACCTGGCTCAGTGGCCCTCAGACCAGCTATCACTGAACTGGGGTTGGTTTTTCTTCATCTTTAGAATCACGGAAAATCATACTTTATCGAAGAGTCTCAGCAGTGGGACACAGGAAGCCTGCGATGCTGAGGAGTGAGGATGGCCAAACACAACACAAAATGGAGGTGACTGTGCTTGCAATTAAAGATCTCTTTTGAGTCTTAAAACACTGTCAGCATCTCAGTTTTCTGATGGACATGACACCCTTGTCATCACCTAGTTGTTGGACACACCAGCAGATTAAGCTCTTTGTTCACACATCCATTCAACCATGCCTTCGTTAAACACTCATTAAGAACCTACTCTGGGGACTTCCTTGGTAGTCCAGTGGCTAAGACATTGCACTCCCTAAGCAGGGGACCTGGGTTCAATCCCTGGTTGGGAAATTATACCCCACGTGCCAACACTAAGGGCTTGCATGCCGCAACGAAGATTGAAGATCCAGGGAGCTGCAACTAAGACCCGGTGCAGCCAAATAAATTAATTAATTTTTTAAAAAGCAGGACTTTCTTTAAAAAAAAAAAAAAAGAAGAACCTACTCTATGCAGGGCATTGACTTAGCACCAACCTTCTTCCTGCCCCTTGTCTCCATATCAAAGTCATTCTGAATGAATTCAACAGATGAGGCTGAAGAGTCTGAGGGAAGCAGCTTGCACTTTCTGGCATTTACTATCCTTATTGCCAACATAGGCTGGATCACAGAAAAAGCAAGGGAATTTCTAAACAACATCTGCTTTTTTGACTACAATAAAGCCTTTGACTGTGTGGATCACAACAAACTGTGGAATATTCTTAAAGAGATGAGAATAGCAGAGCACCTTACCTGCTTCCTGAGAAACCTGTATGCAGGACAAGAAGCAAAAGTTAGAACAGGGAACAACGGACTGGTTCAATATTGGGAAAGGAGTATGTCAAGGCTGTATATTGTCACCCCGCTTATTTAACTTATATGCAGATTACATCATATGACATGCTGGGCTGGATGAAGCTCAATCTGGAATCAGGATTGCTGGGAGAAATATCAACGATCTCAGATATGCAGATGATACCACTTTAATGGTAGAACATGAAGAGGAACTAAAGAGCCTCTTGATGAAGGTCAACGAGGAGAGTGAAAGAGCTGGCTTAAAACTCAACATTAAAAAAACTAAGATCATGGCATCCAGTCCCATCACTTCATGGCAAGTAGAAGGGGGAAAAGTGGAAACAGTGTCAGCTTTCATTTTGGGGGGCTCCAAAATCAATGTAAACAGTGACTGCAGCCATGAAATTGAAAGACGCTTGCTCCTTGAAAGAAAGATGATAACAAACCTAGACATTGTATTAAAATGCAGAAATATCACTTTGCTGACAGAGGTCCACATAGTCAAAACTGTTTGTTCCAGTCATGTATGGATGTGAGAGTTGGACCATAAAGAAGGCTGAGCGCTGAAGAATTGATGCTTTTGAACTGTGGTGCTGGTGAAGACTCTTGAGAGTCCCTTGAACAGCAAGGAGATGAAACCAGTAAATCCTAAAGGAAATCAACCTTCAATATTCATAGGAAGGACTGATGCTGAAGGACATTCAGCTGAAGCTGAAGCTCCAATACTTTGGCCACCTGATGCGAGGCGTCGACTCATTTGAAAAGACTCTGATGCTGGGAAAGACTGAGGGCAAGATGAGAAGGGGATGACTGAGGATGAGATGGTTGGATGGCATCATCGATTAAATGGACATGAGTTTGAGCAAACTCGGGGAGATGGTGAAGGACAGGGAAGCCTGGCATGCTGTATTTCATGGAGTCGCAAACAATCAGACACGACTTAGCGACTGTACGACAATAACTATATTTATGTATAAATATACATTTATAATAAGATGTATGTACACTTGTAAATCAAAATACCACACTGTTGAAAGTGAAAGTGGCTCAGTCATGTCTGATTCTTAGCAACCCCATGGACTGTAGCCCTCCAGGCTCCTCTGTCCATGGGATTCTCCAGGCCAGAAAACTGGAGTGGGTAGCCATTCCCTTCTCCAGGGGATCTTCCCAACCCAGGGATTGAACCCAGGTCTCCCACATTGTGGGCAAATTCTTAACCAACTGAGCCACCAGGGAAGCCCTGTTAGCACTCCTAAAACTGAGCTTAAAGATAACTTCCTTAGAGAGATCATCTCTGATACCAAAGTCAAGGGCTGGGCCCCCTGTTGTGAGCTCAGAGAACACCTTAGATTTTCACTTTCCGGCACTTACCATCCTTATATTTATGGATACTGTTTATGTATCCATCCGTATGTACTGTGTATGTCCTATTAGAATAAAAGCTTTGGGAGGACTGAAACTGTGAATTCCCTTATCCTCTGTGCTGTCAACCACAGTGCCTAGGACAACAGTAGATGCGCAGTAAGCACTTCGGAACAAATGAATTTCGATCAGTAGCTTTCGCGAGACTAACTCCTCTCTCCCTCTCGTCCTCTACTGTCTGCAGAGGCGTTTACAGTCTTCTACAATTTTTTTTTTTCCCTCTGTGGTCAGTTTCTTATTTCTGCCACCTCGGTTGGACACACGTGGTGAGGTGGAGAAGCACAGTGTCAGGGTGACGGCTACATTTCTGGGCAGGAGCGAGGCCGCCCTTGGCACGTCTCCAGGGCTTCTCCTGAGAAAGCTGTGGTGTCCTTCTGCCCCCAGAACTTAGGCCTTTAAAACTTGTTCCCAGGGAATGTGCTCGTCAGGCTCGGCGGAGAAAGTTGTTCTCTTTGTTTGAAGTTGGAATACTCTTGCACGCTTTTCCTACTTTAGCCACTAGAGGGGGCAGTGACACATATGCTCTGTAGCAGCACCTGCATTGCACCTGAAGGATCGGGCTCGATGGAACTTAGTGATCTCGTGGGCCAGCTTCTCCCATTTTATAAACAGACGGAGAGAGGAAAGGACTTGCCTAAGGTCGCAGAGTTGGTTAGTGACAAAACTCAGACCACTTGCTTTCTCTCCTAGCATTCTTAATCACTGGACAGTAAGTCCCTTGCATATGAACTTCAAGTTGTGAACTTTCAAAGATGTGAACATGCATTCCACCATCAGGCGTAAGTGAAATTGCACCTTGCCCTCCACCTCCTATTGCTGACGATCTTTCAGCTCTACCATCGCATCCTCTTCTCCCTCCTCCAGGCAGTAACTCTTCCTGCCTGTTCACTCGATGCCAGCCCTTGTATGTCAGCTGTTGTACTGTATTACTGGACTTTTCAAAGTACCGTACTGTAAGATTAAAAATGTCTTCTTTATTTTTTGTGTCTATTTTATGTATTATTTGTGTGAAAAGTATTATAAACCTATTACAGTACAGTACCATATAGCCAATTGTGTTATTTGGGTACGCAGGCTAACTTCGTTGGACTTATGAACAAATTGGACTTCTGAACTTGCTCTCAGAATGGAACTCATTCATATGTAGGGAACTTACTGTACACTGTCTCTTGCCCTCCTGTCCTTGGACGGTTCTTGCAGGGTTCATTGATATAGATTGATTTTGACAAGGCTGTTTAACTTACCAAGATATCCTTGGACCACCAATGTCATCATCCAAGTTTATTAATAGTTCATATCTGTGCATGTGGCCTAGAGGGAGGGGGGCATGAGGTAATGGCAGTTTTGCTGAATGACAGCACTTACAGAGATCAAGATGCAACAGAAGGAGCTGGTGTGGCTGTGGTCTTTCTGCTATACAAGCAAGCTTTCCTATTACCCCTTATTCTTATAGATATCCTCCTCTTCCTCCCCACTCTGAGTCATGAACCTGTAGCACAGGTCTGGCTATCATAATTCCCTGTTTCTCCCAACTCAGTGATGATTCAGGGGAAGTTAGGACGACCAGCTGGGCCTGTGCTGTGCTGTGCTTAGTCGCTCAGTCGTGTCTGACTCTGCGACCCCATGGTCTGTAGCCCACCAGGCTTCTCTATCCATGGGGATTCTCCAGGCAACAGTACTGGAATGGGTTGCCATGCCCTCCTCCAGGGGATCTTCCCAACCCAGGGATCAAACCTAGGTCTCCTGCATTGCCAGAGGATTCTTTATCATCTGAACCACCAGGGAAGCCCAAGAATACTGGAGTGGGTAGCCTATCCCTTCTCCAGGGGAACTTCCCAACCAGCTGAGCTACCAGGGAAGCCCCCAGCTGAGCCTATCAGAGTCCTTTCCTGGGATTCCCAAGTTTGAAATTGGAGGAACAACTGTCTTGTCTCAGGGGTTATGGTTCCAGAAAGATATAAAGTTAGATGACTGTGGACTGTGGTCCACTTTCTAACTAAATGGAGAAGACTTGCTGTGGGAGGAGATACAAAAGTTAACCACAGACCCAACTCAGAGATAAATGCCAAGTGGAGGACTGACTCCCAGTTCCTGATTCTGATTCTTCAGGTTCTCTCGTTCTTTGAGCCTAATTATTGTACTTAGCTCCATGAGCTACATGTGTGACTGAACAGAACTGACAAGAGTTGAGATCACTTCCTTTTGTTGTCATTTAAAAATAGCTTGAGGGACTTCTTGGGGTGGTCCAGTGATTAAGACTTTGTCTTCCAATTCAGGGGATGTGGGTTTGATCCCTGGTCCAGGAGGTAAGATCGCACATGCCTCAAAGCCAAAAAAACCATAACATAAACAACAGAAACAGTATTGTAACAAATTCAACAAAGACTTTAAAAAATGGTCCAATCAAAGTAAACATTTTTAAAAATTTAAAAAAAAGTTTGAGGTAGATTTTTGTCATAAAAAAAATTTTGTTGAGTACAGAGACAGTTTCATAGCGTGGTATAGCCTTCCCTCTGACCATAAACAAAAGAATAAGCCCAGAGTCCATCTTTCAATGTAAGACTCGTGGGTGAGCAATGATTAGTTGTTTTCACTGGTTTTTGCCATTTCCTCACTGTTGTCTGTCCTGGTTAGCTCAACCAAGAAGAACGTGTTGCTAGTGTGGCCAAGAGCACAGGTCGTGTGTTTCAGTAAGCTCTGCTCCGTCTACAACATGGGCCATATCCCTGAAAATAGCCAGCTGTTTTGTGACCCATGACCTTGACCATGATGTGAACCGTCATGGCCTGATTCACCTCTGCATCGACTCTGGTAGGAGCATAAGACTGAGCTGTGAGTGGTTGTGTTCTAGTACCGACTTCCCCCTTCCTTACTGGGAGAGCCCAGATGAGTCATGTAAGTTCCTGGGGCCTCAATTTACCAAGTTACAAAAGAATACTTGAGCTGCATGATCCTAAAATATTATCAGACTCTAAAATGACATTATTCCCAAAGAACAACTGAAGCACATCTTAACAGTCTAACTGTTCGTGTATCAAAAAGACAATACATTTAACCTATCTCTTCATCAGTCCTTAGGGCAAGTAGAGAAAGAATTACTAGGCATCTCTCAAACAGAGCTCTCTGCTTCTGGCACCAAAATGCAGTCCCGCCCTCCTTGGCACATGATTTACTACCCTTGGGCTGAGTCCTCAATATGCCAAGGAAAGCAAATCCCTTGTTCTGTAATATTAATGATTATGAAGCAGCAATTCTTTACTCCAGGACCTGGGAGAAAAGAGCCTTCCTCACTGTCTCATCTCTGCCCCCCCCACCCCAGGCTTCCCTTTGACACCCCCACTTCCCAAGCTGTGGGGAGCTGAGTGTTGCTAGGAGGCCAGGGCTGCAGCAGCAGGCAGTGATCAAGGGGGCCTCAGCCCACTGGGGAGCGAGGACGGCGGACACAGCTGCTGAGTAAGTGGGGAAGCAAATACTTTCTGGACTCCAGATTTCGTTTTAAGAAACAGTTAACCTAAGGGAAAAGATAAAACTCACTATTTGAACTGACATGATACCCTATGGTAGAGGGCTTTCCTGGTGGCTCAGATGGTAAAGAAGCGGCCTGCGATGTAGGAGATGTGGGTTTGATCCCTGAGTTGGGAAAGTCCCCTGGAGAAGGGAGTGTCTACCCACTCCAGTATTCTTGCCTGAAGGATCCCATGAACAGAGGAGCCTGGTGGGCTACAGTCCATGGGGTCACAAAGAATCAGACACGACTGAGCAACTAACACACACTTCTCTCTGTCTGTGGTAGAGGCCCCTAAGGTCTCTACACAAAAAGTATTGTTATTATTTCTATTGTTCTATTTATAACTATCTTTCAGATGGATATTGGCTATTCATCTTTTCCCTCCACCCTCAAGTTCTGCATCTATAATTATTTTGAGGTAATTATGAATTACAAGTGTCTTTAATGCATGCCTTGCCTTCTTTTAATGCCCATCTAAAGGCTTCCTGTCCTGTTACTGTTTACTCATGTGTTTTATATTCAGAGTCAGTCTCTTTCTACCAGTGGACAGTGACGATTCACCCCAACATCTGCCTGCATAACCCCAGCCTGACCAACTGAAGTGCCTGACTCAACAGAACGTGAACCACAAGATACCACATCTTGGCAGGGAAAACCCACCTTGCTTTCATTTCACATCTGCAATTGCAGAATGTTTCATGAATGTTTAATATGTTGTGTGACCTGCCACCAAGGTCCCTGCATTAGGGTGGGGACAATGTGACCTTCAGATGAGCCTATTGTCTACTCAGCCTTGGCCACTGACCTGTGCAAAGTTGAATCTGCCTAAGGTGATGGCTTGTTGTTCATAGTGGCGGCAGCAGCAGCAAGCTCTGTATTAGAAGGACTCACCTCCTGAGATGACGTCATGCATCCCATTGCGTGGTGGTTGGATCACGTGAGGTCTGACACCACCTGGGGGTGGGAGCTTCCAGGAATGCCACCTCTAGCAACTTTGCCTGGCAGACACTGGATCTTAGCTCTTTTGGGAGACAGAAAAGAAAGCAAAGCAAAAGTGTGTGCCAGCTTCAAAAATCTGAGTAGTCAGATCACAAGGGAAAAGAAACAATATTGTAAAACTTACTCGGGAGACTCTAAACCCTTACCGTTTCACATTCAAGGACATTTACAATGGAAAGGACCCTGGGAGGCTTACCTGGTTCAACCGTCTACTGTTAAGAAGTGAAAGTGAAAGTGGCTCAGTCGTGTCCGACTCTTTGCGACCCCATGGACTTTACAGCCCATGGAATTCTCCAGGCCAGAATACTGGAGTGGGTAGCCTTTCGCTTCTCCAGGGGATCTTCCCAACACAGGGATCAAATCCAGGTCTCCCGCATTGCAGGAAGATTATTTACCAGCTGAGCCACAAGGGAAACCCAAGAATAATGGAGTGGGTAGCCTATCCCTTCTTCAGTGATCTTCCCAACCCAGGAATCGAACCAGGGTCTCCTACACTGCAGGCGGATTCTTTACCAACTGAGCTATTAAGGAATTATATCTAAAACTTCAAAGTGTGTTGGTAGTCTCACTCTTGAGAATGATGGTACATAAGCTGCTTTAGTCTGTGGCTCCAGGGTCCCTGCCCCTAGAACATTAGCTCTTAGTTGGACTGTCTGGATGTCTGGGAACAGTGGTGAGGGGAGAGTTTGGCCAGGTCCCAACAGCAGAGATTCTTATGTATTCTAAATGCATAGCGAGAGAGAATCTTAGGGAGGGGAGTGCAGGGGGTTGGGAAATGAAGCTTCTACAAACTTGGACCAAGTTTGTATGGACCAAGTATAATATTTTGAAAATACAAAGCTTTATTAATCATGATGATATTTTTAATTGAAAAATTTCAAATATGCAAAAAAAATGAGATTGCTGAAAGAAATATACATATATATCATTCACATAGGTTTGCCAGTTATTATTTTTCTATATATGTTTTATTTTTCTCTCTTTTTCACACACACACACACACACACCCCCTAAAGAGAGAAATAAAGCAAAATTTATATCTATCTTTCTATCCATCATGTACATCTAATTTTTTTTTTTTTCTGGCCATGCCACATGGCCTGTGGGACCTTACTTCTGCACCGGGGATCAAACCTGCACCCCATGAATTGGAAGCATGGAGTCTTAACCACCGGAGAGCTAAGAAAGTCCCTACATCTAATTTTCTGAACAATGATGGTAAATTATTTATTTTTTGGGCGTGCTGGGTCTTCATTGCTGCACAGGTTTTTCTCTAGTTTTGGCGAGCAGGAGCTACTCTCTGGTTGCAGTGAGCAGGCTTCTCATTGCAGTGGCTTCTCTTGGTGCAGAGCGCGAGCTCTGGGGCACACAGGCTTCAGTAGACGTGGTTCGAGGGCTCAGTAGTTGCAGTTCCCGGGCTCTGGAGCACAGGCTCAATAGCTGTTGCTCACGGGCTTAGTTGCTCTACAGCATGTGGGATCTTTTGGGCCCAAGGATCAAAGCCATGTCTTCTGCGTTGACATGCAGATTCTTTATCCCCCGAGCCACCAGGAAAGCCCGGAAGGAGTCTTTAACATACCCCTTTGCTTGGTCCAGTTACTTGCCCTAGAAAGTTGGCTTCAGTGCCAACAGCTTGGCAGGGCAGAGGCAGATAATGTCTCAGGAAGCAGTGCTTTCTGCTGGGTTCCAGAAACTGAGCCTCAAAGAGGGTAACATCCTGGAGATCACACAACTTGTAAGAGGCAGCTTGAATCTGAACCAGTGAGTCTGACCCCAAAGTCCACATTCCCATGTTGAGAGACCATCGATGCTTGAGTCTCAGTATCTGAGAAAGGCAAAAGCGGAACCTGCTCTGCTGGATATAAGGAGTATGCTGACAGCCTTCCAGATCAGAGATGTAAGACTCATGAAGCCTTGTTTAAAAAGGAGCCCAGCTTCTATCTTTATCCACAGTACATACTAGAGTTTGAATACATGCACGCATGCTACTTTGCTTCAGCTGTGTCTGACTCTTTGTGACCCTACGGACCATAGCCCGCCAGACTCCTCTGTCCATGGGATGCTCCAGGCAAGAACACTGGAGTGGGTTGCTGTGCTGTCCTCCAGGGGATCTTCCTGACCCAGGGACTTTACCCACGTCTCTTACATCTCCTGCACTGGCAGATGGATTCTTTACACTAGTGCCATCTGGTAAGCCCAGAGTTTGGATAAATCGCTTTTATTTTCCTTTTTTAAAAATTTATTTGCCTGCTCTAATTCTTCCTTGCAGCATGGGGGTCTATCTTTTTTTTTTTTTTTAGTTGCAAATGCAGGTTCTTCAGCTGCGGCATACAGGCTCATAATTGTGACATGTCGGATCTTAGTTCCCTGACCAGAGATTGAACCTGGCCCCCCTGCATTGGGAGTGAGGAGTCTTACTTCCTCTGAACCACCAGGGAAGTCCCTAAATTGCTTTTATCTTAAACACTGTTTTTCATTATCTGTTGAATTTTTCCGGTCCAATGAATTGTTTAACTTAGCTATGTGTTGGAATTATAATATAAAATTCCTCTATGTGAATCTATTCTGGCAGAATCTTCTCTCCATTCCTAAGAATGGAGAGCTCATTTTTTAGAGCTAATATTTGAAGACTCTGAGCAGCCTGTCAAAATAGAAATCCAAATCTTCCCCGGATCAATCCAGAGCCAAAACATCTTCTTTCACTCATACCTTATCTCAGAATGAGAAATCAGTCTTACTAGTACTTAGGCTGTTAAGTTTTTACAGATGTCACACAGTTTCCCATTGAAACGCCCCACTTTTTCTATACTGATCACTAAATAATTGGTGGAGGGGGCAGAACCAGTATCACCATAAAAAACTGTCCCTTTTAAGATGTTGAATTAAATTCTGTTGTATGTGCACTGAAAACATAAAAAAGTTAAAAGCAAAAAAATTTAGGGCATTCCATGGCCGTTCAGTGGTTAGGACTCTGAGCTTTCATTGACGAGGACCTGGGTTTGATTTTCTGGGTGGGGAAATAAGATCCCACAAGTTTTAGAGCATGGCCAAAAATTAAAAAAATAAAAAATTCAGTCAATCAAATTTTAGTTCCAGCTTTAATGAAGTGGCTGATACAGATTTACCCTCCTACAGCAAACAACCGTAAAACTGGGCAAAATATATGAAACAACTTTTCAGTTATTCAGCATTGAACGCTGCAGGGATAAGGTTCTTAAGAAAAGGGAAACACATGATGTAACCACCACATTCGCCTGGGTTTTCTCCATGGGGCCCTCTGTAAAGATGGCATATAGAAATGAAGTCAGAGAGGAGATAAGGCAGAAACTGAGACTCACAGACAGTAAGACAGTTGACATTTGTGGATCAGGTACTCGGGAGAAGGCAACTGCACAGAGAAGGAGACCCAGATATCAGCAGAGAGTCCTCCTGGTTTCTTGGCCAAGCACGGAGCTGCACACATGGGTGGAGAGACTCCAGGAAGCTGACTGAAGATTCTGGGATTTCACCGTCTGTGCAGACATCTGAGAACTCAGCAGAGGACAGCTGAATGGCATCCCCAAGATACTGAAAGAAAAAATAAAAGGAACCGGCAGTCCCAAAATATGATTGATAATCTAGGATTCTACTCAGCCAAGCTATCATTCAAGTGTGACGTGAGATAAAAGATATTTTCAGATACCTTGCTGCTGCTGCGGCTAAGTCACTTCAGTCGTGTCCGACTCTGTGTGACCCCATAGATGGCAGCCCACCAGGCTCCCCCTTCCCTGGGATTCTCCAGGCAAGAACACTGGAGTGGGTTGCCATTTCCTTCTCCAATGTGTGAAAGTGAAAAGTGAAAGTGAAGTTGCTCAGTCGTGTCCGACTCTTAGCGACCCCATGGACTACAGCCTACCAGGCTCCTCCATCCATGGGATTTTCCAGGCAAGAGTCCTGGAGTGGGGTGCCATTGCCTTCTCCGTCAGATACCTTAGGTCTCAAATATTTTTTATCCTTTTCAAAAAGCTACTGAAGGGTGTGCACAACTAAAACAAAGTGGTAAGCAAGAACTAAACCTCCAAGAAACAGAGGATCTAACACAGGAGCAGGAGGAAGAAAATTCCTAGGATGATGAAAATGGAGGTGTCCCGGGTTCCTGGCTAAGTATTAAGTTTAGAGCAGATCCAGGTCAGATGGGAGGAGGGCAAGAGGCACCAGGAAGATGTGTCTGGGGGTGAGAATGAATCTGATGGGATATCTGATACATTTGCAGAGGAAAAACATTTCATGAGGATGACTTCTTAGGCTTTCTTTGCAGTTAATAATGAACATGTGTGCTCGCTTCGGCAGCACATATACTAAAATTGGAACGATACAGAGAAGATTAGCATGGCCCCTGTGCAAGGATGACACGCAAATTCGTGAAGCGTTCCATATTTAAAAAAAATAATAATAATAATGAACATGTCATATAATTCTGACCTATGATATGCAAGCTGCATTCTACTGGGTGGAAATTCTAGGAAATATATTGTTTCCCAGCTGGTAGACTTACAGTGTTGTCCTTATCTCTTCCTTTTGCCTGGAATGATCGTGTAGTGTCTAGAGGACATAGAGGCACCATCTTGAGTCCATGAGAACAAAGCCACACCATAAGAATTTTGTAGTATAAGGCAAGGATTCTGGAATGCAAGTTATATGATAATGACCAAAAAAATTTCCCAAAGCGTGGTGGGGAATGGGATCCCACCGCATTTAACTGTCCCCTTCATGGATCATAGCCTTATCATGGCAAAGGGGCTTGTATAACTCCAATGAAGCTATGAGACTTGCCATGCAGGGCCACCCAAGATGGACGGGTCATAGTGTAGAGTTCTGTTAAAATGTGGTCCACTGGAGGAAGGAATGGCAAACCACTCCAGTTTTCTTGCCTTGGAGAACCCCATTTGTTGTTGTTCAGTTGCTAAGTCATGTCTGACTCTTTGCAACCCCATGGACTGCAGCACACCAGTCATCTCTGTTCTTCACCATCTTCCAGAGTTTGCTCAACTCAAGTCCATTGAGTCGGTGATGCCATCCAACCATCCCATCCTCTGTCGCCCTCTTCTCCTCCTGCCCTCAATCTTTCCCAGGATCAGAGAACTCCATTCATAGTATGGAAAGAAAAAAGATATGACACCAGATGATGAGTGCCCCAGGTCAGAAAGTGTCTAATATGCTACGGGGAAGAATGGAGGACAATTCCTAGTAGCTCCACAGCTGGGCCAAAGCGGAAACAACACTCAGCTGTACACAGCCTTAGCTTAAATAACATTGAATCAAGCACATCACATCATTATTACTAGCCAGTTTTCTTTGCTGAAATGACTAGTTTGCTTAATGCACATATAGCCCCAGCTATTAATATTTATTGCCACGGCCTTCAAAGTAAGGGCAATGTAAAAGTCCAGTGGTTCATAGATCAAAATAGAAGAATATAGAATTGTTTTGCTAAGTCTTTTGAAAGAATATCTTTTAAAGTAGATGACTAGGAAAAAATATTTTGAAATTTACTGCTTAACCAACTAGTCAAAGCACAAGGAGAAGTGGTATTGCATGACAAATAAAATTTCACATGGCCCCATTACATTCACTGTAATTAATGTCCCCATACTGTAAGAAGAAAACACAAAGGAAATAGGAGATACTCCAGTTCCAAAATAACTATTTCATCAAAGATAATTCTGCTTCCTAGTATTAAATTATGAAAATGACATCCTTTTGTCTCATAAAGCAGGCTACTCTTTCAAAGTTCCTCCCATCCACTTTTTCTACTGCCTCAAAAAGCATTTGAAAATGAATGACCTGAGACAAAGTATTCATTTCTCCTGATCTTGGTGTGACTTTCATATATAATGCTCAACCCCAGACCCTGGGGAAACGAGTGTCCCATCCCACTCAGATTTGATGAAACAACAAAAGGATTTCAGGGAAATACTGAAAAATTTAATTGCTGGCAGCAAGAACAAAAGATTCAACCTCTAGTTTTCAAAATGTGGGTAGATTCAGTCCACACAGATACCATTTAAAATTTAATGTTAAATCCTTTGAGTTCTTCAAAAGAAGATATTTAATGAACTGAAGATGCTGATGACAATTTTAATTATTCATGACTTTCATTTCTTGGTGAAATGAAGCATGCTTCAAGAGGGGGAAAACAAAATACCAACAATTTGCCAGGTACCGAACCTCCTTTAATTCTTTTAACTACCTTGAGGAATTGTATTATTATTGGTGACCAAGTTGGGGCTCACAGAAGTACGTAACTGAGCCAAATTTACTTAGCTATTAAGTGATGAAATTTGGGTTGGAATCAGATATGCTTGACGCTAATTTTTTTTGGTATTCCTCTACACTGGAAATTTTGACATCTTCCCTGATGCTGAATTTCACCTTGTGACTTAGTGGTCTTTTTATTGACACATTGACCATGGGCCCTTTTTAGAAGTGATCATTGAACTGATCATATTAGCTATTTCTCCTTAAACTTACCGGTTGACTGCCTTCCTGTGCATAAAACCCTGTACTATTAAATATAAGGGAGAAAAAAAAATTGTAGACAAGTCTTGACTCTGAAGGTACGCAAATCTAACCAAGTTCTTTTCTTTTTTTTTTGCTGTTCTATGTGGCATATGGGGTCTTAGTTCCCTGACCAGGGGTCAAACCTGTGCCCTCTGCTTTGGGAGTGTGGAGCTTTAACCACTGGACTGTCAGGGAAGTCCCTTCAAGGTACTCAAATGTATTTCTTTTATCTGTCACCAGGTATTAAATAATACTGTGAAGACAGCCTGATTGCTTTTCTAATATTTTTCTTATTCTAGAGATAACAGCTACACATGGTAGGAAAAATCTCTAATTGGTAGGAAATAGTGGCAGGAAAATCACTAAAAATCTAAGTGACTCTAATAGTCACTTAGTATGTTTTCTTTAAGTCTTGTTTTACAGTGCACATATGTATATATATTTAGACATTTAAAATTGAGCTATACTCGTACATACATGTGCTTTTAAGAAATTCATATTGTATCATGAGCATTTTACTATGATATTAAAACTATTTCAAAATATAATTTTAGTGGTGGCATAGTATTTGTACTACCATAATTTATTTATTACCCACCTATAATAAATAGGGCTTCCGTGGTTGCTCAGATGGTAAAGAATCTGTCTGCAATACAGAAGACCCAGGTTTGATCCCTGGGTTGGGACGATCCCCTGGAGATGGGAATGGCAACCCACTCCAGTATTCTTGCCTGGAGAATTCCATGGACAGAGGAGAGTGGCGGGCTATATAGTCCATGGGGTCACAAAGAGGGTCAGACATGACTAAGCAACTAACATATAACAAATAAAGTATAGTGCATTTATAGTTTCCACTATTTTTATTTTATTTTTATTTTTTATTTTTTTAGATTCTTAGTAGTTTATTACTGCTCTTTTTTTTCTTTCATTTATTTTTATTAGTTGGAGGCTAATTACTTTACAATATTGTAGTGATTTTTGTCATACATTGACATGAATCAGCCATGGATTTACATGTATTCCCCATCCCAATCCCCCCTCCCACCTCCCTCTCCACTCGATCCCTCTGGGTCTTCCCAGTGCACCAGGCCCAAGCACTTGTCTCATGCATCCAACCTGGGCTGGTGATCTGTTTCACCCTTGATAATATACATGTTTCGATGCTGTTCTCTCTAAACATCCCACCCTCGCCTTCTCCCACAGAGTCCAAAAGTCTGTTCTGTACATCTGTGTCTCTTTTTCTGTTTTGCATATAGGGTTATCGTTACCATCTTTCTAAATTCCATATATATGTGTTAGTATACTGTATTGTTCTTTATCTTTCTGGCTTACTTCACTCTGTATAATGGGCTCCAGTTTCATCCATCTCATTAGAACTGATTCA
Source organism: Cervus canadensis (assembly GCF_019320065.1). NCBI lineage: Eukaryota > Metazoa > Chordata > Mammalia > Artiodactyla > Cervidae > Cervus > Cervus canadensis. The sequence continues at coordinate 55,053,674 of NC_057398.1, read as the reverse complement.
AATGAATTCTTTTTAATGGCTGAGTAATATTCCATGGTGTATATGTACCACAGCTTCCTTATCCATTCATCTGCTGATGGGCATCTAGGTTGCTTCCATGTCCTGGCTATTATAAACAGTGCTGCAATGAACATTGGGGTGCACGTGTCTCTTTCAGATCTGGTTTCCTCGGTGTGTATGCCCAGAAGTGGGATTGCTGGGTCATATGGCAGTTCTATTTCCATTTTTTTAAGAAATGATATTGCATCAAACATCCTAGACCACAAATCTTTACCCTTGTCTCTACCTACTCATTTAGTACATATTCATTTGGGAGGAATTAAGAATAAATTTTTGGAAACTCTCGACATGTGTTGGAAAGATGTTGCATTGCTTCAGACACCCAGCTCTGGGGGCTAATGTACCACATTATGTCTCCAATTCACTTTCTAATTTGCTTTACATTTTCTTTGACTTCCTTGAATAGAGCTTTCTGTCCATTGGAAAGTACATTTCTGGTGATATTTATAAAATTTTATAGTTGACTTTTGTGCTGGAATGTGGTATGACAGAGTTGGAATTCTTGGTTGTTTCTGTTTTCTACCTAGGACATATATATCTCATTGCAAGGGCCTGGAAGGGTCCATCAAGCTCTGATTGGCTGAGGTCTTGTATCTAGCCTCTGAGTACCTGTGAGGAGAAGGAACTAGCACTGGATGAGACTCTTGAGCACCAAAACCTCCAAACTGGGAGGGAATGTCTCTATTTGCAGGCTGACTTCTGTCATCAGCCCTGATAACCTGATACAATAAACTGTGAGTTATTATCAAAGACAAACGGCTCTGGAGGGAATTATGGATGATATTGTTGGAAGATGGGTCCAAGACACTTAAACTTTTATGAAAAATTATTCCGACAAGCTGGTCTTAAGGCATCACCTTCTTTACTCCCGTGATGCGTAGGAGTGCCTCCTGGCATCAAGAAGGCAAGTATAGACTCCAAAGATTCTTCAGGTCAGATAAGTCTCTATGTTGCTATGTTATTTTAGGAGCCCAAGTGTGTTCTGAACGGGTGTTTTGATATTAGTAACAACACGCAGCACTGAATTCCTTTTCAGGAATGTATAAATGTATGCTCCCATCATAAAAGCGTGTATAAGGACTCTCACGTTGTTTCCTCACTAGCACTGAACATTATCTTAAAAACCTTTGCAGGGAATTCCCTGGCAGTTCAGTGGTTAGGACTCTATGCTTTAACTATCAGGGCCTATGCTCAATCCGTGGTCAGGGAACTAAGGTTCTGAAAGCTGTGTGGTGCGGCCAAAACAGAACAAAACCAAACAAAAAACCAGCCTTTGATATCTTACAGATCGTGTTCACGGAGTTCTGTGTCTCAGGTTGTTGGAGGGAGCCTAGGGCCAACAGAACGATCATCCTGGTTAAAGCTGACCAGTAAAGATGAGTAGCACTAGAGCACTGGCAATGGCTAGCCTTGGCTGAAACTGGGCGAAAGAAGGTTTAGCAACGGGAAGAGAAATGATGAGTTCTGTGTAAGATGAAATAAGGTTGGATTGCCTGTGGACATCCGAATGGTGACATCTGGCAGGTCACCGAGTATCTGTGTGTGGGGCTCAGTAGAGAGATGTGAGATGCATTTAGAACATCCAGAGTATTCATATATGGTAAGTGGGCAAAACCATAAATAGAGGTGTGATTGTGTAGGAGCATTTAGGACAGGAAAAGAATTGAATATGGACTCCTGGGATAGATCAACATTTAAGGGGTTGAAAAAGAAGACTAAATTAAAGGTATTTTTAATGAACAGTCAGAGAAATAGGAATCTCAGAACACTGTCATGGAAACAAAGGAAAGAGACTTTCAGAAAGAAGGGGATGGGCAGCATGTCCTACAGACAAGAAATGGATAAAGTGTTGTTGATTGGGAGATGAGGTTTTAATGATAGTTTATGTTTAGCCTCCCAGAGTCACCTCGTCCCAGCCCTACCTGCTAGGCTCTTTCTTTCAGGTTTCCCAAAGAATTAGTATATATAGGAATATCAAATAAAAATCAAACTGCAGTTTTTATTAAGGACCAAACCAAAGGCAGTAACCCTCAGTGCAGCTCTGGCGGTTATAGAGGGGTATCTGGCTTAGGCTTGAAGCATAATTGAGATTTCTGATCCTGCATTTTCTCTCTCTTCCCCATAAAACTAAGTCTTACAATCTTACCTACCCCTGGCTAGTTGCATCACAGAAGGACTGTTTTTTTTTGGGGGGGGGAAGAGACATTTTACTTTATGTATTTATTTATTTTTTGGCCACAACAGGTGGCGTGTAGGATCTTAGTTCCCTGATCAGAGGTAAAACCAGACCCCTTACATTGAAAGCATAGAGTCTTAACCACTGGATCACCAGGGAAGTCCCATCACAGAAGGATGTTGAGGTAAGCAACTTGACAGGGCCTCCTGAGTCCTCTAGTCCATCAAGCCTCCTGGAGAGGAAGAGAGAGCTCAGAGGATGACTCTGTGCCTCCTGGGCCCTCAAAGACCTCACCCGTTGGCCACTGAAGCATCTCTGCCTCCTGGGCAAGTGAGTGGGTTCTTAAAAGACTCTCTGCTTTGTCTTCAAAGACAAAGGCTGTCTGCTGCATCTTGTTCCATCAGCGGGAGAAAGCATATTACCTCTGTCCTCCAGGAACTCCATACTAGCACTGCTCAGATAGTAGCCTTTGAAAAACCATCATCTTCTAAGAATAGACTCCTTCATTCATGAGGATACATTCTAGAGTTGTATTGTTTAATGGAATCTTCTGTGATAATGGAAATGCTATATAAATCTGTAAGGTAGCCACTAGCTATGTGTGGCCATTAAACACTTGAAATGTGCTTCGTGTGACTGGGGAAATCATTACAATTAAAATTTAAATGCCACATGTGGGTCATCGTGATCAGCTTAGACAGTGAAGTTCGAGGGCTTTCAGGGAATTGTGAAATCTGCTGATACTCTCCTGACTCATGACAGACTTGTTTTCTCTTTTTAGCCTTTTGATTTTTATTTGATCTCTTATTCCCAGTTATTTTAGGTCTGACATTAAAGGGATCTATTAATATTCAATGCAGACCTAATATAACTCATGGAGCCTTTGTTTCCTGATCCCCAAAATGAGAGCACTAATAAGCAGCAGTCTACTACTATGGAGATTAAATGACATAATTGAACCATATGTTCCAAATATGCAAATGGCTTCCTCAGTTGGTTTGCAACTTCTCAGTTTTTGGCATTGACTTTTGTGATTTAGGATCCGAGCCCCCTCGAGGCAGCCATAGATCATGCTTCTCAAGTTAAAGCAAATCCGCATGAGTGATGGAGATGTACAGGTGGCGGCGGTGGTGGTGCTAAGGTCAAGTAGGATTCTGTTGAGGTCCAGGGCAAGCCACCCCAAAATGTGCCTCAATGATATGCTGATTATTTTTTTAACCTGGATTCTAGTGTTTGTTGAATAAATGAAAGTACAGTGTTTAAGGATCAGAGAGACGTGTTAACACGGGATGGGAGAAGGTACCATGGTCAAGTAAAAGCAGCAAGGAAGAGCATCCCTGATTACAGCCAGGACTCATCTCCTCCCCTTGCAGATCCCATGACAGCTCAGGAGCAGCTCCTGAACCTGAATAATCTGAGTCATCTGGCCGCTCTGATTGTATCTCAGCAATGAAAGTAAGTGCCCTTCAGTTCCTGCAGTTCCTGACTTCTTCCTGCTGTTCATTTCTCAGCATTAATCTTCTGCTTCTCTCGTTAACTATCCATCACGAGGAAGTTTTGAAATAACCAATGCAAGAGAGACACTGTGACCCTTCTCCCCGTCTCTCTGAAAACAGAAAATAAAACTTTCCTGTGAGAGGTGCACTGTCTACATCTGGAAGTAGGACACTGTTATCACCAGAGATGGGAGATTTGAGCCAAGAAGCCTGTATAGGCAAACTTTGTTACTTAATTTGCTATCCCAAGCCCCAACTCCATTTAGATTCTTCACTAACTGAGCACCCAAACCCAAGTTTCTTACTCCTGTCAATCCTCACAAATGTATTGTTTCTTTGTCTAAAAAGCATCAATACTGCCAGCTTTGGCTACTTCGGTCCCATTTCTATGAGACCTTTGGGCACATGAATTAAAATTTGTTTCCTAGGACTTCCCTGATGGTCTAGTGGCTAAGACTCTGCTTTTCCAATGCAGGGGGCCCAGGTTTGCTCCCTGGTCAGGGAACTAGATCCTATATGCTGCAACTGAGAGTGGATGCCGCGAGCAACTAAATATCCCGCATGCCATAGCTCAGACCTGGTGCAGCCAAATGAGTAAATAAGTATCTTTTAAAATTTTTTAAAAAATTGTTTCCTTTTCTTCTGTCAATCTGTGTTGCATTGAACTTATTATTGGCTCAGCTGCAAGAATGCAAGAAGGTTACAGGGAAAATTCTCCCGGACAACCCATAGACAGGGAGAGATGGGGAGAGAACCTCATTCCTGTTCTCATAGGTTAAAACTCCCATAGAAACTCAGGTGAAATCTGATTTTGATGCTACCAACAGGTCACCAGCATCTGGCCCTCTGATAAATAGGGAGACTTTTTTGTCAAGGGAGCCCCCCTAAATAGTATCTGTCCCTCAAAATATGGGAAGTCCTCTAGGGTGATTGATGCCATCCATTCATCAGAGTGGGCTTCCCAGGTAGCTCGGATGGTAAAGAATCTACTTGCGATCCTGGAGACCCGGGTCCAGTCCCTGGGCTGGGAAGATCCCCTGGAGGAGGACATGGCAACCCACTCCAATATTCTTGCCTGGAGAATCCCATGGACAGAGGGGCCTGGCGGGCTACAGTCCGTGGGGTCCCAAACAGTTGGACGCGACTCAGCGACTAACACACACACATACACTCACACATTCATCAAAGCGTTCCCCTATTCCCTGATAGCTCAGTTGGTAAAAAATCCACCTGCAATGCAGGAGACCCCGGTTCGATTCCTGGGTTGGGAAGATCTGCGGGAGAAGGGAATGGCTACCCACTCCAGTGTTTTTGGGCTTCCCTTGTGGCTCAGCTGGTGAAGAATCTGCCTGCAAGGCAGGAGACCTGAGTTCAATCTCTGGGTTGGGGAAGATCCCCTGGAGAAGAGAAAGGCTACCCACTCCACTATTCTGGCCTAGAAAATTCCATGAACTGTATAGTCCATGGAGTCACAAGGAGTCAGATGTGACTGGGCGACTTTCACAAGAAGACATTGTAGGGGGGGAAGAATATGCATGAATTCTCAGAAGTGGAGAAACTATTAATCAATAATAGTCTAGCTCAAGGGAACTGCTTGGTGACACCATCATCCTATTCATTTCTAAAGCTGAGGATAAACAAAAGAAATTTGAGACTTTAATTTTGACAACATTTTAGCAAATCAGTGATAATAGAAATTCTTTCAAGGGGCTCTCCAGTGTTTTACTTCCTCTGTGTGTGTGTGTCTGTTTTCACTGCCCCAAAGGCAAGACTGCATTGAGGTCTAAGGGCTAAGTCCTTTTAGCATGGCTAACTGGAGTCAGGGGTTGAACCCAATAACCTTGCTCAAGGCTAGTTTCTTGTTTTATTGGCCCATGATGAAGTTACTGGAGAATGCCTTTTGTCCCTGAGGATTGTTTTGCCTTTAAAAAATCAACTTATTCACATGTTCCATTAGCTTAAAGCTTAAACAGAGTTTAGAAATAATTTAAGCGTTCCCTCTCAGAGAGAGCTGAAGGCTGTAAAGATTATGAGTGAAAAGTCCAGGACCAGAGCCCAGGATACTCACCCCTCCGGTCAACCTTTCTTAGTGATTTGAGGATCGAGTTTCCTTTCAGTTCTTCTCTTTTATTTTTCACTGTTTATTAAAACATGGTATATTCATTAGAGAAATATTGGAATGGTATAAAGAAGTGTTAAGAAGAGGAAAGAGAAAAAAGAAGAGAAGGAGGTGGATAAGGTGAAGAGGAGGAGGAGACAGGTGCTAGGGGTTGTGGGAAGGGTAGTTGGAAGGCTGCTGATATTTCTTAGCAGACAAGTGCTAAGAACAAATGTTTCCCACGTGAACCTGAAAGTGGAGAAACTGATCTTGAGACAGGCTGGAAACTGGGACCTGGGACCCTTCACAGCAGTGCTTGCACCTGGACAAACGTCTCCTCAAGCAGCAGAACACAAACTACAAGGGACTAAAAATAGTGCCCCTGAAGGAGTGATGCTTTTGAACTGTGGTGCTGGAGAAGACTCCTGAGAGTCCCTTGGACAGCAAGGAGACCAAATCAGTTAATCCTAAAGGAAATCAACCTTGATTATTCATTGATGGACTGATGCTGAAACTCTAATACTTTGGCCACCTGATGGGAAGAGCTGACTCATTGGAAAAGACCCTGATGCTGGGAAAGATTGAGGGCAAGAGGAAAAGGTGGAGACCAAGGATGAGATTGTTTAATGGCATCATTGACTCAATTGAAATGAGTTTGAGCAAACTCTGGGAGATAGTGACAGACAGAGAAGCCTGGCATGCTTCAGTTCATGGGGTTACAAACAGTTGGACACAACTTAGCGACTGAACAACAACAAAAATAATTGCATGCATGGGCAGTTGAGGCAAATTATGAACAACAAGACACAAAAAGACCAAAATCTCAGCTGCCATTTATGAGGTGTGGGGAGCAAAAATGGGGGACTACACGTGCCCCCTGCACACAATGCCTCCAAGGAAAGGGGTGGGTAGACCACCCAAGCCACCCCTCTGCCTGACCTATGAATCTGCCTCACCACTCACCCCACTTAAGGAACCAGCTCCTTCTCTTTCAGGGAGAGGGCAGGGGCACTTTTTACTCCTTTTTGCTCCCCAAGCTGCAGCACAAGTCCCCATAAAGCCTGGCCTGCATTTCTTGTCTGGACTCATCAATTTCTATTGGGCTTCCCTGGCGGCTTAGACAGTAAAGAATCTGCCTGCAATCCAGGAGACCCGGGTTTGATCCCTGGGTCAGGAAGATCCCCTGGAGAATGGAATGGCTACCTACTCCAGTATTCTTGCCTGGAGGATCCCATGGACAGAGGGGCCTGGCAGGCTATAGTCCATGGGATCGCAAAGGGTTGGACATGACTGAGCGACTAATACCACCAGAGTCCAAGAGTTCTGAGTTGGTAACAGTTGCTCTTGCTTCTCTTTATCTCAATGAGATGACTTTCATTTGGCACCATTACAGAGATGTCCCATCTTGGAGGGACAGTGAATACGTCTGGGTATAGATGTGGCAGAAAGTATCATCCTAGGGTGAGTGGATCACCAGCCCCAGGACAGCTTAGTAGGAGGACCCCGCTCCATTCTCAAGCGCTAGTGTTAGAAGCAGGTTGCCTGTGGCCAGCTCTGAATACTTTGATGCTTTCATCCCTCCAAGTTCAGTTCAGTTCAGTCGCTCAGTCGTGTCCGACTCTTTGCGACCCCATGAATCACAGCATGCCAGGCCTCCCTGTCCATCACCAACTCCAGGAGTCCACCCACACCCATGTCCATTGAGTTGGTGATGCCATCCAACCATCTCATCCTCTGTCATCCCTTTCTCCACCTGCCCTCAATCCCTCCCAGCATCAGGGTCTTTTCCAATGAGTCAGCTCTTCCCATCAGGTGGCCAAAGGCCTGGAGTTTCAGCTCCAGCATCAGTCCTTCCAATGAACACCCAGGACTTATCTCCCCTAGGATGGACTGGTTGTATCTCCTTGCAGTCCCAGGGACTCTCAAGAGTCTTCTCCAACACCACACTTCAAAAACATCAATTCTTTGGTGCTCAGCTTTCTTTATAATCCAACTCTCACATCCATACATGAACACTGGAAAAACGATAGCCTTGACTAGATGGACCTTTGTTGGAAAAGTAATGTCTCTGCTTTTTAATATGCTGTCTAGGTTGGTCATAACTTTCCTTCCAAGGAGTAAGTGTCTTTTAATTTCATGGCTGCAATCACCATCTGCAGTGACTTTGGAGCCCAGAAAAATAAAGTCAGCCACTGTTTCCACTGTTTCCCCATCTATTTCCCATGAAGTGATGGGACCAGATGTCATGATCTTCGTTTTCTGAATGTTGAGCTTTAAGCCAACTTTTTCACTCTCCTCTTTCACTTTCATCAAGAGGCTCTTTAGTTCTTCTTCACTTTCTGCCATAAGGGTGGTGTCATAGGCATATCTGAGGTTATTGATATTTCTCCCAGCAATCTTGATTCTAGCTTGTGCATCTTCCAGCCCAGCATTTCTCATGATGTACTCTGCATATAAGTTAAATAAGCAGGGTGACAACATACAGCCCTGACATACTCGTGTTCTTATTTGGAACCAGTCTGTTGTTCCATGTCCAGTTCTAACTGTTGCTTCCTGACCTGCATATAGGTTTCTCAAGAGGCAGGTCACGTGGTCTGGTATTCCCATCTCTTTCAGAATTTTCCATAGTTTACTGTGATCCACACAGCCAAAGGCTTTGGCACAGTCAATAAAGCAGAAATAGATGTTTTTCTGGAACTCTCTTGCTTTTTTGATGATCCAGCAGATGTTGGCAATTGGATCTCTGGTTCCTCTGCCTTTTCTAAAACCACGTTGAACATCTGAAAGTTCATGGTTCATGTATTGCTGAAGCCTGGCTTGAAGAATTTTAAGCATACTTTACTAGTGTGTGAGATGAGTGCAATTGTGTGGTAGTTTGAGCTTTCTTTGGCATTGCCTTTCTTTGGGATTGGAATGAAAACTGACCTTTTCCAGTCCTGTGGCCACTGCTGAGTTTTCCAAATTTGCTGGTATAATGAGTGCAGCACTTTCACAGCATCATCTTTCAGGATTTGAAATAGCTCCACTGGAATTCCATCACCTCCACTAGCTTTGTTCGTAGTGATGCTTCCTAAGGCCCACTTGACTTCACATTCCAGGATGTCTGGCTCTAGGTGAGTGATCAAACCATCGAGATTATCTGGGTCATGAAGATCTTTTTTGTATAGTTCTTCTTGCCACCTCTTCTTAATATCTTCTGCTTCTGTTAGGTCCCTACCGTTTCTGTCCTTTATTGAGCCCATCTTTGCATGAAACATTCGTTTGGTATTTCTAATTTTCTCAAAGAGATCTCTAGTCTATTGTTTTTCTCTCTTTCTTTGCATTTATCGCTGAGGAAGGCTTTCTTATCTCTCCTTGCTATTCTTTGGAACTCTGCATTCAAATGGGTATATTTTTCCTTTCCTCCTTTGCTTTTCACTTCCGTTCTTTTCACAGTCATTTGTAAGGCCTCCTCAGACATCCCTCCAAGGGGTCAGGACAAATAAGCAGGTTTTAAGAAGCAGAAACACTTCCTTTAGAGAGTCTTCACATGGGCACTCCTCTGCAAGCAGAGCAGTTACCCAAGGAGCAGGCTGGGTTCTGTGCTAGGTGCTCTGGTGCACACAACACTTAGGAAATGTGTTTGGTTGGTGTCTAGACTATAATGTGTTCTCTCCTCTGTGTGAGATGATCAGCAACATCATCAGTAGGGTTCACTCTGAGCCTGTTACTACTAGTGGGAATGAATTTGCACAAAACCACGCACTATCTCAGCCTCTCTCTTGCCCACCTGTCTGCAAGCTGGCCATGACATAGAGGAAGATCAGCCAGCTCAAACGGTTCATTAGTCCTTGACTTTGGCACAGTGTTTCAGGTAACTGATAAACCGTCCACACCCTTAATGAAGGTGTTCATATATTCACCTCTGCTGTCCCTGTCTCTTATATGTTACAGATGGTTATTCCCCTGGTTGTGAGAGGAAGGATTTATCTGTACCATTTACCCATGTAAACAACCTGGAAGATTCATTCTTAGTTGTCCCCTCGATCCCAGGCTACTTTCCCCATCCTCTTACTAGACTTGAGACATCCTGACCCCCTTTTGGACCCTCAACCACTGCACTCCTTTTTGCCTCAGAATCTTTGCACGTGCTCTCCCTCTTCCTGGTGGGACTGGGCTCTCTCTCTCTCTTGCAAACACTCTGATCAAGTGCGAACACTCTGATCAGCATCATCTTTTTAGAAAAGCCTTTGCCTTAACTCTCAGATGAGGTCGAGTCTCTATCTGAACACTTCTGTAGGCTTTACTTTGTATTACTTTACCAAAAAGGAAGTGAATGGATAATGTAGACTTTACTCGAAATGTTTTCCATAGTAGACACCTTTGCAGCAGAGAACTAGCCTGTCTTCTTCTCCATGTGCCAGCCCCATCCCCTCCCTGCCACGGGGATGGAGATACCATCCCATCTAGGACTCAGCGGGCTGGTCCTTTTGACCTGGGCCCTAGAACCACATCACGTGCAAAAGGGGTACTCATTTTCAGTGGCCCTGGAGAAACTTGGTGGAACTCCAGAGAGGATTTTTAAAAGTGCTTAATGCCTAGACAATGTATCTGAAGAAAACTGTACTTGATATAAAAAAGGAATATTCAGGCTTGTAGGTTTTAAACCCTTCTCTTCTGGTAATAAGAATCCTAATGGCTTAGTTTTGCATGACACACCTATTTGTTTACAAAACTCTTTCATGTACATAAATTTATTTTACATACATACTGTGAGTAAAATAAATACGCTGCTGCTGCTAAGTCGCTTCAGTCGTGTCTGACTCTGTGCGACCCCATAGACGGCAGCCCACCAGGCTCCCCTATCCCTGGGATTCTCCAGGCAAGAACACTGGAGTGGGTTGCCATTTCCTTCTCCAGTGCATGAAAGTGAAAAGTGAAAGGGAAGTCACTCAGTTGTGTCCGACTCTTAGCGACCTCATGGACTGCAGCCTACCAGGCTCCTCCGTCCATGGGATTTTCCAGGCAAGAGTACTGGAGTGGGGTGCCATTGCCTTCTCCAAAATAAATATAGTAAATAAAACAATAAAGATAGCAAGTAAAAGAAACTGTTTACATTTGTCATCCCAGTCACAGAAAGCAAATGCTGCTCTTCTGAATCAAAAATACATTAAGGGGGGCTTCCGTGGTGGCCCAGGGGTTAAGAATCTGCGTTGCAGTGCAGGGGACACCAGTTCAATCCCTGGTCCAGGAAGATCCCACATGCCATAGGACAACTAAGCCCATGTGCCACAACAACTGAGCCTGCTCTCTGGAGCCCACAAGCTGCAACTAAAGCCCGTGCTACCCAACAAGAGAAGCCGCTGGAACCCGCACACTGCGACCAAAGAGTAACCCCCACTCTCTGCAGCTATGGAAAGCCTATGCACAGCAATGAAGACCCAGTGAAGCCAAGGAGTAAATAAAAATAAATAAATATAAAAATTAGTAAAAAATACATTGAGGGAACCGGTTTGTTTCCATATAGCTGATTCACTTCGTTGTACCACAGACACCAACACAGCATGATAAAGCAACTAGATCCCAATTTAAAAAATACATTAAGGAGAGAGCGAGAAGGGGAAGGGATTCCTGGTCTTCAGCTGGGGCTTAGACTGTGGTGCCTGCTGCTGGAATCCAGGGATGTACCCTAAACTCTCTCAACTCTCTCCCGTCTGACACTGGACTTTGAAAAGGCTGGGCGAAAACTGTGTCTACCCTTAGTTGAACAGGCAGGAGATGTGCTTTGGCCATGGGGTCGCTCACTGTAGAAACCAGACCATAAATTCTCAATGTCATTCACACCCATAGCAATGGTAGGTACTGTGTACCAGATATTTCAAAATAATTATCTCATTTCATGCTCACTCTAGCTTTGGGAGGGATGTATTGATCTCGAAGGGAGAGCAGTGAGCAGTCCTAAAGAGAGATCTTAGTTCTCTGCCCAGGAATTGAACGTGGGTAGCCTAGATTCAAACCAGGAACCCTATCCACCAGACCACCAGGGCTAGAGGTCAGAAGCAAAGTGGCCCTGGCTCTTCTCCCTGTTTAAAAGCAAGAATGTTTCAAGGAAGCAAAGACTGTAAAAACAGGTCCAAAGTTTAATGTTAGAGACACAGCGCAATGTATGGGAGAACACACAGTGAAACAGGTTGTCTATTTCAGACAGAGGCAAGGCAGAAATGCCCACCTGAAAAGGAGTGTGGACCTCCTGAGTGAGGAGCACAGCAAGTCAAAAGCTAGGCAGAGATACACACCTGGAGAGGAAGGGTATGGGCATCCTCTCTAGGGAGAGGCGTGCAGTTAAGTGAGAAGTCAGGAGCTAGGCAGAGATATAGACCTGGAGAGGATGCGGGTGTCCTGCGTGAGGAGGAGAGCAGGAAAGAGGTGGTGTAAATCACGTGTATAGAACAATCCTTCTGAGTCTTTATGCATCTTGGCCAATTATCTTGTTTCTTTCTTCATACCTGACTGGTCCTTGTAACCGTCCCAGGATGCAAGTCCAACTTTTTTTTTAAGGTGGATCCCACCGCAGAGGCCTATGGGTGCATGTCCACACTTATTATGGGCAGGGGCCCCGCCATTTTTGACCCTCAAGTAACCTTCCAGCGCATGTGCAGACAGGAAAGTTTTCCTTGGCCTCAGGAGTGGGCACTTTATCTCTTTGCTTCAGCAGAGCTCAGCTTCTGCCACTAGCTTTGATCTTGGAGTGTCTGGGTGAGGACAAAGATTCAGTTTTACTCCACTTGGCAAATACCAGCTGTCCAGCCCAGAGGCTCACTCTCTCTTACCTCGATATGCTGCTTCCGATTTCCCGGGAAACTGAGCTAAATGAAGGCAAAGAACTGGCCCAAGGCTCCAAGTTAGTTAGTGACAGTGGTAGGGTTTGAACCTTCGTCTATCCAGCCTTCAAGCCCTTAAGTTTAGAACCTCCTTCTCTAGCCTCACACCAGCTCACTAGATCCTATTTTCTTTCCCTGGTTCCATCCCTTTCCCCAGGGGATCCCTCCTGGCCTATTTCCAGCAAGTCCAAATTCTTGTTTCTTTACTAAGAAAGGCCAGCCGACCCATGAAGACGCTCAGAAGAACAATAGAATCCTGGTTTTTTGAAAAGCAATTGTGACATCTATAGTGATGCTTTTCCCTTTCTCTCTTACATATATATTATCTCTGTATTCAGAACAGCTCTCTGAGATGGGAATTATTACTCTCTTTTATGGAGGAGAAAGCTGTGTCCTAGTAAAATACTGGGCTGGCCAGAAAGTTTGTTCCGGTTTTTCCATAAGATGGTATGAGCTTTTTGGCCAACTCAATGTCTAAGACCGCACAGTTTTTAAGCAGTGGAGATACAATTTTTAATCATTTCCATTTGACTCCCAAACTACTGTTCTCCCTTGCTATTCTTAAAGTGTGCCAGAGACTCCAACATCTGTATTCTAAACTGTGCTTCTCCCGACTGACTCATGCCCCTGGGAGCAGTACAAAGATCCTTTTTTCAGACCACACGTCCTGAGCTTTGGTTTGGAAAACAAGGTCAAAGACAAGCAGCCTTACAAAGAGACTAAGCAGATATTCCTTCCTGACCCTTCTTCACCAGTGACTTTCTCCAGGCGAGAGGATGGTTGGTGGTCTGGGGTGGCCGTGGCCCAGTCTTCCCATGAGCCAGGCTAATTGCAGCCCTTTCTGAGTGAAGAGAGAGGAAAACCACAGAGAAGAACAAGCAGCTGCTACTTAAAAAAAAAAAAATCACTGGAGTATAGTTGCTTTACAATGTCATGTTATTTTTCTGTTTTACAGCAAAGTGAATCAGCTATATATACATATATATATATACACCTACATATACCTCCTCTTTTTTGGATTTCCTTTCCATTTAGGTCACAGCACTGAGTAGAGTTCCCTGTGCTATGCAGTCGGTTCTCATTAATTATCTATTTTATACACAGCAGTGTGTATATGCCAATCCCAAACTCCCAATTCATCCATGGACTATTACTCAGCCACAAAAAGAAACAAAATGTGCCATTTGCAGAGCTGTGGGTGAAACTAGAGTCTGTCATACAGAGTGGAGTAAGCCAGAAAGAGAGAAACAAATATCACGTATTAAGGCTTATATGTGGAATCTAGAAAAATGGTACAGATGAACCTATCTGTGAAGGGGAAATTCAAACACAGACATAGAGAACAAATGGGTGGACACCACGTGGGGGAATAGGAGGCAGGATTAATTGGCAGCTGCTACTTTCAATTTTACGTTTTAGCCATCTGGAGGCTTTACTGGGAGGGCAGTACTCAGGAAAGAACACACATCACAGGCACTGAGGGGACCGCGTCGTCTCCTTCAGCCTCGGTGTTTCCTCTCTTGTGGTTTAGCTTCTGCTGCTGGGCTCTTCCCACAGCCCAGAAGCCATGACTCAGCAAGGGTCACTGTGGAGCACACCCAGCCCTCTTACCCACTTGCTGAGGGTGAGTTCAGCCGTAAGGAGATGCATCTTGGGTTTATGACTCCTGTGAATTCTGCCTGACAGCCATAAATCAGTTTTTCCAACCTGCCAAGTAAAGGAGAGCTTATGCTGAGAAATGGCTTCAACACATCCAATGTCAAGCCCAGCCCTACAAAACACACCATCCCTTCCCTGGTCTTGTCAATCTGTCTTTCTTCAGATTCAGAGGAGCTGAGCCAAGGAGCTGGTCATCTCCTTTATGCAGTTCCTCTCTTTGGCAACTATAGAGATGATATTCCCAGGAAGGCTCCCAGAGACAGCTGGCCATGTGCAAACAGCAGAAGATACACTGGTAATCATCATTTTATCATGTTTTTGGTCTCTACTTACTAGCTAAGAATAGTTCACACAAGTCATTATCTTCCCTTCTATCCTACAAAATATAGACAGCTTTAGCTCAGATCAAAAACTTAACTCAGAGTCCAGGTGCTCTGTTTATACCAGATTGCTTCCTTTACAGTGTTGGTGAAATAACTTTATGGTGGATGAAACAAATCATCCATTTGAGAGTGAACTCCAGGAAGGACAGAGTCATCCACTGGGTCTGTCTTAGAGTTGGGGACATAAAGGAAAAAGACCCTCCAAGACCCAAACTTAGACTGAAATCTGGAGCAGTAACTTCTCTTTCTTTCTCTCTCTCTTTTTTTTTTCAGCCATGCCACATAGCTCCCAGACCAGGGATCCAACCCAGGCTTTTGACAGTGAGAACTTGGAGTCCTAACCACTAGACCACCAGGGAATTCCCCAGAGCAGTAACTTCTCAAAGGTGACATCTTGGAAAAGTACTGCCAACCTGGGAGGCAAATGAATGATTTCCTCTGTTCCCATCTCTGATCACAAAGTGAAAGTGTCCATGGATGTTGGCTGGAGGACCAATGGCCTTTGTGAGAGAAGATCCTGGCATGGTGGCCACCCATTCTGAATTCCTCAACAGTCCCAGTTTGGTCAATTGTGATTCCTTGCAGCAAAAGCTGTTCATAAAATATGGAAGTGAGGTTTAACTTATCTTCCTAAGAACTTTCAGACTTCATAAGAAAAACAAGTCAAAAATATTTTTGTCTTAGAGCACTTGGTAGCATTGTTGGTTGGGAAGACCCAAACTAGGCAACTGAAGAGACAGCTGATGCCTGGGGTCCTGGTGGAGAAGGATCATTTGGACCGGCTGGAAGCTGGCCCAGAGCATTGAATGGAGCAGGACCGACAGGCAGGTCATCTCATTAGGATGACCTTGTGGCCAGCAGAACAGGAGGTGAGTGAGACCCAGCATAGGGCAGGTGTGAACCACCACTGGAACAGCTACGATCTGGCACAGATCTGACATTTATAGTCACCACCAGGAGCCAACCCTGTCGTGTGTAGATGGTGAGTCATTCCTCACCCCCTTTAAAAATACACAACTTTTCCATTTACGAAAATATCTGCATGCAGGAAGAGATGGGGGGAGGGAAGGGCAGTGAGGCTGCTGTCACATCAGTTTTAGGGTCTGTTTCACACCTGAGTACAGCTCAGCGTCTTCTGACTCTCTGACCTTTCCAGAAACATAACAGGAAGGGAGCCCCTTGGATTGCCAGTAAACAGACTTCGAAGGTCTGATAACAGTATTGAAGAGTAATTTGAGTATACACTTTGAAAAGAGGGGGAGGGATAGGAAGTAAAATCAAATAAACCTTTGAAAAGAAATTCAGAGAAATATTTTGAAAACCAGGGTGGTCTCTATAAAGAAAATAAAATATACATCTGAAAAGAGATTGTGATACAGATTTGAAAACCACAGTATTTGTTTGTCACAATATTTTGTCTGAAGGGCAAAGGAGAAATGGCCTTGGAAGAGTAAAACATTATGAGTGTTTACTAGTTCTGAATTTGATTGGAGGCAAAGATGCTTTCTGTCACCATGCCACCACTTTGAATATATAAATCCACACATTTATACCTGTTTATCTGTTAAGTTGGACTTCCGGGTTGGCTCAGAGGTGAAGAATCCACCTGCAATGCAGGAGATGTGGATTTGATCCCTGGGTTGTAAAGATCCCCTCAAGAAGGAAATGGCAACTGACTGTAGTATTCTTGCCTGGAGAATCCCATGAACAGCGGAGCCTGGCAGACTATAGTCCATGGGGTTGGAAAAGAGTCGGACACGACTTAGTGACTAAACCACAACCACCACCACCTGTAGTTAAATCTTTCCAAGGATTGTAATGTCACCATCACGGTATGAGACCCTGGAAGATTGTGAGTGGCAGTGAAAGAAGATATGTGGGTACACACTTGAGAACCAGAACTAGAGTAAAACTCTCTTCTTATTTTTTAAGTATATTTGATTTTTCAGCAAAATTGAGCAGAAAATACAGAGGATTTCCATATTCCTTCTGCTCCTCCCTACACATACAGTCTCCCCACCATCAACCTTCCCCACCAGAGTGGTACATTTGTTTCAATTGGTGAACTGATATTGACACACCATTATCACCCAGAGTCCATAGTTTGCATTAGGGTTCATTCTAAGCTCTTTATTTTTTGAGGGGTCTGATGCGCAGGCTCAGTCCCATGATCCACATGAGGTTGGTCCACAGGTGAAGTGACCCCTGGAGCATTTCCATCCTCTGAGAAGCCCTGAGCTCACCCACAGGGCCTCTGGTGCCCTTGCCAGACGCTGCCTGATAGCCTCGCTTCGTGGCCGATACTGTCAAGGCAGGTCCAAAGTCTTGGCTTTTCCCAACTCTCTTCTCACATCTGAGTTTTTAATTTTGTCTCATTTCCCTGTGAAGAAGTACAGTGCTTTTCAAGGTCATATTTAGTTATTTATACACACATGTGGGCTAAAGTGCTAATGAGTGATATTGGAGGCAAGAGAAAGCTCTAGGAGACAGGGCTCACCCAAAGGAAGGATGTTCAAATCCTGTGAGTTTCAAGACTCAGGCTCTGGCAAGCCGAAGGAGTTGATTTTTCTGGGCTCTAAGCCCTGGAGTACTTCTCAAATTGTACAAGGTCAGAGGCATCCTGCTCTACATGTGTAAGGAGAGAGCCCTGTGTTTTTTTTTTTTCATATATAGAATTTTCCTACACTGTGGGAGAAGGCGAGGGTGGGATGTTCTGAGAGAACAGCATTGAAACAAGTATACTATCAAGGGTGAAACAGACCACCAGCCCAGGTTGGATGCGTGAGACAAGTGCTCGGGGCTGGTGCACTGGGAAGAACCAGAGGGATGGGATGGAGAGGGAGGCGGGAGGGGGGATCGGGATGGGGAACACATGTAAATCCATGGCTGATTCATGTCAATGTATGGCAAAAACCACTACAATATTGTAAAGTTATTAGCCTCCAACTAATAAAAATAAATGGAAAAAAAAAAGAATTTTCTTCACTATTTTAAATTTGAAATGTGAGAGATAGGCTTGCCTAGAACCATCTCTGTCTCCCAGCCTCCATTCTTCCTTCCTTTCCTTTCTTTCTTTTCACAGGTGGGAAAATTGCTGTAGCCAGGGAGACCTGACTACAGGTCTCCTATGGTTATTGACCTTAAGTAGAGGTGTGCTGGTAATATTTAATGACAGGCTGTCAAAAAAAGGTAGTTTATGAGTTTATTATGAATTTTATCAACATAAAAGGAGTGTGGGGTACAATTTTTAAAAAATAATAAAATATACATACATATATATATATAATAAATTCCACATAGCCAATTGACTCTCACTAAAGGCTTTTGCTGATTTTGTCGGAATTCATACATGCATAGTCAACCTATGATTGCAATTTAGCCATGACATGATGAACAGTGTTGTAGCCCAATTCGCTAAATCCTTACCCAAGAAATTTATCATCATAGCATCTGTTATGTAGTCTACTGTTGATGTAGTATTTATCACCTTTATACAAATTATAACCATTAAACGGACAGCTCTTTCAGCTTTAATAACATTTGTAATATGATTTAAAAGAACCATGGTTTCATTTAAGGACTGGCTTGAAAAATTCTTGAAAATTTAGCATCTAACTCTTGTAAGCCAAGCCAGCTCCAGCACACCTCTGCCTTAGGGGCTGGCAGTCACCTCGCTTGATTCTCTTCAAATCTTCTTTAAAGCAGGGCTAGTATGTAGGAGTCAATAATCAAAACACCAAATGGTGTTTGCTTTCCATCATGCTGGACCAGGGAGTGTCTGCTGACACCTTGCTAACTTTACATCCTGAGATGCCTGGAAACCATCTCAAAGAACAGACTGGAGCCTGAGATGAGGGTATGTCCTTCTTTATGAAGTAACAACCTTGCCCTTTTTCTCCCAGAAAGGCATCCCAGCTCAGGCAGAGATACCAAACCCTCTCACTGAAGAGAAAGTGTGGCTGAGGCAGAAAGGAAGGGCAGGAATTTAAAGCAAGTGACTTTCAGTCCATTGTCTTCAAGCCTCGTGTCTTTCTACTTACCTGCTTGGAACAAAGTCAATGACAGTGACTGGGTGGCTTTTTAGGGATCAATGTGACAACCTCAACCCAACCCCAACTCCTTTTCTGCCCTCCAGTCACTATCCTTCTTCACTGTCCAAGTGGCTTATCCCAGTTCTGGGAGGTAAGATTTTTTTTTTTTTTTTTAATGGTCAAACCTGTATATAACACCAATATGCATTTAGGGGAGGTGAGTTGAAAAGATCCAGATACATTTCTTTGGTCTTTAATCTCTCATCCAGGAACTTAGAGTTCTATGTCTGCTCCAAGTGGAAGCACAGTCTCCCCTGAGGCTTGACTGAAGATCATACAATTTCCCCTTTCAGATTTTCCACTGATTCAGCAGACAGTCAATTGCCCTAAAGCTGAGTTTTGTGTTTTTGCCAGTCTGGTTGCAGTGAGCTGCATTTAATTTCTACTGATATTAATGCTATAGCTTTAGGAAGGATGAGTAGGAGACAAAACAAGAATATGTGTGACAAGCAAGGCAACAGATAATATTAAGTTACCTTTGAAAGTCAGAATATTCAAAAAATTGAGTAAAATTCATTTAACATCCTTTTAACCATTTTAAAGTGTATGATCAGTAGTTTTTCATGCATTCACAATGTTGTACAACCACCACCATAATCTAGTTCCAGAACTTTTTAATCATCCCAAAAGGCAACCCTGTACCCATTAAGTGGCAGTCATTCCCCTACCCCCATCCCACACCAGTCCCTAGGCAACCACTAATCTGCTTAATGTCTCTATGGATTTGCCTAGTCTGGTTATTTCATATAAATGGAATTACCCAATATGTGGTCTTCTGTGTCTTGCTTCTTTCACACAGCTTAATGTTTTTAAGGTTTATCCATGGTGCAGCATATATTTTAAGTTACTTTTGAATTTTAAAAAATTGAGAGGAAAATTCACAGACCTACTTCACCTGGCTGGATATTTCCTTCCACTCAGATTTGCTTGTTGTCTAGAAGAGAAAGAACAGCCATTACGAACCTCTGATTTGATGCTTTATCCAGTCCCAAGGAAATGGGAAAAGAGGATTAAAAGAAACAAAGAAAGTCTATATGTCCCAGGTGAATAGCTATTCCTCCAGGGGTGCCAAATAAAATTTTTTGGGGGGAAGTTTTAGTCATATTTTGGTTTGAAGTTATATATACTTAAAGAACATTGTGTTAGCAAAGCTTTGGCTCAATAAGAACTGACTTAGTATAATTTGTTTTCTTTTCCAATAGCCACTGGGAAGTAAAAAATAAAACCATGGCAATGCAGAAATAAAGGTTATAAACATTGCTTCTTGGCCTTTTGGCGGAGATCAACTGTAGAAATAAGTTATAAACAAAAACCTGTGCGAGACTCAGAGAGAAAAATGGGTAGGGTTGCAATGACTTCGCTGCTTGTGAAACAAGGACTCAACTCTTGGCAATACTGGCAGAAGAACAATACTATAGAATCGTCGCTTAAACATTTCCTCCTGGCTCAGTGCCTCATCACGAATGTCTACAACAGGAAAATGCAGTCATTTATTAGGTTCCTGTTTATCTTTCTATTGTCACTTTTCTCTAAGCGTCTTAGTGAACTGCTAGTGCTTTGGGAGAAAGATCTATGTCTGATTTTGTATTCTTGTAAGCCAGACCTCTGATGGTTCATCTGTTTAATAATAGGACTTCAGACATCCCTTTATGTTGTATTAGTCAGAGTAATTAATGTTAGCTGCAGTAGCAAAACAAGCTCAAAATCTCAATGGTTTACACAGTAAATGTTTATCCTTTGCTCACATCGCAACTCCCAAAGCAAGTCTGGCAGCTCTCCTCCAAGAGCTGACTCGGGCACTCAGAATCCTCTGTCTTGAGTTTGTTGCCCTCTGTGGCCCTCTATGGGGGCTTCCCAGGTGACGCTAGTGGTAAAGAACCTGCCTGCCAATGCAGAAGACGTAAGAGACATGGGTTCGATCCCTGGGTTGGGAAGATTCCCTGGAAGAAGGCATGGCAACCCACTGCAGTATTTTTGCCTGGACAATCCCATGGACAGTTGAGCCTGGAGGGATACAGCCCATAGGGTTGCATAGAGTTGGACATGACTGAGTTGACTTAGCAGACACACACGCATGGTGCTCTGGGAGTCCTCTGTATAGTATCTGAACAGAGCTGACCAGCGAGCAAGGAAAGACCAAGAAAGGGTATCATGGAGGTTTTTAGGGTCCAGGCCTGAAAGTGGCCTACCTCACTTCCAGTTGTGCTCTTATTTTATTTTATTTTTTTATTGGCATATGGTTGCTTTGCAAAGTTGTGTTATTTTCTGCTGTGCCGCAAAGTGTATCAGTCACATGTACACATGTATCCACTCCTTTTTGGATTCGCTCCCCATTTAGGTCACCGCAGAGCCCTTGAGTAGAGTTCCCTGTGCTGCACAGCATGTTCTCATGAGTTATCTACTTTATACGTAGTATCCATACTGTGTGTGTCAATCCCAATTTCCCAGTTCATCACACCCTGTCCTTTCCCTGTTGGTGTCCTTGTGTTTGTTCCAATCATGCTGCTTTGACCACTGCAAGGGACCTAGGAGATGCCGTCTGTGTGTTCCGGAGGTGGCAAAGGATCAGTGAGCACCTAGCCCTTCTCGGCCGCAATGGTGCCTTCCTCTTTCATGTGCTCAGAAGGAGGTGGGTGGGAAAGGTTGTCTCCTGTGGTTTTCCTGCTCGGTCATGCCACACCTATGCTCCTGCTTTGCAGGATTCCAGACTGGTGAACTCCATTCTGCCTCGGACCACCACTCACTTTCCTGCTGGTCGCTTTCTGCATTTCTAGAACTCTCTACATTCCTTCAATCAATGCTGCTGCTCTGATGAAGCTGAACTAAGGATAAGAAAAGTCTATTCCCTCAAAACAACTTTATACCAATCCTTACCTTAGGTTTTAGACAATCCAAGGCCAGACTGTAACAACACAACTTTACTGAGGGCTTGAACATCACCAAAGGAAAATGCAATGCAGAGAAATGTGAAACTAGTATTATTGATAGATACGCCTGTTCTCAGAGGCACTGGCTGAAGCCTGCACAGTCTTTGACCTCACTCGTCGTGGTGGACGCCAACTTTCTCCTTCCCACGTTGGAGGAAAGACCTCAGGCATGAGGTAGTAGCTCAGATGGTAAAGTATCTGCCTGAAATGCAGGAGACTCAGGTTCAATCCCTGGGTCAGGTAGGTCCCCTGGAGAAGGTGACCCACTCCAATATTCTTGCCTGGAGAATTCCATGGACAGAGAAGCCTGGCTGGTTACAGTCCATGGTGTAACATGGACTCTCTCTGAGTCCCCCATGCTGAGCCATTGCTCCATGGTCCCCAAATCCATCAAAGGGCAACAATTCTCTGCCTTCTGAGTCTTTTCTTTCTGGCCCTGAATCTTCCCATTTCCATATGCTGGGTTCTGGAAATTTCCATTCCCTTTAGAAAAATAGGCAACCCCCAGCCCGTAGAAGGTAGCTTCTCTCCTCAGAAATATAATCGCTTTATTTGTTTATATTTTTAATTAAGGTATAGTTGATGTACAGTAATACTATATAAGTTACAGGGGTATGATATAGTGATTCATAATTTTTAAAGGTTATATTCCGAATGGCTACCCACTGCAGTATTCTTGCCTGAAGAATTCCGTGGACAGAGGAGCCTGTTGGACTACAGTCCATGGGTTTGCAAAGAGTCGGACATGACTGAGTGACTAACACTTTCACTTTCATAGTTATTATGAAACAGGACTCTGTTGGAAGGAAGCTTCTGCCAAGCACAGAGTCTGGGTGTGAGAGCTCTGTGCTGAAACCAGAGAAGTTCTATGACTCCCCTTCACATATAACTCCACGTATAACTCTTGGTCCTTTTTCTGCCATGCTTGCATCTGCGCAGACCCAGGGCAGCTCTTTACATATAGTAGTCCCTCAGCTAATACTCTGGATGAAGGAATCATCAGTTCATTTGAATGGGGTCTTTTCCATCTGCTAGCTTCCAGAAGAGCTGACACTTCACTGATGGTTTGTTCAATGTTTCAAACCTACCTGTCTTTTCCATACTGTAAATCCATAAACTTTAGCTGATATCCTTTGGTTCTTTGTCTTTTGAAACTTTCCTAACTTTCTTGACAGTCAGAACTCATTGTCACCACCTTGATGCTCTATAGTAATTGGTTTCTGTTGTTAGTAAATCATTTGCATATTAAATCCCAGTTACTCACACCCAGGTCTGCCTACCTAATGAGAGTATGACTGCCTAAAGGTGGGGATTCTTTTCCTGAGTGCCTGGTACATGTTAAGTGCCCAAAAGGTGTTTCTTGAAAGTATAAATCACTGAATGAGCAAACTTTGCTTGCTGGGGTATACCAGCCTTAGGGAAAAAAATTGAGTCACTGTAACAATCAAACAGTTTTTCTCTAGATGTGCCTTCTTCCCATTATGCACCCTTTCAATTCCAGTCAGATATTTCTGGTGTTTTCGCAGGGTGAGTGTTACACATATTTTCTCATGCATTCATTCCTCATGTGAACTTTTATATGTCCATTAGGGACAAATAATATACAAGCCCTGAGAACATAGTGTGATGATGATGTTCATGATGATGGTTCCTGTGAGTATTTAAGAAGTTCAACAAATAGTATTTCTCTTTCCAGAATTCTGAGCCAACCCAGAAATAAGACAAAAGAGCCCGCATTTACATTCAAAGTTATAACTTTAAAAAAATCCCCAGTTAAGCTTATATTGGAGACTGAACCTTCTGTCTGTGGACAAGTGGGCTTCTAGATACTAAGTGTGTGTGCTAGTTGCTTAGTTGTGTCCAACTCTTTACAACACCATGGACTGTAACCTTCCAGGCTTCTCTGTCCATGGAATTTTCCAGGCAAGAATATTGGAGTGGGTCGCCTTCTCCAGGGGACCTTCCCGACCCAGGGATTGAACCTGGGTCTCCCGCATTGCAGGCAGATACTTTACTATCTGAGCTACTAGGGAATCCCTCTAGATACTAAACCTGAGGATGAAATAGATTTCCTCACCCAGGGAGAGACTTCCCATGAAGACTGTCCCAGGAAATTCACCACGGAGAAACAGAAAGTGTGCTCTCTGAGGGAAGACTGGCCCCCAAATGAAAGGACAGGGATGGATTAATCGATGAAATATGACCCTTCTGGTTATCCCATGGCTACTGCAATTTTCTTGCCATTGGTGATCTTTCTTATAACCAGGGATGAAGCTGACAGCTCAGCTGTCAATACGCCTGGAAGATGCGGCCCCTGCTGATGCCAGGTGAAGGCACTCCCACTGCTATGATGCCCCAGCAACACCACGCCAAACCCGCTGACGTCCAGCCCAGGCGATAAAGTCTGAGCCAACTCCGGTGGTTGCCAAAGAAGCCAAAGTTGCTGAAGAAGTGTTCGCATCAGCACGTTTGCAAACTCAGCGTCTCTCAGAGCTTACGGATAAAGAGCTCTTGTGGTTTCAACTTGTCCTTTTCCTGCAACCACCCCCTGCCCCCAGGCATAAGATTCAGGCTGCGGCAGTGAGGACTGAGCAGGAGGACAGTCTGAGGGATGGATAGAGCCACCCACAGGACAGTCATGGGGATGAAGCCACAGGTCAGTCGTGCCGTCTCAGAGAGGCGTCACCGGAACAGAAAAGGGAGCCCTCGCCATAAAGTCTTTCTCCTGTGTGTCTGTCTGGATCAGTCCACCTGTACTGAATGATGAATTAGAAATGCTTGAATTAGAAATCCTTTAATTACCTTATGGATATCTGCAATGTGTTTTTATTTTGGTGTTAACAACATTAATATCTGACATGTACATATTATATATAAATAGTAAAATGTGACTGTTCTTTATAACCCAGTATTGGTATTAATTAATGTTGTAATATTTCAGAGGCTTCAAACACTGAAAGAGTTTGGAACTCCCTCAGCCTCCCCGAGACCCCCCACCTCACCCCTTTTGTTCATTTACTGCTTCCATTCTGAACCTCTGAAAGTGAGTGTTAGTTGCTCAGTCATGTCCGACTCTCTGCAGACTCCGTGGACTGTGGCCCACCAGGCTCCTCTATTCATGGGATTCTCCAGGCAAGAATACTGGACTGGGTTGCCATTGCCTTCTCCAGGGAATCTTCCTGACCCAGGGATCAAACCCAGCCCCCCCCACATTGCAGGCATATTCTTTACTGAGCCATCAGGGAAGCCTGTATCAAATTTGTTTGCCTTACAAGTCTCTTTCCTGAAAAGGAGTCATTTCCCAGAAGGTCCCTTCACACCTTATTTAGGTAGATCCCACCATTCACCCCTGCCAGTCCTCGTAACATGTCTCAACGTGCCTGAGTCCTGGAATGAACTCAGCTTAGGCTCATGCAGGATTTCCTGCCTGAGCAACGGGTGGATCAGGAAGGGCTTACCTGAATTAATCCAGGAGCTTAATTAAACTAATAAAAGCAACTTTCACAGGGCGGATATAAAAAGGACGCTGTTTCTTGGATTTGTTTCTATTCTTTTTCCAGCTTTAGCTTCTATTCAATCTTTAGCCCTGACTAAATCAGTATATTTCAGTAGTCACTCCTAGAAGGCTGGCAAGTATGCTCATAGTTTTGAACACAATTTCTTTGGGGATTTGAATGAACAAAGCTTGTTTGGGAGTTCTAGATCTTACTGCATATTGTTTTTTTCCCACAGAAGTCTCACTTCTGCTTATTTTATCTTATTTTTAGGACTCAAATGTATTAATGATTTGTGTTTCTCTGAATTCCGTGGTGAAGGTGCTTATTGAAAAGACTGAGGTTCAATATTCTGTAATGACCTACATAGGAAAAGAATGTTAAAAAGAATGAATGCATGTATATGTGTAACAGATTCACTTTACTGCACCTGAAATTAACACAACATTGTAAGTTAGCTATGTTGTTTTTACTCCCTAAATTGTGTCGAACTCTGCAACCTCGTGGTCTGTAGCCCGCCAGGCTCCTCTATCCATGCAATACTCTAGGCAAGAATACTGGAGTGGGTTGCCATTTCCTTCCTCAGGGAATCTTTCCGACCCAGGGATCAAACCCATGTCTCCTGCATTGGCTGGCAGATTCTTTACTGCTGAGCCACTGATCAAATACACTCCAATAATTTTTTTTTTTTTAAAGAAATAACTGAGAGGCTGGAGGCAGGTGGAGAAAGTAGATAAAATTTCCATACTTGACTTCAAAAAATGTAAATAATCATGATATTTTTATTACAGTTCAAATAAGTGTTACTTTTTACCAGCTCTCCTGCTGCTGACCAACTAATCTAACCAGTTCCTCTTCCACACACAGCATCATCCCTCAATTTAGAATGAAGCCCATAATTCATGACAATTTTGGGGTGGTTATGGCCACTGCTGCTTTTACTGGCTATTTTAGCTGAAGCCATCACTAGCCTATACCCGCCTCAGGCACAGTCTGAAGGCTGGGTGGCCTGATGCTATCTTAGGTAACTGGAGCATTGCTTCTGGAAGTGAGGAGTTGCTTTAAATTATTGCCCTGAGCCTCTCTCCAGTTCACAAGCCTTTCCCAACAATAGGGAAAGCAGGAGAAACTGCCAAGATGGTCTTGATGCAGCAGGATTTAAGGGGAGGTGAAAAAATAAGGAAGAGTCATCTGTTGGAAGATGCCAAGCAGGCCCTGGGATGTTATACAGTCTAAGACTGATCACCTCTTTTCCAGGTGGGAATGTTGGCAGAGCCAAGAGGAGGGTGAAGTGGTTCTCAGTTAGGGTTCCTGGCATGCTTGGGGGCGTCTGGTAATGTGTGTGTTAATGTGAGTGTTAAATGTGTATAGTGTTCACAAGACTGTTTTTTACTAGATTATTTGCATCTTGGGGGCAAGGATCTTACCTCTATCATTTCAATGGTGTATACCCAGCTGGGCACTTCCCAGGCTCTTGATAAATATATGTTGAATGAAATATGCTCTGTTTGAAATTCTCCTTTTAGCTCTGTTCATATGCTAAAAAAAATAACAAAATAAGTCTATTTCTTTATTACTTAACTCACAGTTCAGATAATTTTGTTGACTGGGGGAAAATGCACAACCTAAAAGTTAAGAATTATGTCTTATTTGTGGACAAAACTGAGGACTTTAGCCTGAAAGACAGCCTCTTAGATAGCTCTGAGGGACTGCTCCGAAGAGATAAGGGAGGAGTAAGGATATATAGGAGTTTTTGCAACAATAACTAGGTAACTGGAACATCAAAAGATTACTGTTACTTACAGGCAGCCAGACATCTCAAGTTAACAAATCTAACATGCTCTTCTGTGTCTGGGAAGATGGAAGAGTCTATGTGTATGTGCTCAGTCATGTCTTGACTCTTCCTGACACCATGGACTGTATCCACTCAGGCTCCTCAGTTCATGGAATTCTTCAGACAAGAATACTGGAGTGGGGTGCCATTTCCTCCTCCAAGGGATCTTTCCAACCCAGGGATCGAACCCATGTCTCCTGCACTGGCAGGTGGATTCTTTACCACTAGGGCCACCTGGGAAGCCTCATGTGTCTGGGCTCACTGAAATCATTCCTTTGATATGCACCTTAACTGTCTTAGACAACATCCTGCTTTTCTCCACCCTGAATCCCCTCAGGGTGCACCTTTAGGGGAGGCTGCAGTGGCTGATGGTTTGTTGGCTGTAACATCCTTGGTTTATTGATATGGCAGGTGACAATTTTATCCGTAATTTGAATAAGTATTTTTCTCTAGGTTGAATAGACCTTGTCAAGTGCCTAGTAGTTTCAAAAGGATTAGTTAGTTGGAGGATAAACCTTGAAATATTTTTAAGACAATAGAGAAAAAGCATTCCCAAGTGTTATTGGCCACCATGTTAAGTGCCTCTGAGAAATACCCATCTCCTGCTACCGATGTTGTATCATCATTCTTCCTACAGCAGGATAAGTTTTAAAATTAGATGTTCTTGAGTTCACATGATCAATATGGATTGGAAGCAACAATGCTCAATTCAGTAGGTCTGTAGCAATCCTGGTATTGTTAGGGTATTTCACTGGACAGAGTCCAAAGCCCTCAATTATATACTTGGAGTAAGTTCATTTACACTCTTTCATGACAGGCAGACAATAGACTCGACTCCATACCACATATCCCAGCATATGGGATGACACAAAGTGGAAAGAGCATGGCAAGTTGAATATGGAGAGCTCAATGTGGCAGGAGTATTAGCTCAGCTGGTAAAGAAACCACCTGCAATGCAGGGGACCCCAGTTCAATTCCCAGGTTGAGAAGATCCCCTGGAAAAGGGATAAGCCACTCCAGTATTCTTGGCTTTCCCTGGTGGCTCAAACAGTGAAGAATCCACCTGCAATGCAGGAGACCTAGGTTCGATCCCTGGGTTGGGAAGATCCCCTGGAGGAGGGCATGGCAACCCACTCCAGTATTCTTGTCTGGAGACTTCCATGGACAGAGGAGCCTGGCGGGTTACAGCCCATGGGTTCGCAAAGGGTCAGATATGGCTGAAGCGACTTAGCACAACACATTGTGTGAATATATGGAACCTAGAAAGAGCTAATGCTCCAAGCTGGATGGCTGGACATTTGTTGTTTGCCCCCCTGGTATCCAGTCCTTTTGCTGCTACCAATGGCCCCTATTTTTATTTTGAGATCTACTCCTGCTCCCTTTCATTCCTGTGGCCTAGAGTAGGCCCTTGCTCTGGGGATTGAAGTCTCCGCTAGTGGCTGTAACATATTTTCTTGGCATAAGACCTAGCCTAATCTAGTCAGTGTGTTTCTCTGGATTTTTCTAGAGAATTCTGAGTCAAAGATTCCCCACTCTTTTCTACCAGATTTGGACCTCGAAGGAACTTGTTCCCAGAACATGTAGCAGCCACTTGGGGGTTCATACAGAGAGAGACTTCCTGAGAATAGAATCAAAGCAGAGTTAGTTGAGTCATGGCACAGAGGAAAAAAATGGGTCCTGGAGATATCACCTGAGCCCCTGCACCATGGTGTACCTGAAATTCTGAAATTTCTAGTTGCATGAGACAATACGTTTCTTTTTTGGCTTAGGCCAATTTGAGTTTGAATATTCTATTACTGGGAACTGTAAAAATCCCAGTGTATACATTTGGTCAGCCAAATTCTTTTGTCAAGTCCAAAGGGCAAGCACAGGGTGAAGATTTTGAGGAAAAAGACAAGCAGATTGTAAGAGGACGCTGGAAGGGTCAATGACATGTGGCCATGAAGTCAGAGGATCTTTAATGATGGCCTTGAATGGGGACATGCAAATGATTGGGTTGGCTGTTAAAATCCTACTTTTCTCACAATTCTTATTTTTAGTTCAAATTCTGGATAAATCCCAAATATTCTTATTTAAAACATAGCTTTAGAAATCTAAATATGGGCTATAAACCTTCCCAAGGCCTACTGACCTTCTGAGAAATATTTGAACCATAAAATCCAAAAATAAACTAAGTCCACTTTTTAAAAGATTCAACCATCTGAAAACCAAAAAGGACCATAGTTTCCTCTAATTTAATTTATTTCAAGTCTTAGTTACCAAGAGCAACAGATAATTATTTTGAATACAGCTCTCTGACACTCCTCTCTTTCTCTGTACTCTTCTTGGCAATTGGGTAGAAAATCTGTAGTAACATCCCACAGTGAGAATATAAGATTGTTTCAGACAGTCACAGACAAAAGATAAAACTACCCTTCAACCCCTAGCCAATGTTCAGCATCTATGGCTTCAGTTCCACTGATTCTTTTCCATTCATGCTGAGCATGATTTTGGACATACAGTGAGAGTGATAGCTTGCAGTGAACGGCAGTTTGAAGTGAGATCTCAGTTCCCTGACTGGTGATCAAACACTGATCACAGCAGCAAGAGTGGCAAGTGGCTAGAGTCTGGGGCCCAGACCCTGTCTACCTTGAAAAAAAATATCCTGACAGGGAGATGGAAGGTAGAGAGGAAATCAAAGGGTTTATTAGAAAAGCAGAGTACAGTGTTCGCAGCCGCCGCCGCGCCGCCGTCGCTCTCCAACGCCAGCGCCGCCTCTAGCTCGCCGAGCTCCAGCCGAAGGAGAAGGGGGGTAAATAAGGAGGTCTCTATACCATGGCTCGTACAAAGCAGACTGCCCGCAAATCCACCGGTGGTAAAGCACCGAGGAAGCAACTCGCTACAAAAGCCGCTCGCAAGAGTGCGCCCTCTACTGGAGGGGTGAAGAAACCTCATCGTTACAGGCCTGGTACTGTGGCACTCCGTGAAATTAGACGTTATCAGAAGTCCACTGAACTTCTGATCCGCAAACTTCCCTTCCAGCGTCTGGTGCGGGAAATTGCTCAGGACTTCAAAACAGACCTGCGCTTCCAGAGCGCAGCTATCGGTGCTTTGCAGGAGGCAAGTGAGGCCTATCTGGTTGGCCTTTTTGAAGACACCAACCTGTGTGCTATCCATGCCAAACGTGTAACAATTATGCCAAAAGACATCCAGCTAGCACGCCGCATACGTGGAGAACGTGCTTAAGAATCCACTATGATGGGAAACATTTCATTCTTTAAAAAAAAAAAAAAAAAAAATTCTCTTCTTCCTGTTATTGGTAGTTCTGAACGTTAGATATTTTTTTTCCATGGGGTCAAAAGGTACCTAAGTATATGATTGCAAGTGGAAAAATAGGGGACAGAAATCAGGTATTGGCAGTTTTTCCATTTTCATTTGTGTGTGAATTTTTAATATAAATGCGGGGACATAAAGCATTAATGAAAGTCAAAATGTTTCAGTGAACAAGTTTCAGCAGTTCAACTTTATAACAATTATAAATAAACCTGTTAAATTTTTCTGGACAATGCCAGCATTTGGATTTTTTTAAAACAAGTAAATTTCTTATTGACTGCAACTAAATGGTGTTTGTAGCATTTTTATCATACAGTAGATTCCATCCATTCACTATACTTTTCTAACTGAGTTGTCCTACATGCAAGTACATGTTTTTAATGTTGTCTGTCTTCTGTGCTGTTCCTGTAAGTTTGCTATTAAAATACATTAAACTATAAAAAAAAAAAAAAAAAAAAAAAAAAAAAAAAAAAAAAAAAAAGAAAAGCAGAGTACATGTGGATAGACACGTGCTTGAGCTCAGAGAGAGAGTAAGGGGTAAAGTCTTCCAGGTCTTTGTTTTCCTCTGGCCAGTCGTCTTGCTTTGATCCCATGGCTGATCTGCCTCAGAGTTCTCCCTTATGTGTGTGTGTCCTTTAGCCAAGGTGAATTTCAGGGCAAGGGCCACTGGTGGAGTTCGCACAACTTATTAAGGCCTGGTATCCCTTCCCTTTGACCCACGAGGAGCCTTTCTGTGCATGTGCAGTTGAAGTCTTCCCCGCCCCAAGGATAGGGAAGATGTGAGCTCCTGATCCTTTTACCCAAGCAGGGCTTAGCCCGTCTCTGCCTCTGCCATTACTATTGTCTTAAAGTGGCCACAGGAGACAAAGTCCAGCTACTCACCCTGTTGCTATTGTTGTTTCTATCTTGAAGTGTAAACAGGAGGCTGGACGTCAATGTATAACCTGGGGCCCGTCTATCCTCTGCCTCTAGAAATATGAACAGAGATCTAGCTGCAAATGTCTAGCCTGGAACCTATCTACCTCCTGCCTCAAATCAGAGGACAGGGTTCGCTCACGGCTAGAGGTTCAAAGTAACTTACACACAAAATATGATGCTGATGCTCAAATGAATACTCCATGGAGGAAAATGAGTATACAGTGGATTTCCAAGAACTGCTACTGGGAGGGAGATGATGATTTGGGGCTGATTGGGAAATTTCAGTGTCATATTTTCAAACTGCTAGAGAGTCTTGCCTTTCCCTTTCTCAAGAGTGGTGGTTTATTTTCACAAATCCTTTTCATTCATTTCAAGGAAACAGGTTGGTATTATTTTCTAGCCAGAGAATGCATCTATGACGCATCTTCAATGCAGCTCTTTGTACCTAAGGTGGAGGTGAATTAATATGAATAGTGTTGTATGAAGGTAATTTTCATTTTCAACACACTGGAACTTTCTGTTCTCTGAACACATAGTCCAAGTAATCGAGCACTTAATTATCCCTCTAAGGGTTTCATGTGTGTTACTTTTGTTGACTAAAATAAAGGAAAAGAAAAAAAGAAAACCTGGAATTTGCTAGTTACGTTTTATTTGGGGACCTTTCTGAGGACGATAGCATGAGAAGGCAGCCTCTCAGGTAGTTCTGAGGAACTGTCCCAAAGAGATAAAGGAGGAGTTAGAATACATAGGAATTTTGTTGGAAAAAAAAAAAACAACAACCCAAAAGCCATGTAGTTGAACAACAAAAGATTACTGTTAATCACAAAAAAACCAGACATTTCAAGTTGATGATTTTTTGTGCTTTTCTCTCTGTGGGAAGATGCAGGAGTCTGGGCTTATTGAAATGATTCCTTTGACAGGCATCTTAACTATCGAGAGCCTGTATCTTCTTTTTTTTCCATCCCAGCTTCCCCTGAGGACACGCTGTCAAGAGTGGCTGTGGTGACCAATGGCTTAATGGTGGGCAACATCCCTTGTTAACAGGAATATCAGGCAGCATTCTTTGTTGGTAAGCGATGGCTGGCCACAGTTTTTTGTCCACACTTGATCTCTTCAACTGGGTCATGAGATGGAAAGGAAAGGCCTTCCCCTGGGATGGAGAATTGCTTTCCCAATATCTTTAGCCCTCTTAGGGTCCCAGGAGTAGATGGCTACCATGTACTTGGTCTCTGCCCGCCTGCCTGAAAATGTGAACTCATCCAGGCTGGATTGTCGTCTCTCCTCGTCCCTTCACTTGAGCTCCCCTGGTTTTTATGCATCACATGTTGTACTCCTCAGCTGCCCCTGCAGCTGAAGTAGGTATATCCAGCCTTCATCCCCCTTCATTCTACTTTCTTGTTTTCAGTTGCTTATTCCTCATTGATCCATGCTGCTAAAGCTTAAGCATACCTGCTCACCAGAACTCACTAAATTATGACAGATCAGAATAAGAAGATGCAATAGTCTATCTGTTGTATAGTGTTACCTAAAAAATCAGCCCGAACTTAGTAGTTTAAATTAACATTTATGCTGCTTCCACACATGCATTTAGTCGCTCAGTCCTGTCTGACTCTTTGTGACCCCATGGACTGCAGCCCACCAGACTCCTCTGTCCAAGGGATTTCCCAGGCAAGAATACTGGAGTGGGGTGCCATTTCCTTCTCTAAGGGATCTTCCCAACCCAGGGATCACACCCGCGTCTCCTGCATTCCTGGTGGATTCTTTACCTGCTGAGCCATTGGGGAAACCTTTATTCTGCTTATAAATCTGCAGTTTCAGTAGAGCATGGCAGGACCAGCTCATTTCTGCTCTGCCTGGCACCAGCCTGGACTGGCTGGAAGTCTGGGGGCTCACATGTCTGCTGGTTGATGCCGAGCAGACTCAAACAGTGGCAGCTCCTCGCTTTGTTTCTATGTGACCTCACCGTGTGTTTTCTTTATGTGGTGGCTTCCAGGTAAGCCAAACTTCTCACTTGTCAGTTCAGGGCTCCCAAGATGTGTTTCACAAGAGAGAGAGGCCCGTGGACGTTGTATTGTTTTTTCTAACCTAATCTCAGAAGTCATGCAGAGTCACTTTCACTGCATCATATTCATTAAAAGTGAGTCAGTAGGGCCAACCCATTTTCAAAGGGGAAGGCAATTAAACTCTGCCACACTCACATCTAAGAATTTCCAGACATGCTTTCAAACCAGGTGACTCTTCTCTGTTCCATGTGGGGTGAGCATGCCCAAGACCTTTCTTTCCACATGGTTCTCAGCTTCAAGGAGGTTACTGTGGGCTTGTTCACATGGTATCTATTTGGGGAGAGGATGATTTGAAGCTGAGGTCTCTGGAGGCCTTGGCTCAAACTGGCAGAATATAATTTCTCCCACTTTCTATAGGTCAAGCTGGTCTCAAGTCCAGTTCAGATGTAGAGAGTGGGAAAATCCTCTATCTTCTGATGTGAAAATTTGAAAGCACTTGTGGCTATTTTGAATCTATCCCATGTGCCCATCCAAACTTCTTTCCTTGAACCCTAAGAGTTAAGGAACTAAGTCCTAAGATGCAAAGAGGGTTACTTATCCTCTCTTGTCCATTCCTTGCTTGTAAAGTACATAGCAAGAGAGTTTGTTGAAAAGAGTTTCTGGGAATGTTTCCTTTCTGTCTTGCATGGAATGCCTCTTCCTTTCTTCCCTGGAGAAAGCTTACTCGCGAACCCTGCCAGACCTTTAAGCAGACTCACCAATCAACTAACTCTCCACCTGAGAGATGTTAAGGCAAGTAGGGGTTTGCAATCTTCAAGGGATGGCCAAGTAGAAGTCCTCAATATTTCCTCTTCGTCCTCCCCAAACCTAACTCACATGCTGAATTGTGCGTGAAGCATTGAAACAGTGCCTCAATATTTTACAGGGTGTAGGATCAGAAGGTGTGAGTTTCCTTGGCTAACTGCCTCCACTATAAACGTATAGGGTTGGGTGAGACAGGGTGAGCTGGGGACAGTGCTGAGTATCACTGAGCGGTCTTTCATTTCCTCTCCAACTATCCCTGTGTTCTTCCCACATGAGGAATTTTCTCTTAAGGCCCCTTTCTTCTTGTGGGGATGCTGCACTTCCCCACAGATCCAGGGAGACCCAGCCCCAACCCCTCTTGTCTTACACCCACTCAGCCACCTGGGGCTCCAGTCAGAATCAGTGAAATCCTCCCTGTGGGCTTCTGCTGGCTCTGAAGGGAGGGGGTGGCGGTTGCTGAAATCAACCTTCATCTGAGCTCAACATGGATAGAGAAGCAGGTGGGGCTCCGCTCTGGCTCTGGGCTTCCCAGGTGGCGCTAGTGGTAAAGAACCTGCCTGCCAGGGTGGGAGACATAAGAGACTCAGGTTCAATCCTTGGGTCAGGAAGATCCCCTGGAGCAGGCCTTGGCAACCCACTCCAGTATTCTTGTCTGGAGAATCCCATGGACAGAGGAGCCTGGTGGGCTACAGTCCATGGGGTCGCAAAGAGTGGGACATGACTGAGCCACTTAGCATGCACACCAGGCTGGCTCGCCTGTGAGCTGACACCATCCCAGTTTCTTTCCAGCAGCAATAATCATGGCTGTGTGGAGTGCTCAGTCATGTCTGACTCTTTGCAATCCCGTGGGCTGTAGCCCGCCAGGCTCCTCTGTCCACGGGATTTTCCAGGCAGGAATACTGGAGCAGGTTGCCATTTCCTACTCCAGGGGGGTCTTCCTGACCCAGGGATCAAAGCTGCATCTCTTGCATCTCCTGCATTGGCAGGCAGGTTCTTTACTACTGTGCCACTTGGGAATTCCCAGTGACCGTGGCTAATTCATCTTAAATTACCCAAAAGCAATCACACCCCAGTATGGAGAGAACTAGTGTGGCTATTTCATTGACCTTGAACACAATTTTGACCGTACTTCTTTTGCAATAGTAGCCCTGGCAGTATTACTGTAGAGGTTCGTTTACCTCGTTTTCGTTACAGAGATCTTCACATTCACTGCTTCCCAGGTGGCTTTGCAGGTGGCACAGTGGTAAAGAATCTGTCTGCCAATGCAGAAGACAGAGGAGAAGCAGGTTAGATCCCTGGGTTGGGAAGATCCCCTGGAGAAGGAAATGGCAACCCACTCCAGTATTCTTGCCTGGGAAAACCCATGAACAGAGGAACCTGGTGGGCTATAGCCCATGGGGTCGCAAAGAGTTGGTCGCATGCATATTTACTGCAAAGGTCTTTATTTGGTCTCTGAGATGAATGGCACAATGCTTGATTGGGTATCTCTTGGGTTCTTGGATTTCTTCCTTTGAAACTGAGTTCCAGATGGAGTTGGGGGTGTGTGTGGCAAGAAGCCTGGGAGGTTTCAGTTTATTCCTGGAAGAATATCCCTGAAGGGGATCAGGGATCAGATTGGAATGTCCTTCCCTACTGAATATATTTTAATTAGATCTAAGAATCCCAGGAGAATAATATGGCATAGGACAGGGGTCACCAAAAGAATGTAGGTATAAAAAAGATACAAATGAACTTATATACAAAACAGAAACTCAGACATAGAAGACAAACTCACAGATATAGAAAACAAATTTAGGATTACCGGAGGATAAGTATGGGGAGGGTGATTTTAAAATTCTAAAAGAAGATTACATAAGCATAGTTTTCAAATATAGACAAGTTTATAACGGGTAGTGGGGTATGTAGCTAGCACCACACCACTTGTTAGATATACCACGGTGTAGATATAATAGAAGAGGTTTGTTTCAAAACAATTTCCCCAGAAAAAGGTTTGTACTTTAAAGTTCTTTCTAATTATGAGAAAACATTGTAGACCAAGTGTCTTCCCAAGAGGTGTTAGAATCTTACTGTTGGATATAAGCAGCTTTCTATCCTTCCTCCCTCCCTTTCTTCCTTCTCTTTCTTCCATTTAATAATTTTTGGACCATATCTGTGTGCCTGATAACTTCACTAGATTCTGGAGATGTTGCAGTGAACCAGGAGCAAAATTCCTGTCCTCAGGTGCCCACAATCTAGAAATCTTGAGGATTCTAATAGATCTTGACTGCGTGTGTAAAAACCATAAGGGAACTACAGTGTAGACTGTTTCAAATGAGCTACTGTCCTGATAATCTGCCCCAGGATTTCACTAACCATGTCCCAGAACCCCAATCTACCCCTGCATTTTGCAGCCTGATTTTCTCATTAGCCCCAACTTTGCCATTTCAAACTAGGAGGCAGCACTCATAAAGCATCTTCCTATTTTCTTTTGGGCTTCCCTGGTGGCTTAGATGGTAAAGAATTGGCCTGCAATGTAGGAGATCTGGGTTTGATCCCTGGGTTGAGAAGATTCCCTGCAGAAGGGAATGGCTACCCACTCCAGTATTCTGGCCTGGAGAATTCCATGGACTGTATAGTTCATGGAGTCGCAAAGAGTCAGACATGACTTTCACTTTCACTATTTTATTCCAGATCAACAAGTTTGCTAGGCTTTTAGCAGCAAAGTACACATGGACCACTGATTGCTTTTGTAAATTGAATTTCATCAGCTTCATGATTAATAGAAATATCTCCAAGATGCAGTAGCATGATGGTGAGTCCTATTTTTATTAAAAAAATGTATTTCTTTTAGTTTTATTGAGATATAATAGATATCTGTGTAGGTTTAAGGTATTCAGCATACTGATCTGATTTACACACATCATGAAGTGATCATCACAGTGTTTATCCTCTCATATAGATCAAATTATTAACATTTTTTTCTTGTGATGAGAATTCTCAGGATTTACTCTCTTAACAACTTTCATATATGATATATGGCAGTGTTAATTATGTTTATCATGTTGTATGGATATATTACATCCCTAGTATTTATCTTTTGATCACTTTCATCCAATATCCCTATCTCCTGCAGATAACCACAAACCTGATCTCTTTTTCTTTGAGTTTGTTTTGAAGTATAATTATAACTATGCTAGTTCCTGTTACACAAGATAGTGATTCAGTATTTCTGTACATTTCAACGGATCACCACAAGAAGTCTAGTTACAATATGTCCCCATACAAAGATGTTGCATAGCTATTGAGTAAGTACTAGTTCTAGGTGGTGATGGTCATTATCTTTTTTTTGTACTTATCAGGCATTTCAGAGGTATTTGAGAGAGAATGTCTTGGAGCTGTCATATAGGTGCCTTTGTAAGCCAGGTTGATATATTTTATTTCTAGATATTTAACATTTATTCTTTACTTACAGCATTAAAACAACTTGAAATCAAGAGCACTTTCCAAATGTCATTTAACCCCACCCCCATTTCAGGGAATTTTTATGACAACTCTTAAGTATCTTTTCCATAATCAAAAAGGCCAAATTATACTCAGTAGATTTTTGTACACATTTTATTCTATGCCAATCACTTGGAAATTGATAATCCCAATATAGGGCTTCCCAAGTGGTGCTAGTGGTAAAGAATCTGCCTGCCAATGCGGGAGATATGAGATGCAGGTTTGATCCCTGGGGTGGGAAGAACCCCTGGAGAAAGAAATGGCAACCCACTCCAGTGTTCTTGCCTGGAAAATCCCATGGACAGGGGAGCCTAGCAGGCTCCACGGGGTCACCAAGAGTCAGACATGACTGACCATCTGAGCAATCCCAGTATAAAACAATTGACATCTTTTTACTGACAGGTCACAATGCATTTATAGCATTTTATTTTAATAAAAGTTGTAGGAAGAAGGGATAATTTTATCTATCAAGTTACTTCATAGCAAATTAATTACAATTGACACTGAACTTAAGTGATATCTTGATAATTTCATGAAGAATTTCACAGTTTTTTCAGGCAGGGAAGTGAGACGGCTCAATTCTTCATGTTTGCAGGATTCATTAATTTATACATGTTATAATTAAGGGCAGTAATGGTGTTTATTGTGGCAGTTCAAGACAGAGGCCAGAGATATATAGCAAAAATCTTGCCCAAGCACTCTATACCACTCGATTTAATCTTACATATTTTCCTTTGCTTTCCCTGAGCAAAGTATTGATCCCTCATGATTTGAAAGTAGAGAAATCTTACTTTCTCCTTTTGGAAAGACCACAGAGATCTAGGTTTAGTTCATTCGAGGAAATGTGTTCAAAGATACAGATGGCATCCCAAAAAGCAGTGGTCCAAATCTAGGAGGCTTTGGGTCAGTAGCTCTTCTAGCTTAAATCTGTTTCATAGAGTAAAATATAAATGGGAACTGAGACTCACAGCACAACATTGCAAAACATGAGCCGAAACATGCCTCCTTGAGTCCTGCCACTCCTGAGATCACAGCAGTTAAGCTCTGGCCATCAGATGTCCATGGCAATGCGCCCTTGTCTGGAGGTGCTTGTTCAACAAGCATTTCATCTTGTCATCCTTTGTATTTGCCCAAAGCTGAAGAGGAGGTAAGGAGTGAGGTTTGCAGAGTTGAGGGATGGGAAGGGAGTGAGTAGCTTAGATGTTTTTTGCCTTTGAGTTCACAGGGAGATGCTGGTTGGAGCTGGGACAGGAGGACAATCTCTACATCAATAAGTCAGACTTTTTACACAGGGGATTAAATCCAACATAGGGAGAAGCTGAATTGTTTTGCTGCAAAAATAAGCCCTAACAACACACAATTTGCAATGATATCAACCCTTAAACATCACAGGGCTTAGGGCTACTGATCCTCACAGAATCGAATCTGTGTTTAAATTACAGTCGGCCCTCCATTGCCCTGGTTCCCCCCTTTCAGGGTCCCATATCTGAGGATTCAAAGACCACAGACCATACTGTGATATTCACAATTGAAAAAAAATCCATTAAGTGTTCCCAGGCAATCCAAACCCCATGCTGTTCACAGGTCAACTCTATTTCCTATAAAAGACCAAAAGCAAGAGTAGAAAAGTATGCCTCCCTTTCCTGATGTAAAGCGATCTTCTTAAGGATGCTGGGGGGGTACCTGCGGCCTATGGGTGATGAGGTAAATCCTCTGAGCAGAGCTGCTCCCCAGGTGTGAAGGGGTTCCAGTCAGCTTGTTGTCAGAGGAGCAGAGGGACTGCATCAAGCCCGAGACTCACCATGGAAATGGCTGGACATTTGCATCCACTGGACACTCCTCTCTGCTGGCTCTCAGCTCTGCTCAACTCTACTCCAGTCCAGAGTTTCAACCACTGTATCTCCTCTACCTTTCCTGCATCTGACCATCACTCCAAACCTCATTCCTAGACAGGACCCTTAACCAATCTTTGTGTTGCTACCCTTGCTGCTTGCTTATTGCTCTGTATTCTCCAGCTCTTCCATTACCTGGCAACCAGGGCCTTCCACATCCCTCCCGGTCTGGACACCCTGGACCTTGGGACGACACACAGATTTTCTCATCCATCACAGCCTTCCCAGCAAAGCTTCTGAGTTTGTCTTTGGCGAAAAAAAAACATTCAGCTTCTTTGAGGTTGAGTGAAGAGTCTCTCTAGCAGTGGTCCTTGTTCCGTTTTTGTTGACTGAACTCTGCTGAGGGATGTGGGCAATTGCATCCGTAATAGTTTCTCCCCAGTCCAGGGATGTTCAGCAGGGGAGGATGGAAAAGTTCGGGCACACCTTCATGAAGGGGTACCAAATTCTCCCACAGTGGGAGAAAAGTTTTAATGGTAAAAATGTTTCTCCTGCCCTGCAGATGCTTCTGATATATCTCCAGGGCAGCAAGCCTTCTTTCCCCTACTGGTTTCTCCTTTAGGAATCACAGCTAAAGGAAAGGCATCTTTCAGTGGAGGGGGCCAGAAGATCATATTTCTCCAACAGGAGCCAGAAAGGAAGGAAAACAACGGCTACAGTTCAGAATTTATCTGGAGTCTCCTTCCCACCAGCACAGGACATGCAGAGTATGTGTGTCTTGGTCCTAGCTGTTTTTCTCCTCTGTCTACAATAAGTAAAAGCCATTGAGAGCAGGAGTTGGTAATCACGCCTCACAATGCTGCCTCAGTTGTGGTGAATATATTTTCCCTGCATTCTCTGAATTAAATGAATGATCTGGAAGGAAAATACTAAGTGAGAGAGATTGGCTGTAAGGGTGGCCAGAATTGGGAGAGAGGCCGGGGGCAGGGGGAGGGAGGAGAACTTAACTTCTTGCCACCCACTCTCCTGAACTGTCATTTGCCTCTGGGCAATTGTCTCATTATTTCTGACCTTTCCTGTCTAAGATAAAATTTGTTTCCAATTGTGCAATGTGGTCAGCAGCACAAGGATGTCGGTGAAATAGTGGTTGATGCTTCTGTTCCCTGCTTGCATCCTCTAGGACTTTGTGTCCATAAAATATCTTTCTGGTTGTTACTGATGTTTATTAAGGTTGCTGTCAGCTCTGAAGGGCGGATGGAAAAATTGCTATTCTGTATCCATAGTCCTTTTGCCTTCAATGCAGGAGACCCAGGTTCAATCCCTGGGTTGGGAAGATCCCCTGGAGAAAGGGAATGGCAACCCACTCCAGTGTTCTTGCCTGGAGATTTCCATGGACAGAGGAGCCTGGCGGGCTACAGTCTGTGGGGTCACAAAAAGTCAGACATGACTGAGTGATGAGCACATCCATAGTCTCACTTTTCAGAGAGAAAGTGGGCATCTCCTAGCAGTGCCATTTTTCAGAGTCAAAATCAGTCATGTGATATAACATGCCTTGCCGGACAATGGAGGGAGAAATGATAAGGCCTTAATTCTCTTTAAATCAGAACATGAATCCAAACCCATGATGCCGCCTTTGGCATTTTATTTCAGAGTTTGGGAGTTTCTGAAGCCAGTATAGAGCCATAGGTATGTGGAGAAACCCATGAATAAATGGCAGACTAACTGTGGCATGTTAGACAAGAGTAAGTCTGACTAAGGAAGGCTATTGCAAACTGTTACTTATCTTGTCTTTCATTCTAAAAGTTAAATATTGTCTACAATCATCAGTGAAGTCTACTTGCAATAGATAAACATATTAATACATGTATTTAAAGGGATTTTTAACTATAGACTTTACTTTTATTTTGAAAAGTTTATTTTTACTTTAACTTATTTACTTCTCTTGTTGTGGTGCACAGGCTTCGTTGCCCTGTGACATGTGGGGTCCTAGTTCCCTGACCAGGGATCAAACCTGAGTCCCCTGTGTTGGAAGGTGGATTCTTAAGCAGTGGACCACCAGGGAAGTCCCTACTATAAACTTTTTTTTTTTTTTTTTTTAAGAATCTGAAAAATTGAAAGATGTGAAAAAGAACCAAACAGAACTACACTGTTGAGTTTGATAATCAGTCAGCCCCTTGTAGGTGTTTTTTTTAATTTTAAATTAATTTATGTATTTTAATTGGAGGCTAATTACTTTATAGTATTGTGGTGGTTTTTGCCATACACTGACATGAATCAGTCACAGATGTACATGTGTCCCCCTTCCCCAACTACTATAAACTTTATAAACACAGTTCAGTTCAGTTCAGTTCAGTTGCTCAGTCGTGTTTGACTCTTTGCGACCCCATGGATTGCATCACGCCAGGCCTGTCTGTCCATCACCAACTCCTGGAGTTTACTCAAACCCATGTCCATCGAGTCGGTGATGCCACCCAGCCATCTCATCCTCTGTTGTCCCCTTCTCCTCCTGCCCCCAATCCCTCCCAGCATCAGGGTCTTTTCCAATGAGTCAACTCTTCGCATCAGGTGGCCAAAGTATTGGAGTTTCAGCTTCAGCATCAGTCCTTCCAATGAATACCCAGGACTTACCTCCTTCAGGATGGACTGGTTGGATCTCCTTGCAGTCCAAGGGACTCTCAAGAGTCTTCTCCAACACCACAGTTCAAAAGCATCAATTCTTCGGCGCTCAGCTTTCTTCACAGTCCAACTCTCACATCCATACATGACCACTGGAAAAACCATAGACTTGACTAGACAGATCTTTGTTGACAAAGTGATGTCTCTGCTTTTTAATATACTTTCTAGCTTGGTCATAACTTTCCTTCCAAGGAGTAAGCATCTTTTAATTTCATGGCTGCGATCACCATCTGCAGTGATTTTGGAGCCCAGAAAAATAAAGTCAGCCACTGTTTCCACTGTTTCCCCATCTATTTGCCATGAAGCGATGGGACCAGATGCCATGATCTTCGTTTTCTGAATGTTGAGCTTTAAGCCAACTTTTTCACTCTCCTCTTTCACTTTCATCAAGAGGCTCTTTAGTTCCTCTTCACTTTCTGCCATAAGGGTGGTGTCATCTGCATATCTGAGGTGATTGATATTTCTCTCAGCAATCTTGATTCCAGCTTGTGCTTCCTCAAGCCCAGCGTTTCTCATGATGTACTCTGCATATAAGTGAAATAAGCAGGGTGACAATATACAGCCTTGA
Source organism: Cervus canadensis (assembly GCF_019320065.1). NCBI lineage: Eukaryota > Metazoa > Chordata > Mammalia > Artiodactyla > Cervidae > Cervus > Cervus canadensis. The sequence goes on along the minus strand of NC_057398.1, from coordinate 55,011,003 downwards.
CATACTCCTTTTCCTATTTGGAACCAGTCTGTTGTTCCTTGTCCAATTCTAACTGTTGCTTCCTGACCTGTATATAGGTTTCTCAAGTGGCAGGTCATGTGGTCTGGTATTCCCATCTCTTAAAGAATTTTCCACAGTTTATTGTGATCCACACAGTCAAAGGCTTTGGCACAGTCAATAAAGCAGAAATAGATGTTTTTCTGGAACTCTCTTGCTTTTTCGATGATCCAGTGGATGTTGTCAATTTGATCTCTGCTTCCTCTGCCTTTTTGAAAACCAGCTTGAACATCTGGAAGTTCATGGTTCATGTATTGCTGAAGCCTGGCTTGGAGAATTTTGAGCATGACTTTACTAGCATGTGAGATGAGTGCAATCGTGCGGTAGTTTGACCATTCTTTGGCATTGCCTTTCTTAGGGATTGGAATGAAAACTGACCTTTTCCAGTCCAAAGTTAATTCAGAATGACTAAAATTACGTATGTATTAACTACATGTTGTCTGCCTTATCATAAACTCAGTCAAGCATAATTATCTACATCATACTGTATATACCATATATTTTGGCTGAAATAATTGATTTCAAATTCCTCCATAGCAGAAATTATTGAAATCCTTGCCCAGATGTGTCTAGGAAACTTGTTTCTGTTCTGATATTGTTTGCTTGTTCTGTTCCAGGTTCCACAGATGTTCCTGGCTTATATTGTTATATAAGATGCTGTGGCTTATACCATTTTTATATCAGGGACCTCATGTTGCTAACAGAGAACTTTCACTCTGTTAACAGCAGTGGTTCAAAGTTTGGATTTTCAGCTTAGAGTTTGTGATTCATCAATCACAGCTTAGAGCAGTTGCTGTCTTTCAATACTATTTTAAAAGCGCCTGTTACTAGTAACCTATTACTCAAGAAAGGCGTCCCTCTGTATTTTTGTCATTTGCCAACTTTTTGTTTCTCTCTAAATGCTGCTTGCAAGCTGCTTCTTCTCCTTCTTCTTCTTCTTTTTTGCCTCAGAGGCTGCCAAGCAGAAAGAGGAAAAGGCAGAATAATGGAAGCTGGGGAGACGTGTTTTATAGCCTCTGGATTTTGGGTGGGAAGAAATGCATGTGGCTCCAATATGAACTGAAAAGGCTTCTGCTGCTGGGAAATTGGGAAGGAGGCAGAGATGCCGGAGCAGCAATATTAAACACAACTCTGGCTGCAGAGATCCTAGATTTCAGTATTTAACCATTTCACACCCTTTTTTGGGCAGGCTGCAGAAATGTCTTTCAAAACAAGCAGCAAGCAATCTGGAGTTCTGGCTCTTAAAAGAGCTAGCAAACAGAATTTGAAAAGTGTGTTTAAAAAACTTTAAAGGATTGGAGTTTAAGAAAGAAAGCATTATTCACAGTTGCCAAATTTCAGGATGATTAAATTCTTTTATCTGCTCATTAATTTTCTCCAATGCAGCTCATCTATGTGACTCTTGGTCACTCAGCCTGGTTTATCCCCAACGAGCTATTCTGACAACCTTGCCAGCCTCCACCGTCTTTCTCCTTGCTTCTCGCCAAATCCTTAGCCAAAATCATAATTCAGATGCCTGCCTAGGTCTTGCTTAAGATACATTTTCCAAAATGGGTTCTGCAGAATTGTGTTCCACAAGCTGTTGATAACGGTGCTGAGCTGTAAACAGTAGGAAAATGCTGGATTAAATTAAGGGAAGTGGTTCATTGGTTTCAGGATTTCTCAGGATCTTTAATATGTTAATTTACTGGTAACTGGCAAAGAGGAACATGATATCCATGTTTCCCAGGTTGGTGTGATCACAGTGGACCATTTTGTGGTATATTTTTGTTAACTTAAAGGGTTTTCAGTGCATCCAAAGGATGGTTTGAGAAATGCTGGCCCAAGAACATTCCCTGAACAGTATTCTCTAATAAATATATCCATACAAGATCCAACCCAGCTAGTATGAGGAACAGGTAAGGAATAGGAACCCAGTTCCTTTCTCTGCCTCCATGTTGTAGTTAAGGGCCGCCTGAGATCTCTGAGTTGTTCTGGTTCCAACTCTCCCACCTGAAGCTTATCAGTCCAGCATTCAAGGATCTCCATGCCATGGCTGCGAATTCTCTTTCCAATTTTACCTCCTGAGGTTTGCAGGGCAGGGGTGGTGGCGGTACATAAACAGATGAAGCAATAGCTGTGTGTCTCAATATCACCCACCTATAAGCACTGAGTTATTCATTCCTTGAACCAATCCCTATGGTCTCCCACCTCTACCCTTCTCTCATCCTCCCCTTTACCCTGAATGTCTGTTCTTCCCATCTTGCTTGTCAAAATCCACCTGGTCCTTTGAGGGTGATCTCCAGTGCCACCTCTTCCAGACAGCCTTTCTCCATTACCTCTTTCTAGAATTGAAAGTTGTCCTTCTGTCTGGTGTATATTGCAGGCAGATTCTTTACCTTCTCAGCTACCAGGGAAGCCCATGTATGTATGTGTGTGTGTGTGTGTGTGTGTGTGTGTGTGTGTATGATGAAATACTACTCAGCCATATAGAAGAATGAAAGTTTATCACTTGCACAACATGGATGGACTTGGAGGGCATTATGCTAAATGAAATAAGTCGGACAAAGACACACACTGTATGATCTCACTTACATGTGGAATCTAAAAAATACAACAAGCTAGTGAAAGTAACAGAAAAGCAACAGAGTCACACATGTAGAGAACAAGCTAGTGGTTACCAGTGAGGAGAGGGGAGAGAGGCGGGGCAATGTAGCGGGTAGGGGAATAAGAGGTACAAACTATTAAATATAAAATCAGCTACAAGGATATATTGTACAATACAGAGGAAATAGCCAATGGTTTATAATAACTATACATGGAGTGCAGCTGTTGTATACCTGTAACTTGTATACTTCAATTTAAATATCAGCTATATTTCAATTAAAAAAAGAAGTTGTTCTCTTTTCTTTCAACCATCACAGCCCCTTGACTACTTGTCATGGTATTTAACATTGTGCCTTTTGTGATAATTTGCTGTGGTTTCTCTTTTTGTGTTCTTTAATAATACTAATTTTTGAGTACCTGCTATGCATCAGGTATTTTGTTAGTTGTTTTACATACTTCTTCTTGACTAACTCTGAAAAGTTAGGGTTATTATATCCTTTTTACAGTTTAGGAAAAAGTTGAATCAGTCAAGCTCCCTGATGTAATTTAGTAAGGTCTTTTGACCTTGACCTGGATCTACCTGCCTCCAAAACTCATGGGCTAAAAGAATGACCCCAGTCTGTATCGCATCAAGGAAATTTTGGGGTAAAGTTTTCTATCCATCCAATTGTGTGATCCATTAGCACTAGAACCCTGATTATAATAATGCAGTAGGGTCTTAAAGGGATTTTTAAACAAAGGACTTTACAAAGACTTCAATGGGATTATGGAGAATGACTACACCATTCTCTGTAATAAAGATTACACCAAATGGTTGTACAACAGATTCTGATTTCAGTCACTAATTTTTCTCCACCATCAATCAGTGAAATCTTAGGTCATCATGACCTGTGGTAAGATACTCAGTTTTGTTGTGGATCTCCTTTCAGTGCCTGTGTTCTTCTTCTAATCCAATGCCAACTGCAGGGGAATAATAATAGCAAATCTTGTACCAAAATCAAAATGATGATAATGATCAAAACTATTCAGGGCCCACCATTGTGTTAACTAGGTCATACATTAGTTGCTTTACATGTGTGGTCGTATTTGTCACTACGACATTCTGATATATGTCCATTAGTTCCTTTTTACCCACGAGAAACTGAGACTCAGAGAGACTAAGCAGTCTGCCTAAGGTCACACAAGTAGTAACGTCAGAACTGAGATAGGGATCTGTATTTGAAATTACTGCAGAACCAAGCTATTTTATTGAGTGATTTTCAAGCTGGAGTATATACACCTCTGGAATGTGCAAAAAAAATTTAAGGTATACAATGCATAGTTTTAGAGAAATCAATATCCAAATCTTCAGCCATCCTCAGTGAGATATTCTCTTCTAGAGAATTGACCTGTGTTCACAGTAATTATCTATATTCCTCACCCATTTTGTTTTCTTTTATTTATCTGGCTTTATTTATCTTGATATACATTATATTTATCTTTTGTTTTATTAAGATATTTTAAGATTAACTATTTTAAGATTAAAGTATTAAGATATTTTATTTATCTTTCTTTCTTTCTCTGGCTGAGCTGGGTTGCAGCATGGAGGTTCTTGGTTGCAGCATGTGAGATCTACCTTCCTGACCAAGAATTGAACCCAGGCTCTCTGCATTGAGAGCACAGAATCTTAACCACTAGACTGCCAGGAAAGTCCTACCCATTTTAAAATCTTACTATGGGCACATTGCCCTGAAATGAAAAAACTTCCCAGTGCCAAGCCAAAGGAGGACTTCCTCTGATGGGTAATGAGGTGCCATGAACCTTTAAGATCCTGTTTTTCTCAGTTTTGCTCTTGTTTCTGTGTAAAGGTGGGAGTGGCATTCCTGGGTAGGGAAGTTCAGATTCAGAGTAGCGTGGGATGGCAGAGGAGAAAGGACAATTTTGCTCAATAAATTTGCCTCTCTCATTCCCTGACTATTGAGATAGAGTCTTATAAAAGTAAAGCATTGATAAGAAATATGAAATACTTAAAATATACTTCTTAAGGCATTTAACTGTAAACTTTTTTTTCCAGCTATTTTCAAAGGAGTACTATTTTCTTCTTTATAGCTGGAAAACAAGTCATCTATAAACAACAATATAGAGGAATGACATTAATTTCTTTAAATATAACAAGAAGCTTTTTCAGGATACATTAGCTAAAATGCATAGATAAAAATTTTATGTGATTTCTTTTTCAGAATTGGTCATTAATACCTGTATTATCAAATCATATTATTAAATATTTATTCCAGTTGCGATCAACCCTTGTGTCATCTTATAAAATGTTTAAATTATTTTTAACTCATTAGCAAAAAATAAAATTATGTGCTTGTGGTGAAACCTATATATAGGAAAAGTTTGATCATGATTCATCTGACTAAAAGATGTTGTCTCAATATAATTTTTATTATAATCAATATTTATAAAAGTATTTACTTTGTTTTCATCAAGTGTGTCTTAACTATCATTATAATGATAATGCAACTCGACTTAAATTTTAAACATTTAACATGTTAGGTCATAGAAAATAAAACACATCAAAATTTCAATTAATATACATGTTTTAATTATAGATATGAAGTGATCAAAGAATTTTAAACACAAAAGATTTTTAACCACAAATATATTAGGATAGATGTGTGTGTGTGTGTGTGTGTGTGGAGAAGCAAAAGAGAAATATGAGCTCAGATAGAATAAAGAAACATGTTAAATTTCCAAATGTTAAAAAATGATCTTTCTCATATTTTTAAAGTGAATAATGGTGGATACCAAATTGTTAAGGTATTATATTTCATTAGATAGTGAAATCAGATCAAATTGTGCTCAGTCTTGTCCAACTCTTTGTAGCCCCATGGACATGGAATTTTCCAGGCAAGAATACTGGAGCAGATTACATTTCCTACTCCAAGGATCTTCCTGACCCAGGGATTGAACTCTGGACTCTTGAGTCTCCTGCATCAGCAGGCAGATTCTTTACCACTAGGGTCACCTGGGAAGTGGGGTGGCTCAGTGATAAAGAATCCTCCCACCAGTGCAGGACACATGGGTTTGATCGCTGGGTTGGGAAGATCCCCTGGAGAAGGAAATGGCAACCCACTCCAGTAATCTTGCCTGGAAAATTCCATGGACAGAGGAGCCTGGTCAGCTAGTCCTTGGGGTAGCAGAGTTGGACATTACTTAGCAACTGAGGACGCAGCAGGCATGAAGTGGCACCTCATTGTGGTTTTGATTTGCATTTCCCTGATGACTAGTGACATCAGGCAGGGTTCACTTCACCTTAGGAACTTATGGCAAATGCTCCTTCCTGACCTCTCATCTAGGTCACTTTGTTACATCTACTCACAGGAGGGTAATCTGTCCTCCAGAACACTCAGTAAGTTTCAAACAGCATATTTACTATTAGCTGGTTCACTTCCCCTCATTAGATTGAAAATTCCCTGAGAGCTAAGATCGTGGTTTTTGTTTAATTTTATTCCCAGCATCTAGTACAGTGTCTGGTACACACCAAATGCTCAATAAATACTTGTTAAATGAATGAATAAACAAATAGCGAATCTGCTCCCTCTGGAATAACAGTTCTTAATCTTGGTTGCACTGTGGAATCAGTTGAGGAAGTTTTAAAAGGTATTGAAGCTTGGGTCTCACTCCAGAGCTATTTAACTTAATTGTTCTTCTGTATTGTGAACTCATCGAAAGGAATTTTTAAAGATCCTTAGAAGTGGAGGACATATGGAGGGTTATAAGAGTCAAAGTATGTGTGGACATGTATGTGAAATATGTGAACACATGTGTGTTTGTGTATATTCACACATAAGCCCATTTACACATTTCAGGAGGGTTTGGAATAGGTTCAATGGGTCTTTTTCCCAGAATAGCACTTCTGGGAAAACATTTTAAAACAGAATAGCACTTCAACCTCTTTTACTCAAATTCAATTTCCTAGGCAGTATTAGAAGTTGATTTCTTGATTGCTTAGACTAAACCAATTCTGAGGTCCCATTCGATCTTGAGAGTCTAACTTAAAAAAATTTTTTTTCATGTTGCTGCCAAGTAAAGACAGTCAGAATATTAAGCTGTTTTTATTTTTTAGGTGGAAGCACTATTTTCAGCTCTGGAATCAATGCTCTCATTTGCAGTTAACGAGCCTTGACATTCTACAATCCTTGTAGAAAAATCTCAATATATTAAAATTCCAATCACAAAGATGACAGTGCTGTCTCCCCATCAAGACGCGACATGACCTTAGGACTTCCTTGGCGGTCCAGTGGTTAAGACATCACCTTCCAATGCAGGGGATGTGGGTTCAATCCCTGCTTGGGGACCTAATATCGCACATGCCTCTCGGCCAAAAGACTAGAACATAAAACAGAATTGATAATTTAGCAATTTATGTAGCAATGTAGCAAATTCAATAAAGACTTTTAAAATGTAGCAAGTTCAATAAAGACTTTTAAAATGGTCCACATTAAAAAAGAAATCTTAAAAAAAAGATACCACATGACCAGAGCTGGTCCCCCTCTGACTACATTTCCTCAGACGTTTTCAATTTGAGCAACTGCCTGGCCTGACATCGGCGATGACTCACTAAGCTTGTGGGAAATCTGCTATTTGCTCTATAATCCTTTCAGGTGGAGATCAGACATCTGTTCATGAAATCATTTTTCTGAGGCAGTGACAAAGCTTTCCAGCACCCAGCTGGTTAATACAGGCAGATTTCCTGGGGACTTAACTGCTTGGAGGTCACATTTTTTCCCCAAAAACGCTGAGGCGTCCGTGCTGACTGGGGACCCTGAAGCACTGTCCACCTCTGATGCCCTTAGCAAGGACAGACAAGGGCAGACACAAGCAGTGATTCTCAGGGATTTCTCTAAAGCCTGGCAGTTCCCTTCAAAGCGTTCTCACCCACTCTGCTGTTTGCTGATGCATACAATACAAAGATTTCTCTGAAGTTTGACTTCCCAAAATTTCTGTAAGAAAACCAGAAGCACGTTGAACTTGCTTTTTGTCATCAGATGCTGTCTCCCCTCTTGAGATTTTAATCCAACCTCCTATCTTGAAAGAATCACTGGCTTGTTGCAGTGTGTGTGTGTGTGTGTGTGTGTATGTCCCGGGTGACAGGTGACACCAGCCCTCTCTGGAATAGGCCCACTGACTTTGGGCCACCTTGGGGCACATCAGAACCAAGTGTCTCTGATGTCCCTCTAGGCTGAGCACACACACTTCAGGCGTGAATAGGACGGGACAGGCTACACTTGACACCGTCAGGTGTGTGCCGGGGGACTCCCAGCGCGAAGGCAATGGGAAAGCTTGTGAAGTGCAGTTCTGTGCTCTGTGACATTTTGCATATCTTCCATCTCTATTTTTAATTCGCTTGGAATCTCCCTTCTGTTGACCTCTTTATATAAGCCCAGCTTGACCATTCTGGCTGCTTCATTGGCATAGGGTGATGCAGTGTTTTTCTCAGCTTAATCTGCCTACACATACCCTCTTTATGGAGTGTGGTTTTAAATGGCACCTCTTAAGAACAAGCTAACTTGTAGCAAATACAAGCCTTTCCTGTTTCCTCTATGGATTGAAGGGTTGTCACCAACGGCTTGTGGACTTCAACTCCTTACCTCTCCCTTTGATTTTTCAATATTCATTTGGAACCTGATGATTTCCCCAAGATCAGCCTGTTCCAGCAGTCACCACCTGCTTCTGAGGTATCCTTCTTAGTTTCCACAGAAAATGCTGAGATGAGTATTTGGTTTGGTCACTTGAAGTCGCATCTGTCTCATTTCTTCTGTCAGTGTCTACACCCCGAAGAGGCACATTTCTAGTTCTCGTGAAACAACATGAGATAGGGTAAGAAATAACCCAGACAAATAACAGGGGGTAAATTTCAGGAATAAAGCTCGCCTGGGAAACAGGTTTGAACTTTACTGGAAGATAGAAATCAGAGTTTAGAGGCCAGTGGGGCAAGTTCAAGGTTATAGGTTGACAGTGAGTCCTGGTGGTCAGGATTAGAGGGAACAAATCTGGAAGAAGAGGGTTGAGGTCCTTCAGACTAATAAGGGCCTGTCTTCGAATTTTGTAAATTTCTGAGGATTTTATTATCAGGGAGGAATCCTGGTGGAAGTCCTGGAGGTGGTGTCCTAATGGGTCCATTCACCACATGAGGCTGGGCTCCATGCCCAGGTAAGAGGCTCTTGTTAGATCATAAGCTATTGTCTCAAAGGTAGGGGGATTCTCAGGAGGGAAAGGCTGACCTCCGTTTCCTTCCTGTTGATCTTATTGTTTTCTCCATTCTCACTCTTAGACGATCTCCTACTGCTGTTTTATTTAGCCATGGGAAAACACTTGCTGAATGTCTACTATGTGAATTGTTTATGTGCTGAGTACGCAGTGGTGAACCAGACAGAAGCTTCCATTGTGCGCAGTGGACCCACTGGGACAGTGAAGTGAAAAACTCAGTCCAGCCTTCCCTCCTGTGTGTCTTCTTTACTCACCCAGAACACCAGACACTTCTGGTCACCAAACGTGTGGAATTTCCACCCCCCCCCCCAACACCAAGAAATTCTCTACAATGCCAGCTGGGTGTCCTCAATTTAATTCTGTCACTGTCTTCCCAGAGACGTCATCAGATCCCATATGTTACAGTCTTAGTCCCATGAGACTGCCCCCCACCAATGCAGCTGCCAGTCACAGGTTACCTGCAACCTCGGTCCCACTTGGCTACAGACCATAGGTTCCCATGATCCCTCTGGATTTGATTAATTTGCTAGAGGGGCTCACAGAATTCAGGGAAATGTTTACTTCAGTTCAGTTCAGTTCAGTCGCTCAGTCGTGACCAACTCTTTGTGACCCCATGAACCACAGCACGCCAGGCCTCCCTGTCCATCACCAACTCCCAGAGTCCACCCAAATTCATATCCATTGAGTCGGTGATGCCATCCAACCATCTCATCCTCTGTCGTCCCCTTCTCCTCCTGTCCTCAATCTTTCCCAGCATCAGGGTCTTTTCAAATGAGTCAGCTCTTTGCATCAGGTGGACAAAGTATTAGAATTTCAGCTTCAACATCAGTCATTCCAATGAACACCCAGGACTGATCTCCTTTAGGATGGACTGGTTGGATCTCCTTGCAGTCCAAGGGACTCTCAAGAGTCTTCTCCAACCACAGTTCAAAAGCATCCATTCTTCGCTGATCAGCTTTCTTTATAGACCAACTCTCACATCCATACATGACCACTGGAAAAATGATAGCCTGACTAGACAGACCTTTGTTGGCAAAATAATGTCTCTGCTTTTTAATATACTTTCTAGGTTGGTCATAACTTTCCTTCCAAGGAGTAAGCTTCTTTTAATTTCATGGCTGCAATCACCATCTGCAGTGATTTTGGAGCCCAGAAAAATAAAGTTAGCCACTGTTTCCACTGTTTCCCCATCTATTTCCCATGAAGTCATGGGACCAGATGCCATGATCTTAGTTTTCTGAAGGTTGAGCTTTAAGCCAACTTTTTCACTCTCTTCTTTCAGTTTTATCAAGAGGCTGTTTAGTTCTTCTTCACTTTCTGCCATAAGAGTGGTGTCATCTGCATATCTGAGGTGATTGATATTTCTCCCGGCAATCTTGATTCCAGCTTGTGCTTCATCCAGCCCAGCGTTTCTCATGATGTACCCTGCATATAAGTTAAATAAGCAGGGTGACAATATATAGCCTTGACGTACTCCTTTTCCTATTTGGAACCAGTCTGTTTTTCCATGTCCAGTTCTAACTGTTGCTTCCTGACCTGCATATAGGTTTCTCAAGAGGCAGGTCAGGTGGTCTGGTATTCCCATCTCTTTCAGAATTTTCCACAGTTTATTGTGATCCACACAGTCAAAGCCTTTGGCATAGTCAATAAAGCAGAAATAGATGTTTTTCTGGAACTCTCTTGCTTTTTGATGATCCAGCAGATGTTGGCAATTTGATCTCTGGTTCCTCTGCCTTTTCTAAAACCAGCTTGAATATCTGGAAGTTCATGGTTCACGTATTGCTGAAGCCTGGCTTGGAGAATTTTACTTAGTTCATCCATTTATTAAAGGATGTGATAAAGGACAAAGATGACAGCCAGATGAACAGATGCACAGGGCAAGGTCTGGGAGAGTCCTGAGCATAGGTTCTTTTGTCCCCATAGAATCAGGGTGTGTCACACTCACCATACATGGAGAGGTTTACCCACCTGGAGGCTCCCCCAATCCAGTACTTTGGGTATTTGATGGAGGCTTCCTCTTGTAGGCATGATCAGTTATTAACTCCATTCCCAGCTCCTCTCCTCTCATTAGAGAAGCTACAGGAGGCTGGGCTAAAAATGTCAAGTTTCTAATCATGGCTTGATCTTTCTGGTGACCATATCCCACCCTGGAGCCCAACCAAAGTCTCTATAGATAGATGGATAGATAAATAGGTAAATCTGCCCACAGTTCCTGGCACAGAGCTTCCTAAAACTGTTGTAATTTCCTAGGTGATAAGAACATGTGGAGCATCTTTTCTTGGTTTGCCAGATGGTGCAGTTGGGAAAGAATCCACTAGTCAATGCCAGAGCCCCAGGAGAGGCAGGTTGGATCCCTGGGTTCGGAAGATCCCCTGGAGTGCACGCGAGCTAAGTCGCTGCAGTAATATCTGACTCTGTGAGATCTCATGGACTGCAGCCCACCAGGCTCCTCTGTCCATGAGATTCTCCAGGCAAGAATACTGGAGTGAGTCACCATGCCCTTCTCTAATCCCCTGGAGTATGAAATGGCAACCCACTCCAGGATTCTTGCCTGGGAAATGCCATGGACAGAGGAGCCTGGCAGGCTACAGTCCATGCTGGTGAAGTTCATATGCACTGGTCTGACTGGAAGCTGCTGGGAGAAGGTCCTTCTGTTGCTCTGGTGAGGGTTTTTATATACTTCGTTACCTGCCTAACTGTGCTGGAGGCGTGTCTGTCTGCCAGGAGCAGAGGACAGGACAGGGGCCACCTCAGCCACTGTGGAGCTCTCTGTAGGACTGAGTAGATTTAAGACCAGTTGGCTCCCCAGGTGACTCAGTGATCAAGAATCCACCTGCCAATGCAAGAGACACAAAAGTCACTGGTTCGATCCCTGGGTCAGGAAGATTCCCTGGAGAAGGAAATGGCAACACATTCCAGTATTCTTGCCTGGGAAATCCTGTGGACAGAAGAGCCTGGCAGTCTACAGTCCACGGGGTCGCAAAGAGTCGGACATGACTGAACACACACACACATACTCTCAGAGTCCGCTGCCTAGGCATATCCTCTTTGCAGTTCAGTTCAGTCGCTCAGTCCTGTCGGACATTTTGCGACCCCATGGGCTGCAGCACGCCAGGCTTCCCTGTCCATCACCAACTCCTGGAGGCTACTCAAACTCCTGTCCATCATGTCGATGATGCCATCCAACAATCTCATCCTCTGTCTACCCTTGTCCTTCTGCCTTCAGTCTTTCCCAGCATCAGGGTCTTTTCAAATGAGTCAGTTCTTCACATCAGGTAGTCAAAGTATTGGAGTTTCAGTTTCAACATCAGTCCTTCCAATGAATATTTAGGATAGACTGGTTGGATCTTCTTGCAGTCCAAGGGACTCTCAAGAATCTTCTCCAACACCACAGTTCAAAAGCATCAATTTTTCGCTGCTCAGCTTTCTTTATAGTCCAACTCTCACATCTATGCATGACTACTGGAAAAACCATACCTTTGACTAAACAGACCTTTGTTGGCAAAATAATGTCTCAGTTAATATGCTGTCTAGGTTGGTCATAGCTTTCCTTCCAATGAGCAAGCATCTTTTAATTTCATGGCTGCAGTCACCATCTGCAGTGATTTTGGAGCCCCCAAAAATAAAGTCTGTCACTGTTTCCACTGTTTCCCATCTATTTGACATGAAGTGATGGGACCGGATGCCATGATCTTAGTTTTCTGAATGTTGAGTTTTAAGCTAACTTTTTCACTCTCCTCTTTCACTCTCATCAAGAAGCTTTTTAGTTCTTCTTCAATTTCTGCTGTAAGGGTGGTGTCATCTGCATGTCTGAGGTTACTAATATTTCTCCCAGCAATCTTGATTCCAGCTTGTGCTTCATCCAGCCCAGCGTTTCTCATGATGTACTCTGCATATAAGTTAAATAAGCAGGGTGACAATATGCAGTCTTGACATACTCCTTTTCCAATTTGGAACCAGTCCATTGTTCCAAACTTTTGCTTCCTGACCTGCATACAGATTTCTCAGGAGGTAGGTAAGGTGGTCTGGTATTCCTATCTCTTTCAGAATTTTCCATAGTTTGTTGTGATCCACACAGTCAAAGGCTTTGGCATAGTCAATAAAGCAGAAGTAGATGTTCTTCTGGAATTCCCTTGCTTTTTCTATGATTCAGTGGATGTTGGCAATTAGATCTCTGGTTCCTCTGCCTTTTCAAAATCCAGCTTGAACATCTGAAAGTTCATGGTTCACGTACTGTTGAAGCCTGGCTTGGAAAATTTTGTGCATTACTTTGCTAGTGTGTGAGATGAGTGCAATTGTGCAGTAGTTTGAGCATTCTTTGGCATTGCCTTTCTTTGGGATTGGAATGAAAACTGACCTTTTCTAGTCCTGTGGCCACTGCTGAGTTTTCCAGATTTGCTGGCATATTGAGTGCAGCACTTTCACAGCATCATCTTTTAGGATTTGAAATAGCTCAACTGGAATTCTATCACCTCCTCTAGCTTTGTTTGTAGTGATGCTTTCTAAGGCCCACTTGACTTCACATTCCAGGATGTCTGGTTCTAGGTGAGTGATCACACTATCATGATTATCTGGGTCATGAAAATCTTTTTTGTACAGTTCTTCTGTGTATAATTGCCACCTCTTCTTAATATCTTCTGCTTCTGTTAGGTCCATACCATTTCTGCCCTTCATTGAGCCCATCTTTGCATGAAATATTCCCTTGGTGTCTCTAATTTTCTTGAAGAGATCTCTAGTCTTTCCCATTCTATTGTTTTCCTCTATTTCTTTGCCTTGATCACTGATGAAGGCTTTCTTATCTCTCCTTGCTATTCTTTGGAACTCTGCATTCAAATGGGTATATCTTTCCTTTTCTCCTTTGCCTTTAGCTTCTCTTCTCAGCTATTTGTAAGGCCTCCTCAGACAACCATTTTGCCTTTTTGCATTTCTTTTTCTTGTGGATGGTCTTGCTCCCTGTCTCCTGTACAATGTCATGTACAATGTACTCTGTCCATGGTTTTTAGGCACTCTGTCTATCAGTCTAACCTCTTTGAATTAGGTCATACCTGAATGGTCTAGTGGTTTTCCCTACTTTCTTCAATTGAAGTCTGAGTTTTGCAATAAAGAATTCATGATCTGAGCCACAGTCAGCTCTTGGTCTTGTTTTTGCTGACTATATAGAGCATCTTCATCATTGGCTGCAAAGAATATAATCAATCTTATTTCAGTATTGACCATCTGGCAATGTCCATGTGTAACATCTTCTCTTATGTCATTGGAAGAGGGTGTTTGCTGCAACCAGTGCATTTTCTTGGCAAAACTCTGTTAGTCTTTGCCCTGCTTCATTTTGTACTCCAGGGCCAAATTTGCCTATTATTCCAGGTATCTCTTGTCTTCCTACTTTTGCATTCCAGTCCCCTATAATGAAAAGGACATCTTTTCTGGGTGTTAGTTCTAAAAGGTCTTGTAGGTCTTCACAGAACCGTTCAACTTCAGCTTCTTCAGCGTTACTGGTCGAGGCATAGACTTGGATTACTATGATATTGAATGGTTTACCTTGGAAATGAATAGAGATCACTCTGTCATTTTTGAGATTGCATTCAAGTACTGCATTTTGGACTCTTTTATTGTCTATGAGGGCTAGTCTATTTCTTCTAAGGAATTCTTGCCCACAGTAGTAGAAATAATGGTCATCTGAGTTAAGTTCACCCATTCCCATCCATTTTAGTTCACTGATTCCTAAAATGTCAATGTTCACTCTTGTCATCTCCTGTTTGACCACTTCCAATTTACCTTGATTCACGGACCTAACATCCCAGGTTCCTATGCAATATTGCTCTTTATAGCATCAGACTTTACTTCCATCACTAGTCACATCCACAACTGGGTATTGTTTTTGTTTTGGCTCTGTCTCTTTATTCTTTCTGGAGCTACTTCTCCACTGATCTCCAGTAGCATATTGGGCACCTACTGACCTGGGGAGTTCATCTTTCAGTGTCCTATCTTTTTGCCTTTTCATACTGTTCATGGGGTTCTCAAGGCAAGAACACTGAAGGGGTTTGCCATTCCCTTCTCCAGTGGACCACGTTTTGTCAGAACTCTCCACCATAACCCATTCACCTTGGGTGGCCCTACACATCATGGCTCATAGTTTCATAGAGTTAGACAAGGCTGTGGTCCATGTGATCAGTTTGGTTAGTTTTTTGTGATTGTGGTTTTCAGTCTGTGTGCCTTCTGATGGAGAAGGATAAGAGGCTTATGGAAGCTTCCTGATGGGAGAGACTGACTGAGGGGGAAACTGGGTCTTGTTCTGATGGGCGGTGCCTTGCTCAGTAAATCTTTGATCCAATTTTCTGTTGATGGGCAGGACTGTGTTCCCTCCCTGTTGTTGAACTGGGTCCAAACTATGGTGGAGGTAATGAAGATAATGGCGACCTCCTTCAAAAGGTCCCATGCATGCACTGCCACACTCAGTGTCTCTGACCCTGTAGCAGGCCACTGCCGACCCATGCCTCTGCTGGAGACTCCTGGACACTCCTGGGTCAGTCTCTTGTGGGGTCACTGTTCCTTTTTCCTGGGCCTTCGTGTGCACAAGGTTTTGTTTGTGCCCTGCAAGAGTCTGTTTCCCCAGTCCTGTGTAAGTTCTGGTGGCTCTATGTTGGGGTTAATGGCTACCTCTTCCAAGAGGGCTTATGCCATACCCAGGTCTGCTGCACCCAGAGGCCCTGCCCCTGTGGGAGTCCACTGCTGACCCATACCTCCACAGGAGACGGTCAAACACAGTTCTGTCTTAATTTCTGTGGGGTCCCTGGGTCCTGGTGCACACAAGGTTTGTTTGAGCCCTCCAAGCATCTCTGGTGGGTATAGGGTTTGATTCTAAATGTGATTTTCCCCCTCCTACTGTCTTTCTGGGGCTTCTCCTTTGCCCTTGGATGTGGGGTATCTTTTTTTGGTGGGATCCAACATTCTCCTGTCGACAGTTGTTCAGTAGTGAATTGTAATTTTGGAGTTCTTGCAGGAGAAGATGAGCACACATTCTTCTACTCTGCCATCTTGACCTAGGTTTTCTACCTGTGCGAAGTAAACAAGGCAACACGTGGATGAATAATATAATGTCAGGCAGTAGCAACTGCTGTTGCAACATCCAGCAGCATAGGGTGATCATAAGGGAAGGATTGGTGGCTACCTGGGATAATCAGGGAAAACTTTTCTGGGGAGGTGACATTTAAGTAGAGGCCTGAAAGGAGAGAGAGATGGAAGTAAGCTAAAGGGCTGGGGAAGAAACTTCAGGCAGAGGGAAGGGCGAATGCAAAGACCTGGAGGCAGGAACTAGCTTGGGTCGGGTCAAAGACAGTGGAAAGGGGAATGGTGAAAGGGCAGTGGGGGGAAGGTAAGGTCCTAGAGCCGGGAGGGGCCATACCACAAGAGGCCTGGAGGTCTCCTTAGGAACCCTTTGTCCCTGCCTTGGCAGCTGAGCATGCACAGGAGAGAGAGAGCCAGAAGAGCCATCTTTGTCTCTTGTGGGGGTGGGGAGGGGGATGCTGAGGCCAGTGGTGTGTATGCAAAGAGCAGCCCATCTTGGACAGGGAAAGGCATGGACTCAGTCCTGGTTGGGCTTGGCTGTTGACCAGCCAGGCAGAGGACAAGGCTTGAGCTCAATGAGGCTTAAGCTGCCCAGGATGTTTGTGGAAGTCTCTAGAAACAGATCTTGTGTAACCAAACCCCTGTCATTTGCCTAAAAGGAAAAAGCTGCGGGACTTCCCTGGTAGTCCAGTAGCTAAGACTTTATTCTCCCAGTGCAGGGGGCCCAGGTTCAATCTCTGGTCAAGGAACTCAATCCCACATGCTGCAACTAGGACCCAGTGCAGCTGTGAAAATGTCTGGGTGTCTTTTTCTTGTTGTTGTAGTTCAATACAAGGATTCAGCTTTTACACTGGGCCCACATTTTTTCTTTATACCAGGTATGCCACTGTATATTATGGCTGTGGAAAATACACAGTTCTCAAGCTTCTGTATTTAAAATTTAGGTTAAGACTCCTTGCTCCCAATGCAGGGGGCACAGGTTAGATCCCTGGTCAGGGAAGTAAGATCCCACATGCTGTGGGGTGTGGCCAAAAAAGTAAATTAATTAATTAAATGAAAAAAAGTTATACCCCATCCTCTGTCTCTGAAAAGACTTAGATGATATGAAAGTTTGAGGAGCAGAATCATTTTTAAGGGGAGTCATGGATTAATCTTAGACAAAACATCCCTGTGAGACTTGAGGAACTAGAGGCAGAAAAATGCTCTCAGAGATTGACTTGAGTTGATCTGGAAGGTTCTACGAGTTCAGTAAGGCATTTTGTGGGGGCAGAATTGGCCTTGTAAAGTTTTACACAACTGCATGCACCAATAGCACACTTGCTAGACCTGTATAATTCCAAGGGTTATCACTTGGCTACTTCTATATAGTTTTTTTTGTTTGTTTTTTTGTTTTTAACTGGAGAGTATAGTTGCTTTAGGGCTTCCCCGGTAGGTCATTTGGTAAAGAATCTGCCTGCAATGCAGGAGACTGGGGTTCCATACCTGGGTCAGAAAGTTCCACCTGGAGAAGGAAATGGCAACCCACTCCAGTTCTTGCCTGGAAAATCCCATAGACAGAGGGGCTTGGTGGGCTATAGTTCATGAGGTCACAAGAGTCAGACACGACTTACTGACTAAACCACCACCACCACCATACTTGCTTTGCAGTATTGTGCTCGTTTCTGCTGTACAATGAAGAAAATCAGCTATCCGTATAAATTAATCCCTTCTCTTGGACCTCCCTCCAACAACCATCACCCTTTTCCACCCATCTCTATATGGATATCTTTTCCATCTGCTGAGATGAGAATTAACTCAGCTGTCCTTTAAAATGCTTGTTTGTGGGACAAAGGTCAGTCAGGCAGGCAATGGAATCATAGAACCACGTGCTCCAGAGTCATCGGACCCACAGTGTTTGGTCAATTTATTTCCTCTGCAACTCATTTCCCAGGTAGAATTTGAAGGCTGTCTGCATAAATACTGACAGGTTGCTAGCTTACTTCACCAAGCAACCCGTGTCTTTGTGGTTGGTTTTAGTCCAAGGTTCCCAAGTGTGTTTTGCAGACACAATTCATTGCTTCAGGAGGTATTAACAGATTGTGTCATGAAAACTAATACATAAAATACAATTTGATTCTGTCAGGGTCAGTTATGTTTGAGAATGTCCTTTTCAGAGAAATTTTAAGGATACTGACACATTAAAGGGTTTGAGAAATCCAGTGACGAAGAAACCTGTTTACTTTGTCTAATCCAGAGATTCCTAAATTTACCCTATGGTATATTCTGGTAACATCCAATGGGAGAATGGTCTGTGGAGAAATAATCTGGGGGAAAGCTGTCTTCATGGTTAGAAATGACTTCATTTATTAAATAGAAATCAGTCTTCCTGTAAGTATCACCTCCTGCTCAAGCTGTCACTTCAGTCGTGTCCAACTCTGTGACCCCGTGGACTATAGCCCATCAAGCTCCTCCAGGGGATCTTCCCAACCCTGGGATCGAACCCGGGTCTCCTACGTCGTCTGCACTGCAGGCAGGTTCTTTACCACTGAGCCTCCTGGGAAGCCCAATTATCGTCTACTATTTTTTTAAAATAATTTTTATGTTCTTATTTATTTTCCACAGTGTTGGATCGTTGTTTCTGCACAGGCTTTTTACTAGTTGCAATGAGTGGGCCTACTCTCTAGTTGTGGTGTTCAGGCTTCTCATTGCAGTGGCTTATCTTATCATGGAGCTCAGGCTCTAGGGCACACGGGCTCATAGCAAGGGCTCCCAGGCTCTAGAGCACAGACTCAGTAGTGTGGCCTGTGGGCTTAGTTGCTCTGCGGTATGTGGGATCTTCCCGGATCAGGGATTGAACCTCTGTCTCCTACATTGGCAGGTAGATTCTTTACCTCTGAGCCACCAGGCAACCCCTCATCTACTATTTTTAATTCTTCTCTCAGGAGTTACATGAACACGTCAAAGACTTCCTCCAAAGGCCAGTTCTTTGACTACAAGAAACTTCTATGTTGCTCAAAGGTCCTCTCTTGACCAGAGAACAGAAACAAAACAATATCCAGATTTAATCCTTTTAACTGTGCTTTCTATAACCTCTCGCCATTCTCTGTAGTTTGTCCCTGGCCTCCTTGACATGGAGTGACCAGACCTGGCATGGTTTTCCAGATACAGTTTTACAAATGCGAAAATGGAGATGATTTCCCCCTTGTTCTGGGTGCCACACATCTAAAAACAGGGCTGGTGCAGATTGCATGAACTTTTAACAGAAAGCACACCAGCTGTTGCTTCATTTTAATTCAGTGGTGAAGTAACAGTCTCCAGGCCTTTCCCCCTTGACCAGTGGCCAAACCGGTTCTCCCCCATTCTCTCTTCAGAGGACGAGTGTAAGGACATACTGCTTTCTTGCCCTGTCCTCTCTGAAGCTTCACAAACAACCAGGGTGACTTAGTTCCCGGTTGCCAGCTCTGTCTCTCTTTGTATTCCATAATAACCTCAGACCTTCAATAGAGATGCAGCTACAGAGCCAAGACCCATCACTCTGAAGAGCAGCATTGCCCAGACACCCTGCTGACCTCACTCCAACGTGACCTCTAGGGACCAGGCCTCTGACTCTTGCCTTCTGTTTTGAGACCACATACCAAGTCACTGAGTCACTGCCTGATTTCTTTCCGAGATCTTGTTCTTCTATAAAAGGAATCTCACCTTTATACCCTTGACACTTGGCTTGCTGTCATTTACTTGCTCAGTCGTGTCCGATCCTTTTGAGACCCTATGAACTGTAGCCTCCCAGCCTCCTCTGTCCATGAAATTTTCCAGGCAAGAATACGGGAGTGAGTTGCCATTTCCTTCTCCAGGGAATTTTCCTGACCCAGGGATTGAAACCATGTCTCCTGCATTGGCAGGCAGATTCTTTACCACTGAGCCACCAGGGAAGCCCCTGGTACCTGGCTACTGACCCTAAAAGGTGAGCTGGGACCTCCACCTATGTGTAGTCCTTCCCGACCCCACCGGTAGCCTCCTTCCAGAGGCAGGTTCAGTCATGGTTAGAGCTCTTCCCATGCTGGCCACGCTTCTCGTTCAAGTTCTGCCTGTCTCCTTGAAGGAATCCTGCTCTCTCTCTCTGCCATCTGTGGGTTCCTGTCAGGAATGGCAGCAATGCAGCATCCATCATGCTGTCCCCGGCCCCTGCACATGTGGCAGGTATGGGTAATAAGTCTCAGCATTCTTTCCACTGCAGCCTGGCACTGTCTCAGGAACCTCTCTGACACGAGACTCCAGGTCACTTCACCCAGTCCAGTGGAATTGTGCTGCAGATGGAAACTTATTTGCCATCCTGGATTATGTCATTTACTTCCAACATGTGGGCTTGAAAAAAAGTGTTAGTTGCTCAGTTGTGTCCGACTCTGTGACCCCATGGACTGTAGCCCACCAGGCTCCTCTGTCCATGAAATTCTCCAGGCAAGAGTACTGGAGTGGGTTGCCATGCCCTCCTCCAGGGAATCTTCCCAACCCACGGATTGAACACGGGTCTCTTGCATTGCAGGTGGATTCTTTACCATCTGAGCCACCAGGGAAACCAACGAATACTGGAGTAGGTAGCCTATTCCCTCTCCAGGGGATCTTCCTGACCCAGAAATCCAAGCCATGTTTCCTGCATTGCAGGCAGATTCTTTACCAGCTGAGCTACAAGGGAAGCCCCATTGGAGTGGGTAGCCATTCCCTTTTCCAGGGCATCTTCCCAATCCAGGGATCAAACACGGTTTTCCTGCATTGCAGGCAGATACTTCATTGTCTAAGCCACCAGGGAAGCCCTAAAGGTGGGCTTATACTTACCTTATTAGTCCTGCTTTCATGATAATTCATTAAAAAACCTTTTCAAAATTTCTAGCTTAATTTGGGGCTTATGGATCCAGATATGATCTTTTCAGATCTATGCCTCTCTTTTATGTAGGTGATGGTTAAGAGCACAGGCTCTGGACTTAGATTGTTTAGGTTCAAATCCAGATTTGGAAAACTTCCCAGCTATTTGACCTTGGCCAATTTACTGTAAGCCTTGGTTTTCTCAATTGTTTTTGTTATTTAGTCATTAAGACGTGTCTGACTCTTTTGCAACCCCATGAACTGTAGCTCTCCAGGCTCCTCTGTCCATGGGATTTCCCAGGCAAGAATACTGGAGTGGGTTGCCATTTCCTTCTCCAGGGATCTTCCTGACCCAGGGATCAAACCCACGTTGGCAGGCAGATTCTTTACCAGAGCCACCAGGGAAGCCCCTTTTCATCTGTTAAATGGGCATAATAACAGTACCTAACAAATACCGTTGTTTTGGGATTGAGTGAGGAAATGTTTGTAAAGAGTTTTGCGTAGTTCTTGGCATACCTTAAAAATAAGTGTCAATTATAGAGAACAGACTTCTTGTCGCCAAGTGGGAGGTAGGTAGGGGAGGGAAGGATTAGGGGTTTGGGATTAGCAGATGCAAATTAGTATATATAGGATGGATAAACAACAAAGTTGTACTGTATAGCACAGGGAACTATATTCAATATCCTGTGATTAAAGCATTATGGAAAATAAGAAAAAGAATATATATATATAACTGAGTCACTTTGCTGTACAACAGACACTAACACAACATTGTAAATCAACTCAACTTCAATAAAATTTTTTGAAAAGAATAAATTTCAATCAACAAAATCCACACAGAAATTACTTATACCAGCCCCAATGAAATCGTCATTGGGATTGTTTGGAATTACATTGTTAGAATTATATTTAATTACTCTGGAAACTTTTACCACTATTAACCATGCTCCCCTTTAGAATTTCTGGGTGTGGTATTTTACCTACTTTGTCTCTGAGGGTCTGACTTCTGTTTTCACTGCCAGATGATTCCCAGCTTCTTTCTTGGTCCGTGAACTCTGAAATAACCCAGTCACCAGGTCCTAAGGTATCAATATTATCTGCCATGTCAGCAACCAGCTGGCGGTGTTTGAGTCCAAATAGCAATTCCTCTCTCCTTCTGCCTTCTCAGCGAGGCCACCCTGAGAGAGAGAGGAAACTACCCTCAGGCAGATCTGTGCAACGTATGTGTAACACAAACCAAATGTTAGGCCCAGGCCCAGCAGCTCTGGAGCCCGAATATCAAATAGGAGCAAGACTCGAGGCACTTTCTCTAGCACACAGGAGCCAAATCTTCCACATGCTGCTGGTTTAGGCTGAGCCAATGGCAACTGTTAGAAAACTGCGTTATCCAAGGCTGGCTGCATCCATGTCTCCCTAGGTTGTTTTCAGAGGTCTTGGCACTTCCAATCAAGGGGTCAGATCTAGTGCACTCACTGAGTGCTCACGAAACAGATCACATTCCAAGATGGGGCTGGGAGAAGGCATTAGTCAGCAGTTGTGAAAGAGACTAGCAGCCTATAGACCTGGGAGCAAACATTACCAGAGATTCATAACGCCCCCGCCCTCTTATCCCCACACTCACCTGGCTCCCGGCCTCCTTCCTTCCTTCTTCCTTCTCTCCCTCCCGTCTTTCCTCCCTTCCTCCCTTCTTTTCCTTTCCCCTCCCTTTCTCCTCTCTTTCTCTTTTTTTTCATCTCTCCCTGCCTTCCTTCTTTGCTTTCCTCCCACTGCCAACATTCCCACCCGAGTGGTATATCTGTCACGATTGATGAACCTACGCTGACATCATAGTCCCCACAAGTCCACAGCTTACATTAGTCTTCATTCAATGTTGTGCTTTCTGTGGGCTTGGACAAATTTATAATGACCTATCTCTGCCATTAAAGTATCATACAGAGTATTTTTACTGCTTTTAAAAATCCTCTGTTCTCTGCTTATTCATCTCTCCCTCTCCACTAGCCCCTGGCAACTATTGATCTCTTTTTATTGTCTCCATAGTTTTGTCTTTTCCAGAATGTCACATGGTTGGAATCATTCCATATGTAGACTTTTCAGATTGACTTCTTTTACCTAATAATATACATGTAAGGCTCCTCCATGTCTCTTCATGGCTTGACACATCATTTCTTTTAGTGCTGAATAGTATTCCATTCTCTGAATTTTCCACTTTTTATTTCTTCATTCAATTACTGAAGGATATCTTGGTTGCTTCTAAGTTTTGGCAGTTATGAATAAAGCTTCCCTAAATATCTGTGTGCAGATTTCTGTACAGACGTAAGTTTTCATCTCCTTTGGGTAGATACCAAGGAGCTCAATTGCTGGATCGTATGGTGAGAGTATGATTAGTGCTATAAGAAACTGTCTAAGGTCAAAGTGTCTGTTTGCGTTTCCACCAGCAATGAATGACAGTTCCTGTTGCTCCTCTTGCTCCAGAATTTGGTGTTATCAGTTTTCCAGATTTTGGCCATTCTAATAGACATGTTGGGCTTCCCCAGTGTCTCAGTGGTAAAGAACCTGCCTGCTAATGCAGGAGACACAGGATTGATCCCTGAGTCAGGAAGATGCCCTGGAGTAAGAAATGGCAACCCGCTCCAGTGTAGTAGTATCTCATTGTTATTTTAATTTATATTTCCCTGATCACATATGATGTGGAGAATATTTTAATGTGCTTATTTGTATCTGTATACCTTCTTTGATCCCCAAAAGGATGTCCTTTTCATTATAGGGGACTGGAATGCAAAAGTAGGAAGTCAAGAAACACCTGGAGTAACAGGCAAATTTGGCCTTGGAGTAAGGAATGAAGCAGGGCAAAGGCTAATAGAGTTTTGCCAAGAGAATGCACTGCTCATAGCAAACACCCTCTTCCAACAACACAAGAGAAGACTCTACACATGGACATCACCAGATGGTCAATACTGAAATCAGATTGATTATATTCTTTGCAGCCAAAGATGGAGAAGCTCTATACAGTCAGCAAAAACAAGACCAGGAGCTGACTGTGGCTCATCATGAACTCTTTATTTCCAAACTCAGACTTCAATTGAAGAAAGTAGGGAAAACCACTAGACCATTCAGGTATGACCTAAATCAAATCCCTTATGACTATACAGTGGAAGTGAGAAATAGATTTAAGGGACTAGATCTGATAGACAAAGTGCCTGATGAACTATGGATGGAAGTTCATGACGTTGTACAGGAGACAGGGATTAAGACCATCCCTATGGAAAAGAAATGCAAAAAAGCAAAATGGCTGTCTGAGGAGGCCTTACAAATAGCTGTGAAAAGAAAAGAAGTGAAAAGCAAAGGAAAAAGGAAAGATATACCCATTTGAAGGCAGAGTTCCAAAGAATAGCAAGGAGACATAAGAAGGCCTTCCTCAGCGATCAATGCAAAGAAATAGAGGAAAACAATAGAATGGGAAAGACAAGAGATCTCTTCGAGAAAATTAGAGATACCAAGGGAACATTTCATGCAAAGATGGGTTTGATAAAGGACAGAAATGGTATGGACCTAACAGAAGCAGAAGATATTAAGCAGAGGTGGCAAGAATACACAGAAGAACTGTACAAAAAAGATCTTCACAACCCAGATAATCACGATGGTGTGATCACTCACCTAGAACCAGACATCCTGGAATGTGAAGTCAAGTGGGCTTTAGAAAGCATCACTACGAACAAAGCTAGTGGAGGTGATGGAATTCCAGTTGAGCTATTTCAAATCTTGAAAGATGATGCAGTGAAGGTGCTGCACTCAACATGCCAGCAAATTTGGAAAACTCAACAGTGGCCACAGGACTGGAAAAGGTCCGTTTTCATTCCAATCCCAAAGAATGCTCAAACTACCACACAATTGCACTCATCTTAATGGCAGCCCACTCCAGTACTCTTGCCTGGAAAATCCTGTGGACGGATTAGCGTGGTGGGCTGCGGTCCATGGGGTCGCTAAGAGTCGGACATGACTGAGTGACTTCACTTTCACTTTCTACTTTCATGCATTGGAGGAGGAAATGGCAACCCACTCCAGTGTTCTTGCCTGGAGAATCCCAGGGATGGGGGAGCCTGGTGGGCTGCCGTCTATGGGGTCGCACAGAGTCAGACACGACTGAAGCTACTTAGCAGCAGCAGCAGCAGCAGCAGCACACGCTAGTAAAGTAATGCTCAAAATTCTCCAAGCCAGGCTTCAGCAATATGTGAACCGTGAACTTCCAGATGTTCAAACTGGTTCTAGAAAAGGCAGAGGAACCAGGGATCAAATTGCCAACATCTGCTGGATCATCGAAAAAGCAAGAGAGTTCCAGAAAAATATCTATTTCTGCTTTATTGACTGTGCCAAAGCCTTTGACTGTGTGGATCACAATAAACTGTGGAAAATTCTGAAAGAGATGGGAATACCAGACCACGTGACCTGCCTCTTGAGAAACCTATATGCAAGTCAGGAAGCAACAGTTAGAACTTGACAAGGAACAACAGACTGGATCCAAATAAGAAAAGGAGTACGTCAAGGCTGTATATTGTCACCCTGCTTATTTAACTTATAAGCAGAGTACATCATGAGAAATCCTGGGCTGGAAGAAGCACAAGCTGGTGTCAAGATTGCCAGGAGAAATATCAGTAACCTCAGATATGCAGATGACACCACCCTTATAGCAGAAAGTGAAGAGGAACTGAAAAGCCTCTTGATGAAAGTGAAAGAGGAGAGTGAAAAAGTTGGCTTAAAGCTCAACATTCAGAAAACGAAGATCATGGCATCTGGTCCCAAATCAACTTCAATGGGAAATTAGATGGGGAAACAGGAAACAGTGGCTGAAACTTTATTTTTCTGGGCTCTCAAAATCACTGCATATGGTGACTGCAGGCCAATGAAAATTAAAAAAAGACACTTACTCCTTGGAAGGCAAACTTATGACCAACCTAGAATAGCATATTAAAAGCAAGAGACATTACTTTGCCAACAAAGGTCTGTCTAGTCCAGTCTATGGTTTTCCAGTGGTCAATTATGGATGTGAGAGTTGGACTGTGAAGAAAGCTGAGCGCGCGAAGAATTGATGTTTTGGAACTGTGGTATTGGAGAAGACTCTTGAGAGTCCCTTGGACTGCAAGGAGATCCAACCAGTCCATCCTAAAGGAGATCAGTCCTGGGTGTTCATTGGAAGGACTGATGCTGAAGCTGAACCTCCAATACTTTGGCCACCTCATGAGAAGAGTCGACTCATCAGAAAAGACCCTGATGCTGGGAGGAATTGGGGGCAGGAGGAGAAGGGGACGATAGAGGATGAGATGGCTGGATGGCATCACTGACTCGATGGACATGAGTCTGAGTAAACTCCGGGAGTTGGTGATGGACAGGGAGGCCTGGCGTGTTGCGATTCATGGGGTTGCAAAGAGTCGGACACAACTGAGCGACTGAACTGAACTGAACTGAACTGAACTTTCTCTGATAAGGTGTCTGTTAAAGTCTATGTCCCATTTTTAAAATCAAGTTGTTTCTTATCATTGAGTTTGAGATTTCTTTGTACATTTTGGATAACAGTCTTCAGTCAGATGTGTCTTTGTAAAAATTTTGTCTTAGTTTGTGACTTGTCTTTCCACTCTCTTGACAGTGTCTTTTGCAGAGCAGAAGTTTTTAATTTTATATGAAATTTCACTTCGTTTCATTCTTCTTTCTTTTTTTCATTCATTCCAGCACATCATTTTTTTCTTCAGGCTCTCTTTCCTGTCTCTGGTCCTAAGAAAACGTCAAGATTAAGAGAACACAAGCCGATTTACCAGAATTCTAATCACTCCAGGACCTAAGAGAGGGAGTGACAGGACTTTCCCAGACTAACATGATAGGAGCTGAGATGAAGAGAAGACAGAGTCCCAGGCATTGCAAATTGGACCAAGAATGGGCACTGGCTCTTGGCAGTGTGACAGGATTTTCTCTCTCAAGGTTGAAGGATGGTGAGCATGGGTGTGTTTGATTCTGACTCTTGATTGAGCTGATAAGATTTAAATACTTACTACCCAGGCCAAAACAGGGCTTCAGAGATGGAGACAAGCCATTCCAGGTAGGCATCAAAGGTCTCTTCTATGGCAGCAGGAGGGAAGCCTGACCAAGAACCAGTGGACCTATAACTATGACCCTTGGACCTACAGCAGTTCATTCTGCTGTCCTGTTTGGCCTAAGTCTCTCTCAGTGTTATCTAACGGACGTCTGTCACTCCATTCCTCTTCACTCTCCAGATTGCATGACGGTGATCAGCAGACAATGAAGACAAGAAGTCTGGGGATTCAGGTGTATCTGACAAAGTGAGCCGGGTAGTTCCCTGAGGTGATGGAGAAGGTATGCTGAAAACCTGGAACTTGAGAAGCTGGAAAGATAAGGCAGATGGAGGTAGGTAGAATGTGGCAATTCTGAGCTATGTCTCTAAGGTCACAGTGGCTCAAAGATTCAACTTTCACTGAGGCAATGGTCTAAGAACAGGGACATAAACACTAGTTCTTCTTTCACCTTCCCTTTGGGCTGTAGGTGGCCCTGGGATCTTGGAGCAATTGCCAGAGGCCTCTGGGTGCACCTTGCTTTTGCAAGAACAGGAAGAGAGATTCCAGCAGAACTGGGAGAGTCTTAAATAGTCAGTATGACTGTGGCTAAACTAGATTAGACATACCCTAGGCCCATGGAGCATTTTGTTGGCCTAGGAACTATTAATACTATGTAATAGAGAGTCAGTTACCTGGTTGCCCTGAAGTTTTCTGTTCATAATCATGGACAGAGGTTGGAAGAGAGGCTCCATGATGAGAATATAGGCTAGAGACTCTAGGAATTTGGGGATTTAACAAGGATGATCACAGAGTGTGGGAAGAACAAATGAGTGTCTATGAATAGCTTTGAACTCTCTCCTCTCTGTTAACACTGAGCATCACTGTTATTAAGGTTTGTTGAGATCTTCAGGTAAAAGTTTTTGTCAAGTTAAAAGTTAGGAGAACCAAAATCCATAAACAACATGTGCTGGAGAGGGTGTGGAGAAAAGGGAACCCTCCTACACTGCTGG
Organism: Cervus canadensis; assembly: GCF_019320065.1. NCBI lineage: Eukaryota > Metazoa > Chordata > Mammalia > Artiodactyla > Cervidae > Cervus > Cervus canadensis. The sequence goes on along the minus strand of NC_057398.1, from coordinate 54,983,138 downwards.
TGGGAATGTAAATTTGTACAGCCACTATGGAGGACAAGTATGGAGATTCTGTCTCCATAAAACCACCATGTGACTCAGCAATCCCACTACTAGGCATATACCTTGAAGAAACAAAAACTGAAAAAGACACATGTACCCAATGTTTATTACAGCACTATTTACAAAAGCCAAGACATGGAAGCAACCTAGATGTCCACTGATGAATGGATAAAGAAGCAGCGGTACATATATACAATGGAATACTACTCAGCCATAAAAAGGAACACATTTGAGACAGTTCTAATGAGGTGGATGAACCTAGAGCCTATTATACAGAGTGAAATAAGTCAGAAAGAGAAAATGAAATATTGTATATTAATGTGTGTATGTGGAATCTAGAAAGATGGTACTGATGAATCCTGTTCACAGAAGAGGAATGAAAGGAGACACACACATAGAGAACAGACTTATGGACTAGGGTAGGGGAAAAGAGGGAGAGGGTGCAATAAATGGAGAGAGCAGCATGGATATATATACACTAACATATGTAAATAGATAGCCAATGGGAATTTGTTGTATGACTCAAGGAACTCAAACAAGGGCTCTGTAATAACCTAGAGGTGGGAGGTGGGAGGGAGAGTCAGGAGGGAGGGAACATATGTACACCTATGGTTAATTCATGTTGATGTATGACAGAAACCAAACCAATATTGTTTCAACTTTCAACCAACTTTCAATCAATTAAAAATAGATAAATATATATTTTTTTTAAGTTAGGAGAGCAATAATAGACACTACTTTTTGGAATGACTAAAGGTAATGTAAAGGCATTGCTGACCAAGTGTTTGTCATCTTTCTACTATGAGCTCTCTACATTGCAGGCAGATTCTTTATGGCCTGAAACAACAGGGAAGTCCATAAAGTAATATATTAACCAAACTACTCCAGGAAAAATTTACAGCAAGTACGGAAGATAACAATCTGAACATTTGCTTCTACAACTTACAAATTTCTAGAAATTTCTCTTCTTGCATATTAGTGGTTTTCACTAGTGTTGTTGATTAGCTCCTATACACATGTACCAAAAATAAGAGGAATCTGGAAAATATATTTTAGAAGATTATAAAGCAAGTCTGCTGTATCTCCCCTCTCTCTAAGTTGAAAACCAGCAAAGAGTCCCTCAGATAAAGTAATTAATGCAATTTCAGTGCTCCTGAGAAGCCCTGACAATTTATAATCTCATGCTCATCTGAGAATGAGATCAAGTCTTGATCTTCTTTCAGTTTTTGGGCAAAACTCACTTTAGCAGTGAATATCCAAGAAGAGTACAGTATATACCCAGATCAGGTCCTGGGTAACAAATCCCATTACTGTTCTGTCCCCTGTCTCTGCTTTGAGAAAATCAACTTAAGCCAAGGCCTCCACTTGACCAAGTCACCCATACTTTCTCACCAATTTTCTTGTATAACCTTTGGGTCTAGTGAGTATGGCATTGTGCATGGGATCCACTCTTCCTACTTGTATTCAATTTAACAATTTAACAATCAAGCAACTCATCCATGGATTTTGAAAAGTGATAAAATGGAAACAGTGTCCTCCTGGAATGCATGGCTTGACTGTGGTTCGTATCATCTATGACTCTGGCCACAGGTAAACTCATGCTGGTGCAACCCTTGGGTTGCCACTGTGTGCTCTTTAGCCAGTCCTGCTGAAGTCAAAGGTCTTACTTCAGAAAATTTCTACTGATGCTTCCTCACCAGTGAGAACACTAATACCACCTGATTGTGCAATAAATTTATTCTTGACTTTCTCTTTCTTCTTTTTCACCTCTCAATCTTCAGCCCAGGACTTTGATTTTGAATGCCCCCTGTGGAAAGCTCCCTGTTGTGTTAGCTGATGGTTCACCTTAATTTGGGGTGTGTTGGGAGAAAGGGAGTTTAAAAAGTAGGAAGGAACCTTCATATCTAGGCTCTGACTTGAAACGATAATTCAGTATATTATGCAGAAGCTTTAATCAACTCCTAATCATGCTTGAATCTCAGTAGAAGTTGGTAGACCCCAGTGATCACATATATATTCATGGCAAAGGTCTCAGCTGGTAATCTCCTCATATCCAGTCATCCTTACCATTTAATCTCTTTACTGCTTGTGCTCAGAACATTTTGGGGCAAATATTCCTGAAGACATTTCCATTTCCTCTTCCTCTGGTGGGGAGTTTCCTCATAAATCTCATTATTAGTTCTAGATTATAATGTGTGTTTTAAAATCATAGCATTGATTATATTAACAACTAATTAAAAATGACTAAATGCCCATTGTTGAAAAGTGGTTACATTTAAAACATTCTATGAAATAAAGTAATACACAACCACTTAAAAGGATGAATCAGAACTATGGATACTGATATGGAATGATATAATTGTTACATTGTTAAAAATAAGCAATGAGTTTCACAATAGTATTTTAGTATAGCATGATCCAATTTTGAGAAAATTTTACATAATACAGTGACCATCCTGTAAGGGAAGTGAGTTCCCAAGAGACATGTGCATTCTGCTTGGTGTTTTGCTTTATTACTTGAGTTTTATGTCCATGTGTTAACTCTATGAATACAAATCCCAACACAACTAAAATTATACCAAAATATGGCGGGTGCTCATTGAATAAACTATGGTTCACTGAAAAGTAGGCATGTAGAATTACTGTTAGAGGCTTTGGCTGAAAGCAATAAAAACCCACATTAAGGGAGAAATAAGGATTTACCGGAAGGAAATTAAAGGAACAGCTGAGCAACCTGGCCTCTGGAATAACCAGAACTAGGTCAATGGACAGACTCTCATTATAGGAGGCCATAGATCACAGCTATGTTCTTTGATGGCAGGATCCATAGGACACAAGCACTGGATGACTTGGCTGTAATTGCCTTCAAGACCCTGTGTCTCTGGTCAAAATGCCAGGAAAGAGGGTCTGGTTGACCAAGATTGTGTGTTTCTGTCCATGTAAACATGGGTTGGTGAGGAGGACTGTGTTCCTGGGACTTTGTGCAACAGAAGGGAATTTCTGAGGGAAGAGGGCTGCAGTTTCCAAAATGTGAGATGTTGGACAGATAAAAGTCAACAGATTTCCACTATAATGATTTTTCTTGGCAATGGCATGAACTTGCTCTAAATCAACCATGTTTTCTTGCCTACTGTGATTTCTAACATATATTTTTGAGGAAAAATTGAAAAAGTATGCTTTTCTAACTCAGGTTCTCAATAGCTGAGGCCAATGCTTGTTTGTCTCAATATCTCCAGAGTTTTGCACTTTGCATGGCATATTGCTGTGGTTGCTGTTTAGTGGCTAAATCATGTTTGACTCTTTGCGACCCCAGGGACTGTAGCCTTCCCAGCTCCTCTGTCTGTGGAATTTTCCAGCCAAGAGTACTGGAGTGGGTTGCCATTTTCTTCTCCAGGGGATCTTCCTGACCCAGGGATCAAACCTGAGTCTCCTTATTGGCAGGAGAATTCTTTACTGCTGAGCCACCAGGGAAGCCCAAGCAAGAATATTGGAATGGGTTGTGCTTAATAGATAATGTCCTGAATTGTGAGTCCGTAACTCCCTGGAGGATCTTGAAGTCTTCAAATTTAGCTGATGGGGCAATGTGCTCAGTCTCTTCAGTCGTGTCCAACTGTCTGACTCTTTGCAACCCCAAGGGCTGTATCCTCCCAGGCTCCTCTGTCCATGGGATTCTCTAGCAAGAATACCAGAGTGGGTTAACATTTCTTCCACCAGGGGATCTTCCTATTCCAAGGATCGAACCCACATCTCTGGTGTCTCCTGCATTGCAGGTGAATTCTTTACCTATTGAGCCACATGGGACGCAGCTGATTGGGGATGGATGCTACCAAATGTAGGCTGTTCTCTACTATACTTATGAGAAAGTTTGGTCCTGCTGGCTTGGTGGAAATCAGTCTGTAATCACGTAGGAATTCTTGAGACCCATAGGTCTCTGGTGGTGTCTCTTGTTTGCACTTGAATAAAAATATTTCAGGTTGAAATCATATGAAATGAACACTGGTTGTTAGTATGTGTGTCATATTTATCAGTTCAAGATTAAAATTTCTGAGAATTAATTTCTTTAAACAACACTGTTACCCAAAGCATAATAGCTGCCACCTACGTGTATTAAGTGTGTTTAGAGTTGATTTAGCCATTGTAATTTGATAAGTTTGGGTTATTTAATTGGATGAAGAACCACCTTTTATCTGAGACTTCTAGGTAGACATGTTGCTGAGTCTTGTGTAATAATTTACTCGGTTTCCTGGCTTCGTATCACTACATCTTTTTAGAATCAAGGCAATCTTCTATATATTAATAGATTTTGATTTTATTTTTATCAAAGATCTGGCCCAGAGAGTCAGCACCAAGCCAAGCTCCTTGTTAAATCTCCTTCTGATTTTGACTTGTGCCCACCTCATGACAGACCCTGCATTTCTAATAAGTGGTTTCTTTTCTTCACTTTATTCCCACAGATGAATGCTGCCTAGATTCCTTGTAACTTGTACAGTAACTTAGTTCCCCTGAGATAGGGGTCCTTCCTTGCTTTTCATTTCCCATAGCCCATTTCTTCCTGTTTTTTCTGGTTCCGATTATTGAGTCATTATTGCTTGTCAGGCAATGGCACCCCACTCCAGGACTCTTGCCTGGAAAATCCCATGGACGGAGGAGCCTGGTGGGCTGCGGTCCATGGGGTCGCTAAGAGTTGGACACAACTGAGCGACTTCACTTTCACTTTTCACTTTCATGCATTGGAGAAGGAAATGGCAACCCACTCCAGTGTTCTTGCCTGGAGAATCCCAGGGACGGGGGAGCCTGGTGGGCTGCCTCTACAGGGTCGCACAGAGCTGGACACGACTGAAGTGACTTAGCAGTAACAGCAGACCTCTTGGTGCTGACAACTTATCTACCTAGACATCTCCCTTTTAGGTAAAGCATGACCTGCTGCTATCCATGGGGTCTCAGGGAGTTGGCATTCTCCTAGCCAGGATATTACTGCCAGCCTCGTCCAGGTAGGAACATAATTTCTGCTACTTAGTTCTCTGTTAGATTTGTGGGAGACAACGAGAGAGAGAGAGAAAAGTGGGGGAGGGATGGGGAAAGAGAGAAATTGGTTTGTAAATAGAATCATTTTCTCTCACTCTCATCAGGTGACTAACAGGAAATGAGCAGAGGAGAGACAAGTCTGAAAACAGCTGTGGTATCATCATGAACTCAGAAACAGATCATCTCCTCTGAAATTGGCCCACGTAGCTTGCAGAAGTCCACGTGAATCAATACTTTGGGAGAAGACCTATTTCCTGAGATCTGCAGTTCCAGGAAGTCTCTTATTATCTGTACAATAAGAAGAGCTGCACAGTTCAACCCATCACTTTGCTAGGGAACTGTCATGTTTAACATTATGTTAAGGTGGAGACTGAAATGCTCTTTTCTTCAGAGACATGCTTCACATTTCTGAGTCTTCACTGATCTTCCAGGCCATCCATTCAGGTGCCAGGAAAGCTTGTACTTGAGTTACTGTTGTCTTTTGAAAGGTCTGTGCTGACCAAACCACACACTCTCTATCAATCTTCCTTGTGATCCCTGGAAATATTAGTGAGGCTACTACTCTGCGATCTCATTCAAACATGATTGAATTCACTTTCGCCTGTTTTCCTTTCTATGTTCAGCTCTAACTGGGTTTGTTCAGAGCTTCAGGTGTTGAGGGAATCCTATGGGCCTTTGTCGTGACATGATAAGAAGCTATAATTCAGCATTTACTGTGGACAGGAGGAGTGGTGTGCTAAAAAAACTGCTTCAGTTTGAAACTAAAAACAAAGCCCTGACTTGTTGTGCTGCCAATTTCCAAGGTGTATATAATTCTACCCTGATCAGTTTGAGAAGTTGAGTTGGGAGGAGCTATACAGGCTAGGTTCTCAGAGGCCAGCTTCTAGCACACTGTAGGTATTTTACAAGTGCCATCTCCTCCTGTTTATATTAAATCCTCATGAAGTTTTTTGTGTTTTATTATTATTGTGTGTGTATTTAGTCGCTCAGTCGTGTCCAGCTTTTTTCAATACTTTGGACTGTAGCCCTCCAGGCTCCTCTGTTGAGGGGATTTTTTTCAGGCAAGAATACTGGAGTGAGTTGCCATTTCCTCCTCCCTACCCAGGGATTGAACCCTTGTCTCCTGTGTCTCCTGCATTGGCAGGAGGATTCTTTACCCACTGAACCATCCAAGACATCCTGAGTACTATTATTATCTCCATGTTATTCATCAGAAAACAGAGGCTTAGAGAGATTATGCAACTTTCCTAAATCCACACACCTACTAAGGGGAAGAGTCGAGATTTGGTTCTCAGTCTGTGTGCTCCAAAACCATGCCCGTTGATAGAGATAGCCTAGTGATGGAGATAAAGTCTCCCTGTACATATTCATTTCATTCTTTTATTTGGATGGAACCAAGAAGGGGCTTGAATCTTTAACATCTAATTTCCTTAACTTCAAAATGTTCTCTCAAAGGGGTTCTGCCTTCTTACAGTTAAATGTAAGTAACTTCTCTGTTTCTCAGAGAAACAAAGACAATGAATATACTTCATAAAATTTCTCCTTTGAAAAGACAATAAACATGATAAGGGATTCCTACTCAGCATCTCTTTGTGGCTTAGGCTGATTTTGTAACCTAATCTCTTTCCAAGGGTTAAAAAGTATCTTCAAGTTCTTGATATAATCTATCAAAGTATCTTCAAGTTCTTGATATAATCTATCAATTCAAAGTTAAATTTGATGGTACCATAAATTCTGCAATCACTGTTTTCACTTTTTGTGGAAAATTATTTTCTCTGAATGACATTTGTGTTTCACCTTGTGCAGAAATACTTATTTACTTATACATCACTTGGTGATAGTATTTGCCAACCAGAAACATGCATACTTGTTGTTATATGCAGAAGAAAGGGCCTTGTGAGTCTCATTTAGGGACATACATACACGTTCACCCACTATTTATAAAAAATTAGTAGGTTAAAAATAGGCCAAAGCATTTTCTTGACTATTACAGTGACTAAACCAGTCATATGTGTAGAAAATGCCTCTGTCACGAGATTGATGTTTATTATTTTTTTTCTGTGTGAAGAGGGAGTTACTGTTTTGGATGATCTCAGATTTTTCTAAAAGTCAAATTTGTTGTGCATAAACAGCTTGAAACAGGATGCACAAGTCTGGAAAATGAATTCACAAAAGGACAAAAAAGACAAATGGATTCACTCATGCTAATGCCTCCAGATGGTGCTGAGCGCAGAGAGCAGCCCCGACCTTGGCATGTCTTGCATATGTATGTCTCAGATTTCAGAGGGCAGCTGAACAAGCCTAGTGTGTTCTTGAAAACTTCACTGTCCCAGAATAATTCTGAAGACATTTACACCAAAAAGGGAAGTTGGAACCATTTCCTCTCAGCTGGACCTCTGGCCCCCTATTTCACCATGACTTTGCCTTATTACTTCTTTTAGCTCATGGTAAAGGGGGCATGCAAGGGCTGTAGGCAGGCGAGAGGTTGCGGGACTGTCTTTGCATTCCCTCGAGGTATACTGCATCTCAGATAGACTCCTCTGAGACCTCCTTCCCAGCTGCTCTTCAGGACTGGTAACCAGAGTCTGCAGCCATCACTGCTCATTCATTGCTACCCTGTTGCTCTGGTCTTCAGCACTAGTTTCCGATGAACAGTTTCCATAGCAACCAGATAACACCTCCAGCGGGCTACCTCTTAACTCCAGAGGTGAAAAGAGTAAAGGAAACATAAGCTAAGAGCAACATGTGGATTTTAAAAGAACTGCAGTTTAAACCACAGTAATGCTTTTGAGGGTTGAGGACAGCCGCTAGGCCATCGTGGTAAAGAGAAGGATGGTGATGAACACTGAAGAGCAGGGAGAAGTCAGATTACATCAGCCGCAATCCAAATGTGGGGCTTTCCTGATGGCTCCGTGGTAAAGAATCCACTTGCTGATGCAGGAGACGTGGGTTTGATCCCTGGGTTGGGAAGATCCCCTGGAGAAGGAAATGGCAACCCACTCCAATATTCTTGCTGGGAAATCCCATGGACAGAGGAGTTTGGTGGGCTACAGTCCATCAGTTCATAAAGAGTCGGACACGACTTAGTGACTAAACAACAACAACAAATCCAAACATGGGTATGTTTATAAAGTGGTTGAATACAAGGTTGCTGGGTAGCCTGCTCGGCTCACTCATTAGCTAAGCAGCTCACAGGTGGCACATGGGCCGTTGTGTGCTTTATCAAGATCACAAATGTCTATTAACACATCACTCTTTGGGATCATTAGAACAATTTAAATCTTGAATGGTACATCTGGAAATGCCAGGTTCTTTGGTATACTTAACTTACATAAAATTAACCTTATGAGATAATTTGGAAAAATACTTAATAAAATAATTTCACATTAAAAGATGCAATAAAAGGTTATCCTTTCACATGTAAAAAAAAAATTGCAGTTTAACTACCAATAATTATTTAATACAAAAACCCAAATTGAATGGTCATATTTTACCTTGCTTTAGTGCTTTAGATGGTATATATTATTTTCTTTTTTGAACCTGTCTCCTAGTTGATCTATTTGCTTCTTTTTGTTAATTGATTCTAGGTAGTGACCTAAAAAAATGTTTCTCAAGCTGGTGGTTAGGACTCTTGAACAAGTCAATGGTCCTGATACGGTGAAAGAGCCGAGAATGGAAACCTGCAGATTCTTAAAAGAAAAGAAATAGAACTCTGGGGTTTTCTTCCTCCAAATGTGCCAACTCCCAGCCTGCTTGCTTTTCTTTCTTTTTCCTGGCAACACCAAGAATCTAAGTGACATTAACTGATGACTGATGGGAGAATGATGAGCAAGGTAACAGATAATGTGTAAGAAAGTGTAAAGTGTAATGGAGACAACAATGGTTTTAGACTACTTTTTTATATAAAATTATTTACTTTAATTAGAGGGTAATTACTTTACATAGATTACTATTTATTGCTGCCTCTCAAAATTTTCCTAATCACTGGAAGCTTGTGACTTATCTCTTTAGAAACTCTGAACTGTGAACCACTATGATCCCTTCACCATCTGTGTTTTATTAATTATCCAACACGTATTTATTCAAACTTTATACACCAGTTAAACAGAGAGGAACAGAAGAGACAAGTTCTCATAGACAGTCTATGAGTATCTTAGCTTTTCTTCTTCATTATTAGCTTTTTTTCTTCATTCTGCTTCTGAATTAAAATAATTTCTGCCAAACCAAACTAAGATCATCAAAGTGACCAGGCTGGCCAAGAATGACTAAGATTAGGAGTCTAGCTGCTCAGTAAGGTCTACAAAGTAGAGTCAGAAAGTATGTGACTGAGACCAGAGAAATCTGCTGGGGAAAGTGAAGCAGGTATGTCCCATGGGGTCAGAGAGGACACCATGGGTAGTTAAGAGTGTGTTCTCATGCTCAGTCACTTAATCCTGTCCGAGTCTTTGCGATGCTAGGGGCTATAGCCCGCCAGACTCTTCTGTCCATGGGATTCTCCAGGCAAGTATACTGCCATGCCCACCTCTTGAGGATCTTCCCAACCCAGGGATCTAACCTGTATCTCTTACATCTCCTGCATTGGCAGGCAGGTTCCTACTTAAGATTTATTGTTATTTTTGGCTATGTAGATGGATGTTTTAAAAATCAAATTTGGAAAGTGTTCAGCTATTATTTCTTCAAGTACTTCCTTCTCTGTGTCTCTCCGGGTCTCTCTCTTTCCCTTCTTTTTCCTTCTGTTCTTCAGATTGGATAATCTCTCTTTATCTATCTTAAAGTTTGCAGGCTCTTTCTTCTGCCTATTCAGATTTGCTTTTGAGCCAGTCTAGTGAATTTTTCATTTTGGTTATTGCACTCTTCAACTCCAGAACTTCTATTTGGCTTTTTTTCTGAAAAAAATGTTTTTGTTTCTTTATTGGTATTCTCTATTTGGTGATGTATTATTGTAATGTGTTAGTCGTCCAATCGTGTCCAACTCTTTGTGATCTCATGGGGTGTAGCCTTGCCATGGGATTTCCCAGGTAAGAATACTGGAAGGGTTGTCATTTCCTTCTCCAGGGGATCTTCCTGACCCAGTGATCGAAACCAGGTCTCTTGCGTTGCAGGCAGACTCTTTACCATCTAAGTCAACAGGAAAGCCTTTCATTTAGTGATTAAACATGGCTTCTTTTCATTCTTTGAACATATCTATAATAGCAAATATGAAGTCTCTGTCTACTAAGTCCAGCATCTGGGCTCTCTTAGAGAGTTTTATTGATTGCTTGTTTTCCAGGGGATAGGCTACACTTTCCTGTTTCTCTGCATTTCTGGTAACAAAAACCTGAACATGCTAGATAATATATTGTGGTAATTCTGGATTTAGATCCTCCCAAGGGGTGTTGATTGTTTGTAAAGTGTCTTGCCTGGACTAATACAGTCTGTTCAGCTTCCGGCCGCTGAAGTTTCTGATCAGGTTTTTAAAGTTTTTAATTGTTTTTTTGTTCAAGGCAGGCTTCTTAGCAATCATTTCTGGTTCAGCATAGCTGCGTGATTATCCAATGATTGTTATAAGTTTACCTTAAACATCTTGAGTTAGCAAGGTTTCCATCCATTGCCGAGGGATTTGTATGGGTTGGTGCATACTTTCAAAGTTCAAATGGTTCTTAATTCTCTCTGAGCTTTCACTTTCTGTTTGCATAGGTCCTCATGCTTATTTAGCAGCCCTGGGACCCACTTTGGTCTTTCCTGAATGTGCATACATCCTTCTACATGTACATAGTCTTCCAGTCTCCAGGAATATGTTGGATCTTTTCAAAGCTCCCATGGCTGTCTCTTTTCTCCAGATATCCTTTTAACATTTTTGACCGATCTTTGCTTATCTCAACCAGTAGGCTTAGGCAAATGCAATATTGGCCTTCCCAACTGCTTGCCACTAATTGCTTTTTTTAAAAATTAATAACTTATTTTAATTGGAGGTTAATTACTTTACAATATTGTTACTGCTTTTGTTTTTGACCATACCCTAGGGTATAAGAATTTTATAGGAAGCTTCAGATATGATCAGCCACCTCCTTGGCAGTGAGGTTTTTGGTCTTCATGGTTACTGAACCGTGGACCTGGGGGCTGGGTGGAGTGGGAATAAATGCTACAGACCCCACTTTTCTTACTGAAAGTCAGTTGCTTTTCCTGAATAAATGATTTTCAATTTGTTTTATGCCTGTGGTTAATTTCTAAAGTTTTGAAATTGCTGCTTTTGAGAATTTTGCCAGTTTTGTCAGTGCTTTTTAAGGGAAGATTTGCCAGGGTTCTTTTTCCACCATTCGAGAAGTGCCCAACTCTTTCAGCATCTCTGTTTGGCCCCCGAAACTCTGATTAATTATACAGAAAAAAACCTAGCCACAAAACTAAGTATACTACTGGTTGAGATGATAGCAAAGTAACTGCAAGCAAGTAAAAGTCTATCCAGAAAACTTAAAAATAAATTAATTTGATGAAACATATGCAAGCAAGAGGCTTCCCAGGTGGAACTAGTGGTCAAGAACCCGCCTGCCAATGTAGGAGACATAAGAGATGCAGGTTTGATCCCTGGGTGGGGAAGATCCTCTGGAAGAGGGCACAGTAACCCACTCCAATATTCTTGTCTGGAGAATACCATGGACAGAAGAGCCAGGCGGGCTACAGTCCATGGGGTTGCAAAGAGTCCGACACAACTGAAGCAATTTACCATGCATGTAAGCAAGAAGTTTGGTAGATTTGTCATTAGGAAGTGTCCAATGACTAGCCTCCCTTTAGAATTCCTGTATTATTCTTTGCATATCTCAGTCAGTACAGTCACCAAATTGTTTTTCCTCTAAGCTATGAGCTACTTTTAATAAAAGGTTCTGTTTTAGTACTATAAGGGGTCTGTTGATGTGTGATCAGAGCCTGCAGTAAATACTCTATTAGCTTTTTAAGACTTATTTATATATTTATTTATTTATTTTTGGCTGTGCGGGGTCTCCATTGTTGTGCTGACTTTTCTCTAGCTGAAAGGGGTTCCTCTCTAGTTATGGGACACAGGTTTCTTTTCGTGATGGCTTGTCTTGTTGCGGAACACAGGCTCTAGGGTGTGTGGGCTTCAGTAGCTCCCAGGCTCTAGAACACAGGCTCAGTAATTGCTCTGGGGCAGGTGGGATCTTCCCAGATCAGGTCTCAAACCCTGTTTCCTGTCTTGACAGTCAGGCTCTTTACTGCTGACCCACCAGATATGTTTTAGAGATGGCCCAAGGCTGAGGGCAATGCTAATAATGCCTAAACAGTGAAACAATTGGGATTTCATTTCCAAAAAAATCAGTCTTCTGCATACAGATTTCAAAAATTAATTTGAGTTGTTCTTTTATACACATTCTGCAATTAATTATCTTTAACCCAATTTGGTATTGACTTCTGAGACATCTTTCTTTCAAGCAGCATATTCCCAAAAGAAAAGTGTTAAAATCATCTTGGCTAGTTCTGTTGTTTAATGGCACCTCCGTGACACGTGTTAACTTCTGACTTGTGTTTGCAATAGCTTGAATAAATTACAGTTATCAACCATTTGAAAGCAGTCAATATAAAAAGCTCAGAACACTTGTCAATTAGGAAGTGATTAACTGCAAAGTATTTACTATCACTTTCTCCTTAGTATCAAACTGTCAGTGTGCTCTTTGTTACCTCCTATAGCTTCCATATCCCCTATGGGGTCACCTCTAGGCTGAGTTACCACTGGGACAATCCCTCTGACTATAGACCTCCCTCTGTTCTCATTTCAAGGGTGAGACTGGCTTCCCCTGAATTTTACATGGTAGAGCAGATTGCTGCAGGTAATAAGAACGTATCAAACTCTGAAATAATGGAAAGGAAATAACTACATTGCACAGATCCAGAATGTCTGGAGGGTCCAGGCTCAGATAGGCTGTCTGCCTGACACACACAGCTAACACCTCTGTGGTCACGGGGGGTTCACCTTCCACCTCTGAGATTGCTATAGGCATTTCCATGTCTCCTAGTCCAAGCCCTCTTCATTTCTGGCTTTAAAAGAGAAACGAATTTCCCCCTTAGGCCAGATTTCCTTCTGATTTCTCATTCTCTGATCCAGAATTATTCTCTTTTCCCAATATTAAGCAACCTAGTATTTTTCTTGTTGAAGGATTCTTCAAGTCCACCCACCAGGGTGTGGTGTTATCCTGTGATCCTCAATAGGACAATAACAAAAAAGTATAGCGTCACCACCACTTTTCAAAGCCTGAGTCAGTTGGTCTAAAAGAAAAGCAATTATTTTATACTAATTATTTTTTCATCCCTTCTCATTAAATATTCATGAAGTCTGGAGGTTGGGTCCTACCAACCAGAAGTTTATCACATAAATTTGCTAAATATTCCAGACAAGATGACTTTCTAGGAACCATGATAAATATAGAGAAAAAGTTAAAAGTCCCTTAAATTGTATTTTTTGAATGAGAGAAATACTGGTAATTAAATTAGGCAATAGAATTTGATAATTCTATATATTGATATTGCCACAGGGGAAAGAGAAATTCATTACAGTAGGGAAGAATTGAGGATGTAGAGCCAGGTAAGACTTTGTATTAATAGATAAACTCAAACTTGAATTGGATTTTGAGGGATAGCTTGTATTTCAACAGGTGGAATGTGAGAAGCTGGCATTCCTGATGGAGGGAGAAGCCTGCATACACAAAGACACATGATGAGAAAGCAGCGAGCATGTTCAGGAAATGCTTAGTCACCCAGCTTAGCTACACCTTTGACATTAGAGAGAGAGATAGAAGGAGAAGCTGGAAATGTAGGAAGGGAACCGTCATGGAAGGCTTTGAATATCTACTAGGGATTTTGGATACCTTTTCTACAAAGAGGAGTTTGAAGGAAGTAGTGAGTTAGCCCCTTAGGTTACCAAAAAGGTAATAGGAATTTGAAGCCCTGGGGAGAATTTTGTCTGTTAGACTGATGTTTTCCATGTCAATGACAAATTGGCTAATAAAATGTCACATTGGTAAGGCCATAGCACCTGGCAGATGAATTTCCTAGGATGAGTGAACAGAAATACCTGCTGAGCTCCTAGAAAGTGTCATTCTCTGAAGTGGATGGCGCCAAGTGTTGAGTTTAAGGGAAGGGAATGCAAGATAAGTTTAAGCAAGAATTTTCCCCTGGGAGTTTTCTTAAGAGTTGAATTCAAATACAGGAAGTATGGCAAGTGGCAGGAAGGTTACTCTAGAATTCACACATAATTTATATTTTATATTGAACATGCCAATGCAGGCAATGCTAATACATTGAAGCTATCTTCTCTTGAGTTTTACATTTGAATTTCTTTATCCCACCCTACCACTCCCATCAATGACCCAGCATCTTGCAATTACAGTGGTGTCTTCTCAGCAAGCTGACAGATTCTCATGAAACCCAAAGGGAAAAGAAAAATTTCTAGAAGAGGAAACTCACTCACATGCTTCCTTTCTCTCTATTTTTGCCACATCCCACAAGCAGAGGTATGTGGTGCAAATACAGATGGTGGTTTGTGATTCACTTCTAGATTTAAGAAATAGTCTAAGAGATGTAATCTGGGTGATGAAAAGTTAGAATGTGTAGCAATTTTGGTTGGTTATGGGGCCATGGGCAGGAGTATTGGAAATGAGGACTGACCTAGAAAGTCTGAATGGTGTCTATGATGAAAGGAGTGGGTTGGGAAGAGAGGTGAATGGAGAGCAAACTCAGCAGACATTAGTCAGGAATATTGTTCCAGAATACCTGGAACTCTGGGGCTTCCCTGGTGGCTCAGTGGTAAAGAACCTGCCTGTCAAAGCAAGAGATATAAGAGATGTGGGTTTGATCCCTGGGTTGAGAAGATCCGCTGGAGGAGGGCATGGCAACCCACTCCAGTATTCTTGCCTGGAAAATTCCATGGAGAGAGGAACCTGGAGGAGCTACAGTCCATGGGGTCACATAAGAGTTGGACACAACTTAATGACTCAATAATAACAATGACCTGGAACTACTCATTCCCAAATTCCTCACATCTCCCCACACAACCCTGCGCTTCTTCACCCCGTCAAAGCCCAGGATGGAGAGTCTCCAGCCTGGAGGGAAGCTCCAGGCTCCAGTAGTCGCCAGCCTTTTCAGGGAATAACCAAACTCTCTGTTTGTCCTGGAAGATTCCCTTCTCCTCTGTCTCAAGTGTTTTGTTTTGTTTTTTTTTTCACACGTATCAGCCCCTCCTGTTGACACTGGAACCATCTTCTTGTCTCACCTCCCGTCTCTGTGGCTTATGACTTGATTAGAGGGAAAATATTTCCATTTGAACACCTCTGTCACCCCCTTCAACCCCCACTTGCAGAAAGCTATCGTTTTCAGATGGGTCTTACCTTAAGGAAAAAGCAGGGTACCAGTTGTGTGAAACATTAGAGGCCATTCCTTGAGTCATTTTCAAAAACATGTTTCTGGGAGCACGCCAACCAGATTTCACAGGGATGGCAGGGCTACAGATGGAACGTGGAAAGAAATGATTGCCCTGGGCCAACTCCACAGACAAATGATGAGCTAATTTCTCCTCAGTGAGAGTGTTCTGTATTTGCTGGTCAGAATCTGCCAAAAAGTTCAAGTTCATATGCTTAGAGCTGTATCTCTCCTTATGTCTATCTGGCTTCATTTAATGTTTAAATAGCCCATTTCACTGAGCCTTAGGCTGAACAGTGTGGAGTCATTTATTCATAGCTGAGGTGGTAATCAAGCTAATGAAGAAAAACAGAGGAAAGAGTCAGCTGAATTTAAGGGTAAAACATCACATAGTGTGGTGTGGTGTGTATGTGCATATGTGTGTTCAACCATCCATTAGTTACGTATTGTTCTTCTCCTTCATGGCTTATTTAAAGCATACTTTATCTCTAGTTTGACTTTTCCGTTTGGAAAGTGTCTTGCCCATCTTTCCTTTGTGTGTCTCTTTTTATGAACTCAAGGAAGGTAAATTTGTATTGTCACCTGGCAAAACATAATCAGAAAGGAGAATGAATTATTTCAAAATCACTATGTTTTCTAAAACTGAAGATGAATATTTTTGTGTTGTTATCCAACATTTCAAAATGGTCTGTGTTTCTGTCCATTTCCACATCAAAGATAACCAGGATTACAAACCAAAGTATAATCTAGCCTAATATTAAAATAAAAGAGACCATACAGATGGCTAACAAACACATGAAAAGATGCTCAACATCACTCATTATCAGAGAAACGCAAATCAAAACCACAATGAGGTACCATTACACACCAGTCAGGATGGCTGCTATCCAAAAGTCTACAAGCAATAAATGCTG
Organism: Cervus canadensis; assembly: GCF_019320065.1. Taxonomy (NCBI): domain Eukaryota; kingdom Metazoa; phylum Chordata; class Mammalia; order Artiodactyla; family Cervidae; genus Cervus; species Cervus canadensis. The sequence continues at coordinate 54,966,759 of NC_057398.1, read as the reverse complement.
GAGAGGGTGTGGAGAAAAAGGAACCCTCTTACACTGTTGGTGGGAATGCAAACTAGTACAGCTGCTATGGAGAACAGTGTGGAGATTTCTTAAAAAACTGGAATTAGAACTGCCATATGACCCAGCAATCCCACTTCTGGGCATACACACTGAGGAAACCAGATCTGAAAGAGACACGTGCACCCCAATGTTCATCGCAGCACTGTTTATAATAGCCAGGACATGGAAGCAACCTAGATGCCCATCAGCAGGGGAATGGATAAGGAAGCTGTGGTACATATACACCATGGAATATTACTCAGCCATTAAAAAGAATACATTTGAATCAGTCCTAATGAGATGGATGAAACTGGAGCCCATTATACAGAGTGAAGTAAGCCAGAAAGTTAAGGACCAATACAGTATACTAACACATATATGTGGAATTTAGAAAGATGGTAATGATAACCCTATATGCAAAACAGAAAAAGAGACACAGATGTACAGAACAGAATTTTGGACTCTGTGGAAGAAGGCGAGGGTGGGATGTTTAGAGAGAACAGCATTAAAACATGTATATTATCTAGGGTGAAACAGATCACCAGCCCAGGTTGGATGCATGAGACAAGTGCTCAGGGCTGGTGCACTGGGAAGACCCAGAGGGATCAGGTGGAGAGGGAGGTGGGAGGGGGGATCGGGATGGGGAACACATGTATCCATGGCTGATTCATGTCAATGTATGACAAAAACCACTGCAATATTGTAAAGTAATTAGCTTCCGACTAATAAAAATAAATGGAAAAAAATAAAATAAAAGAGACCAAATTACATTTCTCAGTTTGCATGCTATTACAGTTTCTTTTTAAAGATAGTTTTTTTGAGATATAATTCACATACCATACAATTCACACATTTATAGCCTGTTCAATGGTTTTTAGTATATTCATAGATGTATGCAACCATCACTGCAATCAATTTTGGAACATTTTTTTTCATCTCAAAAGGAAACCTTGTACCTTTTAGCCATTACCTTCCTCACTCCCTAGCCCCCTGCCCGAGCCTGAGGCAACCACTAATCTACTTTCTGTCTCTAAAATTTCCTTATTCTGGACATTTTGTGTGAATAGAATCTGTTATATTTAGTCTTTTGTGACACTTTCTTTCATTTTGCATGTTTCCAAGGTTCACTTACATTGTATTAATAGCATGTATCAGTACTCTTATCACTTTTTCTGTACAAATAATATTCCATTTTATAGCTATATCACATTTTGAACATCCACTTGTCAGCTGATGGACATTTGGGTTATTTCTACCTTTTGGCTATTGTGAAAAATGCTGTCTTGAGCATTCATGTACAAGTTCTTGTGTGGACATAATTTGTTGTTACAACTTATGTTGTCAACTGTAAAAGAAAGCCTTCATCCATCCAACAACTCATCCATCCATTTTCTGTGTCAGAGGTAGCAGCCGTTGTTGGTGCCCTGCCCAGTCCATATGGATATAATAAATAATTGAATAAATACATGGGGGGGGGGAATATACAAATCAATGCAGAAGAATTCAAAGTAATTTTGTAGGTATTCCATCCTCAAGATAGCCTGTTCCACAAGAATGAGCAGTTCATGGGGACTCCTTGCCAAAGATGGTAGCACAGAATGGGAAATAAGAGAGTAATGTTACAGAGAAAAATTTGATAAATATCACCTCACCTGGTGATCAAGGTTAACGTCCACAATGATAAATCATATTGATAATATGTAGCCTTGTTATGAATTAATGAAATGACATGCAATCTTCCTCCTAGAAACATAACTCCTGTCTAATTATGAGAAAAATGTCAGGCAAATTCCAGTTGAGGGATATTCTGCAAAATACTTGACCAGTACTCCTCAAAACTGTCAAGGTCATCATAAACAAGGATATTCTAAAAAGCAGTCATGGCCAAGAGGAGTTTAAAGAACTATGATAACTAAATACAATGTAGTCCTGGATATGATACTGGAATAGGAATAAGATATTAGGAAAGATATTAGATAAGCAAAACAATAAAGTACAACTCTAGTTAATAAAAATGTATCAATTTTGGTTCATTGATTGAGACAAATCTATCATATTAATGTAAGATACTAATAACAGGGGAAACTAGGCGTAGGGTATTTGGAAGTCTGTATTTTTCTGTAAATTTAAAACTATGCTTAAAAAAATATTTTTAGGGCTTCCCTGGTGGCTCAGTGGTAAAGAATCCACCTGCCAATGCAGGAGATAAAGTTTCAACCCTTGATCCAGGAAGATCCCACATGCTGGGGAGCAACCAAGCATATGTGCCACAACTACTGAGCCTACATGCTTCAACTACCAAAGCCCATGCACCCTAGTGCCCACGCTCTGCAATAAGAGAAGCCACCACAATCAGACGCCATGCACCACAACTAGAGAGTAGTCCTTGCTCTCCCAGCTAGAGAAAAGCCCACAAAGTGACAAAGACCCAGCACAGCCAAAAATAAACAAGTAAATAAGTTATTTTTTAAAAGAAACTAAAAAGGAAAATATAAAAAAAACGCTCTTCTAAAAATTTCTTTAAAAAAACAGATGAAGACCATTTTTAAAAAACACAGATTTATTGATCTAATTCTTATTCTCTTTTGCATATATCCACCTCTTTTCAGTCAGAGCACTGGTGAGTGCTGCCTGTGACAACATCTCCAGGGTTAAGAAATCAACTCAGTGATGCCAAAGAAGAAGGAGAAAGGGACAGTGGACTGAGATTCAGGAAGCCACACTCTGCTCTCTTATTTCCTGTGACCAGGGCAGCTGCTCTGTGTCTCTGGATCTCCATTTTCTTTCAAAACTGTGAATGAGTGGGGATAGAACGGGTGAATGAACTCTAAGGGCTTATCTAACCTAAAACCTCTGGGCTCCCATTTGATCAGGCTAAAAATTCTTGGCTCCATCCTGACAGCTCTCACATATCCCACATCTGGCCCATCAGTGTGTCCTGGGGTCTGCACCTGAATCTGATCAGTCCTCACTTCTGGTTTGGCTACTGCCTTGGTCCAAGCAGTCACCACCCCTCCTGGGATTATTGTAACAGTCTTTGCACTCTTTTCCTTGCTTTTCTTTTTACATCCTCACAATTCCCAATATAGGAACTGAAATGATCTTTTAAAACAGAAGTCAAATCATGTCATTTCTCTGTACAAAGCACCAATGATTTCCCATCTCACTTGCTGGAAAAGACAATCTCCCTTCACTGACTTCTGAAGTCCTACATGATCTGGATTTCCATTTCTCTCTGACCTCGAGTCTTGCTCTCTTCCCTTCAGTCACTCCAACCCCACTGGCCTCCTTGGACACAGGAAGAACATTTCTGCCTCTGGGCCTTTGAATCACTGTTCCCCTGCATGAAATGCTCTTTCTCTGGAGAGCTGCATTTTGCTCCCTTGCCACTTTCAGTCCCCAAACTAGAGAGATTGTCCTTGGATCCCTTTATTATAAAACAGCAACTTCCTCCCTGACCCTGGGAAAGACTGAAAAATGAAGGCAGGAGGAGAAGAGGACAACAGAGGATGAGATGGTTGGTTGCCATGGACGTGAGTTTGAGCAAACTCCAGGAGATGGTGAAGGACAGGGAAGCCTGGCGTGCTGCAGTCAGTGGGGTCACACAAAGTCAGACACAACTGAGAGACTGAACAACAAGCAGCCCCCCCCCCCCCACCGACCGCCACCCACTTCACCTCCAGCCCAGCCTCTTCCTCCTCTCTCAGCTTTTTTTTTTTCTCTACAGCACTTATCACCATCTGAGGTCTCATATGTTTAATAGGCTATTTGCTGACTTTCAGTCTCTTACGCACAAGAAAATAAGCATCTTGAAGCATTACGACTTAGTGATAGTCGCTGCTGTGTTCCCAGTGCTTAAAGCAGTCCCTGGTCCATAGGATTTACTTAATAAACATGAGTTGAACAAATGCATAAGTGAATGAATGATGAGTGAATAAATGAATAATTGCTTCTGTGGATACAGGAACTTGTCTCCAATGGCTTGGTTCATTCCTCATCTCCCTCTTCTCCTTCCTCAAATATGAGTTAAATCTCTCTTCCCTGAGGTTTTAGGCTTTTGTACACTTAAGCTGGAAGACTCCACTGCACTGACTTTCTGCTGGGTTACATCCCCCTTTATGGCAGTAGGTGGGTTGGTCTTGTGCTTGCATGGGGATAAGGCAGAAGAGAATCTACAGTGCTTAAAAAAGAAATCAGTCAAAATTTCAGATATGTTACACAACTACTCCCTTCTCACACTACTTTTAGCTTTTTGGTTTCCAAGTGTGTCTCCCTTCACAGACTATGAGCAACTTTCACAGAAGGGTTATGTGTTACCCACCTTTTTATTCCCAGTTTGTAGCATGGTGTTCAGTGCATAGGAGTTTTTCCATCCATAGTCACGAGTCTCATTGAATCAATAAAATAGAAGCACTGAGGACTTTTCTGGCAGAATGCTGAAAGTTCCATTTTTATTTGGTTTCTGGTGGAGAGGAAGGAAGTTTTGCTGTGAAAACATTCCAGCTGGATGTAAATACAACTGCAAAGACTGACTTACCAGCAGTCCTTTTATGGACCAGAAACATGAAGACAACTCCACAAGGGATTAAGTTTCAACTCTATCACCAATATGGCCCTTTGGGCAGTATACTTAAGTTTCCTCATTTCCTAATAGCCTTATTCCTCAATGTTATATTATCCTTCAGTCATATAGGAGGAAGTAGCCAGCATGCAATGCTGGCTCCAGAGCCCACACTGATAAGTTCATTTCAGTTGCTCAGTCATGTCTGACTCTTTGCGACCCCATGGCACCCCAGGCCTCCCTGTCCATCATCAACTCCCGGAGTTTACTCAAACTCATGCCCATTGAGTTGGTGATTTTATCCAACCATCTCATCCTATGTCATCCCCTTAACCTCCTGCCTTCAATCTTTCCCAGCATCAGGGTCTTTTCAAATAAGTCAGCTCTTTGCATCAGGTAGCCAAAGGATTGGAGTTTCAGCTTCAACATCAGTCCTTCAAATGAATATTCAGGATTAATCTCCTTTAGGATGGACTGGTTGGAGTCCTTGCAGTCCAAGGGACTCTCAAGAGTTTTCTCCAACACCACAGTTCAAAAGCATCAATTCTTCAGCACTCAGCTTTGTTTATAGTCCAACTCTCACATCCATACATGACTACTGGAAAAACCAGAGCCTTGACTAGACGGACCTTTGTTGGCAAAGTAATGTCTCTGCTTTTTAATATGCGGTTTAGGTTGGTCATAACTTTTCTTCCAATGAGTAACCATCTTTTAATTTCATGGCTGCAATCACCATCTGCAGTGATTTTGGAGCCAAAAAAATAAAGTCTGACACTGTTTCCACTGTTTCCCCATCTATTTGCCATGAAGTGATGGGACCAGATGCCATGATCTTCGTTTTCTGAATGTTGAGCTTTAAGCCAACATTTTCACTCTCCTCTTTCACTTTCATTAAGAGGCTTCTCAGTTCCTCTTCACTTTCTGCCATAAGGGTGGTGTCATCTGCATATCTGAGGTGATTGATATTTCTCTCAGCAATCTTGATTCCAGCTTGTGCTTCATCCAGCCCAGCATTTCACATGATGTACTCTGCATATAACTTAAATAAGCAGGGTGACAATATACAGCCTATACGTACTCCTTTCCCAATTTGGAACCAGTGCATTGTTCCATGTCCAGTTCTAACTGTTGCTTCTAAACACACTGATAAAGACCATACTGAAAAATAAGTTCAAATAGACTGGTCTTAATTTTTTAAATGAGGTATCATTTGACCCTAAAATCATACACCCATTATGAAGCAAATTCCAGAAGACATCAGAAATATAGACTACTATTTACAAATGGCCATGGGCTTGTTATTACTATATAGCCCATTCTAAGTAAGGCACATGGGTGCATGCATGCTAAGTCACTTCAGTCATGTCTGACTCTTTGCAACCCTATGGACTCTAGCCCATCAGGCTTCTCTGTCCATGGGATTCTCTAGGCAAGAATACTGGAGAGGGTTGCCATGTTCTCCTCCCAACCCAGGGATTGAATTTTGTCTCTTCTGTCTCTTGCATTGGCAGGCGGGATCTTTAGCAATAGTGATACCTGGGAAGCCCCATGTAAGACACGTAGAACAGTGCAAACAGTGAGCACTCCCGAAGACTTGGCCATTTTTGTTGTTATTTAGGGGTTACCCTCAGGTGCTCCTTCTTTAGCCCTCAGTCTCTCTGATCATCAGGGCTGCCTGCTAGGACTTTCCAGCAATTCTTTCTTTAATATTAATTAATTGATTAATTGGGCTACACTGGGTCTTAGTTGCAGTATATGGGATCTTTAATCTTTATCGTGGCAAGCAAACTCTTAGTTTAGGCATCTGGGCTCCAGTTCCCTGACCAGAGATCAAACCCGGGCTCCCTGCATTGGGATCATGGAGTCTTAGCCACTGGACCACCTGGGAAGTTCCTCCAGCAGTCTTTTTTTTTTAATTGGAGGAAAATTGCTTTACAATGTTGTGTATAAGCCATAATTATACATATATCCCCTCTCTCTTGAGCCTCCTTCCCCTCCCCCAGTTCCATCCCTCTAGGTCATCCAGAGCATGAGGCTGGGGTCCCTGTGTAATACAGCAACCTCTCACCAGCTATCTATTTTATACATGGTAGTGTACTTCTCCCATATGGGAGAAGGCAATGGCACCCCACTCCAGTATTCTTGCCTGGAAAATCCCATGGACGGAGGAGCCTGGTAGGCTGTGGTCCATGGGGTCACGAAGAGTTGGACACAACTGAATGACTTCAGTTTCACTTTTCACTTTCACGCATCGGAGAAGGAAATGGCAACCCACTCCAGTGTTCTTGCCTGGAGAATCCCAAGGACAGGGGAGCCTGGTGGGTTGACGTCTATGGGGTCGCACAGAGTCAGACAAAACTGAAGTGACTTAGCAACAGCAGTGTACATATGTTGATATTACTTTCTGCATTCATCCCACTGTCTCCCTCCCCAACTGCGTATACAAGTCTGTTCTCTACATCTGCATCTCCATTCCTTCCCTGCAAATAGGTTCATCAATACCTTTTTCCAGATTCCATACAAATGCATCATGTATGACCTTTGTTTTCTGTTTCTGACTTTCTTCACTCTAGGTTCATCCACCTCACTAGAACTGACTCAAATTCATCTTTAATGACTGAGTAATATTCCACTGTATATATGTACCACATCTTCTTTATCCATTCATCTGTTGATGGATGTCTAGGTTGCTTCCATGTCCTGGCTGTTGTAAAATAGTGCTGCAGTGAACACTGGGGCACAAGTGTCTTTTATAACTCTGGTTTTCTCAGGGTATATGCCCAGTAGTGGGGTTGTTGGGTCATATGGTAGTTTTATTTCTTGTTTTTTAAGGAATCTCCATACTGTTCTCCATAATGGCTGCATCAGTTTACATTTCTACCAACATTGCGGGAGGGTTCCCTTTTCTCTACATCCTCTTCAGCATCTATTATTTACAGATTTTTGATAATGGCCATTCTGATAGGTGAGATAATACCTCATTGTAGCTTTGATTCACATTTCTCTAATAAATAATGATGCTGAGCATCTTTTCATGTGTTTATTGGCCATCTGTATGTCCTCTTTGGAGTACTTAATGACAAGGCCTGTTTCCTCTGAAAATCAGCTCCTCATAAATATACTGAGCTTGTGTTAGGGGTAAAAGAAAATATTTTTTTATGGCACACAGAGAAGGAAGAAAAGGTGTTGGGAAAAGGAAACCACAGAAGGTCAAGTTCCCAGAGCTAGAACCTCTCTCAGAGCAGTGCTGCAAGTTCCAATTTCCTGCAGTTTGGCTTCATTGTCTGCCGGTCATTATATCACAGAACCCTGGAGCAGAAGGAGCTACTGGAGATTTCTCCACGTTGCACCCTTTCTCCTCCAGACCTGACAGCTTGTTAAATATTCCTGGTTCCCTTGCTTGCCCCTTATAGCTTATGACAGGAATCAGGCATGTAGTTAAAAAGACAATGGGCCTTGCAAGCAAACTGACTTGGGATCAAAGTCTATTTCTACGCTTCTGAACTCTGTGATATTGGGCAAGTTGACTTTTTCTGTCATGATAGGAAAATAAGAATAATAGCTACTTTTTTTTTTTGGTTTTTTTGAAGAGTAAGTGACAAAAATGGCTAAGTTTCCTTATACAACGTTTGGCACACAAGTGTTCAACTATAGTTATTGCTATCATTGTTTTCCCTATCAAGGGCTGATTTTCCTTTGGTTTTATTATTATCGTCATTCATCTTTTGACCCATGTTTCCGTAGACCTATTTTTAAATATTTTCATTTTTATTTATATATTTGGCTGCACCTGCTTGGGTCTTAGTTGCTGCAAGAGTGATCTTTAGTTGCAGCATGTGAACTCTTGGTTGTGGATCAAACCTGGGCCCCCTGCTTTGGGACCACGGAGCCTTAGCCACTGGGCCACCAGGGTAGTCCCTGATTTTTCTCTGGATACTACTTCGATACCCTCCTGAAAGTGAAGGGTGCCTTGAACAAAGCAAATTTCTTTCATACCATCCCAGATCTGGAGAAACGACAGAGATAGATCACAGAGGTAGATGAGAGCTTGTTCTGCACAGGGCACTGTGCTAAATACTGAGCATGCAATATCCCATCAGAGCATTACACAAGTCTTTGAGGTGACATAATGTAGCATTTATCATGAAGAAGCTGAGGTTCACAGAAGGTAAACAACTTGCTCAAGACCACACACAGTCAAGGTGTGGTCAGGTGGCTGGGGCTGAGAGTCGCCTTCTGTGACTGGGAGCTGGGGTGAGGTTCTGTCTGAGGCAGCGCTTTGGGGGTGGGGCTGGGGCAGGGAGGTAGAAAGCCAGGAAGGCAAACCTGGTCAGAGTGTTTCAGAAAGAGTTGCATTTTATTGATTTTTAAAAACTTTTTTTTTTAAATTGGCCACTCTGTAAGGCATGTGGGATCCTATTTCCTCCACCAGGGACTGAACCCAAGCCCCTAGCATTGAAAATGCGGAGTCTTAACCACTGGAGGCCCAGGAAAGTCCCGAGAGAGTTGCATTTTAAATCGTGGTAAAAACTCAAATCCCTAGAGCCAAGCAATATTGGCTTCTTTAGAATCTAAACAACAGCATTTTGCAGAGAAGTAGGTTAGTGGTGTTGGAGGCAAGGGACATCAGGGTTTCCTGAGCTAATTTTGTGAATTAAGTATGTGCCTGTATGGGCTGGTGGATGCCTGAGTGAGTCTGAATTAAAGAGGCTGCATTAAGGCAGACATGAAACAGGGCCTACCAGAAGCTAAAGCTCCATTCTTCTGCAATGTGCTGAGTGAAATTACATCTAGATTGGTCAAAGCCTGAAATAGGATTCCTCTGTTGGGTGGCGGAAAGTCAAGTCCCCTTGTGCTGTGTGTGTGCTCAGTCACTTCAGTCAGGTCCAACTCTTTGAGACCCCATGGACTGTAGCTCACCAGGCTCCTCTGTACATGGAATTTTCCAGGCAAGAATACTGGAGTGAGTTGCCATGGCCTCCTCCAAGGGATCTTCCTGACCCAGAGACTGAACCCTCCTCTCCTGCATTGGCAGGCAGTTCTTTACCACTAGTGCCACCTAAGAAGTCTGTAGAGCTCTCAAAACTCTTTAAACTAGTGATGAAGTTGCCCCTGCTTCCCTATTCCAATCAGAGATGGACCTGTGTTGAGTTACAGAAAGACTTCTCTGCTTTCTGGCTCCCTCTTTTTGGCATTTTGAAGGCAGACAACTCTTACAAGGCAGATCTGGTGATTCAGTCTAGGGGAGACCCAGGATCAGTTTCATAGACTCTTTCTCTTCTCATCTCTTTTACTTCGTAGCTGTCTGTGCATATAGGCATGTCCTCTTGCCAGTCCTGGGAGACATAAAAGCCAGGTGGTGGATACGGAACCATCCTAAGCAGCTCAGTCCAACAACCTATGATGCTACTAGCAAATCCAGACCCCGAGTTCCAGTAGGGGGTTTATTTCACCACTCAACCTGCTTTTCTCAATGAGCTCTAGGTTGATGGAAAGTGCTTTGATAAGCGACATCTTCACATGTCATTTCTCGATTTTGTGTCCTTGAAGACAGAAATTATGCTTCTTTCTTAGATGGCACTCTAAAATTTACCGTGATATAAACATTTGCTCTCAGTATGTATACATAGAGATAAATAGATAGATATGCAAGCATGTGCACATGTGCACACACACACACACACACACACACACACACACACACACACTGGTATTCCATCTAAGTTCCACATGAGAACTTAGACTTGCTTTCACATTGCTTGGAACTGCTGGCATCAGGAAGAACTGCCCTGCCTTTCCTTACAAAGATATAATTATAAGAGCTACTGATGATTTGTAACTGAGAAAGAACTGACAGTGACAAGTCTAATTAGATGCTGAAAGAGAATGACGAGCCACATTTAGCTGATTCTGACTCTTCCTGACTAGAATCTTTCTGAACACAAACTAGTCATATTTACTTAAATATCAAGACAAATTAAACTAGGTGAAAGAAGCATGAGCTTTGGCATTCCCATGGTAGGAATTCATATGTGTTTGTGTTTTAAATATATATTGGGTTGGCCAAAAAAGTTCATTTGAGTTTTTCCATACAATATTATGGAAAAACCAAAAAAAAAAAAAAAAACCATTTTTGCCAACCCTATGCATTTCTTGTGAGAGTGGTCACTCAGTTGTGTCCGACTCTTTGCAGCCTCATGGACTGTGGCCCGCCAGGTTCCGCTGTTCATGGGATTCTCCAGGCAAGAGTACTAGAGAGGGTTGCCATGCTCTCCTCCAGGGGATATTCCTGACCCAGGGATCAAACCTCAGTCTCCTGTGTCTCCTGCATTGGCAGGTGGATTCTTTACTACTGAGCCACCTGGGAAAGCCATCCATTTCATACAGAGAGATTTGTTTTCCTGTATTATTGCTTTTATTACTGTCTTTAGAGAAAGAAATGAGGAAGATGAGGCAGATGTGATTTTTTGTATTTCTCCCACTAAGTAGAGTGAAAAAGCTTGGACAGTACATAGAGGAAGACTTAAGATGATTCTGAAGAGAAGAGAGAAAGCTGACTAATGACTTTGAAGAGTGACATTGTGGTAAGTTTTCCTTTTATTTCATGTTTCTCAGACACGGGTCTCAAGAAGTTGCATCCCCAAACACAAGTGGGTGCTAACAAAAAAGACTCTACCAATAGCCTGCTGTCTTAACCAGAGGACCAGGAAAAGAGAAGAAAACTATTAGACAATAATTGGTCTGCTCCTGCCAACAACATGGAAAATACCGTGGTCCTACCCTACCCTCCAGCAAAGGCTGGGGAGGGAACATTTGCACCTTGGTGAGGCTATAATGAAGCACTACAAAGCCTGCACTCTTTCCTATGGGGGTGATGTCCTAGAACGTCCAGAGCCAACCAGGACTTCCATTCCTCCTTTATGGACTGCAGTGTCCCACCCCCTCTCCTGGATTGGATCAGAGGAGGCCTAATGGAGTTGACTTTCATGACCACCCGCCAATAATGAGCTCCCCCACCCTCTATCAGAAGAGGCCACGTGGAGAGCAGTAAGGGGGAGGCTCCAATGCCTTCCAGCCAGCGGGTACCAGCTGAGCCTAGTAGGGAGCCAGAACCCCCAGCCTTGCTCAGCAGTAACTAGAAACATCCAGAGGCCAACAGGATGGGGGTGGGGTGGGTGTGGAGACCCCGACTTCTACATTCCCTGCTGGAGCAATGTCAGAGGAAGTCAGCTAAAACAGAAGGTTTAATTAAGATCCATCTCTTACAAGGCAGTACCCAAAATGTCTAGTTCTCAGTCAAAAATTACTTGTCACATCCAGAACTAAAAAGATTCTCAAATGGAATGAAAAAAGAAAACCAATAGATGCCAACAGCAAACTGACAGAGATGTTACAATTATCTGACAAAGATTTTAAAGCAGCCACTGTAAAAATGCTTTAGTGAGCAATTGAGAACACATTTCAACCCTTCTCCCACCCTCCCAAAAGAAGTCAGCCAAAGGCTCAGAGAAAAAAAAGTCTTGATTTCACCAAACACTTTGCAAAATTGTTGTCAGTTGCTGCAGCAATGAAAATAAACTCAAAGCTTTATTTTAACCGACTTGGAGAACTCATTGTCAGTAACAGACAATTTGGGAGTAAAGATGAGTGGTCTGCATCTGGCCTTGGCTCCCGGGAGGCCTGGGTGGCCAGGAGGAAGGCAGATGGGACTTGGATCAGGCCTAGCATGTCCTGGGTGACAGGACCAGCATGAGCAGTCAGAGTATGTTAGTATCGAAGTCAGGAAGGCAAGCCCAGGACACAGTCGGAGAGTCCTGTGATCCAAGGGAGACTAGACTAGACACAACTTCCAATCAAGCAGCCTGGAGTTAGCGTTCAAGGTGATCCAGCCAACAGGTGGGGATTCCAGACAGTAAGGTGCTGGGAGTGCTTCCTAAGCTCTAGCACAGAGGACCTGTCCGTAGACATAGCAAAATGGGTTTATGAATATGTATCTTCGCTAAGGTCAGACATTGCATGAACAGTGGTGGTGGTGATTTAGTCACTCAGTTGTGTCCAAACTCATTGAGACTCCATGGACTATGGCCCGGCAGGCTCCTCTGTCCATGGGAATGTCCAGGCAAGAATACTGGAGTGGGTTGCCATTTGCTTCTCAGGGAGGCAGGGAAAAGCGGAAGCTGGCTTGCCTGGGCTCTCCACGTTGTCAGGACACCTAACGTCAGCAGGCTGCACTAAGAGGCCTGGGCAGTGCCTGGAAAGGTGGGGCAGAGAGTCTAAGCTAAATCACAGAACTACATAACTCTTAGACTGAGCCTCACAGCTCAGTCGGTAAAGGACCTGCCTGCAATGCAGGAGACGCAGGTTTGATTTCCAGGTCAGGAAGATCCCCTGGAGAAGGAAATGGCAACCCACTCCAGTATTCTCGCCCAGAGAATCCCATGAACAGAGGAGCCTGGCTGGCTACAGCCCATGGGGTCTCTCTCAAAAGTTGGACACAACTCAGTGACTAAACCACCACCACCACTACATAACTCTCATGTGATTAGCAGTCAGGGTAGGATGGCTACTGAAAATGTAAAAAGCCGCTAATGATCTTCCATATACATAGAGCCATTGTTTTTACTCTGTCATCCAGAGATGGCACTGCATATAAGCCTGTTACCCTCTCAACTATCCAGCCCCATGGCTGGCAAATCCTGGTCACTATGCTTCTCACTTGGGCTTCCCAGGTGGTGCTAGTGGTAAAGAACCATCTGCCAATGCAGAAGACCTAAGAGATGTGGGTTCCATCCCTGGGTCAGGAAGATCCCCTGGAGGAGGGCATGGCAACCCAGTCCAGTATTCTTGCCTAGAGAATCCCATGGACAGAAAAGCCTGGCGGGCCACAGTCCTTAAGTTGCAAAGAGTCAGACATGACTGAAGCGACTTAGCATGCGTGCATGCTCCCCACTTGGGTTCATATATTTCCTTATGTCTGAACTCCATCTCACCTTAATGAGTAGCCTTCTGTTTTTACATCCCAGGAAGGGGCAGCAGGGGTGGTAGGCGATGGCAGAGGAATGACAGAGGGCAGAAATGGAGTGGCAAGTCAGCTCACCTCTTGCCATCCATGGCTCTTCCATTATTTCACTACGTATTGTGGGGCCCCCTTTTGACCTAGTTATTGCATATAACTCTTTGAACTAGTTGCTGATGAGCCACTTGCATTCATCAGTCTATTGCTGTTGATATAATTGTTTGCTTTTGCCGGAATTATTTGGATTACTCATATTACTCCCTTTGTCACTGTCTTACCCTTCTATAGAAAGAAAGAGCCAAGTATCTATACTTTATAGACAGAGATATACTGGGCAGAAGAAAGAGAATTTGGAAAGATACAAAGTTACAGCCTTACTTTATACCAAAGTTACTCCTGATGAATTAAAGATTTATGTGTTAATTAAAAAGGAATAGAAGAAAACGCAGGTGATTATAAAATAAGGAAGACATTTCTAAAAATACCAAAAAATATAGAAATTATGAAAGAAAATATTACAATGGTTCAGATTTTACTGAAAGTAAAAATGTCTGCATTGTCTTGGTTATTTCTGGGTAGTGACATTTAAGTGACTATTTTATCTTTTTGTATCTCTATTTTTTAAAGTTTTCAGCAAATATATAAAAATGAAAATTATTTTACATGGCCTATACAATGAATAACATTGAAAGTCAAACATCAAATTGAAGAAAAAAGTTTTAGCATATAGAATGCAATACATAAAGAGTTCTTAAACATCAATATGAAAAATACTCAGTTCCCAATAGAAAATCATATATAAAAGTTGTTAATGGTGTATCACAAAAGTGGCATTAAAATGAGTGACAAATTTTAAATATGCTTACTGTAATACCTATTGAAGTATTACAGTATAAATGCAAAATGAAACAATATTAAGACACATTTCAGTGGGTGCCTATCACAATGCCAGAGATTAAAATAACTTTATACATAGCTGGTGGCCCTGTAAATTGGTGTAGCTTTTTTGGAAAGACATTTGGTGATGTGTCAAAAGATAGCATTTTTTTACCTTTGGAACAGCAATTTTTACAAGCTAGCAATTGATCTTTAAGAAAGAATCATAAATGTGTCCAAAGTGCAGATTTTATCCAAAGAATTTTTTAATAAGAATAAATTTAAATGTTTCCCCAAATAAGAGAGTTAAGTAGCTTATGGTGTACTCATAAGGTTAAAAGAAATTAATATATATATATTCCTTTTAAAAATGAATTTTCAGAACAATAGCTGATATGAAGAGTATACAATATATTTTGTTTAGTGAAAAAGCAGTACATAAAATAGTACACATAGGGTCGACTTTCTTTTTTTGGTCAAAAGAAAATTCATGTATAGAAAAAGACAGAAGCAAGATACATACATCAAGTGTGAATAGTGGTTACCTCTAAGTGGTGGAATTGTTTGGCTTGTCTATGCTATATACATTTTCTTTAATTAGCATACATTCTGTGGGAAAATATTTAAACTGGCTTTTTTTTTTTTTTTTACAAAGTTGGCCGCTGG
The DNA here is from genome assembly GCF_019320065.1 of Cervus canadensis. Classification (NCBI taxonomy): domain Eukaryota; kingdom Metazoa; phylum Chordata; class Mammalia; order Artiodactyla; family Cervidae; genus Cervus; species Cervus canadensis. Next base: position 54,951,601 of record NC_057398.1, on the reverse strand, counting down.
CCTGGGCAGATAAAACAAGCCGCACACTTTGTATGGTCTGTCACCCCTCCACAAAGGGCTGATATTATTTTGCTGACAACCCTGAAGACCACTCAATCTCACGTTGCAAATCCTGCCATGATGGGAACAAACCCAGTTCAAGGAGAGAATTTCAAAACGTACTAGGGGGAACAGTGTCTCCTCTTCCAGACTCAGGTGCACAAATGCTACAGTAATATTTTTGTCCACAGATTTGGAGAGAAAACAATCTGACCCGGGAAAGACACGCCCTTGGTTTGTCCATTGTGAATTTCTTTGAGAAGTACAGAGAGGGAGGGCTTGGGGGTTCCATGCGGTTGGTTTTTACTGAATAGCACTAAGATTCGAGAAAGCCCATAACTAATTGGCTCTGTCGGAGGGGGAAATGCTATTAAGACTTTCTTTCTTTCTTTCTTTTTTTTTTAAGTGCAGTAGGCGCAGAGCCGTGACACGGCATGTTGTGCAGTAATATTGGTGTTCTAGCCGATGCTCTCCTGGACAGAGGACCAAGGAGAAAAGCAACTGAGATTAGCATCCAGTGACCAGCGTCACATTTGCATCTGAAAGTGCCCGCCACGCACAGCTGAGGCAGCATTTGTACAGAAGGAGAGGGGACTTGCATAAATCTACCCGGACTGTGTGTCCTGTCCGAAGACTCTTGAGTCAAGACATGTACAGCTCTAGCCTCCAGAAGAGAATCTTCTGGAGTCAGTATTAACATCTTATCTCAAAAGAAATAGCCCCTATCTCAGGTTAAATACTCCACTTGGTGAGGATTCCAAGAGCGACATTTTTAGTTTCTTACCAGCTCTCCGTTCACTTTTGTCTTTTTCTCATCCTTCCTGCCTAAGGCTCCACCTCTTTCACCATCGGGAGGATGTGGTCCGATATTGCTTTGTTACGTCATATGAAAATGTGGGGGGAACAGTCCTTGAAGTTGAACAGATAAAAATCTCTCTAGCCCTGGAAATCTGATTAATTTTTTCCCCTCCCTGAGGGTGTGAGTGCAGGACCTTACTTGGTCAATTGTTCTGGTAGGCAACTCTGTCCTCTGGGGGTGGGGCGGTGGGGCGGGAGTGGGGGGAACCGCAGGGACAAAGGAATGGAATTCCATTTCCTCCTCAGGGAAAGAGAAAAACTTGACATTGTGAGTTTTCCCAGGCTTCTTTTGGGACCTCAAATAAGCCTGAATTGCATCATTTCAGAAAAATGCAAGAGGCAACCTACACCCCATCCATAAGCTCTGATAATACAGAGTCCAGGGATTAGAGAAAGGGAGAAACACATGCATGATTTCCTGACCTGAGCACAATTAAAGATCTTGATTGCAAAACCTGAGTGCCTCCAGACTGAAGAACTACAGACGCAGGCACTGAAATTCACCGTGAAGGGATCCTAATGCCACATGGAACTCTTTCACAATCCAACCCGGAGACACATATGAGAGACTTTTTCCACTGCACAGTAAACTCAAGGTTTTCCATATTGGAAACCTTGCCCATCCCTCCAATAGAGATCAGTATTTGAAGACAAAGGAGCTTTTAAGATGTGGCTATTTATTTAATAGATTTCCTTCTCTGAGGGGAGAAGGAAATGGCAACCCACTCCAGTATTCTTGCCTGGAGAATCCCAGGGACAGAGGAGCCTGTGGGCTGCTGTCTATGGGGTCGCACAGAGTCAGACATGACTGAAGTGACTTAACAGAAGCAGCAGCTTCTCTGAGGTCTCAGGGTAATTTCTTGATATTCAGTTCTTTGCATTTGTTTGTGTTTTAAAACGTGTTGATTATTTACTGTTGAACAGCAAGGATGGGCTCAGAGTGAAGCTGCTGAGCTTGGGACCCTACCCAATTATTCAGAGGGCCTCAGCGACCATCCCAGTGGCGGCCCAGGCCCAGCTGACATGGAGAGGGAGTGGGTTTCTATTAAAGAAACCCTAGGCACCTATTGTGCTATAACTGTGTTAGAGAATGCAAAGATAAATACGATACCAACCCTGCCCTTAAGAATGTCATAGTCTGATGGGAAAATACACAGAAAAATGAATTAATGTAATATGATAAATGCTAAATTGGCACTATGAACAAACACTATTTTTATACACTGATCTTGGGCGTAGAGGAGGGCCTTTAAAAATCCTTCAGCAAAAATCATGATCCGAAAGAATTTATCTAGACTTATTACACAGAATCCTTTCTTTGACTTCTAATTCAGTGGTGTCCTAGGTAGGTGTGGGTACCCTAGGAAGTACAGAAAAGAATCGTGCAGCTGCAGAAATAAAATATTATAACTTAATGTTTATGCTTGTTAATGTATTCTTTAGGTTTTTTGTATATATTTTATAACATGATGGAATTGTTCAGTAGTAAATGTTTATCATTTACAAAAATAATATACTATATTGGGAGGTGCATGTTCAAAATATGTTAGCATGATAGTGTGAGCAAAAGCTTGAAAACTACTGGGCTCATCTGCAAGGCCCTGCATTGTCTTCCTTTGGGCCTTTGGACAGTTTGTCTGTGTCTTGGGAGCTCAAGTTCACCTGACTGTCTTCCATCACCTCTGCTCAGAGAAAAGAGGACCCTCCAATTACCTGTATCCTTCCTCCTTTGAAGGCTGTCTGTAATTATATGATCCCACTTTCCCCTTTATGTCATAAAGGGATGAGGAGGCAGACACGCAATAGTTATTAGTTGAAATAACTTGTTCAGCTAACACTACTCAGGTGCTCTCTGGGAGAAACAAAGAAACAAAGCAAAACAACCCTGATATTGGTTGAGGTATTCTACTAACAAGAAACTGGCCAAAGTCTTAAACACAAAAGCAAAAATCACAAAGCCTGTTGCTACAAGAACTATAAAGGCCATGAGATAAATGAGACAGGTAAATGAATCAGTGTAACTAATGGTTGCTTGTGGGATTTTGTAGTCATACAGGTTGGAGTTAAAAGCCCAACTTTGCCACCGAGTATCTGTGAGATCTAAGCACTCACTGAACCCTTTTAAGTGTATCAGTTGCTGTTCTTGGGTTGCAAGGAATAGAAACCACCTCCACAAGCATTCCCAAAAGGAATTTGTCGGAAGGAAACATGGAGTCAAAGGAAGAGCTGAAACCCAGCCTTTGCAAAAGAGAAGATCTAGGGCAGTTTCAGGGATCTTGGCAGTGACTTTGAATCTCTTGTATCTTTAGGGTTCTCAGCTCTGACAACTCCACTCTTCACTGCTTTTGAGTCCTCTCCACTCAGAATTCAGATTCTCAGGATTGAGATTCTAAATGGCTTTCTTGGTCACTTGCTTATCTCTGTGATGGGACAGAGCTGAGATTTACGTATAGAAAAATCCACTCCACCCCCCAAAACCCTGAGAAGTGGAAGATCAGCACCTCCACAATAAAAGACAAATGAGACACATTGAGATGATATGAGAGGTAGTGATGACCTCACCAGGACCTCACCTCAGGTGTGGCAACCTACAGCCAAGAGGGCCTTCCCAAAATAAGGAACTCAGGAAGATCCGCTGGAGAAGAGAAGGGCTACCCACTCCAGTACTGTTGCCTGGAGAATTCCATGAACAGAGGAGCCTAGTAGGCTCCATGGGGTCTCACAGAGTTGGATACAATTGAGGACACTTTCACTTTTCACTTTCCTTGAGCAGTGAACAGATCGTGCCCCATGCCAGACGCTCTGATCCTTGGGGCCAACATGGAAACATTAGGTTTTGAAAACCAGAGGGATTAGTGATAGAACTGTAGGAAATAGAGAACCAACTCTTAAAGGGTCCATCTGCAGACCCGATTGCCCTGAGATCCAGCCCAAAAGCAATAGTCTGAAAAGCATCTGGACTAAAAGGGCTTAAGGTGACTGTTGGAGAGGCAGAAACTTCCTGAGACCTTATCTGGAAATGCTGATGGATGTCAGTTTTGCGATCATCCTACCTCATTTGTGACAGAGCTGATGGGCTTCATTTTTTGTTGTCTTCCTTCTATCCTGCTTGCACAAAGATGTCCCACCCAACTTGGCATAGCAATCAGGCAGGATCTATGCCCTGGACTCGATAGGAACCCTAAGCTGAACCTTCCCATTACAGCAACTGAGCTGCAACTGGCCCAGGCAGACTTCCTGTACCCTGCCCATCCTGTGGCCCTACTAAAGGTGGTACATGCAGCCCATGTAAAGGATGTCCTTGGAATGCCTGGCTCTCGTGGCCAAGGGAGTTTTTATTTCTGAGTCACATGAAACATCTACACAAGACCACTTCTTCAAGACTAGAGAAGGGAGCCATTTTGCCTGTTACAGACAAACACACATAGGAGGAGACGCAAATGTGGAGACGCAGGTATTGATTCCAAACCAAAGAACAAAGAAAATCCCCAGAAAAAGACTTTAGTGGAATAAAGATTAGCAACTTATCTGATAAAGAATTCAAAGTATCAGTCATAAAAATGTTCACTGATCTTAGGAGAAGAATGGATGAACACAGAGAGAACCTCAAAACGATAGAAAATATAAGAAGGGAGTTATAGGACTTCCTTGGTGGTTCAGTGCTTAAGAATCCACCCGCCAATGCAGGGGACCTGGATTTGATCCCTGCTCTGGGATGATTCCACATGCTAATGAGCAACTAAGCCTGAGCACCACAACTACTGAGGCTGAGTGCTGCAGCTACTGAAGTCCATGTGCCCGGAGCCCATGCTCTGCAGCAGGAGAAATCACTGCGATGAGAAGCCCATACAATACAGTGAAGAGTGGCCCCGGGTTGCCGCAACTAGAGAAAGCCCTCATGCCACAATGAAGATCCAGGGCAGCCATAAATAGATAAAAAGAAGGAAGTTATAACTTAACTGAAAAATACATTAGAAGAATTCAACAGCAGAATGGATGAAATAGAAGCATGAATCAGTGAGCCAAAAGACGAAGAAATGGAAAATACCCAGACAGAGCAGCAAAATGAAAAAAAAAAAAGAAATTAAAGAAGTGAGAATACCTTAAGGAATCTCCAGGACATTCAAGCAGAATAACAGTCACTTCACAGGGATCCCAGAAAGAAAAGAGAGAGAAAGGGCCTGAAAAATTACTTGAAGAAATAATGGCTGGAAAATTCCCTAATTTGGGGAGGGAAACAAACATCCAGGTCCAGGAATCCTAGAGGTCCAAATAAGATGAATCCAAAGAGGAATACACTGAGACACATTATACTTAAATTAGTAAAAGTTAAGCATAAAGAGGGAACCTTAAAAACAAGAGAAAAGCAATTTATTATGCACAAGAGAAACCCTGTAAGGCCATCAGTAGGTTTTTCAGCAGAAACTTTATGGGCAGAGGGAGTGGCACAATATGTTCAAAATGCCAAAAGGAAAAAATTCCCAACCACAAAGTCTCTACATGACAAGGTTATCATCCAGAATTGAAGAAGAGATTAAGAGCTTTCCAGATAAGCAAGACGCTTGCTCCTTGGGAAAAAAGCTATGACAAACCTAGACAGCATATTAAAAAACAGAGATATTACTTTACCAACAAAAGTCCATCTAGTCAAAGCTATGATTTTTCCAGTAGTCATATATGGATGTGAGAGTTGGACCATAAAGAAAGCTGAGCACTGAAAAATTGATACTTTGAACTGTGATATTGGAGAAGACTCTTGAGAGTCCCCTGGACAGCATGGAAATCCAGTCAGTCAATTCTAAAGGAAATCAGTCCTGGATATTCATTGGAAGGACTGATGCTGAAGCTGAAGTTCCAATACTTTGGCTACCTGATGTGAAGAGCTGTCTCATTGGAAAAGACCCTGATGCTGGGAAAGACTGAAGGCAAAAGGAGAAGAGGGTGGCAGAGGATGAAAGAGCTGGATAACATCATTGACTCAATGGACATGAATTTGAGCACACCCTGGAAGATAGTGAAGGACAGGGAAGCCTGGTGTTCTGCAGTTCATGGAGTTGCAGGGTATTGGACACAGCTTAGCAACTGAATAACAATGAAGGAGTTCATCACCACTAATCCAATCCTATAAGAAATGTTAAAGAGACTTCTCTCAGTCAAAAAGAAAAAGTGCTGATTAATCAATAGTAAGAAAATATGTGAAAGCAAAAATATCACTGGAAAAGATGAACAAACAATAAAAGCATATCAAGCAGCTTTTCTAGCTGCAATGGTATAAAAATAGAAATCAACAAGAAGAAAACTGGAAAAGACACAAGTGTTGAAGACTAAACAACATGGTACTAAAACCAATGGGTTAATGAAGGAATCAAAGGGGAAATCAAATATACGTTGAGAAAAATGAAACTGGAAATGTTACATTTTAAAATCTATGGGATACAGCAAAAGCTGTTCTAAGATGGAAGCTGATAGTAATACAGGCTTATTCCAAGAAATGAGAAAAATTTCAAATAAGCCACCAAACTTTAAATTTATAGGAACTAGAAACAGAAAAAGCCTAAACTTAGTAGATGAAAGGAAATAATGATCAATTGAATAAGATAACATTTTCAAAGTCCTTAATACAATACCTGCACTTAATAAGTGTTCAGTTGCTATAAATTATGTGAGACCATCTGGAAATTATTAGAAGGTCAGGCTTCTTTTCTTATACAGTATTGGTAGAAGTGGCTTTCACTGAAAGATTTATTTGATTGAATATCAATGATGGAATAATATTGGAAAAGAAGGTGATATTATAATTACTCCAGTGTGAAATTTTAGTTACTTTTATTTCTGCTTTGTGCATGAAATCCCACTCCTCATCACACATCAGTATTCTTAGATTCTGTGATTACAAGTGCAATATGCAAAAAACAAAAATAAGAACCATCCTTCTAAGCCAATTCTCTTCCCGTTTGCTCTTTCCATAAGGTCCTGAGGCTCTATTCTTCAGTTCAGTTCAGTTCAGTTCAGTTGCTCAGTAGTGTCCGACTCTTTGCAACCCCATGAATCGCAGCACGCCAGGTCTCCCTGTCCATCACCAACTCCCGGAGTCTACTCAAACTCATGTCCATCAAGTCGGTGATGCCATCCAACCATCTCATCCTCTGTCATCCCCTTTTCCTCCTGCCCTCAATCTTTCCCAGCATCAGGGTCTTTTCAAATGAGTCAGCTCTTTGCATCAGGTGGCCAAAGTATCAGAGTTTCAGCTTCAGCATCAGACCTTCCAGTGAACATCCAGGACTGATCTCCTCTAGGATGGACCGGTTGGATCTCCTTGCAGTCCAAGGGACTCTCAAGAGCCTTCTCCAACACCACAGTTCAAAAGCATCAATTCTTCTGTTCTCAGCCTTCTTTATAGTCCAACTCTCACATCCATACATGACCACTGGAAAAACCATAGACTTGACTAGATGGACCTTTGTTGGAAAAGTAATGTCTCTGCTTTTTAATATGCTGTCTAGGTTGGTCATAACTTTCCTTCCAATGAGTAAACGTCTTTTAATTTCATGGCTGCAATCACCATCTGCGGTGATTTTGGAGCCAAAAAAATAAAGTCTGACACTGTTTCCACTGTTTCCCCATCTATTTGCCATGAAGTGATGGGACCAGATGCCATGATCTTCGTTTTCTGAATGTTGAGCTTTAAGCCAACATTTTCACTCTCCTCTTTCACTTTCATCAAGAGGCTTCTCAGTTCCTCTTCACTTTCTGCCATAAGGTTGGTGTCATCTGCATATCTAAGGTTATTGATATTTCTCCTGGCAATCTTCCCTGAACTCTCCAAGGACACATTGAGCTTGAGTAGGGAAATATTCTACTTTTGAGAAGACCCTACTCACAGGATATATCAACATGGAACTAAAGAGTCAGTTAACTTTGTAAAACAGCAGCCAAACCAATAGACAGGATTTTAGATAATCAGTGGAATTCTTTAGTCATTGGGCTGAATTAAATGCATATTTAAACGTCTCATCAATATAACCTCAGGTTTGATATGAATTTGTTCCAGGGTTGATAAACGGTCTCCAGCTGTACAATTATGATTGGCTGAATGACCCATGCCTCCACATTCAGTCATGGTTTGTGATGCATGATGAATATGCGTGGAGACGTAGGTGGTGTGGCCAAGTGGGGAGCTTGTAAACAAGCAGAGCCAGGGCAGGTGGGATGGGCCATGGTCCCACCACTGCTCTGGCAACACTTTTATCTCCCTGGCATAGTCCTAATCTCTGCCCTGGGACACATTATCCCAGAACAGAAAATCCTGTGAGAAAGAACCTTGAGATGGGAGTAGTTCAAGGGTTGTTCAAGATCAAGATGACCAGAAAAATATTCAGAGAAGGTCCCAGCCAGCCTGTGCAAAATAAACAGATGGCTCTTGCATGCAAATGTGAGCGGTACTTATATGCCCATGGGTAAGGTTCCTGCTGACAAAGCAAAAGGGGAAACTGGAGAAATGGGCTGGGTAATTCAAGCAACAGGCTCATTGTGTCTGGCTGAGCTGAGTGATTCAGAAAGGCCTGGGAGTGGAGCTTCAGCAAACCAGTTCTTTGATGTGTGGAGTTCCTCCAAGCTGGATTTAGCAACCTCCTCCTGCCAGCAGACCATTGCCTTGAACAGTCTCTTCCTCCCCTCCCTGGTTTCAACAGCTCACCGTGTCCTTCAAAACAGACAAACAATATTCCACATAGACTTTGGGAAGATTCCAAGAAGTTCTTTCCCTCCTCCCTCTTATACTCTTAAAAATAAAACACACTGTCACCAGACATTCTGACACCTCAGATACTTATTGTGGGCATGAAGTAAATGACAATGAACTGGTGTTTTCCTGTCTGAAAGTTAGGCAAATAATTAGGGCAGTAGTTTTTTTTGTTTTGTTTTTACTATATCAGGCCACTGAACTCCTTGAAAACAACAGAAAATCAAGAGTTTTAAAAATGGTAAATTTAGTGGGTGAGCAAGCCACGGTTTTATCCAATTTGTATGCCAAGATGAATTTAGTATACACACACACACACACACACTCATATGCACATGTGTTCAGTAGACAAAATGCTCTTTAAATAGCAAGGTCCCTGAGTACATTTAAAATGTGATTTGATTTGCAACATGTAACTTAAACATAACTTTCAGGAAATGCATTCTTTGCATAAATGTGGCAAATGTACAAAGACAGTGTTTAAATGCTGTCAGAATCATTGGCTGAAGAGCAGTCGGCTGCATATATCTTTGGTTTATAGAAGCTAAACACTCAGTTTCTAAAAGAAAAAAAAAAAGCAACTATATTTCTCAAACTTCCCTTTGTCTATCATTCTGGTTCTCAGAATTTGGCCCAAACCTTATCGTTGAAATTTTCTTTCTCATTACTATCCTACACAATTCTTCTATTTCAGTTTCTTACAAACTAACTCAACACTTCAAAGTGCATAGTGTATCTATGAAGACTAAGGAATAAGGACTGAAATTTGAGATTCTCTGTGAGTCTCAGCTGGCAGGGTTGGAAGTGCTGCAGAGATTGGGGGCAGGGGGTGCAGTGCTCAGTGAGAGATCATCTCTCCTTCATTCCCTGTCTCTATTTCTCTCTCCCTCATACATGCTACTGAGATCAAGCTCATACTGCTCACCACACAACAGGCCAGTGAATCAAGAGATGGGTTTGGGGGGCAAGGAACAGCAACCTTTATACAGAAAACCAGCAGACCAAGAGGATGGTGGACTAGTGTCCCAAAGTACCATCTTGCCTGGGTTTGGATGCTTGTTTCTTTTACAAAACAAAGAGGGGGAGGTAAGGAGATAAAGTAAAGAAAGGAGACAATTTGTTGCAAGTATTTCCTGGTTCTGACCAGAATCAAAGGGGATGTGTTAATTTCTTCTTTCTTGCTGCCATTTGCAGGTGGGCCTGGTCCACCTCTGATGTTTCCTGTGAGCTAAATAAACAAAGGCATTTTAGCTTAAGCTCAGGTATGAGAGGCAGAGTTCTCAGAGATGGGTCATCGTGTATACTTTAAGCTACAGGCAACATGCCTTTAGTGATTAACTTGTAGCAAAAGTAATAGAATATAAAGGAATGAATCCAACATGGAGTCACCTTTGTTTTTCTCTGTTACATAAACACACACACACAAACTTCTGTAGGCATGGTAGTCCCACCGGATGTTAATAATAAGGGGAGAACCCAGCCTGGTGCTGAGGAAGTGAAATGGATGCTATGCGCAGGTCCTACTTTAAAAAATATTTTGACCAAGTAGATAGATCTCAGGAGTCACTGGTTTAAGCACTGTGTTAGAATCAGAGCAACATGGGTTCAGTCTTCCTCAGTGGCTAACGCCTGCTTTGCTGACCAAGTTAGTCCAGTCTTCATGTTAGAACCTGGGTCGTACTTTCTGCCTTTCAAGCTATCTTGAATATCAAAGCTTGAATTCTACCTTTGACCATGACACAAACTAACCCTATCTTTTTAACTGCACTTTTTTCCCCCCTGTCCAGGGACAAGGGGACCTCAGCTGAAATAAGCTCTGACTTACTGTCCTGGGCCCTGTATCCTTGTGCAAAAGCCAAACATCCATCCTTCTATGCGACAGACCACCTCTGCCGTGCATTACAGCATTTAGCTCAGTGTTCTTCACAGAAGGGAGTCAGGGAATATTTGAGTATCTAATGGAGTTCAATAACAATTTGAGTGAAAAAAAAATACAGAAATGTAAAAAAAGTCATTTGTATGATAAGCTTAATTTTTATGTTTTAATTCAAATGTGTTAAGAGAACAGCATTGAAACATGTATATTAAGTGTGAAACAGATTGCCAGTCCAGGTTGGATGCATGAGACAAGTGCTCAGGGCTGGTGCACTGGGATGACCCAGAGGGATGGGATGGGGAGGGAGGAGGGAGGGGGGTTCAGGATGGGGAACACATGTAAATCCATGGCTGATTCATGTCAATGTATGGCAAAAACCACTACAATATTGTAAAGTAATTAGCCTCCAACTAATAAAAATAAATGGAAAAAAAACCCCCAGCAAACTACATAGGGACGTTTGTGTTCAGTGCTCCTTTCTCCTAGAAGTATCTCTAGTCAAGGAAGTAACTTTGAATCACTACTGACCCCTCCCTAGAGTGGGGCTCAGAATGACCCAGAGAACAAATGTGAGACTGGGGTCAGGAGCCCTGGATAAGTCAAAATTCTCTAGGAGCTTTGGGACCCAGGTTAAGTTAAATTTTGTGAATCCAAGTGTTTTCATTTGCTCATAGCAGGTTTTGAGGGTAAAAGGTGGAATTGATATGAACCTATTCTGACTACTGTCATTTTTTATATGGCTTTTTCTTCCCCTGCTAGTAATATATAAGCACAAGGAGCTTAACTTAAAAATTCTGAGGATAGCTTCTTACATGTAAGTAAAATTAAAAATGAAACTGTACGAGATGATGGTCTACATATTTAAAAGCTTTCCTGAAATGGGAAATTAACAAACGCTTTTGGTAATATGCTCAAAGCTTTAATTACTTGGATCCTGGAAGTCTTTCATGTAACATACTTCATGCTGCCTTTAGGTCCCACACGCGTATGCATGCTCAGTTGCTTTAGTCGTGTCCAACTCTTTGCGTAGCCTGGTGTAGCCCACCAGGCTCCTCTGTCCAGGGGATTCTCTAGGCAAGAATGCTGGAGTGGGTTGCCCTGCCCACCTCCAGGGACTCTTCCCCACCCAGGGAGTGAACATGTTTTTCTTGTGCGTCCTGCACTGGCAAGCAGGTTCTTTACCGCTAGTGCCACCTGAGAAGCCCTTAGGTCTCATAACATCTATCAAAACAACTATCAGTTAACTGCTGATATAAGTAATCCCCTCCCTTTTCTGTTCACAATGGTGTCTCCAGCTGTCCTGTTTGAATGGTCAGGGTAGTGCAGGATGACAGGCTGTGAATGGTTACTTCTTGCTGCCCTGTGAGCCATAGTGAGGGTGGAACCCATGAAACAGGAAACACTGTCCCTTACGACTCTCCCTGAAGCAGCCCCACACTGGACTTCAATAAAGTTATGAGACATTTAAAAAAATTTTTTATTGACATATAGTTGATCTACAATATTTTGTTAATTTCTGCTATACAACAAAGTAACTCAGTTATACATACAAACATTCTTTTTTAAATTCTTTTTATATTTTGGTTTATATTATATGATGGTTTATCACATATTATATACTATATATGGTTATTATATTATTATATTATGGTTTATCACAGAATATTGAGTGTAGTTCCCCGTGCTACTCTGTAGGACCTTGTTATTTATCCATTCTATATATGAGAGGTTGAACCTGCTAACTCCAAATTCCCGCTCTGTTCCTCTACCACCTCCCTCCCTCTTGGCGAGCACAATTCTGTTCTCTACATCTGTGATTCTGTTTCTGTTTTGTAGGTGAGTTCGTTTGTGTCATATTTTAGATTACATATATAAGTGATATCATATGGTACTTGTCTTCCTCTTTCTGACTTCCTTCATTTGGTATGATAATCTCCAGTTCCATCTATGTTGCTACAAATGGTATTCTTTTCACTGCTAAGTAATATTCCATTATATATACATATATATATTCATCTTCATCATCTATTCATCTGTTGATGGACAATTAGTTTGTTTCCATATCTCCACTATTGTGCACAATGCTGCTATGAACATAGGAGTGCATGTATCTTTTTAAATTATAGTTTTGTCCAGATATATGCCTCAGGAATTGCTGGATCACATGGCAACTCCATTTTTAGTTTTTTGAGGATTCTCCATACTGTTTTCCATAGTGGCTGCACCAACTTATATTTCTACCAACAGTGTAGGAGGATTCCCTTTACGGTATGAGACAATTTTTAATGAAGGGCTTTAGCTGACCAAAGTTCTGTAGAGTAGGGAAGAGGATTGCTATTTATAATAAGAAAAATATATGTGGTCTTCATCCCCATTTCTGGTACAGAGCTCCCAAAACACTTGCAATTTCCTAAGTGATAAGAGCCATAAAACCGGCTTGTACCTTTTGTTATGTTAATGAGGTGATATTTGGACTGCAGCTAAGGTTGGGGCCAGTGTCCAGAAAAATGAACCATGTGATTAGAAAGTTGGAACGTTTAGTCCAAACCCCTGACCCTGGGGAAGAGAGACAGACTGGAGGTTGAATCAGTTGCCAATGGCCAATAATTTAATCAATTGTGCCTATATAACAAACCCTCCATAAAAACCCAAAGGGTTAGGATTTGGAGAGCTTCCATGTTGGTGAATATGTGGAGATTAATTGAGAGTGGTAAGCATGTGGTAAGTGGGGAGGGCATGGAAGCTGTATTCCCTTTTCCCATACCTTGCCCTATGCATTTTTCCATAAGTAAAACGTTTCTCTGGGTTGAGCCATTCCAGCAAATTAATGGGACCCGAGGAGGAGGTTGTGGAAACTCCACAGCCAGTCAGTCAGAAGCCCAGGTAACGACCTGGACTTGAGAATGGCATCTGAAAATGTGGGATCGAGCCCTTAACTGTCTCCTGGTCGACAGGGTCAGAATTGAGATGAGTTGTAGGGATACCCAGCTGGTATTCCATACCTATTTGGATACATGTATAATTCCCCACCCCCACCACAACACACACACTTTGGAAACGTTAAAGATGGAGAAAGAATTGGCATTCTCCCCCAGGTTATTTTGTTGGCTTCTCTGGATCACAAAGAGTCAAGGTCTCACTGTCTAGGCCTGCTGGGAGAGGCTTACCTTGATATTTCCCAGGCAATGCCAGGGTGCCTTGCAGACTCCTCTGGATCCTAAACTTTCTACTCATCTCACTCTACTAAGAGTTCTTGCTCTTTCATTCCTTTCCACTTCTAGTACTTTCATCTGCCTTCAGAATTCCCTGTCATTGGAAATCTTTAAGTTCCAAGCTCAGTCTCAGGTCTTAAACATTCCACAGCCTTCCTCACTGAATGTCAGTGATGTATGGGCGGGGGACCACCCCTGCATTTGCTTCTCCTTCAGGATCTAGTCTCATGTATGAGGAGGCAGAAGCTCTAGAGCTTCTTCTCCAGACAGTGGCTAGATGCCCTGGGTGAACTGAAGATTTGACTTTCCTCTTTTTGATCTGCAAGAGACATTGTTATTCCTCCCACTGACATAACTTTGACTCTCTTTCTTGTGAAATACTTTCATCAGCTTTATCATGCAGAGGGAAGATTGTTGGCTCCCTCTCTGCCCTGAATTATTTCACAATCCATCATATATGAACTTGACTCTGAAAAGCAGTATGTCTAATTGCTTTTTTTTTAAGGTTCTCAGAGGTGGTGGTGGTGGAGATGGTGGGCTGAAGGAATAACCTCAGTTGACACCATCATGGTCATCATCATGATGTATTGAGTATTGGCTATCTGCCAGATATAACACCAATAATAACAATTTTAATAGCTTATACTTTTATTGCTTAATATAAGCCAGATACTGATATAGGAGTTTTAAATGCTGGAGAGAGTGTGGAGAAAAGGGAACCCTCCTACACTGTTGGTGGGAATGTAAATTGGCACAGCCACTATGGAGAACAGTATGGAGGCTCCTTAAAAAACTAAGAATAGAGCTAACACATGATCCAGTCATCCCACTTCTGGGCATATATCTGGAAAAAAAAAAAAACATAGTTCAAAAGTAAACATGCATTCCAGTATTCATTGCAGCACTGTTTGCAATAGTTAAGACATGGAAGCAACTCAAATGTCTATCGACAGATGAATGGATAAAGAAGATGTGGTTCTTCTTCTTATATATGTATATACAATAGAATGATGCTCAGCCATTAAAAAAGAGAAATAATGCCATTTGCAGTAACATGGATGGACATGGAGATTACTGTAAGTGAAGTAAATCAGCCAGAGAAAGACAAATATCATATGACATTGATTACACAGCAGAATCTAAAAAAACTGATACAAATGAACTTACCTACAAAACAGAAACAAATTCACAGACTTCGAGAACAAACTTATAGTTACCAAGGGGGAAGGGTGGCAGGGAGGAACAGATTGGAAGTTTGGTATTGACATGTACACACTGCTATATTTAAAATAGATAACCCACAGGGACCTATTGTATAGCACAGGGATCTCTGCTCAATATTTTGTAATAACCTAAATGGGAAAGTTATATATATAAAATAGATACATGTATAACTGAATCGCTTAACCATACACTTGAAATGAATGCAATATTGTTAATCAACTATACTCCAATATAAAATTGAAACATTTTAAAATGATATAGGAATTTTACTTGGAGAAGGAAATGGCAACCCACTCCAGTATTCTGGTGTGGAGAATCCCAGGGATGGAGGAGCCTGGCGGGCTGCCGTCTATGGGGTCGCACAGAGTCAGACACGACTGAAGCGACTTAGCAGCAGCAGCAGCAGGAGCTTTACATGTACTACCTGTTATTATAGCTTATTGATAACCCAATATGATACGTCTTGTGGTTACCTCCATTTTACAGAGCAGGACACTGAAGAACTGGTATGAAGTAGTTGTGCCCACAGTCACAGCCAGTAAGAAGTAAATAGATGTGGTCAAACCCATGTCTGATGAACTGCAGTGGCTTATCCATTATTCTCACTGTGGCTGGCATTTCCTAAGTAGGGCTGATTGACTGATTTTCAAAAGACTATTTAGGTTCGTGATATTTAAAACATAAGGTGTAGTTAGGTGCCCTTGTACAGGTCTGAGTAGTCACAGCTATCTACGGTAAAGAAAGGAGGTGGGAAGGAGGTTCAAGAGGAAGGGGACATTGGTATACCTAAGGCTGATTCATGTTGATGTATGGCAGAAACCAACACCATATTGTAAAGCAATTATCCTTCAATTAAAAGTAAATTAATTTTTAAAAAAGAGAGTATAAGCATTCATAGCTGAAATTTATCCTAACTGAAACGGTGTTTTTAAAAAGCCTCCCTGTCTGACTTGCTAAGTGAATTTAATGCTCCAAATGGATGCCAAATTGGCAGCCCATGGGATAAATTCCACTCTTTATGCAAGAAATAGACACTGTGGCCATGTGCTTCAACCATAACCTTGAGGGACCTTCTCTGTAGAACATAAGGTTAATGCATCCTTCACATCTTATTCCATCTTGGCCCCCAAGAGCTCTGCTGACGTAGGTGCTGGGCCAGTAACAACTGTGCTAGATAGAAGCCTTTAGGGCTGTAATTTCAAACCTGCCTGTATATCAAAGCTTAAACAATATACAGATGCCTGGGCAATCATTTAACTTCCTGAATTAAAACCTGGCCGGGAACCTGTATGTATTTTCTATCTTCCACCCCAGGTTTGGGAACCACGGCTATGGGAGCTGTGTTCTCTGTGGTACTGCCCATTTTTCCTGTAGAGTCAGTAACCATCTGCTTGCTTATTTACCCTCTACCTTCCCGCACGTACTATGAAGCAAGTGTCTTGCTAGTGTCAGAAAAACCAGAGAAAATGTCAGGCTTTGTCAACTGAAGTCAATATTTACTTGAGAAGCCTGTTGGCACATCTGTGTTACCAGCAAATGTCTTTCCAAACTGCTCAAAAAAAAAAAACAAAAAAAAAACACTAAACCTTAATCAGCAGGCTATATTGAAATACAGCCTCATCTTCTAAGTTGCATTCACATTTTTCTTAACATGTTTTCCTCATTACGTCTTCTCAGTGTATTCCATTGTTTGCTTATTTATTTCTTCAGAATTGTTTCCAGAGAGAGAAAGGCAAGCAAAATGAAGCATGGTTAGAAGTAGGAAAAAAAAAAAATCCCACCCCTTTGATAGAGACTAACATAATAAGCTTCTTGGCAGTTTTCTGAAAGAAATATTAGTCCAGTACAATAACCTTGTAGTGATTACTGTAGAACTGGCAATGTTGCAAATCTTTGGAGATTATAGGCAAGAAGGAAGATGGAAAATAAGTGACTCAAATTCTTTTGTAGGTGTTAGAGGAGAAAGAATGGGAAGATGAATAGAGAAAAATGTGCAGATGATCCTGATTTTGGAGGCTGTTAGTACTATCTGCTTCCTCATTGCCTGATGTTTTATTCATTATGTATAACCTATGTGTTGAAGAATCTTCTAGTTATGTAGGTTTTTATACTAGCTAGAGTCAGAAATCTGGAAAAAATACACTCTACAGAATAATCACATATTTCTCCATCATAAGGACTCTTAACAATGTTCACAAAAAAGATTTAATAAATGGAATATATCTCTATGTTTCACAGTCTGTCAGAGAATTCTTACCCTGACATCATGTATTGTTGGACTTTAAATAGCTCATGCTGCTCTATGTAAGAAAACAAGTAACCTAATCAAAAATGGGCAGAAGATCTAAATAGACATTTCTCCAAAGAAGATATACAGATGGCCAAAAAGCACATGAAGAGATGTGCAACATCACTAATTATCAGAGAAATGGAAATCAAAACTACAATGAAGTATCACCTCAAAGTAGTCAGAATGGCCATCATCAAAAAGTCTACAAACAACAAATGCTGGAGACGGTGTGGAGAAAAAGGAACCCTCCTACACTGATGGTGGGAATGTAAATTCGTACAACCTCTATGGAAAACAGTATGGGGGTTCCTTAAAAACTAAAGATAGAGGTATCATATGATCCAACAATCCCACTCCTGGATATAAATCTGGAGAAAACCATAATTTGAAAAATGCATGCACTTTAGTGCTCATTTCAGCACTATTTACAATAGCCAAAACATGAAAGCAACCTGAATGTCCATCAACAGAGGAACAGATAAAGAAGATGTGGTACATATATACAACTGAATATTCCTCAGCCATAAAAAAATGAAATAATGCCATTTGCAGTGACATGGATGAACCTAAAGATTATCATATTAAGCGAAGTAAGTCAGAGAAAGACAAATATTACATGATATCACTTCTATCCGGAATCTAAAAACAATGATACAAATAGCTTGTGGTCATTCGTATGATAGTCACAGGGAACCAGCTCACCCATTTTAGGGCAGAATGTTTGGTGGTGGGTCTACTGTGAGAAAGAAATTCTCCCAAAGGCACTCCCTCTTTCTCCTTCCTGCTTTCCTCCTGCATTACCTTCTGCACATCCGTGGTCTCACTAGTATCTTCTCTCTGCAGACAGCATTCTATTCACTACTAAAGCTGCTGCTGCTGCTAAGTCACTTCAGTTGTGTCTGACTCTGTGCGATCCCATAGACGGCAGCCCACCAGGCTTCCCCGTCCCTGGGATTTCCAACTCCAATGATAAAATGCTCCCCAAATAGTCTCAATCTAGTTTTCCTATGAACTATAAGTAAATCTAACTCTGAGCCTTTGTAATACCAGACAGCCAGCATCTCAGTGAGGAAAATAAAATATTGAATAAGGGAGACAAGCATAGAAGATGAGCTTTATGACTATTTTTTAAAGCTGCTAGAGAGATAAGCTCTTGAAAAGCATAATACATGTGGCTTCACAGCCCAGTTGGGTGGGGTAAAGTTGTAAATCTGACTGTTGTTCAAAATGGGAGAATGAATCATCAGATTGTAGGCTTCAGGTGGTCAGAGTGAAGAAGAGGATGATATTAACCATGGGATGCTGACATTACATGGCATTTCAGTGGCTGAATTTTCTCTGCCTTGGTCTTACACTCTTTCTAACCCCTCAGTTTTGAGGATGCAGATGATCTCCAGGAGAAGTTGGAAACTTTCATAACAAAGCCACACACGCAGCTGACTATGTAGCTGCAGAAACTAAAGGAGGACTCGGTCAGGGCGACAGCAGCTGCAAGCCTGTCTGTGACTCTGGATCATCAAGATGAGACATCAGATCAGCGACAAAGTACATGAGCTACAATGGCACCTGGTGTCTTGCCCCTAATTCTGAGCTTAAGAACGTGGCATCTGCTTCACTCCCATCTTCCAAATCAATTGTGTGCAGAATGTCTCTTGGGGCTCATGCCAATCCAAAACTGTGCAGAGAAGGAAATTCAGGGAAACATAGTTCCAACTTAGCTAAGCTGACATAGTACAAAACCCATCACAGCGTTATTCCCTTTAATAAGTGTAAACAGAATCTGAAGGTTGAGTGATTTTTTAAAATCCCATATGGCTGTCAAGCCAAAAAACGATAACTGAAAACCAGGACTGTAGACTCTTACCACTACATTAATGAGAACTTTTCTAAATGAACTCTGATGGCAAAAGAGACTTTTGTGAGTGAACCTAGGGAAACAAGCCATTATTGATAATGTTTTGGAGAAACGTCTTCCAAACAATCAGAAATGATTGTCATGGGTCCCAGACTCTTGGGATCCATTGCAGCTGTGTGCCTGCCCTTCTCCTCTGACCCTCAGTCAAGGTCCAGACACACAGTGGGGGCTCAAGACTCACACACTTGTAGATTGCTCTCTGTCCTAAGTGGTGATTGCTAGCTCAGAATTTCAGCAGTTTGTACCTATTCTCCAGTCATCTATATCATTACTCTTGACCACAGTGAGGTCCATTTCCTACTGTTTTGTCCTCTCACACAATGAATTACTGTGGGGTGTCTTCACCAGTGTGACCCTCTTTATCAAAAGAGTTTAATGTCTTTTATCTGTGAATTCCCTAGAAAAGCCTGATTTCTGAGGCAGGAATTCACCTCGGTGGATTTTGTCTCATCTTGGAGAGGTTGGACAGTTGAGAGCTTAATCATTTCAAGTTAGGTAGAAACATCTCACAGAGAATATTTAACTTTGGCCAATACCGAAAATATGCATGATAATGATGGCAAAAATAGTATATGTCAGTCATTTACTGTGAGTCTATGCCAGACTGTTTTTTCCATTAATTATTTTATGTAATCCTGCAACAATCTTATGAGGTAGATATTATGATTATCCCCATTTCACAGATAAGGCAAACAAAGGCTGGCCAGTTACTAGTTATCAAATCACTTCTCTTTTCTCCCTGACTGTATATCCCAGGCATTCTTGCAGTCAGGTATAGCTAGGAGAACGTGGGCATAAGGGATATAAACTATTGACCCATTAAAATCTCCCACCTAATCCTCTAGCCTGTTTCTCACCCCTTATCTGCTGAGTGGATATAAAGGATCCAGAGAGAGCATAAAGGCACTAAGGGAACATTGGAACCATTTGATTAAAGGAGCCTGGGTAACTGAACATGTGTGTGGAGCAGAGTATACCTTGGTGACATAAGTAAGAAATAAAAGTCTATTCTGGTTATTTTGTTATATTAGATAGCACATATACTTGTATTGAGGGCTTCCCTGGTGGCTCCGATGGTAAAGAATCCACCTGCAATGCAGGAGACCTGGGTTTGACCCTGAGGTTGGGAAGACCCCCTGGAGAAGGAAATGGCAACCCACTCCAGTATTCTTGCCTGGAGAATTCCGTGGACAGAAGAGCCTAATGGGCTGCAGTCCACGGAGTCACAAAGAATCAGACACGACTGAGTAACTAACACATATTGTATTGCATTTCCCAGGTGTCGCTAGTGGTAAGGACCTCCCCTGCCAATGCAGAAGACGTAAGAGACACGAGTTGGGTCTTTGGGTTAGGAAGATCCTTGGATCAGGAGGGCATGGCAACCCACTCCAGTATTCTTGCCTGGATAATCCCATGAACAGAGGAGCCTGGCGGGCTATAGTCCACAGGGTCCCAAAGAACTGGACACAACTGAATGACTTAGTATGCACGTATACTTGTATTGGTGCTTTGAAGTAGGGGTTCTGCCTAAACAAAACCCCAAAATGGATGACATTGGCTTAACAGTTGGGTAATGGGTAGTGAAGAAACTGACATCAAAGCCCAGAAAGGTTGTGACTATGTTATATAGTGAAATATTTGGTAAGATTGTCACCTTCTTTAATTTGGAAGACAATTAATGTATATTTGAACTGCAATGCCAAGAAAAATAGTTGGAATATATCAAAGTGTTAGTGGAAGTGTGGCTATTACTGGCTATCTTTGACAAGGTGTGACAAAAAGAACAAGTGAACAACAGCAACAACGAAAAACAACATAGGAGTCAAATCAACTAGCCAGTTTCCAAGTTACAGGAGAAGGAGAGAGAACGAGTCCAGGAATTCAGGGCATCAGACTTGGGAAAACTAACTGCTTCTAAATTCCCAAAGTCAAGACTCTTAGAATAGTAGTGAGTGACAAAGATCTAGTAACATTCCTCAACTGAACAAAGTGACTTAGGCTTTTGACCAAATCAGGTTAGGTGTGACTCTTTCCTTCATATTGTTTCAGATGAGTTCAAGGTGGTCACCATTAAGGAGAGACAGAGAGTCGGGGGATGGGGGAAATGATGGAGGCAGACCAGGAAAGATAGAAATCAGACTTGAGGATCATATTAGGAAAGAACTTTGGGGGTGGCTACGAGCACATGCAACTAACTGGTGGCAAGAACTTTCCAAGTTGTAAAACAGCCACTGGGCCTCAAAATCTGCTTCAGTAGGAAATGGACTCCTATAAAACTTCTAAGACATATACCCCAGTGCTCTCTTAAGCCATGGACAGAGAGATTATCAACTGGGGAAAAACACCACAAAGTGTAAGTCAAGGACCAGAGAGAGAGGGACAAAGTAATGCTTCCCAGAAAGCCAAATTAAGTCTAATGAAAATACATCTCTAACCACAAGGAAGGGAGCCTCTTCCTGCCCTTCTAGTCATAGGCAAATGCTGAGTGTTTGCTTTCTACTCCTTCATAAATGGGATTTTCTATTGATGATACCCTTCCCTTACCCATCACTGTGTATTGGGTGGGCCTTGGGGAAGGGAAGTATAAGCTGTCTTTTTGATCTAAAGTCAAAATTTATAGGGTCTTCCCAAGTGGCTCAGTGGTAAAGAGTCTGTCTGCCAATGCCAGAGCCACAGGAGACGCTTGTGGATCCCTGGGTCAGGAAGATCCCTTGGAGGAGGAAATGGC
Source organism: Cervus canadensis (assembly GCF_019320065.1). Lineage (NCBI taxonomy): Eukaryota > Metazoa > Chordata > Mammalia > Artiodactyla > Cervidae > Cervus > Cervus canadensis. The sequence goes on along the minus strand of NC_057398.1, from coordinate 54,929,718 downwards.
AACCCACTCCACTATTCTTGTCTGGGAAATCCCATGGACAGAGGAGCCTAGTCAGCTATAGTCCATAGCGTTGCAAAGAGTCAGACACGACTCAACTGAGTGACTGAGCAGGCACGCACGCACAGATCTCTAGACAGGAAGGGGGTATCACCTGGACTTGATGCAGAGGATTGTGCATCCCTTGGCAGTCCTAGATGGAAACCAGGTTCAGGCACCGGAGGGGCTCGAGGGTTTGGGTTGTCTCCTGTGGACTGTCTGTGTGAAGGACTAAGCATCAACAAATATCTGATGACCAGAATAGGGGTCCATGGCAGAGACCAAATCCAGTCCCTTACTTTTCTCCTGGATGTACAGAGATATGGCATTTCTGTTGTCTTTTACGGTTGGGGCAACCGCGTTCCTGTGTTTAATCCAGTAGACCATGGATGTCGTGTGTGCCATTCCAGGTCTGGCCCTGACAGTCCTGCATGGTGCTCCCTGTCCTCTCTTTTCTCTCATTTGCCAGCTCGGCTCAGAGGATGAGCAGGAAACGCGGCAGGGGTTGGTGGCGCCTGAGGGAAGGAATCTGGACCTGACTTCCTGTGTGAGGCGGAAGCGCCATCCAGCCTGTGCTGGACCATGACACAAATGAGAAATAAGACTGTATTGTGTTAAGTCACCGAGATTCTCAGGGTGCTTTTTATAGCAGCTTGCCTATCCTCACAGGTCAAATTACATTTAGAGCAACTGAAGAATCTGCCCAAGGTCGTGAAGCTACCAATGGGGTACAGCAGAAGTACAACTGAAGAGCAAGCCCCGAAGTTGAGTCTGTAGAAGAACATGATCAGAATCACTTGGGGACTTTCTCAAAACACAGATGCTTTATCTCTACTCTAAAATGCTGTTTCACTGACATGTAGAGAACGAACTCATGGTTGCCAGAGGGGAGAGATGATGGGGAGGGAGAGTTAGGGAGTTTGGGATGGACATGTGCACACGGCTATATTTAAAATGGATAATCAACAAGGACCTACTGGATAGCACAGGGAACTCTGCTCAATGTTTATGTGGCAGCCTGGATGGGAGGGGAGTTTGGGGGAGAAGGGCTACATGTGAATGTATGGCTGAATCCCTTTGCTGTCCCTCTGAAACCATCACACATTGTTCATTGGCTGTACTCCAATATAAAATAAAATGCTTTTTAAAAAATAAAAATGCTGTTTCTGTAGTTTTCTGTGGGGAGGGGAGCAGAGGTGCTTGAAATCTATTTTTAATAAGCTTCCTGATTAACATTACCTAACGCTGAGAGGCACTAAATGCTACCAGTTATTCTAAAACATGTATGTTGAATTCCCATGGAGAGATGTCATCTGAGTAGGACGGCCATTCAGTTTATTGTGTATTCTCAGACACTTCTGAGAGTGAAAGGGGAGCTAATAGTAATTACAGTCGGAAACCAGGCAAACAATAGGATTTTTACGGGGAAGTTGGCTTATAAGAGCCTATACTCGTGAAAGCAAAAGATGGGAGCTGTGTTTTCTGCTAACAAAAATGCTATTTCCTATTAGGTGAATTTTTAATTTTTCTAGAGCATGCTAGCTGCCATCTGGGTAGGACAAAGGTAGACTTTGAACTAGGAGCAAAGCTGAATTCTAAAGAGAAGTCCTTTCTAAATTCCATATATATGTGTTAGTATGCTGTAATGTTCTTTATCTTTCTGGCTTACTTCACTCTGTATAATGGGCTCCAGCTTCATCCATCTCATTAGGACTGGTTCAAATGAATTCTTTTTAATGGCTGAGTAATATTCCATGGTGTATATGTACCACAGCTTCCTTATCCATTCATCTGCTGATGGGCATCTAGGTTGCTTCCATGTCCTGGCTATTATAAACAGTGCTGCGATGAACATTGGGGTGCACGTGTCTCTTTCAGATCTGGTTTCCTCAGTGTGTATGCCCAGAAGTGGGATTGCTGGGTCATATGGCAGTTCTATTTCCAGTTTTTTAAGAAATCTCCACACTGTTTTCCATAGCGGCTGTACTAGTTTGCATTCCCACCAACAGTGTAAGAGGGTTCCCTTTTCTCCACACCCTCTCCAGCATTTATTGCTTGTAGACTTTTGGATAGCAGCCATCCTGACTGGCGTGTAATGGTACCTCATTGTGGTTTTGATTTGCATTTCTCTAATAATGAGTGATGTTGAGCATTTTTTCATGTGTTTGTTAGCCATCTGTATGTGAACGATAACCTATATGCAAAACAGAAAAAGAGACACAGAAATACAGAACAGACTTTTGAACTCTGTGGGAGGTGAGGGTGGGATATTTCAAAAGAACAGCATGTATACTATTTATGGTGAACAGATCACACCGCCAGGGGGGGAGACAAGTGGCTCCCCTGGTGCACTGGGAAGAAGAGGGAGGGTGGGAGGGGAGGGGGGATCGGGATTGGGAATACATGTAAATCCATGGCTGATTCATATCAATGTATGACAAACCCACTGGAAAAAAAAAAAAAAAAAAAAAAAAAAAAAAAAAAAAGAGAGAGAAGTCCTGAAGGGTATTTGGAGGAAGAAGGCTAAAGCGTCTTCTGGAGTTGGAGAAATGAGACCATTGTTATCACAACTGCTCATACGGACCTTAGAACCACCAAAGCCTTAAAGAATAAATACAAGCAGTAGAAAATTATGAAAACAATCCTGATGGAAACATCTAAGAAACAGGCAAAGTGCACAGCCAGGATTCAGACTGGGAGAGTGGGAGAGGAGTTGCCTTGGTTAATTTTCCAAGAAAGGATTCTGCACTCTCCTTTTGAAGGCTCTAGTACTCATCCAATTAGTTGGAGGCCTGAACAGTACCCAAAAAAACAGACTCCCAAGAAATGATTCTCCAGAAGACTGCCTTCAGATTTCAATGTACAGATGATATTCAAGTATGAAAAAGAAGTACCAGAGTTTGACTCAAATCCACTCTTGGGACCACACACACAAAAGTTTTGTTCTCAAAAAATTGTCGTCTTTAAGCCACTTACTACCTGAGCAATCTGGTAGCACCTTAATCTTTCTAAATCTCAGTTCCTCATCAGTCTAATGTGGATAATTATACCTCTCTCTGCCTACTTTAGAAAGGATGATTGGGTGGGTCAAACAACGTAATGCATAAATAGCATGTGCAGTGTGCTGAGTTGCTCAATTGTGTCCAACTCTCTGTGACCCCGTGGACTGTAGCTGACCAGGCTCCTCTGTCTATGGGACTCCCCAGGCAAGAATTCTGGAGTGGTTTGCCATTTCCTCCTCCAGGAAATCTTCCTGACCCAGGGATCGAACTGTGGCAGTCTCCCGCATCTCCTGCATTGGCAAGAGGTTTCTTTACAAGCGAACTGAGCCACCAGGGAAGCCTTTTAATATATAAATAGTAGTGCTTTATAAATAGTAAAGCTTACTAAAATGGAAGACAATATTAATATAATATTAATTATAATGTTAATAATGTTAACAAAAAAATATAAAGTACAGATAGTTCAGTTGCTTAGTCATGTCCAACTCTGCGACCCCATGGACTGCAGCATGCCAGTCTTCCCTGTTCATTACCAACTCCCGAAGCTTACTCAAATTCATGTGCATTGAGTCGGTGATGCCATCCAACCATCTCATCCTCTGTCTACCCTTCTCCTCCCACCTTCAATCTTTCCCAGCATCAGGGTCTTTTCAAATGAGTCAGTTCTTCACATCAGGTGGCCAAAGTATTGGAGTTTCAACATCAGCATCAGTCCTTCCAATGAATATTCAGGACTGATTTCCTTTAGGATAGACTGGTTGGATCTTCTTGCAGTCCAAGGGACTCTCAAGAATCTTCTCCAACACTACAGTACAAAAGCATCAATTCTTCAGCTCTTAGCTTTCTTTACAGTCCAACTCTGACATCCATACATGACTACTGGAAAAACCATAGCTTGGATTAGATGGACCTTTGTCGGCAAAGTAATGTCTCTGCTTTTTAATATGCCATCCAGGTTGGTCATAACTTTCCTTCTGCGGAGCAAGCATCTTTTAATTTCATGGCTGCAGTCACCATCTGCAGTGATTTTGGAGCCCCCCAAAATAAAGTCTGTCACTGCTTCCATTGTTTCCCTATCTATTTCCCATGAAGTGATGGGACCAGATGCCATGATCTTAGTTTTCTGAATGTTGAGTTTTAAGCCAACTTTTTCACTCTCCTCTTTCACTTCCATCAAGAGGCTCTTTTGTTCTTCTTCACTTTCTGCCATAAGGGTGGTGTCATCTGCATATCTGAGGTTATTGATATTTCTCCCAGCAATCTTGATTCCAGCTTGTGCTTCATCCAGCCCAGCATTTCACATGATGTACTCTGCATATAAGTTAAATAAGCAGGGTGACAATATACAGCCTTGACATACTTCTTTCCTGATTTGGAACCAGTCTGTTGTTCCATGTCCAGTTCTAACTGTTGCTTCTTGACCTGCATACAGATTTCTCAGCAAACAGGTAAGGTAGTCTGGTATTCCCACCTCTTGAAGAATTTTCCACAGTTTGTTGTGATCCACACAGTCGTAGGCTTTGGCATAGTCAATAAAGCAGAAGTAGATGTTTTTCTGGAACTCTCTCACTTTTTCAATAATCCAATGATGTCAGCAATTTGATCTCTGGTTCCTTTGCCTTTTCTAAATCCAGCTTGAACATCTGGAAGTTCACAGTTCATGTACTGTTGAAGCCTGGCTTGGAGAATTTAGTGCATTACTTTGCTAGTGTGTGAGATGAGTGCAATTGTGTGGTAGTTTGAGCATTCTTTGGCATTGCCTTTCTTAGGGATTGGAATGAAAACTGACCTTTTTCATTCCTGTGGCCACTGCTGCATCTTCCAAATTTGCTGGCATATTGAGTGAATCATTTTCACAGCATTATCTTTTAGGATTTGAAATAGCACAACTGGAATTCCATCACCTCCTCTAGCTTTGTTTGCAGTGAGGCTTTCTAAGGCCCACTTGACTTCGAATTCCAGGATGTCTGTTTCTAGGTGAGTGATCACACCATCATGGTTATCTGGGTCATGAAGATCTTTTTTGTATAGTTCTTCTGTGTATTCTTGTCACCTCTTCTTAATATCTTCTGCTTCTGTTAGGTCCATACCATTTCTGTCCCTATTGAGCCCATCTTTGCATGAAATGTTCCCTTGGTATCTCTATTTTCTTAAAGAGAGCTCTAGCCTTTCCCATTCTTTTGTTTTCCTCTATTCCTTTGCATTGATCAAGGAGGAAGGCTTTCTTATCTCTCCTTGCTATTCTTTGGAATTCTGCATTCAAATGGGTTTATCTTTCCTTTTCTCCTTTGCCTTTAACTTCTCTTTTCTCAGCTATTTGTAAGGCCTCTTCAGACAACCATTTTGCCTTTTTCCATTTCTTTTTCTTGGGAATGTTCTCGATCACTGTCTCCTACAAAATGTCACGAACCTCTGTCCATAGTTCTTCAGGCACTCTGTCTATCAGATCTAATCCCTTGAATCTATTTGTCACTTATACTGTATAATCGTAAGGGATTTGATTTAGGTCATATCTGAATGGTCTAATGGTTTTCCCTGCTTTCTTCAATTTAAGTCTGAATTTTGCAACAAGCAGTTCATATGAAGTACAGTATCAAATAATAAGAAGTTTCCCAGGGTATATAAACATTTTCTTTGTGATGTAAGTTGATCCTTAAATGAAAGAAGTAAGCAACATTCTCCTTTATGTCTGTCAGGTGTGTGTGTGTGTGCATGTTGGATACACTTCATATGTCAGTATCTCCTGGGGCTGCTTGGTAAAAAAGCAGATTCATCCCAGGTTTACTGAATTTCTGGTGGTAGAGACCAAAAGTCTATAATTTAGTAGGCTTTCCAGATGATTTGTATGCACCATTTTTGAGATGAAATGCTTTAAAAGATGGAACTCTAGGAATCAGCTGCTCCTTATTTGGAGAATAGTTGGTTATCAAATATTATTGTAATTTGATCCAGGAGGCAGAACCTATCAATATCTCTCTGAAGCTGAAAGAGCTCTCCAATAGAACTAGGTCATTGCTGTGTGTGGTACTGTGTGATTAAGTATCTGAATTACCAAATGAAGCCAAACTGTGGATCACAGCACCTGCTTGGTTGCCCACAAAGAAATAGGAGGTTGGGAAAGTTTCTTGCCTCCATTCTTCAAAGAGCAATCTGAAACTAACCAGTTGGACTTTTCCATCCATTTCTCAGGTCCCACTAGAGTTTATGGAGATGGGAATAAATATCAGGTCCAGAGGATGACTATTCCTTAGACATTAGAGGAATGTCTATTTAATATCTATTCCTTAGACGTTAAAAGAAAAGCATTAAAAACATTTCCCACATCTCTCTGTTGGATGTCAGGAAGCTTTCATTCATTTTGAATGAATATTTGTTTCATTCACTCAACCAATATTTATTCTCAGTTGTTATAATATTTATTCTCAGGTTGCTGTGGACTCTGTTGGTCAACAAAGAAAAATTAGTGAACAAGGTAGACATAGCCCTTTAGGATAAGTCAGCTCTGGATCCTACTTGTCCAACTTGCTTTCTTATTCCAGTCTAATCTTGTATGTTCCTATGACGGTTAATTTTATGGGCATAGATACTTGCTCAAACATTCCTTGTCGTGTTTTGTGATAGTGTTTTGGATGATATTAACACTGAAATCATCTCCATAATGTGAGTGGGGCTCATCCAATCAGTTGAAGGCCTGAACAGTACCCAAAAAAATAGCCTCCTAAGACAAAATTCTCCAGAAGGCTGCCCTTAGAATTTGTCTGCAATGTTAGTTCTTCCAGGCTCAAAAGCAGACTAGCTTAGACTTGAACTAAAACATCAGCTGTCATGGGTTAGCATTCTGCCAGCCCACTGTGCCAGTTTTGAACTTGTTAGCTTCCATAATCATGTGATCCAATTCATTGAAATAGATAGATAGCTAGCCTGTGGGGTTTTTCCCTCTGAAAACCCTGTTATAATTTCCTAACCTAGTCACTGAATCCAGTATGCATCCAAAGGTTTTCCTCCTAATTCCCCATGGCAGTTACATGCTTAACTGGAAGGACAGATGCCAAATAAAGTTTCCATCCTTCATCTGGGATCCCTTAATATGAGCACGCAGAGAGCATCAAAGTATTAAGCATAAGAGGGAAACAGGGGATCTGGTTCTGAATGGTGAAGGGTAATAGAACTGTCCATCCAAGGTTGTTACAGGGATTCAGTGAGCATCTATGTAAAACCCATAGCATGGTACTTGTGGGGGCCAAGCTGCCTCTAACTACTTGTTATGTTGTTCTTTCCCATGAACAATAAAATAATGGAAAGTTTCTGAGAGGAGGCAGAATCTCAGATCTACCTTTCATGTTTGTTGTCTTTAAAGATCTGAAATGGAGTTTGATTTTTGTCAAGTATTTAGAGTTCAGTTCAGTTCAGTCGCTCAGTCGTGTCCGACTCTTTGCCACCCCATGAATTGCAGCACTCCAGGCCTCCCTGTCCATCACAAACTCCCGGAGTTTACTCAAACACATGTCCATTGAGTTGGTGATGCCATCCAGCCATCTCATCCTCTGTCGTCTCCTTCTCCTCCTGCCCCCAACCCCTCCCAGCATCAGGGTTAGGGGAAAGGAATTCCATGTAGAAAGTGGCAAGGGGTGGATCTCTTTAGGTCCCTGGAAAGTGGTAGAATTTGAGTGGCAAGATTAACCTGTGATAGATATGAAATACAGATCCCTAAGCTGTGAAGTATTGAATAATTTATTGCTAATTTTAGCTCACAAAAATCATCGCTTCTTATTTTACCTCAAACCACTATTTGCCAGAAGAGTTTGGCCTGTGGTTTTCAAACTAAGGTGTTCATCAGAATCACCTGGAGAATTTGTTAAATAAAACACAGGCTATCGGGCTTTATTCCCAGAGCTGCTAACTCGGCAGTTCCGGGGATGGACGCAAGCTTTTGCCTTTCTAACAAATTGTAACAAGGAGATGCTGATGCTGTTGGTCCAGGGACCACATTTTGAGAATCACTGTGATGATGAAAGAGACAACAGTCAAGTGGGAGAACTGCTAGTGAGGAAAAGAAACGGTTCATTAGCATGCTCACATCGTGTCTCCTCTGAATTCCTAAGGCAATTATCATCTGCACAATACATCTGGCAATTAATCATGTCTTGCCTTTTGACAACTCTTTTCTTTGCCTGAATGCTATTTACATATTTCTGTTGGTTTTGTGCTTAAGAATCAGGCAGGAAGAGAGGCCAGCAATGGGACAACCCAGTGGGAGGAAGGGGTGGGAAGCAGGAAAAGGATAAATAAGGAGAGGATCCACCTGCGGGAAAGTGGAGTTGGAGCTGGACCGAAGCTACATCTTAAGATACAGAAGGGATAAAGCGAGGAGAAAGAGACTTCACGTGGCATCCAGAAGGCAGAGTATGGGAAAGGCAGGCACCAGAGAAGCTATAGGGTAACCTCAGAGAAAAGTGACCCAGCTGCCATGTAAGATAAAGAGGAGAGGGAGTTCATGAAGAATATGATAGACCCTAAAAAGGGAACTCAGATTTTGTTGGGCATTGTCTTTTATCCTCTGCAGAAGAAGAAGGTGCTGACATGTTTGTTGAAGATGAAGAGGGCTGTTTACTATTAGGAGGTCAAGTTCACAGACTCAAGCAATTTGGGTCAGCAAGTTCCAGCATTAGGATCAAGGTCAAGTGCCTGGGGAAAGTCATTCTTAAAGACACCAAACCAAGAGGAGTGGAGCTAGATAGAGCCTGAATGGAAAGAAGGATCAGGGTGTAGGTTGGTTTGAAAGAACTAGAATTGGATTCTTGAGATGCGGTTGTTGTTTAGTCTGTGAGTCATGTTCAACTCTTTGTGACCCCATGGACTGCAGCTCGCCAGACTCCTCTGTCCATGGGATTTCCCAGGCAAGAAAGACTATTGGAGTGGATTGTCATTTTCTTCTCCAGGGCATCTTCCCATCTCAGGGATCAAACCCACGTCTCCTGAATTGGCAGGCAGATTTTTTATTACTGAACCACCAGGGAAGCCCTTGAGATGGGGTGGTCTGTGTTTTATTTTGCATTTTGCTATACTCTTTCCTTTTGTACATTTGCAAGCTGCAGCCTTGCTCAACTGCATCTGAAGGTGAATTAATTTGGAGTGCTAGCAGCCTCAGGAAATTCTTGGGAAGCACTAGCAGCTGGAGATGTCCTAGATATGGGGGCAAGGCCCTCAAAGGTGCCATCACTTTTGGACCAGGACTACTGTTTCACATTTGAAAAACAAATGAAAGAGATTCTGGTGAAAAGCTATGGCTTCCTTCTCTACTCTTTTCCACCCACAATCCTATTTCCCAGAAACAAGATTTTTAAATTGCTTCTGTTTTTGGTTCTTTGGATAAATCCAAACATATAAATAACGTGCTTGTGCTCTTTTTTTTTTTTTAATCTACATAACACATTCATTGACTCCTCAGTATGAAAGTTGAACATTTAACTTAACAACATAACTCCATTTCCCCCCTTGTCTTCATACCAATGTTTGGTTGTTTTTAGTTCTTCTAAACTAAACCTTCACACCTGATTATTTAATACACTGAGATTTCTATTTCCTATTGTGTCCACTTCACATAGGACTGCTAGATTTTCCAATTCATAACATGAAGATATTTTCTTCTCTATCTTTTCTATTATTTTTTCTCTCTCCCCATTTCATCCTACACTCTGGTCAAATCTTTCTGCTTTTACATTGTGTCAAAATTGTTAACATTTACTTTCCATGAACTAATTAAATAAAATTGGTCCTAGCTTCGGGGTCAAATAGTTATTCTTTTTTACAGTGCATCAGTTGCTTAAAATCTTCTAGATTTTGATCTAGGAGTGGGTTGACATTCTTGTTTGCTTAATATTTGATCTATGACTTTTTTTGGAGAGCTCTATGTTTTTCCTAGAAGCTCTATGTTTTTCCTAGAGTTTCTAGTTCTCTGTTCCATTTTCTTGTAATTTATCATACATTCAAGTTTTCCAGTCTTTACCTCATTTTATCTACTCTGTAGTATCTTTTTCCAGAGACCTGCCTCCTCCTGGAGTTTCCAGGTTAATTTAGGCTAACTCCCAGCTGACATCTTAGAAGTCTCCACTCTGCCTTCCTGAGTTGGATTTTCTGGGGTCCACGTCATCTCTTTCCTGGTTTATTTCCATTTGCTGAGACTATCGGCGAGTACTGGATTGCCCAAAAAGTTCCTTTGGGTTTTTAAGATGGCATAGAAAACCCCAAACAAGCTTTCTGGCCAGCCCAATAATTTCCTAAGAAAGGATGCAGCTTTGCATCTTCAAAAATGCTTTCTTCTCTCACATTTGCCTAGTAATGTCGTGTGTACAGGCTTCACATTAAAAAACTATTTAAAAGACACACATCTGAACATCCATGGGGCTTCCCAGGTGTCTCAGTTCAATAAAGAATCTGAATAAAGGTGATGCAGGTTCATGCCTAGAAAATCCCATGGACGGAGGAGCTTGGAGGGCTACAGCCCATGAGATCACATAGAGTCAGACATGGCTTAGCAAATAAACCACCACCATTTGAACGTCCAGGGTTTCATTCCTTTTTAGGCGATTTTATTTTTATTTTGTTTTATTTTTATGTTTTATTTTTCTCTGAAAGCCTTAATATCTGTCTTTGGCCTTTGCTGTCCTGAAATTTCATGTCATTGGAATGAAGTATGAGGGCTTTTATTGTTCCCATCAGTTGACCTGGTAGTCAGTGGACATTTTCCCTTTAAAAAACTATTTCTTCTTTAACTTTAAAATTTTTTAAATGTATTGCTCCTTTAAAGATTTTCTTCCCTTCATTTTCTCTGTCCAATTTCTCTTGAAGATTTGTATACATCTGACATTGAATCCGATCTTTCAGACAGTCCCTCTGCTATTTTTTCCAAGAGATTTTATTGGTTTTATTTCCAGTTATTGTATTGACAAAATTTTTTTCATATTCGATGGACCTAGGAGGTATCATGCTTAGTGAAATAAATCAGGGAGAAAGATAAATACTCTTTTACCATTTATATATGGAATCTGGTAAAAATAAATGAATGTATATAATAAGACAAAAACAGACTCACAGATCTAGAAAACAAACTAGTGGTTACCCATTAAGAGAAGGAAGAGGGAAGGGACATGGAGGGGTAAGGGATTAAGAAACACAGCTACTGTGTATAAAATAAATAAGCAACAAGGATATACTGTACAGCAGAGGGACACATGCCATTATTTTTAATAACTTTAAATAAAGTATAATATGTAAAAATATTGAATCACTATGTTGACACCTAACACCTAAACTAGATTGTAAATCAACACTATTCTTCAATTAAAAAGACCTTTAATAGTTTTCTGATTGTTTCTTTTCATGATATCATATTCTTGTTTAAGAGAGTAACATATTCACTTATCTGTTAGTTTTTGACACTTTCTTTTCTTCAGAGGTTCTGCATGTGTGTTGAGAAAGAAGAGCAACATGATTAGAAATAGCCTGGGTCCTTGCCACCATGGGACCTCCCTGTCCGCACAGGGATGTTCATACTCAGACTGTCCCAGAAAGACAAAAAAACCTCTATGTTTATTATTATTATTTTATTAGCTGCACTGGATCTTCATTGCTATGTGCAGGCTTTCTCTAGTTGCCCTGAGCAGGGGCTTCCCTCTAGTTGCGATGCACAGGCTTACTCCTTGCAGTGGCTTCTCTTGTTGCAGAGCATGGACTCTAGAGCGTGGGTTTCAGTAGTTGTGGCACACAAGTGTGCAGGCTTAGTTGTTACTCAGCATGTGGGATCTTCTTGGACCAGGGATCAAACCCATGTCCTCTGCACTGGCAGGCAAATTCTTAACCACTAGACCACGAGGGCAGTCCCTGGGTTTTCTTTTACAGGCAATGAAGAAGCATTGTGAAAATGACATGGTAAGATTGTTCAGTGAGGTTGGAGGTAGAACAAATGACAACAGTTTTGTGATCAGAGTGGATTCGTAGCTCTGCCCCATGATAGAGGGACGCATCTCAGGTAGCAGATCCTTGCATTCATGTGAAGGATGGCCTCCTTCTGCTCAATGCTTGGATGGGAGCTCATTCTAAGTTGCCAGTCATCTTTCTCATATCCTAGCTTCTTAATAAACATGGTATGAAGCAGTCAATTCATTTTCATATTTCAGTCATATTTCAGTATTCCTTTCCTAAAATCATTTGAGAGTCCTCATTCTCTTCATAACCGGTTGATGGATAATCTGCAAACTGACCCTGTTTTTCCTGCCAGTTTTCTCACTGATTCCCAACACATATTCTGCATTCGGGCCAGGCTGAACCATTAACTGTTCCTGTACATGCCCTGGCTCCTGCTTTCTCTCTTTCGCTTGTACTTCCCGGCAGTCTGGAATGCCCTTCTTTCCATCTCTGCTCATTGAAATCCTATCCACCCTTGGGGACTTAGTTCCAATGTCACTTTCTGCCTTAGGCCTTTTCTAAGTCCCTGCAGGGATTGGGATCTCTTTCTCTGCTGTGCCTTTGACCTTTATCATCCCCCTGCCTGGCACATTTGCTGCTGTTTGCGTGTCTGGGGATACTCCTCAATTGAGGACAAGAAACTTCACCTTTGACCTCTCCAACAGTGCCTGGCTTTAGCAGGCTTTCTTCTGAAGGGATCTGTGAGTCTATTTAAAAAGGGACTAACTGTTCTTGTCAGGCTGATGGGAACTTGCTTCTGAAAAAAAGAGACAGTGACAGAAACAGTTAACAATAGACAGCATTGGCAATCGGTTGAGATAACATAATCCCAAATTATACATTATATATATATATATATGTGTGTGTACATATATATGAATGTATGTATGTATGTCTATTTTTTTATTAAGAGAAATATTCCTCTTTCAGGCATAGCAGAAAATCTCTTTGATATGGAAAAGGCAATGAACAGTTTTTATTTTTATGAAAAAAAGAGAATTAAGTAAAATAGCAGCTGAACTCATGAACAAGTCAGAGAGTCTGAAGCAGAGACTGAGCCCAAAATTTACAGAAAGGCTATCAAAAACTTAGCCGAATTAAGTGAATAAAACAAAAATTTCATAGATTCACATCACTATTTCATAAATTTTCTCCACTTGGTAATTCTCAGTGAGTAACTGATATAGCAAATGTAAGTTTAATTTAACAAATTCCAGTTTCTTTGCTTGTGGTTCTTAAATATCTGGTCCCCTTGTTGGCATAGCCTAAGCTCTATAGTGAGAACATGTTTGTTGAATTTTACAGATCAGTCAAAATTCTCTCAAACCTTCAAAATATCAAATTTTTAAAATTGAAGTATGGTTGATTTACAGTGTTGTATTAGTTTCAGGTGTATAGCAAAGTGATTCAGTTATGTGTATATTAATACATAAATTTTCAGATTCTTTTCCATTATTGATAATTAAAACATATTGATATAATTCCCTCTGCTATATGGTAGGTCCTTGCTATTCATCTATTTTATAAATAGTGATATGTGTATTTTAATTCCAAACTCCTAAATTATCCCTCCCCCCTTTTCCCTTTGATAACTGTGAGTTTGTTTTCTATGTCTGTGTTTTTGTTTTGTAAATAAGTTCATTTTTTAGATTCCATTATATGGAATGTTTTTGTTTAGCTGCTAAGTTGAGTCTGACTTTTTTGTGACCCCAGGGACCATAGCCTGCCAGCATCATATGGTCTTATGGTCTTTGTCTTTCTCTGTCTGACTTTTACTTCACTTAGTATGACAGTCTCTAGGTCCATCCACGTTGCTGCAAATAGCATTATTTCATTCTTTTTGAAGGCTACTGTTCCACTGTGTGTGTGTGTGTGTGTATATGTATGTGTGTGTGTATGTGTGTGTATATATATATGTATGTATGTATGTATATGTGTGTGTGTATATACATATATATGTGTGTATGTATGTATATATGTGTGTGTGTGTGTGTGTGCTTCCCTTGTGGCTCAGATGTTAAAGAATCTGCCTGCATGTAGGAGAGACCTGGGTTCTATCCCTGAGTTGGGAAGATCCCCTGGAGAAAGGAAAGGTTACCCACTCCAGTAGAAACCAGTATATATGTAAATATATACATCATTCATCTTTCTTCCCCCTGTTTTTGGCATTGCTCTGCAGCATTGGGATCTTAATTCCCCATTTTGTGCCCCCTGTATTGGGAGTTCAGCGTCTTAAGCACTGGACTGCCAGGTGAGCTCCTATCTATCCACCTGTTTTGGACATTTAGGCTGTTTCCATGTCTTCCCTACTGTAAACAATGCTCCCATAAACACTGGGTGCAGGTATCTTTTTGAATTATCAGTATACTGTGGTATTATGGCAGAGGCTGTCCAGTGCGGCCCAGCTCCACATCCCTCTTCAGTTTGTGCTCACTCCTACCTAGGATTTTTTTTAGAAAAGACACTTTTGACTACTAGACTTCAAAGTTCTTGCCTTTCAACACTACTTGACCTTGACCAAATGCTCTCCTTTCTTATAGAAACAGACGTAATTGCCTTCTGAAGACTCTGCATTAACGATTCCGATCTCCTCTGCAGATCTCCTCTGAAGATTCGTGACATCCCAGCATGGTGTGCCTATCACACTGAAAGCGCTAAAGGAAGGCACATTGCCTGATCATTCTCTTCTCTGGTCCAGGCAACAGGAAGCACCAACCAATCAGGGAAACCAGAATCATTCCAGGTGAGCAGGTTGGAATTGCTCTTGAGGGTGGAGAAAAAATAAATTTTTGTTTTGAAAGCAGCAGAAGGAATGAATACCTAGGTCATTTGGATTACTCTTTGCTAAATCAGGGATCAGAGAAGCTGGTGTTTCAGTGAGCTGGGCTCTGCTGGGCAAGTGCAAGTCCTTGCTAGGGGAACACGGTTAGTTTCTGCCACCACCAGGGCTGTCACATTCTGCCACATTCCAGGATCCTGGAATTTGAAATAAAAAAGTCAATTTTTCTAGTATTTAGATCCAGTTTTTGGATCCTCTCTCCTCCTTTGCCACAAAGGGTGCTATTTATGCTCCATTTTTTCCCATCTGTCTCCTTAAATGTGAGATGTGTCCCTTGGGCATAAGCTCCAAAGGCATCACCAATATCAAGAAAATCTTAAAAATAAAGAGAGAGAGAGAAAGTCTCAGAGTAGCTGTAAATATGTTGGATTTGACCATCATCCTGTAGTAGTTCAAAGTGGGCAATGATCATCACAACAAGATTTGTAAGGGGTATTTTTCTGCTCTTACATACTTCACAAGCCTGTCATTATTCCTGCCTCCACTATAACTAAGAAGAATACTATAAAATGTTCCCTCCATGAGGCACCAAAGATCATCCTTTTCCCTCCACTCCCTAGAAATATGGTGCCCTGAGCATCTTTGGATACTCCAGAGACATATAAATGGTAAAACTCAGATCTTTTCCTTTTTTGTTGTTGTTGTTAAAGTTCTTTAATTTTTAAAAATTGTGATAAAACACACACAAAATTTACCATCCTAACTATTCTTAAGTGTACAGTTCAGTTGCATTAAGAACATTCACACTGTTGTGCAACTGTCACCACCATCCATCTCCAGAACTCATTTCATCTTGCAAAACTGAAGCTCTGCACCCATTGAACAATACCTTCTTATTTCTGTCACCCCAGCTGATCTATTCTGTCTCTCTGAATTTGACCACTATAAGTACTTGAAATAAGTTGAATCAAAGAGTATTTGTTCTTTGGTGACTAGCTTATTTCACTTAGCATAATATCTTTAAGGTTCATACATGCAGTAGCTTGTGTCAGACTTTCATTCTTTTTTAAAGCTTAATAATATTCCACTACATATACATACATATACGTTTTGTTTACTGTTCATCCATTGAAGGACAGTTGGGTTGCTTCCACCTTTTGGCTGCTATGAACATAATTTTCCTTCCTCTTCTTTTGAGAAGATGTAAAGAAGAGTTGGGAGGATGGTTAGGAAGAACAGTGCAGAGTAAGATAATTTTGTTCTTCTTGAATGTATATCATAAAAATTGAAGCAATTCTGAAAAATGTAAGCCACTCTACATCTACTACCAAGAAAAAATAATTGGTAGCATGTTAGTGATCTTCTTTCTAGTTATCTCACCATATGTCCATGCCAGATATACTGATATTTTATGTAAATGAATGGTCTTTAATGTTCAGTAACCCCGATTTCTTTCAGCTTTACAATGTGAACTTTTACTCATATTAATAAAACTTACTTTCATGCCATATTTTTCATGGCTGCTTCTATGGACATACCATAATATTATTTATCCAATCTTCTATTGAAGAAACAGTATCCTTTAAGTGATTTCCTTTGTTTTTTTCAAAGTTATTTAATATAAAGGAATACAATGACAAATATTATACATTTATCTTTGTGATCCTGAGTGAAAAGACTTAAACTAACATTTTATTTATTTACCAAGAACAATTTGTTTATGTGAAAACTCTGATGTCTTAGATCTCTTATTCTTATATATTTATCTATGACAAAACATATGCTTCATATCCTAAACAACAGAGTAAGAACTTTCTAGGTCTTTTCTGGGGAACACTCCATGGAAAGGAGGATAGAGACATTGGGTTATATCAAAATAGTATATCAAAGGGACTACTCTGGTGGTGCAGTGGCTAAGACTCCATGCTCCCAATGCAGGCTGCCCAGGTTTGGTCCCTGCTGAAGGAACTAGATCCCACATGCTGCAACTAAAAGAAAAAAAAAATCATGAATGTGGCAACAAAGATCAAAGTTCTCACATGCCACGGCTAAGGCCTGGTGAAGTCAGATAAATATAATAAAAATATATTTTTTAAATATTATTTTGTATATGAATACATGTCAATGCAATGTAGTAGAGAAAGTTAGATGTTACCATCCTTGTGAGCTCAGCAAAGGAAGGTAGATGTGGTCATCGTGAAGGGGAGATGACTATAAATTCAGTCATGATTTGTGTTAATCCAGAATGCCAATCAAACCCCAAACTGGTACACGGAAGATCAAATCACAGTGTCCAAAGTGCCTGATTGGCCAGTTTTGTTACTAAAAGGGGCTCAGTGGTATAACCTATAGGTAAATTACATTTTTAGAAACTTACAGGTGGTGGTTTTACATTTTTCAAATGGTCTCTTGGTCCATCTGCTAAAGTTACGGTGAGTAGGATCCAAATATCTGTGGGAGGGGACAGGTAAGGTCTTCACAAGTATTCTAATTATCAGCAGAGAGCCAAAATTTGAAACAAGCTTTTGACTTGGGGGACTTTCTGGACTAGAAGTGATGCTTTTTCATGGGACAACTTTCCAAGAAAACGAATGGAGGTGGAGATTTGCGGGCAGGAAGTTTTGGGGAGAATGTCTTAGGAACAACACCTGTAAGAATACGAGGGAAGCAGGATGCATCAGAGGGAGAAGTACAATTGTAACACCATTGTAATAAAGGTCTCACCCAGGGCTTCCCAGGTGGTTCAGTGGTAATGAATCTGCCTGCCAAGTGAGAGACATGGGTTCAATCTCTGGGTCAGGAAGACCCCTGAAGTAGGAAGTGGCAACCCACTCTAGTATTCTTGCCTGAAAAATCCTATCGACAGAGGCACCTGGCGGGCTTCAGCCCATGGGATTGCACAAAGTCAATTTAGTGACTAAATGACAACAGAGGTCTCATCCAAATCCCACAGCGAACTCTGAAGTTTCAGTGACCATTCAGACATGTTCCAAATGAGGCAAGGAGCCAGGTCTTTTGCTCCCACATTGATCAGCCCTTGGGTATGGACAGCCCACAACAGGTTATAACCTTGGGCAGGGCAGGTCCCTTTGGTTAAAGACAGTTCGTGAAGGGAGGATGTGGATGACATATCATGGCATCTCCTACAGTCTCTAACCAGAAGTTCAGCTATATGAACCAAGCAGACAATACCTTAGTGGACAGAGAGACACCCTTAGTTCACCCCAGTCACATCCCATACCGCCAGACTAATTTCACGTTTTCCCCTTCCACCATCACCTCACTTCCATTTCATCTCACCTCAATGCACACACACACACACTGATGTACATGAGTCTCCAGCATCAGTCAGGACTGAGTCAGTAATCAGGTCAGACACTAAGGATGAAGCTCTTTCCTGTTTATAGCTGAGCAGGAAAGACAAGACAGGCATGGACTCCAAGAGCAAACTATGAAAAGCATCACTTTTAAACACCAAAGATTTAAAGATCTGATATGCAGAGGCCATATAAAATATTTGTGTCTTTCAATTTTTAACAAGAAATTTAAACTTTTAAGCAACCCTTTCAGTAACATAACATATCGCTATGAAAACAAGCCCAGCACCATTATAAAATGTCTATTTATTCATTCTTTTTTGTTGTTCAGTCATGTCTGACTCTTTGCAACCCCATGGACTGCAGCATGCAAGGCTGCCCTGTCCTTCACCATTTCCCAGAGCTTGCTCAAACTCATGCCCACTGAGTCAGTGATGCTGTCCAACCATCTCCTCCTCTGTCATCCCCTTCTCCTTCTGCCCTCAATCTTTCCCAGCATCAGGGTCTTTTCTAATGAGTCAGCTCTTCGCATCAGGTGGCCAAAGTATTGGAGCCTCAGCATCAGCATCAGTCCTTTCAATGAATATTCAGGGTAGATTTCCTTTAGGATTGACTGGTTTGATCTCCTTATAGTCCAACTCACAAGAGTCTTCTCCAACACCACAGTTTAAAAGCATCAGTTCTTCAGTGCTCAGCCTTCTTTATGGTCCAACTCTCACATCCATACATGACTACTGGAAAAACCGGAACTTTGACTAGATGGACTTTTGTTGGCAAAGTAATGTATCTGCCTTTTAATATGCTGTCTTTAATACTCATTATTTAAGTATTTTAAAATTGATCATTATATACCAGCACTGAGCTAGATTCCAAATCATCCAAAACAAATAAAACACAGTTCCTGCTTTCAAGGAGTTCATAGGTAGTGGGGGAGACAGATAAGATAGGACCTTTGAATGAGTGTTGCTTCCCAGGCATGCTGGAGACATAAGGGGCACCTTATTTTGGAGTAGAGGCCATGAAAAAAAGGCTTTCCATTCTGCATTTCTGTCAACATTGCATTTAGCAATAGTTGAAATGGGTCTTTTTCACGTTTGGCAGGGTGGTCTGGAATTTAAGCTTAAGATCTGGTTAAAGTTGTCTGGTTTTCAGAACAGAAAAAAAATTACATTATGGTATAAAAGTAACTATAGTCAGTGATTAAGCAATGCCCTTCTAAGATTATCTAAAAGTAACTGTAGACAGCAATTAAGCAATATCCTTTTAAGATTATTGAAGAGTTGGGTTAGGTGTAACGCTAAAATATTTTGGAACTCTTAAGAACTGCTGAAACAGAACATGTCTTTCCAAGTTTCTACCTTTGTATTCACTTGTTCTCTTTTAAGTTCTTCTGTCCTAGGAATTAAGCACTTTCTTATGTAGCCAATTCTGTGGTTGCAATTGCAAGCTAAGTTTCCTGACTCTCCAGCACTCAGATCTTAGGATTTGCATTTGTTTACATCTTATTTGGGAAGTACTGTATCAAATTTTTCATACCATGCACCACTTTCTATCATACTGTGTAATTTATTATTTTATTATTTATTGTCTGTCTAACCCTGCTAGAAAGTAAATACCACAAGAGCAAAGATTTTGTTTTGCTTTGTTTTGTTCTTGGTTGTAACTCCACTGCCCAGAATATTACCTGGCACATAGCATGTACCTCATAAATATTTATTGACTGAATGAAATAAAACATAAAGAGGGAAGATTTTGCTGAGATCACTGATGATAATGTGCTATGAACTGAAGAATATAAATAACTCAATAATATGCATCCCCTAAATAAATTAAAATATAATGTTTGGATGTTCATCACTTTTATGTCCATAGAAGGATCCAGCTATAGCTTTTGAACTTCAAGGTTATCCTCTATAGTATTAGGTTTTCTAATCCAGATTTCCCTGGTCAGACCCACTTTACCATCCATTACTTGGGCCAATTATGATATGGTTCACTTCACATGGATGTATTATAACTTCTTTGAGACTATCAGGCCCAAATATGGAAAAACAAATCAAGTCAGGGTGGAGTTAGAGAGGAGCTTGTTGCATTTGTACATCCAATACCACAGAAAAATACCAAACCTCTTCCAAATACATCATCATGCATTCACATCCCATCAAGTGAATGGAAATACTTCTGCTAATCCCATTACAATTTTGCCATTGTATCTTATTTGCTAGAACTGGGTTAATTTATGGGCTTTCCTGATGGCTCTCCTGCCAATGTAGGAGATGTGGGTTCGATCCCTGGATCAGGAAGATCCCCCCTCAAAGAAGGAAATGGAACCCACTCTGGTATTCTTGCCTGGGAAATCCCATGGACAGAGGAGCCTGATGGGCTACAGTCCATGGGGCTGCAAAAGAGTCGGACACGACTTAGCAACCAAACAACAACAACAAATTCCGCCTCTAGTCAGAGTGCCAGAAGCAGGCTATTTTGTACATACATCTCTGATCAAGGACTCTCTTGAAATTTTGACCTTAGAGACATAGTATTGATAGAATCTTCTTTTTCTCATGTGATGTAGTTGAATGAAAATAAGAGTAAAATGGTTTCCCTCGTTGCAACTCAATCACTATGAAACAATTGTGCAAAAGTAAGGCACACGTGCAGAAGTACAACTCGCTTATGAATGGAACGATCTTTTTGTGGTTAGCAATGAGGCTGTCTTAATGCAGCAAATTTGTTTCAGAGCTGAAAGAAATCAGACTGAGCCAATCAAAACACAGAACATCATGTGCTGGTAAAGCTCTGAGAAAAATTTCTTGAAGTTACAAATACAAGCCAACAGTGAGTTTGGTTATTGACAGTAATGAATTTACCATCATAAAGATGTGTTTTAACTTGTTTTCAATGGCTTTCGGAGAGAGCAATGGCACCCCACTCCAGTGTTCTTGCCTGGAGAATCCCAGGGATGGGGGAGCCTGGTGGGCTGCCGTCTATGGGGTCGCACAGAGTCGGACACGACTGAAGTGACTTAGCAGCAGCAGCAGCAAGTGATAAGGACTGGAAAGCTACTACTTCCTGTGATGCCGTCATCTGAAAAGATGCACTGTTATCAAAAGAGAGGGACAAAAAAAGAGAAGAAATTCTAAAATAAATAAATAAAAGGGACAAGTTGGGGGTCAGAAAACTGAGAGCCCAGTACACTGGAAACACTTTTGAGACTCCGCATCTGATCAGTTGAATGTATAGATGTACAGGCAGGAGGAGGTGGCAGGCAGTGCACAGTATGTGCTGTCTTATGTGTGGGAGGGCCAGTCCAGCGCCCCAACTCATGCTGGGCAGAGGCCCTGAGCGGGGGGCAGCAGTTGTCTGAAAGTGGCATGGTGAAAGGATGACCCCGGGCTTCCTAATGCAAGGACGTTGCTTCTTGAGTTTGCATGTCCTTTTGCTTATATGATCATTGCTCTCTAAGCCACACACCTGTGGATGACACTTTGGGATGATTTGTCCCATGTCTTGTTTCCTTCTTGTGATAATCTACTAGTTACCCTCCACAAAAAAGCAATGCATAAACATATATCTGGCTGGTTCTTTTCTGCAGCCAGAGTGGCATGGCTGAGCTACTGTGACTTGGCACCTCCAATTCCAGTGTGTGCAGGGGTTTCCACTGGTCACTTCTCAGAGACCAGTTGATTGTCCTACAGCTCAACTCAGTGTCAGAGATAGTGTCAGATCCCACATCTTATATCTGTTTTTAAAAATATTTATTTATTTATTCTGGGGGGCTGTGCTGGGTCTTCGTTGCTGGGCACAGGCTTTCTCTAGCTGCGGAGAGCGGTGGACGCTCTTCATTGTGGCGCACCGGCTTCTCACTGTGGAGACTTCTCTTGTAGCAGATCACCAGCTATAGGTGTGCGGGCTTCAGTATTGTGGTGCATGGGCTTCGTTGCCCTGTGGCATGTGGGTTCTTCCCAGACCAGGGGTCAGATCCACGTCCCCTGCTTTGGCAGGCGGATTCTTAACTGCTGGACCTCTAGGGACGTCCCAGATCCCACAGTTTAAGAGTTCAGTCCTAAAGACTGTCCCCCACCCTCACTTCAGATGCTGCTTTTAAGTGCAGGCTATCACCTCTGTTCAAGATCCACAGGCTATAGATCAGAGTTCTAGGACCACCCCCCTGCCCCCACACACACCCCACTTCAGCTTCTTGGGCCATTAATTTGCTACAGTGGCGCAGAACTCAGAGAAACATTTTACTTACTAGATTCACCAGTTTATGGTAAAAGGGTATGGCTCAAATCTAGCTAGATGGAAGAAATGCATAAGCATAGGGAAAGGGTGTGGGGGCTTCCATGCCCTCCCCTTTGCCATTGTCCTCAAATTTCCTCATGCCCACCAACCTGGAAGCTCTCTACAAACCTGACCATCTGGGGGTTTGTGGATGCTTCATTACATAGGCACAACTGATGAAATCATTGGCCATTGGCAATGATTAACCCTCCAGCCCCTCTTCACTCTCCGGAGGTTAGGGGTTGGTACTCAAAGTCCCAACCTTTTAATCATGTAGTTGATTCTGCTGGCATTCAGCTCCCACCTTTATATACAGTCCCAGAGTAGTCTCATTAACTTAATAAAAGACATCTTTGCAGACACCTTTGCACTCTCATCAGTTAGGTTATTCCAAAGGTTTTAGGAGCTCTGTGCTAAAATTTTGGACAAAGACCAAATATACATTTATTATAAATTACATAGTAAAACTGCACACACCATCATATAGATACCCCCTGACCTCTCCCTGTTTCTTTCAGTCCCATCTACACAGTTGGAACCTGAAGGGGATGTGGGATGGGAAAAAACTGCTTGCCTAAAATTGCCTAAAGTCATCCCTCCTTAAAGACAACAGCAGAGCGATGCTGTCCTACAAGCTGGCATGGTGACCCAGAAAGTCTGAGAAAATGCATATTTTTACCTGCACAGGGTGATGAGAAAGTGTCATCACACTTAAAACAGAATTAGAAGTAGGTCCGTACTCAACAAACACCTAGGGAATAAATTAATACGTGGATTTGTGTGTATATGTGTATGAAAGAGAGAAGAGAGAAAGGATTTAAACATTTGTTTCTTATTGAAGGATCTGTTCTGGACTACAAAGTATTTCACCGAATTATGGAAGAGTCTCCTGATTGAGTAAAAATGGGTTACAAGTAATTGTTCATCATACCCACCCCTGACATATGCACCTATATACAAATAGGCATGTCCATACCATCTACTTTTTTAAAATATTTACTGCCTTTAAAAAATGATGCTACTAAAATGTAAATACATTCTTGTTGTAAATGATTCAAATATTATAAAATACAAAAAATAAAAGGATGGAAATGTGAATATCTTTGTGCTTCCCAATCTGACTCGTTTACCTAGAGGAGAAAATGTCAACATTTTGGTGAACATCCTTCTTGTCTTTTAAAAAAAACGCACACAGACATATATATATATATTACACACTACACAAATTCCATCTTGGTTGGTTGTGTTACACACATGTGATCATAATATATAGACAAACCATTCTTCAACTTGCTTTTTCACCTAACAATAGATCTTGTAGAGCTCTATACATCATTGCATGAAGCTCTTTCTACCTCCTTCTAATGACTACCAGTATTTCATATTATGGATACAATATATATTGTAACACTACATCCCTATATAACTGATATTGAACATCTTGTGAACATATCTAAGTACATTTTTAGGGTGGGAAAATTGCTGAATCAAAGGTTATATGCACTTTTAAAAATTGTTCTTCCAGATTCACTCCCCACCCCCCACATATTTTATATTATGCACTGGGTGCTCCGTCACTCATTCTTGTGCGACTCTTTGCAAGCTCATGGACTGTAGCCCGCCTGGCCCCTCTGTCCGTGGGGATTCTCCAGGCAAGAATACTTGAGTGGGTTGCCATGCCCTCCTCCAGGGAATCTTCCCAATACAGGGATCGAACCCAGGTCTTCTGCATTGAAGGCAGATTCTTTACCATCAGAGTTACCCGTATATGCATTATATATATTAACCCATATATATTATGCATTAGTTCCTGGTTAAATATTTGATACTTCCATTTATTTTAATTTTCAACAATCTGATAGGCAAAAATTGGTATACTATTAATTTGTATGTTTCAGATGACAGCAAATTTGAATAAATTTCATTACTTATCATTTATCTTCTGTAAATTTTAAAAATAGCTTTTGCCTTCTTTTAAATAGATTTTTTGAGATTTCCTTATTAATTTTAGGAATTCAATATACACTAGGGGCTTCCCTGATAGCTCAGTTGATAAAGAATCTGCCTACAATGCAGGAGACCCTGGTTTGATTCCACTCCAGGATTCTTGGGCTTTCCTTGAGGCTTAGCTGGTAGAGAATCCGCCTGCAATGTGGGAGACCTGGGTTTGATCCTTGGGTTGGAAACATCCCCTGGAGAAGGGAGAGGCTACTCACTCGAGTATTCTGGCCTGGAGAATTTCATGGACTATATAGTCCACAGGGTCGCAGAGTCAGACACCACTGGGCACTTTCACTTTCACTTTCAAAATGCACTTGATACTAATTATTAGTCTTTTAAACATGTAGCAATGTTTTCTCCTTGTCATGTAACAATTTTACTCATGGTGTCTTTTGCTATACTAAAATTTTTAATTGGACAAATTTACCAGTATTTTCCTTTATGGCTTTTCTGACCTTTTTTTTTTTTTTCCTTATCCTAAAGTTGGAGAAATATTCTACAATGTTTTGTTCTGAAATACATTTTAAGAATAACTCTGAATTTACCTGGAGTTTATTTCAATGAGTGGTAGTTAGATGTGAAGATTCATTACAAATGTATCAATAGTTATCTCACTCAACATAATTTGACAAATTGTCCATTTTCCCAGTTTAAGTGTCACTTTTATTATAAACTAAGTTGTTATTTACACCTGGCTTTGTGTTTGGTCATTGGTTAAGAATTCCATGTTCCAAGAAAATTCAGCATGTAACATTCAACACTGGAAAATGAATTCCTCACCCCCCACCAAAATTCCTAGAGACTTTTAAGAAACATGTAGAGAAAGCCCAGATACACAAAATTTTAAATGATAAAGGAGAAATAACCACATTGAAAGAAACATTAAAGATGACTGAGTGAGATACATTCCAATGATTTGGAAACCTAGATAAAAATGAATAACTTTCTAGAAACTTTCCAAATTTACCATAAATGATTCCAGAAGAGTTAGAAAATCTCAACAATCAGAGTTTTGTAGAAGAAATGAGAAAATTGTCAAAGAGCTACACCCTCACAAAAGCAACAGGGCCAGATAGTATTATAGGTGAATTTGATAAGACCCCTAGGAATATTAGTAGAAACTCTCTCTTACTAGTAAGAAAGTCTAAAATTGTACATTTCTATATGCATGTATTTTATTTGGTAACTATTCAAAGAGATTCAGTACTCATCAGTTAGGTTTCATTGTTACTTCTGTGTAAGGGGGAAAAAAATCATACAAATTATTTTGTAAACTTAAAAAAATAAAAGAAAATACTGAGCTAAAGTAACCTTCTGTAGGACTTCCCTTCAGCCCTACTTCCCCACTCCCCAAAACACATACTTTTTACAAATACCCTCATCTGGAGATCCCAACCCAAGACAGACACATGTTCTGTTGCGGTCTAGTGCCCTTTCTACCTTTTGTTTGTTTTGTTTCCAGTTGTTTACCTCATCCACTGGTTGCGGTAAAGGGTTCCATGGGGACATGAACAGTGCACTGACAGAATGTGGTTTTACCACATCTGTATCCTTTATACCAGTATCTATTCTGGTATATATACCAGGGCTTGCCTGGTGGTTCGGATGGTAAAGAATCTGCCTGCAATGTGAGAGACCTAGGTTCGATCCCTGGGTTTGGAAGATCACCTGGAGAAGGGAATGGCAACCCACTCCAGGATTCTTGCCTGGAGAATTCCACGGACAGAGGGCTATAGTCCATGGGATCTCAAAGAGTCAGACACAACTGAGTGACTTTCACTTTATAGCCCCCACGGTATAGTTCTATGCACAATAGGAACTAGATTTTTTACTGATGTTTTTCAACTGATTCTTAAAAATTGATACAGGTAGCCTCAGGCTAAATGAAAAAACAAAGAACTTCCCTGGTAGTCCAGTGGTTAACACCTTGCCTTTCAATGCACAGGGTATGGGTTCAATCCCTGGTCAAGGAGCTTAAGATCCCATGTGCCTCGTAAAACCATAAAGCAGAAGCAATATTGTAACAAATTCTAAAGATGGCCTACTTAAAGGAAACCTTTTTTTCAGAAAGCAAACTCTCTCAATAATAAGATATTTAAAAAACAGGGTGCTCAGAAAATCTGCATATTTAACATGCAAAGGATGTTACTCATAATTTTTAGAATTTTAATGTTATTTTCTGAATATAAAAATATTTTAGACCGATTTATAAAGATAGAGAAAATTTAGGTTGATATGAATATTGTATGAAATTATTATATGTGTATTGAACAACTCAGGACATGCTCTTATTGACATTTTAAAGTTGAAGTTGCTCTTAAGTATTAACTAGTGAACTAGTGAATAATTAAAATGTTGTTAGAATGGATTCAAGGCCAATTAGTTTGCTTGTAGACCAAAGATCCTAAGAAATCTGTTACTGTCAATAAGGGCAATTGATACACTTTTATTTGCATGCTAAAGAAAAGTAGTGTGGATACCAAAATGTACATTTTCTAGAATATGGCAGTTTAGACTTTCTTGCCTAAACTGGAAATGTGATACTAACATAAATGAATCAATAATGGAAGTACAGGAAAATTATGGCATAGTAATAATATCTGACATTTGTATATGCTTTATTGCTTTTCAAATAAATTTCATAGCTCTTTTATTGGGATTACCGGACCTAAAACCTATTTAGACAGTTTATGCAGACTATCATTTCCTTCACTTTGAATGGATTGATTTAGGAATTTCAAACAACCAGGCTGACATTTTTGTACTAAATTAACTGCTCTCTTGACCAAACCAACTAACTTAAACTGTTGTCCTGGTGCAAGGCAGATGCTTCCCAAGACAGTTTTGGTCAGTCTATGCCAGTTTGGAACATGAATCTGTGTGGTGCGCATGTCTAGCTCTGCGTAGTATGAAGACTTGAGGCAGAGGCAAACCTGGTATTAGGGGCTCTCCAACACCTACGAGGGGGCTTGCATCTCCTTTACTCCTACTCTTTTGCTCTACGATCTGTTGTTAATATTTAATTATTTGGCTGCTCCGGGTCTTAACTGTGACATGTGAGATCTAGTTCCCTGACCAATAATAGAACCCAGGCCCCCTGTACTGGAGCATGGAGTCTCAGCCACTGGGCCACCAGGAAAGTCCTCTGTGATCTGGTTTTATACTCCTGCTCTCTTAATTGGTTTTCCCAGCCCTAGTTCTGCCTTTCTTCTCCCAGTTCCATCTACTGCTGATAGCAACAAACTCCATTCATGCTTTATGATAGGGTCTTTGTATTAAAAAACAAAAAAACAAACTACAGTCAAATAGTATCATCAGGAAGGTAATAAAATCTGCAGGTATCTTTTGATTAAACGAGTCCAAAGCCCACAAGGGATGTTAAAATTTCTTTAGAAAAAAAGAGGGGGAAGAAAAAGAAGTCTAGGAAGAAATCTAGGAAGTTTTACATACATTTTAAAACTAGACTTTCACTATCAAGGGTGAAACAGATCACCAGCCCAGGTTGGATGCATGAGAAAAGTGCTCAGGGCTGGTACACTGGGAAGACCCAGAGAGGAGGCGGGAGGGGGGATCGGGATGGGGAACACATGTAAATCCATGGCTGATTCATGTCAATGTATGGCAAAAACCACTACAATATTGTAAAGTAATTAGCCTCCAACTAATAAAAATCAAAGAAAAAAAAATTTAAAAATAAAAGAAAAAAAAACACTAGACTTTCTCTTAGCAAATTGGAGATGTTAGTTGAAGAGATTTTGCAGACAATGCAAGCCCCCAAATATTTCAATTTGAAATATTATGATGCATAAGAAAAATATTTGTTCTGCTGAGATTAAAAGATTAATTTAAAAAATTTTTACTTTACCCTATAGAAAGTACATAACCTCTTATTGTCTACTCCATTCTCCTCCCGAACCTTTAGCCCACTTCACCAGTCTGCCAATGAAATACTGAGCAGCAAAACCTCTTGGAGAGACTCCTTCACTGGTGATGGGAGGAGGGAAAATTTGCTTTCCTTTCCTCACGGAGGCATGGGGCAGCCAAATGTACATATTTTATTTTGAGGCTACGAGAAGCATCTTTGTCAAATAACTGCTAACATGGATTTCTAACTGGAAAGAGTAGCTACTTCTCAGAGCCAAGTAAAGATTTTGTTCAACAGCTAAATGCCCAGGGTGAAGGTGCTCAAGAGATCTTTTTTTCTCTTTGTGACAGGGGAATATCAAAGTCATTCATTGGAACACAGACTATGACATGTAAGAAACAACAGTGATCAGTTTCCTTCTTTGCCCTGAAGACGACCACAGGCTTGTCTAAATACATGTAAGAGGTACCACCCAGCCTCACAATTTGTTACTTGTCCCATTTATTTATCTTATTTATTTATTTATTTTACTTGTTCCATTCCATGCCATTCCATTCCAGCCTCACAATTTGTTACTTGTCCCATTTATTTATTTTATTTACTTGTTCCATTCCAACCATGGAATCTCACTGGATTCATCTTTTGGTTTGTGTTGCATTTTGACAAATCACTCAGAAGGTTGCCAAAGATAATCATCTCCCATGAGGAATTAAATATTTTGTATCTTTGCTTTCTTCCCAAATGGAAACTCTGGATCATCAGGATCTGATGTAATGTTCTTTCTTAATTCACATTCTGGCATCAAACTTACCCCTACATTTACCCCAATAAACTTACCCCATATTAATAGAAAAGGTTTTTTACCAGTTGTTTTCATATTGGTATTGAGTTCCCCTCATTAATATTTAGTTCTTTTGCCCCTTTTGAAGCCTCATCACTTGTGGGTCTGTACCATGATAGGATGTCAGCCACTGTCGGATTACGTCTAGACAGGGCAGTCAAACTGGCCAAGGTAAATTCAATATTCAGTCACTTAAGTGGATGACTGTGTGCTTGGCAACCTGCTGGACTGTGTGGTCGTTTGCTTCAGGTTTTGCTATTGAGACAGACCAAGAAGCCTTGTCAGCCATGTCATGATCTTTCAGACATAGTAGGAAATTGTTCATCATTGAAGAAAAGAAATTTCAAATGCTATTAAAGCAAATGGGCTGTTTCAGAATGTTCTTACATCAGTCCGTATAGACATACCATCCTAAATTGTAATAACATCTCTCACGATGGTGTGTACTGACTCGTGTCAGACATCAATCAACTAAGTGTTTTTCAGACATAAATTCAGTGAGCCCTTAAAAGATCCTATAAAAGTTACCATTGTTATCTTTACTTTACAGATGGGAAAACTGAGACACAGATATTAGGTAATTTATCCAAAATCACACAGCTATTAAGTGGCAGGGACAGGATTTGAATGACTCTTGGTACCACTTGTTTGTGAACACTCACCTCAACATCTCAAAGTGAAATTGTCAAAATATTTGCCCTAACACTTTTGGAGAAGGAAATGGCAACCCACTCCAGTATTTTTGCTGGGGAAATTCCATGGACAGATGAGCCTGGTGGGTTACAGTCTGTAGGGTCACTAAAGAGTCAGACACGGCTTAGCAACCAAACAACTAATATACGCCTGTAAAGAAAGCTATGTGGTCCAGGTAATGGGGTCAGTTCTTCATTTTACCCGTGTGTGTAACTACAAATTCATATTCTGGGCGCTGAGTTGTCTGTCTTTTCTATGCTCAGCAGTACAGACACACTGGCTGAACTTCTAAGAATCCTTCCATCATCAGAAGTGTCCTAAATGGAGTATTATCTACAAAAACATTGATCACTATGCTGCACAGCTGAAATTACATGATGCTGTAAATCAACTACAATTCAGTTTTTAAAAGAAGTATCTTTTCTAGTGGGAAGTCACAGCTTTCAGAAGACAAGTCTAGGAGGAGCCAAGATGGCGGAGGAGTAGGACGGGGAGACCACTTTCTCTCCTACAAATTCATCAAAAGAATAACTGAATGCAGAGCAAACTTCACAAAACA